>NC_134353.1:941861182-942503682 GCF_048569485.1 Anomaloglossus baeobatrachus
CCCAACGGGCGAACATTTCTCGAGCCATGTGGACTGACAGGTCACCCTGTTTTTCACCAGCAGATCTCTCAAATTATTGCACCGTCTATAAGAGACTAGGGGTCCTGCATCTGTCATACTCTTTAGATCCGGGTCGTTGGCAAGGATATGCCAATTCTTTTTTATGGCTTTTTTTATTACTCCATCTAAGGGGCCAAACCTAAAACTGAACATAAACCTATTTACGGCATTGTTCGTTTTTCTCACCTTTTTTGCCTTTGCCTGACTATGTGACAATTTTCCAGCACCAGAAGATTGGCTGACCCATAGATTTTCAGAACTCTCAGAACACGCCTTCTCATACGCAGAATCAATTAGTGTACTAGGGTAACCCCGTGCCAATAACCTTGATCTTAAATCCCCAGCTTGTTCTTCAAAAATCTCTTTTACATTATTGATCCTCCTTAGTCTCAAAAACTGAGAGTAGGGTAAAGCTACTTTAGTATGGGTGGGGTGGGCACTCTGAAAGTGCAGTAACGAGTTAGAGGCAGTTGGTTTCCTATACATCCTTGTCAATATTAACCCTTCTTTCACTTCTACCTCTATATCCAAAAATGTTATAACGTTGCCTCCAAAACATGATGTAAACGACATATTCATGGTGTTTGTACTATTAAGGTAGGTGACAAAACCTGTGAACTCCTCCTCTGTACCATCCCACACCATGAATATGTCGTCCACATATCTGAGGAACAACTTCACGTGCTTGAGAAATGGGTTTGTGCTAACGAAAACGTATACGCTCTCAAAAAAACCCAAAAAAATATTAGCCATAGCGCACGATACGGGGGTACCCATTGCAGTACCCCCGCACTGGACGTACCATTTATCCAGGAACATGAATGCGTTTTTTGAAAGCACAAAATTCAAAGCTTCACCTACAGAGGAGGAGTTCACAGGTTTTGTTCCTTTTCTCACCAGGTCAGGCAGTTTATTTCCTGCAAGACGAAGTATGTGGTTTATGTGATTGTATGCCCCTGTGGAAGATTTTATATAGGGAAGACAATAAGGTGCATGTACATACGTTTTAGGGAGCACTATAAATCGATTTCCACAGGTAAAGGTTCTCCTAGGCTAATAGAACACATTCGCACAGCACATGAAGGTAATCCCAACATCTTGCGCTTTGCAGGACTAGTCCAGGTTTCCCTGCCTCCACAAGGGGGCGATCTCCATAAGTTATTGCTACGTAAAGAAGCAAGTATGATAATAAAATTTGGAGCGCAGGGAAACCTGGGTTTGAATGACCGTAACGACCTAGCGGTATTCTTATAATACCGGCTTGCATAAAACTGATTTTTTGCAAATTATTTTCGAGTGATGGATTCATTTTGGATCTTTTGATAAATGAGTGGTTATGTCATTAAAAAGAATAATATGAACATAATGGGTTATGTATTGATATGACATTGATAAATGCCTCTGTACCTTTCAGGTGAATTTTTTCCTTTTTTTTTTTTTTTTTTTTTTTTTTCCCTGTTTTCATGTTTGTTTTTGAAATGTGTGTCACATTGATTGTATGACCATGTTTTAAATGGGATGTGTTGTCTGCACTTATGTTAATCACTATCATGTGTGCATTCCTCTGTTTTTAATGTGCGGTGATGTGGCCTGGATGCACTCCCCTTTATAAGGTGCGTGCGGCCATTCCCCGACGTGGACCCGTAGAAGTCTGGCTTACAGACGAAACGGCCGTCGTCCTTTGGAGGGACTCGCATCCTAGTCACCTCCCGCATTTTTATCTGCACCGATGAAAAGAACGCTTGAATAAAAAAGAAATTGTTTGGCATAGCAGCTGTTTGCGGTCGATTTTTCATCTTCCTGTTGTTGGATCTCCTAGCTGCTCAATACCGACCAGCACGCTGCGCCTGCAAACCAGCGCTACATGGCAGTCATCAGCACGTGAGCCACTGAACTTGGAGGTAATCTGAGGGCAGGCGGTGCAGGACTTGTTCACTTGTTGCTACTCAAATAGTAATGCTCACTCATTACTAATTACGAGTACCGAGCACCCGAGCATGGTAGTGCTCGCTCATCACTAGGTACGAGTTCTGGGCACCCGAGCATGGCAGTGCCCGCTCATCACTAGGTACGAGTACCGAGCACCCGAGCATGGTAGTGCCCACTCATCACTAGGTACGAGTACTGAGCACCCGAGCATGGCAGTGCCCACTCATCACTAGGTACGAGTACCGAGCACCCGAGCATGGCAATGCCCGCTCATCACTAGTTACGAGTACTGAGCACCCGAGCATGGTAGTGCCCGCTCATCACTAGTTACGAGTACAGAGCACCCGAGCATGGTAGTGCCCGCTCATCACTAGTTACCAGTACTGAGCACCCGAGCATGGTAATGCCCGCTCATCACTAGTTATGAGTACTGAGCACCCGAGCATGGTATTATCCGCTCATCACTAGTTACCAGTACCGAGCACCTGAGCATGGTAGTGCCCGCTCATCACTAGTTACGAGTACTGAGCACCCGAGCATGGTAGTGTCCGCTCATCACTAGTTACCAGTACTGAGCACCCGAGCATGGTAGTGCCCGCTCATCACTAGTTACCAGTACCGAGCACCCGAGCATGGTAGTGCTCGCTCTTCACTAGTTACCAGTACCGAGCACCTGAGCATGGTAGTGCCCACTCAACATTTAATCCAGGGAAGGCTCCTTCAGGCCATAATGTTGGACCTAGCTTCTATGTGTAATAATTTCATGAGTATTTGTGGCCGTTTATCGCTGATTCTCTCCATTGCCGGTTCCTGCCTTGTATTATTTGCTGTTCTTGCGCTGTTTTATGGGGCCATAAAAGCGCCTTTTATCCCTCAGTAATTACTATGTATCACTGACATAAAGCTGTGGAATAATAACGTTTGCAGAGCGTATTGCGATCCCATGATAAACGGTCGTTAGGAGCAGTGATATTACTCTAACCGCAGACGTGTTCACCCGTTACTGCACGTCCAGCCGGAAAATTGAGCTACTTATCCAGCCGTGCTGTAAAGAGAATACCCCGTGCGCTCGGTCAGACCGGGCTCTCAGGCGCGGGGGTGTGTAGTGCACCAAACGGCAACGCAAATATCTACCTTTCATCATCAAGTCATTTCAGGTCCAAATTCTTTGCAGGGCCATTTCTTGACTTCTCACCTCCACTGCCAATTTTCATTTTTCCCTTTCTTCTTTCAAGAACTATAGCATTTATATTTTCTTGTTTTTTTTTGTATTTACGACAATTATGTAGTAAAAATGACCTGATTTTCCAGGTCAGTTCCATTTCGGGGGTAAAGCAATCCTAACTCCAATTTACAGCCCGTGAGACTAAGGCTGGTTTCACATCAGCGGGTTTTTTTGCCTAGCGGCAAAAAAAAACCGCGAAGCGCATATCACCGGATCCTGCAGATGAAATGTCCAACACATGCAACCGCAATTGTTTTTTTACCGGATCCTGGATGCAGCGGGAAACAGTATTTATCGGCCGTCAATGGAGTCAGCTGATCAGGAGTCAGCTGAACTCCTGATGTGACAGCCCGCACACGCTGTGGATGCACTGCTGCCGATCACGTGTGCGGGCTGTGTAGTCAGGAGTTCAGCTGAGTTCAGATCAGCAGACTCCAGCATCAGCCAATACTTGTTCTGTGTACCATCGAAGCGTGTGCAGGCTGTGAGGTCAGCCGGCACTGGAGTCAGTTGATCTGAACTCCTGACCTCATAGCCAGCAGAACAAGTAATCAGATCAGCTGACTCCAGTGTCGGCCGATTACTTGTCCTGTGTACCACTGCATCCATCGCAGAGTGTTCTGTGCAGTAAAATGCTCGGGTGCTCGATGGGCAAAGTCCATGTCGATTTTATTTTTTTATTTAAAATTTGTTAAAAATGACGTGGACTTTGCCATATTTTTGTATGCTAGCCAGGTAGAGCAGGCAGGTACGGGCTGCCCCCCCAGCTGCCTATTTGTACCCGGCTGGGAACCAAAAATATAGGGAATCCCTTTGTTTAATTATTTCATGAAATAATAAAAGAAAAAAACGTGGGCTTCGCCCAACTTTTGTGTCCAGCCAGGTAGAACTTGGCAGCTGGAGATTGGAATCCGCAGTGCAGGGTGGCCCAAGCTCTCTGGGCCCCCCTGCTGTGAATTGCAGTCTGCAGCCACCCCATAAAATGGCCCGTTCATAGTAGCGACATCTTCTGGTGCTGTATCCAACTCTTCCAGCGGCCAAGGTGCAGGGTGGCTTGCTGGGTAATAAGGGGTTAATACCAGCTTTGTTTTACCAGCTGATATTAAGCCAGAGATTCTTAATGTCAGGCCAAGTTTGACCCAACCATTAAGAATCTCCAATAAAGGGTTAGAAAAAGACAACACACAGAGAAAAAATACTTTACTAGAAATAAATACACAGACACACTTAGAGACTCCATCTTTATTACCCCCTCGCACCCCTCCACGATCCTGGTCTTGCGAGAGATAGAGATACATAGAAATAGAGAGAAAAGAGTGATCAGCTGATCGCTCATAAAAGCTGGCCGCCGGCTGATTGCTCATAAAAGCCGCCCGCCGGCTGATCGCTCGTATATGAGCGATCAGCTGATCAGGCGGCGGGCGGCTTTTATGAGCGACCAGCTGATCAGCCGGCGGCCAGCTTTTATGAGCGATCAGCTGATCAGCCGGCTGCTGGCTTTTATGAGCGATCAGCTGATCAGCCGGCGGCCAGCTTTTATGAGCGATCAGCTGATCAGCCGGCTGCTGGCTTTTATGAGCGATCAACTGAGACTCTGTTCACGCCAGGCAGCTTCAGAGCATGCTCTGTAGGGCAAACTGGATCCGTCCGTGATGGATGCAACCGCATTTGAAAAGCGGGATTCGTCACCCATTCACATACATTACAGCTCCAGCCGCAAGCTGCAGGATCCGTTCAGATGCAGTTTTTTTGACCAAGGTCAAAAACGCAACATGTTGTGTATTGGGACTTAGGTAAAAAAAATGCTAAACAACGGATCCGGTGTGTGCCCCACCCAACCGCATTCAACCACATCTTACAGCGATTCCATTGAAAATGCATTGGAATCAGGGCAGGATGCGGTCACAAGCGGTTTGCATTTTTTTGCCGTTAGGCTGGTTTCACATCAGCATTTTTTTGCCTAAGAAGTGCACAGGCTCGTGATTTCCAGCAATCTCCAAAATGTTGTGGAGTGTCCGTATATTTATACCCTTTATGAATATAGGAGAGTTATAAATGTAGGTGCCTTTTTTAGCAAATAGCAGGATATATAATTGCAATTTTATTTTATAGTAAAAAACCTTCAGAAATTTGTAATAAAACAAAAAAAACAGTAATTTTGTTTACGGGTTAATGTTTACTCATTTAATCATTACCTTTTTTTATTACATAGGGGAGCAAAGTTATGTGTGGTGAAGACAAAAAGGAAAGCCCGGCATGCCGAGACCCTTACTCAGGATTATATTATTACTCGTAAGTATATAATCTGTGGTGTAAAATCAGCCGTAACCTATGACAGAGGCAAAGCTGATAATAGAGCTGTATTGGGACAGCTCATAGAGTCCCACGGCTTCCAGTATCATCTCTATGCCGATGACACACAGATCTACCTCTCTGGACCTGACATTACCTCTCTACTAACCAAAATACCACAATGTCTGTCTGCTATTTCATCCTTCTTCTCTGCACGATTCCTAAAACTTAACATGGACAAAACAGAGTTTATTGTCTTTCCTCCTCCTCACTCACCTCCTCCAACAAGCCTTTCCATCAAACTTGATGGTTGCTCACTCACCCCAGTCTCACAAGCTCGTTGCCTTGGAGTAACCCTCGACTCTGCTCTATCCTTCAAGCCACACATCCAAGCCCTCTTCAACTCATGCCGATTACAACTCAAAAATATCTCCCGGATCCGTGCTTTCCTTAACCAAGAATCTTCAAAAACATTAGTGCATGCCCTCATCATCTCCCGCCTCGACTACTGCAACCTCCTGCTCTCTGGCCTCCCTTCCAACACTCTTGCACCCCTCCAATCTATCCTAAACTCTGCAGCCCGCTTAATCCACCTCTCCCCTCGCTACTCCCCAGCCTCGCCACTCTGCCAATCCCTTCACTGGCTTCCCATCGCCCAACGACTCCAGTTCAAAACATTAACCATGACATACAAAGCCATGCACAACCTGTCTCCTCCCTACATCTGTGACCTAGTCTCCCAGTACCTACCTGCACGCAACCTTAGATCCTCACAAGATCTCCTTCTCTTCTCCTCTCTTATCTCCTCTTCCCACAATCGTGTACAAGATTTCTCCCGTGCATCCCCCATACTCTGGAACGCTCTACCTCAGCACATCAGACTCTCCACTACCGTGGAAAGCTTCAAGAGGAACCTCAAGACCCACCTCTTCCAACAAGCCTACAACCTACAATAGCCCTCAGCCCAGTAGACCACTGCGCAACCAGCTCTGTCCTCACCTATTGTACCATCACCCATTCCCTGTAGACTGTGAGCCCTCGCGGGCAGGGTCCTCTCTCCTCCTATACCAGTCTGTCTTGTACTGTTAATGATTGTTGTACGTATACCCTCTTTCACTTGTAAAGCGCCATGGAATAAATGGCGCTATAATAATAAATAATAATAATAATAATATTGGGTAGATGGTGGACAGTGTAAGGACACTTGTGTTCATGACCGACAGTGCTTGCGATATCAGAGAAATCAGTGTATGTCTCCTGAGCTCCCTCTAGTGGTGGCTGCAGGCACACTAAATTTTATTATATACTTCTGTAGTTATGTAAGGTATACAGAGCTCTGTATCACCAAAAAAACAGTAGTCCCACTGCTATACAGATTTGGTCAAAAAATGACATGAAAAAATTAATTCTCTTTAAGCGGCCTGTAAATGAGAGGCCTCCTGATGGTAGCTGTCAGGGGGCGAGATGGACATAATGCATTTCATCTTCATTTTTTCCCAAGAGCGATAAACCACTGCCAAAGGTGACTGCAAGAGGGGGAGAGGAGTCTGGGAAGGGAGTTGAAGACTTTGGTAAAGGCATGGGTGTCTAGAGGTAGGGGGCAAAGGGGTCCCAAGTGAAGTGGAGCGAGGGGTCCCGAAGGAGGGGTCAAAGGAGTCTGTAAAGGGGTCAGAAGATTTTGGAAAAGGCATAGGTTTCTGGAGGGAGGGGGGACAGAGGAGTCTGGTGGGAGGAGGACAGAGGAGTCTGGTGGGAGGAGGACAGAGGAGTCTGGCGGGAGGAGGACAGAGGAGTCTGGCGGGAGGAGGACAGAGGAGTCTGGCGGGAAGAGGACTGAGGAGTCTGGCGGGAGGAGGACAGGAGTCTGGCGGGAGGAGGACAGAGGTGTCTGGTAGGAGGAGGACAGAAGAGTCTGGCGGGAGGAGGACAGAGGAGTCTGGCGGGAGGAGGACAGAGGAGTCTGGCGGGAGGAGGACAGAGGAGTCTGGCGAGAGGAGGACAGAGAAGTCTGGCGGGAGGAGGACAGGGGAGCCTGGTGGGAGGAGGACAGAGGAGCCTGGCGGTTGGTGGGGGACAGATTAGTGTGGAGGAAGGGGGGCAGAGGAGTCTGGAAGAAGTATAGCTGTCTGATGGGAGAGGGACAGGAGTATTGGGAAGGGGCAGAGGAAGGGGGACAGAGGAGTCTGGCGGGAGGAGGACAGAGGAGTCTGGCGGGAGGAGGACAGAGAAGTCTGGCGGGAGGAGGACAGGGGAGCCTGGCGGGAGGAGGACAGAGGAGTCTGGCGGGAGGAGGACAGAGGAGTCTGGCGGGAGGAGGACAGAGGAGTCTGGCGGGAGGAGGACAGAAGAGTCTGGCGGGAGGAGGACAGAAGAGTCTGGCGGGAGGAGGACAGAGGTGTCTGGTAGGAGGAGGACAGAAGAGTCTGGCGGGAGGAGGACAGAGGAGTCTGGCGGGAGGAGGACAGAGGAGTCTGGCGGGAGGAGGACAGAGGAGTCTGGCGGGAGGAGGACAGAGGAGTCTGGCGGGAGGAGGACAGGGGAGCCTGGCGGGAGGAGGACAGGGGAGCCTGGCGGGAGGAGGACAGAGGAGTCTGGCGGGAGGAGGACAGGGGAGCCTGGCGGGAGGAGGACAGAGGAGCCTGGCGGGAGGAGGACAGAGGAGTCTGGCGGGAGGAGGACAGAGGAGTCTGGCGGGAGGAGGACAGAAGAGTCTGGCGGGAGGAGGACAGAGGTGTCTGGCGGGAGGAGGACAGAAGAGTCTGGCGGGAGGAGGACAGGGGAGCCTGGCGGGAGGAGGACAGGGGAGCCTGGCGGGAGGAGGACAGAGGAGCCTGGCGGTTGGTGGGGGACAGATTAGTGTGGAGGAAGGGGGGCAGAGGAGTCTGGAAGAAGTATAGCTGTCTGATGGGAGAGGGACAGGAGTATTGGGAAGGGGCAGAGGAAGGGGGACAGAGGAGTCTGGCGGGAGGAGGACAGAGGAGTCTGGCGGGAGGAGGACAGAGAAGTCTGGCGGGAGGAGGACAGGGGAGCCTGGCGGGAGGAGGACAGAGGAGCCTGGCGGGAGGAGGACAGGGGAGCCTGGCGGGAGGAGGACAGAGGAGCCTGGCGGGAGGAGGACAGGGGAGCCTGGCGGGAGGAGGACAGAGGAGTCTGGCGGGAGGAGGACAGAGGAGTCTGGCGGGAGGAGGACAGAGGAGTCTGGCGGGAGGAGGACAGAAGAGTCTGGCGGGAGGAGGACAGAGGTGTCTGGTAGGAGGAGGACAGAAGAGTCTGGCGGGAGGAGGACAGAGGAGTCTGGCGGGAGGAGGACAGAGGAGTCTGCCGGGAGGAGGACAGAGGAGTCTGGCGGGAGGAGGACAGAGAAGTCTGGCGTGAGGAGGACAGGGGAGCCTGGCGGGAGGAGGACAGGGGAGCCTGGCGGGAGGAGGACAGAGGAGTCTGGCGGGAGGAGGACAGGGGAGCCTGGCGGGAGGAGGACAGAGGAGCCTGGCGGGAGGAGGACAGGGGAGCCTGGCGGGAGGAGGACAGAGGAGTCTGGCGGGAGGAGGACAGAGGAGTCTGGCGGGAGGAGGACAGAAGAGTCTGGCGGGAGGAGGACAGAGGTGTCTGGCGGGAGGAGGACAGAGGAGTCTGGCGGGAGGAGGACAGAAGAGTCTGGCGGGAGGAGGACAGGGGAGCCTGGCGGGAGGAGGACAGGGGAGCCTGGCGGGAGGAGGACAGAGGAGCCTGGCGGTTGGTGGGGGACAGATTAGTGTGGAGGAAGGGGGGCAGAGGAGTCTGGAAGAAGTATAGCTATCTGATGGGAGAGGGACAGGAGTATTGGGAAGGGGCAGAGGAGTGTGGAGGAAGGGGGACAGAGGAGTCTGGCGGGAGGAGGACAGAGGAGTCTGGCGGGAGGAGGACAGAGGAGTCTGGCGGGAGGAGGACAGAGGAGTCTGGCGGGAGGAGGACAGGGGAGTCTGGCGGGAGGAGGACAGAGGTGTCTGGCGGGAGGAGGACAGAAGAGTCTGGCGGGAGGAGGACAGAGGAGCCTGGCGGGAGGAGGACAGGGGAGCCTGGCGGGAGGAGGACAGGGGAGCCTGGCGGGAGGAGGACAGAGGAGCCTGGCGGGAGGAGGACAGAGGAGCCTGGCGGGAGGAGGACAGGGGAGCCTGGCGGGAGGAGGACAGAGGAGCCTGGCGGGAGGAGGACAGAGGAGCCTGGCGGTTGGTGGGGGACAGATTAGTGTGGAGGAAGGGGGGCAATGGAGTCTGGAAGAAGTATAGCTGTCTGATGGGAGAGGGACAGGAGTATTAGGAAGGGGCAGAGGAGTGTGGAGGAAGGGGGACAGAGGAGTCTGGATGAGGTATAGCTGTATTATGGGAGAGGGACAGGAGTATTGGGAAAGGGCAGAGGAGTGTGAAATAAGGGGGAGAGATGAGTATTGTAAAGGTGACTAAGGAGTTTGGAGGAGGCAGAGATGTCTGGAGGAAAGCATGCGCTTGTATGGCATGTCGGGAGAGATCGGCTGACTGGTCTGTAAGGTTTCGGGGCATCTTTACTGTCACCTTACTGACTTATCCCCTGAGACCCGAGAGGCCTGTATTCTCCCTTTTTATCATGGCCCCTCTTTGCTCACATTCCTTGCGGGGTTGTCCGGACGGGCCGTGTTTGGGTCGCTGTACGGACACCTTTGTTTGCCCTTCACTGCAGTAAGCTGAGCCTCGTCTGCCCCTTCTTTTCTGTGAAATGTTTTCGTTCCTGATCTTCCATGGTAAGTAGATCCATGTGGCCGTGGACCCGCTAAGTCAAGGGGCCATTAAGCTAAACAAAATCCAGAAGTGTTTCCCGTCCCCAGACCTCGTCTGGACTCCTGCGAAACCTGCATTTTCTCGTAGCACTAAACCCATTAAATGGAAATCTAATAATGCTGAAACGCCGGGAACTTCCTGCTGCACAATGTAAAGTTCTCCTCGGTAATGCTGAGCCGCGATGTGCATCCACCGAGGGCACGCGGGGAATTATGGCACTTCCTACGTTTCTTTTCCCCAGTTTGATCTCCGACAGTAAGGTTCGCAGCGAGCAACCTGAGCCGCCCCATCCGCCTGCCTACCATTTTTATTGCAATTTAATTTGGCAGGTAAGCGCCCGCGCTCAGCGTCTTGGCAGGATACCACAAATGAAAATTGGCAGAAGTCGTCCACAATTGTAACACATGCTGAGACCACAGCGGAGACCACCCGGCCCTTTCTGGGAAATGCCAAGAACTTACCGGTTCCAAGCCCCGTAAAATGTTTTATTGCGGGAAAGTTTTAGAACGTTATCTCTGCTCGGGAAAAATTATCTTCTTCTAGTGGTTGGTTATTGAAGATCTCTGTTCGAAGCGGTGGTCAGGCCCAAAATTAAGCGGATTGCAGGGAGCCCCTCGTCTGAGGCCCGTTGTGATCAGGGAGCAAACTCTTCAATAGTTGTTCAGTTTTCCTGCAGCTCCTCCGGAGGGCAAATAAAGCATTACACTGAAAATATCACATACTATGAAAAAGAGATGCAAGGACAGCACTGGTTGCTCTAGTTTGTTCCTGGCATTAAGGAACCCCCAGTTAACACCCCCCCCCCCCATAAAGGATATTTGACTCAGTTGTGGTGTCTGATTGGGGGAATTATGGCTGGCTGTAACGCTCACCACCGGAGGTGGTACTGTGGTGAGCAAAAGTGGACCCATTGGACCACAGGGAGACCCCAGGCCTATGCTTGTGTGGGGTAAAGACCAGGACTGTGGCAGCTGGCCCCACAGGGCAGGGGCAGACACAGGAGCAGACAGGGCCGAGTCTCAAGTTTAGACAGGGACCAGAGGAATGGCAGAGGCAGATGGCATGGCCAGGACGGACAGGCTAAGTCACTAGCAAGACTGGGACCACCGAGATGGCTGAGGCTGGTGGCACGGACAGGCAGAGTCACTAGCAAGGCTGGGACCATCGGAGTGGTAGAGGTAGAAGACATGGGTGGGGTGGATAGGCACAGTCTCTGGTATACCAAGGCCCACCGGAGTAACTGAGGCTGGAGGCACGGCTGGGGTGAAAATGCACAGGCTCTGGTATAGCAAGGCCCACCGGGGTAACTGAGGCTGGAGACACGGTTGGGGTGGATAGGCACAGTCTCTGATATAGCAAGACCCACCGGGGTAACTGAGGCTGGAGACATGGCTGGGGTGGACCTGCACAATCTCTGTATAGCAAGGCCCACTGGGGTAACTGAGGCTGGAGGCACAGCCGGGGTGGACATGCACAGTCTCTGGTATAGCAAGGCCCACCGGGGTAACTGAGGCTGGAGACATGGCTGGGGTGGATAGGCACAGTCTCTGGTATAGCAAGGCCCACCGGGGTAACTGAGGCTGGAGACACAGCCGGGGTGGACAGGTACAATCACTAGTATCAACCGAGCAGGACCGACAGGTAGGAGGTACCAACAGGACTGAACGAACAAGGGGACCTGACGACTAGCTGGCTAGAGCTCTGGACACTAGCTAAACTAGGGTGTTGATCAGGCACCTCTCTTAAAGGGAGCGTGCCTTAAATACCCATTGCTTCTCAGTGATAGGCTGAGAGGCAGTTCCTAGTTCCTAGGAGTTGCGTGCTGGCCCTTTAAGAGAAGGGCAGTGGGGCGCTCGCACAGACCCTAGGAGCACTCCCAGAGGTCTGGTGTGGCGTGCATAGGCCCTGGCAGGCGGGAGAAGGAGAAACCCATGCGGAGGAGAGCAGGGACGCCAGGCAGCATGAAGGAAGCTGGCCGTGGCGGTGAGTGACAGCGCGTCCCTCCAGAGGAGGAAAGCAAGGAGTGCAGGGACGCAGCGTTACACTGGCAGTGACTGACACTGTCATTCGCTCATCAAAGTATTTTTTCCTAAATGTACCCGAGGCTTTTTTCTTTTCTAGAAGATATTTTTTCCTCAGCAGCCAGCTCTGCCATTAATCCTGTCGTATCGTGAGAACCATAAATTGGAATAAACATTTTTTCCAAGCTCTGTGCGCGGCTCCTCTTCACCACGAGCCCTTGTTAAATCCGCTCATTTTATTTAGCAGCCGCTCAGGCTCTGCACAAAATATTTTATTTTTTGTTTCTTCCAATTGATTTAATAAGAAACTAGAATTTCGGTAAAAAGCAATAAAAACTATATTTAGGAGAAATCAAAGGATGAAAACAAACTGCATTATATTAGATTAATAATAAAAAATTGTACAGACGGTTACACATGAGATTCCAGAACGTGACAGGATTCCTGGGTGGATTCGGATTTATGTTTGATTGTATTTGGAACATTACCAATGAGACTAATTTTCTTCGTATCATAAAAAAAAACTTTTTGAACTTTTACCTTAATAATTCCGGAGTTAACTTTATCCTCATGTTATGTCTCTTACATGGTAAAATACCATATTTTTTGGACCATAACACGCACCTAGGCTTTAGAGAAGGAGCCTGGGCCCATCCTGATTTATTTGGCCTTGTCCTGGTATTTATGGCCCTCATTCTGGGCCCATCCTGGTATATATGACCTTCGTCCTGGGCCCATCCTGGTATATATGATCCCCATCCTGATATATAGGGCCCTCATTCTGGGCCCATCCTGGTATATATGGTCCCCATCCTGGTACATATGGCTCTCATTCTCGGCCCATCCTGATATATATGGCCCTCATTCTCGGCCAATCCTGGTATATATGGTCTTTATTCTGTGCCCATCCTGGTATATATGTCCTTCGTCCTTGGCCCATCCTGGTATATATGATCCCCATCCTGATATATATGGCCCTCATTCTGGGCCCATCCTGGTATATATGGTCTTTATTCTGGGCCCATCCTGGTATATATGTCCTTCATCCTGGGCCCATCCCAGTATATATGATCCCCTTCCTTGTATATTTGGTTCTCATTCTGGGCCCATCCTAGTACTTATAGCCATCATCCTGGGCCCAAACTGGTATATTTGAGCCCCATCCTGGTATATATGGCCCTCATTCTCGTCCCATCCTGGTATATATGTCCTTCATCCTGGGCCCATCCTGATATATATATATATAGCACTCATTCTGAGCCCATCCTTGTATATATTGTCCTCATTCTGGGCCCATCCTGGTATATATGGCCTTCGTCCTGGGCCCACCCTGATTTATATGGCCTTCGTCCTGGGCCCACCCTGATTTATATGGCCTTGTCCTGGTATATATGGCCCTCATTTTGGGCCCATCCTGGTATATATGACCTTCGTCCTGGGCCCATCCTTGTATATATGATCCCCATCCTGATATATAGGGCCCTCATTCTAGGCCCATCCTGGTATATATGATCCCCATCCTGGTACATATGGCTCTCATTCTCGGCCCATCCTGATATATATGGTCCTCATTCTCGGCCAATCCTGGTATATATGGTCTTTATTCTGGGCCCATCTTGATATATATGTCCTTCGTCCTTGGCCCATCCTGGTATATATGATCCCCATCCTGATATATATGGCCCTCATTCTGGGTCCATCCTGGTATATATGGTCTTTATTCTGGGCCCATCCTGGTATATATGTCCTTTGTCCTTGGCCCATCCTGGTATATATGATCCCCATCCTGATATATATGTCCTTCATCCTGGGCCCATCCTGGTATATATGTCCTTCGTCCTGGGCCCATCCCCGTATATATGATCCCCTTCCTTGTATATATGGTTCTCATTCTGGGCCCATCCTAGTACTTATAGCCATCATCCTGGGCCCAAACTGGTATATTTGATCCCCATCCTGGTATATATGGCCCTCATTCTCGGCCCATCCTGGTATATATGTCCTTCATCCTGGGCCCATCCTGGTATATATGATCCCCATCCTGATATATATATATATATATATATAGCACTCATTCTGGGCCCATCCTTGTATATATTGTTTTCATTCTGGGCCCATCCTGGTATATATGGCCTTCGTCCTGGACCCACTCTGATTTATATGGCCTTTGTCCTGGTCTATATATCCCTCATTCTGGGCCCACCTTGGTAAATATGACCTTCGTCCTGGGCCCATCCTTGTATATATGATCCCAATCCTGATATATATGGCTCTCATTCTGGGCCCATCCTGGTATATATGATCCCCATCCTGGTATATATAGCCCTCATTCTGGGCCCCTCCTGGTATATATGATCCCCATCCTGGTATATATAGCCCTCATTATGGGCCCCTCCTGGTATATATGATCGCCATCCTGGTATATATAGCCCTCATTCTGGGCGCATCCTGGTATATATAGTCTTTTTTCTGGGCCCATCCTGGTATATATGTCCTTCGTCCTGGACCAATCCTGGTATATATGATCCCCATCCTGGTATATATAGCCCTCATTCTGGGCCCATCCTGGTTTATATGGCCTTCGTTCTGGGCCCATCACAGTATATGATCCCCATCCTTATATATGTATGGTTCTCATTCTGGGCCCATCCTAGTACTTATAGCCATCGTCCTGGGTCCATTCTGGTATATTTGATCCCCATCCTGGTATATATGCCTCTCATTCTCTGCCCATCCTGGTATATATGTCCTTCATCCTGGGCCCATCCTGGTATATATGATCCCCATTCTGGTACATATAGCCCTAATTCTGGGCCCATCCTTGTATATATTGTCCTCATTCTGGGCCCATCCTGGTATATATGGCCTTCGTCCTGGGCCCATCCCAGTATATATGATCCCCTTCTTAGTATATATGGTTCTCATTCTGGGCCCATCCTAGTATATATGGCCTTCGTCTTGGGCACATCCTGGTATATATGATCCCCATCCTGGTATTTGTGTCCCTCATCCTGGTCTTATCATGGGCCCATTCTGGTATATATGATCCCCATCCTGGTATATATGGCTCTCATGCTCTGCCCATCCTGGTATATATGGCCTTCATCCTGGGCACATCCTGGTATATGTGTCCCTCATCCTGGCCCTATCATGGGCCCATCCTGGTGTATATGTCTTCCATAACAGAAAGTGAGAGTGCAAGTTATGGTCTAGAGATTGTGTGCGGGAAGTATCAGGAGATTAGAGCAGAGATATAAGTACAGGAAAGATTACAGTGCCATGAAAAAGTATTCATACTCCATTAACGTTTCCACCATTCTTCATGGTAAACCCATTTAAATGTATTTTATTGGGCCTTTATATGATACTAGAAGGTGGCCCGATTCTACGCATCGGGTATTCTAGAATTTACGTATTGTGTAGTTCATGTATGATTTTTGTTATAGATATATATATATATATATATATATATATATATATGTTGTTGTGTGTAGTTACCAAGTGTTTGTGTAGGGCGCTGTACATGTTCTGGGTGTTGTCTGGGTGTGGCGGGGGGTGAGAGCGGTGTTGTATGTGTGTTGCGTTGTTTGTGGAGCGCTGTGTGTCTGTCGCGTTGTGTATGTGTGTGTTGCGCGGTTTGTGTGGGGTGTGTTTTGGGGGGAGGTATGTTTTGTGCAATGTGTGTTGTGCGGTATGTGCGTATATTTATGTATGCCGCGGTGTTTGTGTGTTGGGTGTCGTGTGTGTGCAGCGTTGTCTGTGTGTGTGGGTGTCTGGCGGTGTTTGTGGTTCCCTGTGTGTGTGTGTGTGTGTGTTGGGGGGAGGTGTGCACCTCCCATCGTGTGCTGCGCATTCCCCATCGTGCTCCATCCCCCATGCTGCGCACCCCCCATCGTGCTCCATCCCCCATGCTGCGCACTGCCCATCGTGCTCCATCCTCCATGCTGCGCACTCCCCATCGTGCTCCATCCTCCATGCTGCGCACTCCCCATCATGCTCCATCCCCCATGCTGCGCACCCCCCATCGTGCTACATCCCCCATGCTGCGCACCCCCCATCGTGCTACATCCCCCATGCTGCGCACTCCCCATCGTGCTACATCCCCATGCTGCGCACTCCCCATCGTGCTACATCCCCCATGCTGCGCACTCCCCATCGTGCTACATCCCCCATGCTGCGCACTCCCCATTGTGCTACATCCCCCATTGTGCTACATCCCCCATCGTGCTACATCCCCCATGCTGCGCACTCCCCATCATGCTACATCCCCCATGCTGCACACCCGCCATCGTGCTCCATCCGCCATGCTGCGCACTCCCTATCGTGCTACATCCGCCATGCTGCGCACTCCCCATCGTGCTACATCCCCCATGCTGCGCACTCCCCATTGTGCTACATCCCCCATGCTGCGCACTCCCCATCGTGCTACATCCCCCATGCTGCGCACTCCCCATCGTGCTACATCCCCCATGCTGCGCACCCCCCATCGTGCTACATTCCCCATCGTGCTACATCCCCCATCGTGCTACATCCGCCATGCTGCGCACTCCCCATCGTGCTACATCCGCCATGCTGCGCACTCCCCATCGTGCTACATCCCCCATGCTGCGCACTCCCCATCGTGCTACATCCGCCATGCTGCGCACTCCCCATCGTGCTACATCCCCCATGCTGCGCACTCCCCATCGTGCTACATCCCCCATGCTGCGCACTCCCCATCGTGCTACATCCCCCATGCTGCGCACCCCCCATCGTGCTACATCCCCCATGCTGCGCACCCCCCATCGTGCTACATCCCCCATCGTGCTACATCCCCCATCGTGCTCCATCCGCCATGCTGCGCACTCCCCATCGTGCTACATCCGCCATGGTGCGCACTCCCCATCGTGCTACATCCCCCATGCTGCGCACTCCCCATCGTGCTACATCCCCCATGCTGCGCACTCCCCATCGTGCTACATCCCCCATGCTGCGCACTCCCCATTGTGCTACATCCCCCATGCTGCGCACCCCCCATCGTGCTACATCCCCCATCGTGCTACATCCCCCATCGTGCTACATGCCCCATGCTGCACACTCCCCATCGTGCTACATCCCCCATGCTGCGCACCCGCCATCGTGCTCCATCCGCCATGCTGCGCACTCCCCATCGTGCTACATCCCCCATGCTGCGCACTCCCCATCGTGCTACATCCCCCATGCTACGCACCTCCCCATCGTGCTACATCCCCCATGCTGCGCACTCCCCATCGTGCTACATCCCCCATGCTGCGCACTCCCCATTGTGCTACATCCCCCATTGTGCTACATCCCCCATCGTGCTACATCCCCCATGCTGCGCACTCCCCATCATGCTACATCCCCCATGCTGCACACCCGCCATCGTGCTCCATCCGCCATGCTGCGCACTCCCTATCGTGCTACATCCGCCATGCTGCGCACTCCCCATCGTGCTACATCCCCCATGCTGCGCACTCCCCATTGTGCTACATCCCCCATGCTGCGCACTCCCCATCGTGCTACATCCCCCATGCTGCGCACTCCCCATCGTGCTACATCCCCCATGCTGCGCACCCCCCATCGTGCTACATTCCCCATCGTGCTACATCCCCCATCGTGCTACATCCGCCATGCTGCGCACTCCCCATCGTGCTACATCCGCCATGCTGCGCACTCCCCATCGTGCTACATCCCCCATGCTGCGCACTCCCCATCGTGCTACATCCGCCATGCTGCGCACTCCCCATCGTGCTACATCCCCCATGCTGCGCACTCCCCATCGTGCTACATCCCCCATGCTGCGCACTCCCCATCGTGCTACATCCCCCATGCTGCGCACCCCCCATCGTGCTACATCCCCCATGCTGCGCACCCCCCATCGTGCTACATCCCCCATCGTGCTACATCCCCCATCGTGCTCCATCCGCCATGCTGCGCACTCCCCATCGTGCTACATCCGCCATGGTGCGCACTCCCCATCGTGCTACATCCCCCATGCTGCGCACTCCCCATCGTGCTACATCCCCCATGCTGCGCACTCCCCATCGTGCTACATCCCCCATGCTGCGCACTCCCCATTGTGCTACATCCCCCATGCTGCGCACCCCCCATCGTGCTACATCCCCCATCGTGCTACATCCCCCATCGTGCTACATGCCCCATGCTGCACACTCCCCATCGTGCTACATCCCCCATGCTGCGCACCCGCCATCGTGCTCCATCCGCCATGCTGCGCACTCCCCATCGTGCTACATCCCCCATGCTGCGCACTCCCCATCGTGCTACATCCCCCATGCTACGCACCTCCCCATCGTGCTACATCCCCCATGCTGCCCACTCCCCATCGTGCTACATCCCCCATGCTGCGCACTCCCCATCGTGCTACATCCCCCATGCTGCGCATTCCCCATCGTGCTACATCCCCCATGCTGCACACTCCCCATCGTGCTACATCCCCCATGCTGCGCACTCCCCATCGTGCTACATCCCCCATGCTGCGCACTCCCCATCGTGCTACATCCCCCATGCTGCGCACTCCCCATCGTGCTACATCCCCCATGCTGCGCACCCCCATCGTGCTACATTCCCCATGCTATAATAGTTCTCCTATTATACTCAGAGAGGAGTATAATAGGAGGACTGTAATAGGAGGAGTAGTCCTGGGGGGAGAGGAGTATAATGCCGGCACATGTGTACCGGGAGCCGGTGTACACTGGTAACTATGATACACATCGGGTAACTAAGGGACCTTAGTTACCCGATGTGTATAATAGTTACCAGCGTTCACAGGCTCCGTCAAGATCCCAGCATCGCAAGGTTATGTCTGGCGCTGCTGGGATCGTGACGGAGCCAGTGTAGAAGCAAGCGATATCCCAGGATGTTGTGAGTGTGTGGATGTGATGTGTGAGGTGTGTGTGAGTGAGTGTGATCTGATGTGTGTGTGTACTCACCTGGGAGTCGGAGCTCCGTGTCAGTTGGGCCAGAGCGAGCGTGCATTGCGTGAGGGGGGCGGGGCCTGCAGAGAGCCGGGGCGAGAGGCCAATCCGTGTGGGGGGGCGGGGCCATGGCGAGCCCAGCGGCCAATCAGCTTTGTGTCACCGTAAGGACACAATTTTGGAGCATGACAGACAGACAGAATAAGGCAATTATATATATAGATACTAACACAAAGTAGCATGATTCATTAAGTGTAAAGGAAATGGTACATGGTTTTCTAAATTATGACGTGCATTTGTATTCAGCCCCCCCAAGTCCATACTTTATAGCACCACCTTTCTCTGCAGTTGCAGCTACGAGTCTTTTGGGGTCTCTCAGCTTTGCACAGCTTCAGGTGACATTTTTGCCCCCCGTTGTTTGCACATGAGCACTCAGTGAGATTGGATGGAGACGTCTGTGATCAGCAGCACTTTTCAGGTCTTGTCACACATTCTCGGTGGGTTTTCAGTCTGGACTGTGACTCGGCGGTCACACACACAAATATACTTTGATCTGCACCCTCCATTGTAGCTCTAACCATATGTTTAGGGTCGTTGTCCTGCTGAAAGGTGAACCTACACCCCTGTGTCAAGTTTTCTACAGCGTCTTACAGGTTTTTCTTCAGGACTGCCCACTATTTAGCTCCATCCATCATTCCATCACCTCTGACCAGCTTCCCTGCCCCTGCTGAAGAGAAGCCTCCCCACAGCAGGATGTTGCCTCCACCATGTGTGTTGGTGGGGATGGTGTTTTCAGGGCAATGTGCAGCATTAGTTTTCCACCACCTTTTTCGCCCAAAAAGTTCTCCTTTGGTCTCATCTGGACAGAGCTCCTTTCTCCACGTGCCATATACATGACTCACTGCACAAATACTTTGTGTTGATATCCACGTGCCATATACATGACACTCTTCACAAATACTTCCCTGCCCCTGCTGAAGAGAAGCCTCCCCACAGCAGGATGTTGCCTCCACCATGTGTGTTGGTGGGGATGGTGTTTTCAGGGCAATGTGCAGCATTAGTTTTCCACCACCTTTTTCGCCCAAAAAGTTCTCTTTTGGTCTCATCTGGACAGAGCTCCTTTATCCACGTGCCATATACATGACCCACTGCACAAATACTTTGTGTTGATATCACATAAAATCCCAATGAAATACATTTAAGTTTATGGTTGTAAGGTGGGAAGAATGTGGAAAAGTTCACAGGGTATGAATACTTTTCGAAGACACTGGAGATTATGTGTGGGGAGGTATCTTAGGATTAGGTCAGAGATGTATGGAGAGCAGAAGGCTGGAGATCACTGGGGGCAGAGATAAGGATGGATTTCCGGAGCTCGTGAGTAATAAAGCCAGCCGAATGAAGCTTCAGCCGATCGTTTGGCCGACAACCATCTTGGCCAAGTGCACCTTTGTTCTCAACGATAAGGTCGTCATTTCACCTGTCTGTCCTTGGGAGAACTAACTGATCCGGGGTCTGATATTGGACATGCCTGGGTGTGTAGTTTTTTAGTCGCCATGTAGTGCTCATGTATTACCACCGCAATACACCACTCAATAATACTGCTTGTGTTTTTTTGGGGTTCATCTCTTCTGGGACAATCTAGTCTACTCTATAAAACATTCCCACCCATTGTCGGTCCGTGCTGCTTTACAAGGACCAGGCATAAAGTCAACAGAAGAGGAAAACTTGGAGGACTGTGAAGGTGATCCTCTAATTTTAGGTAGAAGTATTCCATAAATGTTCCCTCCTGACGGCTCTGCGACTCCTCCGCTCGGTGACTCGCTGATTTAGTGCAGATTTTGGCCAGCAATCCGGGGAAATCCTTCCTCGGGGACATTGTTTCCACAGCCAGCAGAATATTTTTTATTTCTGTAGGATTGATCTGTCTGGGACGTCCCTGTTACCGTAGGTAAATGTAAGCCACGGCCGTTCCTCCATGTTCTCCATGAAAGGTCAGCGAATATATTTTCTGGTCCGTCACCGACATTGTGTATACAGATACGGACAGATCGTTTCCAGCCGAAACTAAGGCCTTGTGTTTCCCTCCCCGCAGCTCATGCTCTCCCCATGTTCCGAGAACCCAGGCAGCGGAGTACGAGGAAACAGCTCGAAAAGGATCGACTGGACCCGCTAAAGTCACACAAACCAGAGCCACCGGTGGCCGGGCCAGGTAAATGTCATCGGTTGTGTGTCCCCCCCGCCCCATATTGATTTCGTATGCAGTTTTGGTACAGTGTACAGCCGAAGACACATCTGCAGAATCTGAGATCTGTTCTCAATATATTCCGGATGTGGCCTTTCTAGACTGTGTAGATGTCATTACAAGGATTCTTTGTATGGTTCTATCCCTGGAGACAAAAGGACTGGAAGGATCATTCCAAGTGCCCAGAAATAGCAGAAAGATGTCCTCCAGCCTTGTCACACCATAAGTGACGCTCTCCACTTCAATATACTAATCACCCCCACACCCTCCAACAGGGATAATACACACAGTGATGTCACAGTACAGGGATAATGCACACAGTGATGTTACAGTACAGGGATAATGCACACAGTGATGTTACAGTACAGGGATAATACACACAGTGATGTCACAGTACAGGGATAATACACACAGTGATGTCACAGTACAGGGATAATGCACACAGTGATGTTACAGTACAGGGATAATGCACACAGTGATGTTACAGTACAGGGATAATACACACAGCGATGTCACAGTACAGGGATAATACACACAGTGATGTCACAGTACAGGGGTAATACACACAGTGATGTCACAGTACAGGGGTAATACACACAGTGATGTCACAGTACAGGGATAATACACACAGTGATGTCACAGTACAGGGATAATGCACACGGTGATGTCACAGTACAGGGATAATACACACAGTGATGTCACAGTACAGGGATAATACACACAGCGATGTCACAGTACAGGGATAATACACACAGTGATGTCACAGTACAGGGGTAATACACACAGTGATGTCACAGTACAGGGATAATACACACAGTGATGTCACAGTACAGGGATAATACACACAGCGATGTCACAGTACAGGGATAATACACACAGTGATGTCACAGTACAGGGGTAATACACACAGTGATGTCACAGTACAGGGGTAATACACACAGTGATGTCACAGTACAGGGATAATACACACAGTGATGTCACAGTACAGGGATAATACACACAGTGATGTCACAGTACAGGGATAATACACACAGTGATGTCACAGTACAGGGGTAATACACACAGTGATGTCACAGTACAGGGGTAATACACACAGTGATGTCACAGTACAGGGATAATACACACAGTGATGTCACAGTACAGGGATAATACACACAGTGATGTCACAGTACAGGGATAATACACACAGTGATGTCACAGTACAGGGATAATACACACAGTGATGTCACAGTACAGGGGTAATACACACAGTGATGTCACAGTACAGGGATAATACACACAGTGATGTCACAGTACAGGGATAATACACACAGTGATGTCACAGTACAGGGATAATACACACAGTGATGTCACAGTACAGGGATAATACACACAGTGATGTTACAGCACAGGGATAATACACAGTGATGTCACAGTGCAGGGATAATACACACAGTGATGTCACAGCACAGGGGTAATACACACAGTGATGTCACAGCACAGGGATAATACACAGTGATGTCACAGTGCAGGGATAATATACACAGTGATGTCACAGTACAGGGATAATACACAATGATGTCACAGTACAGGGATAATACACACAGTGATGTCACAGTACAGGGATAATACACACAGTGATGTCACAGTACAGGGATAATACACACAGTGATGTCACAATACAGGGATAATATACACAGTGATGTCACAGTACAGGGATAATACACACAGTGATGCCACAGTACAGGGATAATACACACAGTGATGTCACAGTACAGGGATAATACACACAGTGATGTCACAGTACAGGGATAATACACACAGTGATGTCACAGTACAGGAATAATACACACAGTGATGTCACAGTACAGGGATAATACACACAGTGATGTCACAGCACAGGGATAATACACACAGTGATGTCACAGTACAGGGATAATACACACAGTGATGTCACAATACAGGGATAATATACACAGTGATGTCACAGTACAGGGATAATGCACACGGTGATGTCACAGTACAGGGATAATACACACAGTGATGTCACAGTACAGGGATAATACACACAGCGATGTCACAGTACAGGGATAATACACACAGCGATGTCACAGTACAGGGGTAATACACACAGTGATGTCACAGTACAGGGGTAATACACACAGTGATGTCACAGTACAGGGATAATACACACAGTGATGTCACAGTACAGGGATAATACACACAGTGATGTCACAGTACAGGGATAATACACACAGTGATGTCACAGTACAGGGATAATACACACAGTGATGTCACAGTACAGGGGTAATACACACAGTGATGTCACAGTACAGGGATAATACACACAGTGATGTCACAGTACAGGATAATACACACAGTGATGTCACAGTACAGGGATAATACACACAGTGATGTCACAGTACAGGGATAATACACACAGTGATGTTACAGCACAGGGATAATACACAGTGATGTCACAGTGCAGGGATAATACACACAGTGATGTCACAGCACAGGGGTAATACACACAGTGATGTCACAGTACAGGGATAATACACAATGATGTCACAGTACAGGGATAATACACACAGTGATGTCACAGTACAGGGATAATACACACAGTGATGTCACAGTACAGGGATAATACACACAGTGATGTCACAATACAGGGATAATATACACAGTGATGTCACAGTACAGGGATAATACACACAGTGATGCCACAGTACAGGGATAATACACACAGTGATGTCACAGTACAGGGATAATACACACAGTGATGTCACAGTACAGGGATAATACACACAGTGATGTCACAGTACAGGAATAATACACACAGTGATGTCACAGTACAGGGATAATACACACAGTGATGTCACAGCACAGGGATAATACACACAGTGATGTCACAGTACAGGGATAATACACACAGTGATGTCACAATACAGGGATAATATACACAGTGATGTCACAGTACAGGGATAATACACACAGTGATGTCACAGTACAGGGATAATACACACGGTGATGTCACAGTACAGGGATAATACACACAGTGATGTCACAGTACAGGGATAATACACACAGTGATGTCACAGTACAGGGGTAATACACACAGTGATGTCACAGTACAGGGGTAATACACACAGTGATGTCACAGTACAGAGATAATACACACAGTGATG
The DNA here is from genome assembly GCF_048569485.1 of Anomaloglossus baeobatrachus. Taxonomy (NCBI): domain Eukaryota; kingdom Metazoa; phylum Chordata; class Amphibia; order Anura; family Aromobatidae; genus Anomaloglossus; species Anomaloglossus baeobatrachus. The sequence goes on from NC_134353.1 coordinate 941,885,844, forward strand.
TCACAGTACAGGGGTAATACACACAGGGATGTCACAGTATAGGGGTAATACACACAGTGATGTCACAGTACAGGGATAATACACACAGTGATGTCACAGTACAGGGATAATACACACAGGGATGTCACAGTACAGGGATAATACACACAGTGATGTCACAGTACATGGATAATACACACAGTGATGTCACAGTACAGGGATAATACACACAGTGATGTCACAGTACAGGGATAATACACACAGTGATGTCACAGTACAGGGATAATACACACAGGGATGTCACAGTACAGGGATAATACACACAGTGATGTCACAGTACATGGATAATACACACAGTGATGTCACAGTACAGGGATAATACACACAGGGATGTCACAGTACAGGGATAATACACACAGGGATGTCACAGTACAGGGATAATACACACAGTGATGTCACAGTACAGGGATAATACACACAGTGATGTCACAGTGCAGGGATAATACACACAGTGATGTCACAGTACAGGGATAATACACACAGTGATGTCACAGTACATGGATAATACACACAGTGATGTCACAGTACAGGGATAATACACACAGGGATGTCACAGTACAGGGATAATACACACAGTGATGTCACAGTACAGGGATAATACACACAGGGATGTCACAGTACAGGGATAATACACACAGGGATGTCACAGTACAGGGATAATACACACAGTGATGTCACAGTACAGGGATAATTCACACAGTGATGTCACAGTACAGGGATAATACACACAGTGATGTCACAGTACAGGGATAATACACACAGTGATGTCACAGTACAGGGATAATACACACAGTGATGTCACAGTACAGGGATAATACACACAGGGATGTCACAGTACAGGGATAATACACACAGTGATGTCACAGTACAGGGATAATACACACAGGGATGTCACAGTACAGGGATAATACACACAGGGATGTCACAGTACAGGGATAATACACACAGGGATGTCACAGTACAGGGATAATACACACAGTGATGTCACAGTACAGGGATAATACACACAGCGATGTCACAGTACAGGGATAATGCACACAGTGATGTCACAGTACAGGGATAATACACACAGTGATGTCACAGTACAGGGATAATACACACAGTGAAGTCACAGTACAGGGATAATACACACAGTGAAGTCACAGTACAGGGGTAATACACACAGGGATGTCACAGTACAGGGATAATACACACAGTGATGTCACAGTACAGGGATAATACACACAGGGATGTCACAGTACAGGGATAATACACACAGTGATGTCACAGTACAGGGATAATACACACAGGGATGTCACAGTACAGGGATAATACACACAGTGATGTCACAGTAAGTTTAGGATCTCATTGATTAGACTTTTCTGAATATTTGGCTGTCCCTCCCCTGCCGTCTTCTGGCAGAGCGTCTCTCACATTTCACCTTTTACCTCTGGCTTATTTGTGCGCTGTTTATGTTACACAGACTTTTGCACATTTTCGGCATTGCTGCAGCACCCGGCTGTTTCCCTTCTTTTTGAGTGATCCATGTTACCACATTTTTGTATCTTTTCTTGATCTTGTCCTGTTGGCGCTCTCCGCAGATGAGAAATCACTTCCAGCAGGCCTGACTATTGCAAATACAAAGTAAACCTGTCTTTGACTTACAAATCCATGTGCACAGAGAGCGCAGCCTCCTCGCCCACATTTCCATGCTCACACTATTTACTCTGCTGATTGCTTACATCTATACGTCCTCACAATAGAGGTCTGCAGAAGAGGCATCAGAAGAGGGATGGGTGTAATAAAAGTACAGTGTGGCCCTGCTGGATACAAGGGATCCTTCTCCCACTCTGGACATGCAGGGGTTAAGTGATCATTAAGGGTTAAGTGATCTGAATTATTTTAAGAAAGTAGGTAACTTGACAAATAATGAAAAATCACCCTATGTGCCGTGCATTGTGGCCGAGCACTTCTGCATCGCTGGCACTTTCTAATTTTGCATACAGGATACTTTCTTAGTTTCTACTTTCCACAGTAAATTATATCATTCCTGCTAAATTTTAAGCCAGTTTCCATTCTTCTGAATTATTATACTTTATATTATTATAGTTTTTATTGGGTTTTAATTGATATATATTTATATTTCATATCTATTTTATTAATATTATTAATTTTATTCATATATTTATTTATTATATAATTATTTTATTTATATTGTATTATATTGTATCATTATTAGAATATTTAACATTTTTTTTATTATTATTATTATTATTATGTGTCCGCAGTTATAAAGATATTAAATTATTAGAAAATGTTTAAGTATCCCGTCTTTTGTCTTTATATAAAAATTGTCATGAAATGGTGAAAATGAAACACCATTCCACTATTTTTTGGGGGGGGGTTCCAGGGTATTAATTGTAAGATTAAAAAAATGTGATATCAGAGTTCTATTGTTTTTTTTTTATTTTTTTGTTTTTTTATTTTTTTCATATTAGAGTGGTAAAAAGTAAAAAAAATCAGAACTTTAAAAAAAATAGGTTTGTGTCCTCATATTTTGAGTTTTTAGTTTTTTTTCTCTTTCAATATAACCAGTACATTTTAGATTTTGCTGTTGTTATTTTGGGACAGATAAGACATTTTTTATATGTATGTGTATGTGTGTGTATATATATATATATACAGTTAGGTCCAGAAATATTTGGACAGTGACACAAGTTTTGTTATTTTAGCTGTTAACAAAAACATGTTCAGAAATGCAATTATATATATAATATGGGCTGAAAGTGCACACTCCCAGCTGCAATATGAGAGTTTTCACATCCAAATCGGAGAAAGGGTTTAGGAATCATAGCTCTGTAATGCATAGCCTCCTCTTTTTCAAGGGACCAAAAGTAATTGGACAAGGGACTCTAAGGGCTGCAATTAACTCTGAAGGCGTCTCCCTCGTTAACCTGTAATCAATGAAGTAGTTAAAAGGTCTGGGGTTGATTACAGGTGTGTGGTTTTGCATTTGGAAGCTGTTGCTGTGACCAGACAACATGCGGTCTAAGGAACTCTCAATTGAGGTGAAGCAGAACATCCTGAGGCTGAAAAAAAAGAAAAAATCCATCAGAGAGATAGCAGACATGCTTGGAGTAGCAAAATCAACAGTCGGGTACATTCTGAGAAAAAAGGAATTGACTGGTGAGCTTGGGAACTCAAAAAGGCCTGGGCGACCACGGATGACAACAGTGGTGGATGATCGCCGCATACTTTCTTTGGTGAAGAAGAACCCGTTCACAACATCAACTGAAGTCCAGAACACTCTCAGTGAAGTAGGTGTATCTGTCTCTAAGTCAACAGTAAAGAGAAGACTCCATGAAAGTAAATACAAAGGGTTCACATCTAGATGCAAACCATTCATCAATTCCAAAAATAGACAGGCCAGAGTTAAATTTGCTGAAAAACACCTCATGAAGCCAGCTCAGTTCTGGAAAAGTATTCTATGGACAGATGAGACCAAGATCAACCTGTACCAGAATGACGGGAAGAAAAAAGTTTGGAGAAGTAAGGGAACGGCACATGATCCAAGGCACACCACATCCTCTGTAAAACATGGTGGAGGCAACGTGAGGCATGGGCATGCATGGCTTTCAATGGCACTGGGTCACTTGTGTTTATTGATGACATAACAGCAGACAAGAGTAGCCGGATGAATTCTGAAGTGTACCGGGATATACTTTCAGCCCAGATTCAGCCAAATGCCGCAAAGTTGATCGGACGGCGCTTCATAGTACAGATGGACAATGACCCCAAGCATACAGCCAAAGCTACCCAGGAGTTCATGAGTGCAAAAAAGTGGAACATTCTGCAATGGCCAAGTCAATCACCAGATCTTAACCCAATTGAGCATGCATTTCACTTGCTCAAATCCAGACTTAAGACGGAAAGACCCACAAACAAGCAAGACCTGAAGGCTGCGGCTGTAAAGGCCTGGCAAAGCATTAAGAAGGAGGAAACCCAGCGTTTGGTGATGTCCATGGGTTCCAGACTTAAGGCAGTGATTGCCTCCAAAGGATTCGCAATAAAATATTGAAAATAAAAATATTTTGTTTGGGTTTGGTTTATTTGTCCAATTACTTTTGACCTCCTAAAATGTGGAGTGTTTGTAAAGAAATGTGACAATTCCTACAATTTCTATCAGATATTTTTGTTCAAACCTTCAAATTAAACGTTACAATCTGCACTTGAATTCTGTTGTAGAGGTTTCATTTCAAATCTAATGTGGTGGCATGCAGAGCCCAACTCGCCAAAATTGTGTCACTGTCCAAATATTTCTGGACCTAACTGTATATGTGTGTGTGTATATGTATATGTGTTTATATATATATATATATATATATATATATATATGTATATGTATGTATGTATGTATATATATGTGTATGTATATATATGTGTATGTGTGTATATATATATATATGTGTATATATATGTGTGTGTGTATATATATATATATATATATATATAATATATATATATATATATATATATATATATATATATATATGTGTGTGTGTATATATATTTTTATTTGTTTTTTATTTGGTTTTTTTTGGCTTTTTATTGCAGTTTTTGAGGGAAAAATCGGGGTCAAAAAATGGCATTTCAATATATTTTTTCTGCATTTAATATCCGGGCTACTTCTTTTTAATGTTTTGTTAGATTGGAACTTCATGAACACAACAATACTTTTTATTTTTATTATTTTTCTAATTTTATTTGCACATTATTATTATTATTATTATTATTATTATTATTATTATTATTATTATTATTATTATTTGTTATTATTATTATTGTTGTTGTTACTATTATTATTATTATTATTAATAAAAGATGGTGATTTTGAAAAGATAATAATGATTATCATTGTGGTGATTATTATAATAATAAAAATAATATATTCATGTATATATATATATATATATATATATATATATATATATATATATAATTTATACTTAGTATTTAATTTCCTGCCTTCTATTCATTTATATTTATACATTTATGTCCTGCATCAGGAAGGAGTTATTAGAACAAAGTTTTGGGCCTACTCCTTTTATCCTGGGTGACGTAATACTTGATTTCACCTGTGGTGGCGCTGCAGGGGAATCAGACACAGGCTGCTTAGATCCTCTGGATTGCAGATGGCCATGGAGGGCTGCAGCAGTAGCCCCGGCCCTCGTTATCACCTTTATTGATGCTGACACTTTCAGCAAAAAGTTCTTGTCCATAGTTGTTCTCCACCTGGGTCCGGTGAGTTTCCGCCCGGTATTCTCGGAATATCCTACATAACGTAACCTGAGAAATGATGGTGAAAGCTGCAGTGACATAAAGCAGCATGACAAGTATATTACATAGGGGCTAAGGTCAGGATAAACACACATAATTTGCCCCCTCTGTCTGCTCCTGTGCGGAGGCCTGGTATTTATACTGATATATGGCGGCATTTATAGGACAGATGGTATAGACTGTATATACTATGTATCTATACGTCAGATATCACAGATTATCAGAGTCCAGAGAAAATATAGAAAAATGACTAAGGCTATGTGCGCACTAGAAAAGTGATTTTTCTCAAGAAAATTTCTTGAGAAACTTCTGGGAGTTGAAGATTACCGCACCTGCGTTAAAAAAACGCTCCAAATCCGCAAGAAAAACGTGTGCGTTTTTGCCGCGGATTTGCCGCAGTTTTACCGCAGTTTTGCCTCGGTTTTTCCGTAGGTTGGTCCCTGCGGTTTTTTTATGCTGTAACTACTGCAATAAATAATATAGATAATAGATACAGTGCCTACAAGTAGTCTTCAACCCCCTGCAGATTTAGCAGGTTTGATAAGATGCAAATAAGTTAGAGCCTGCAAACTTCAAACAAGAGCAGGATTTATTAACAGATGCATAAATCTTACAAACCAACAAGTTATGTTGCTCAGTTAAATTTTAATAAATTTTCAACATAAAAGTGTGGGTCAATTATTATTCAACCCCTAGGTTTAATATTTTGTGGAATAACCCTTGTTTGCAATCACAGCTAATAATCGTCTTTTATAAGACCTGATCAGGCCGGCACAGGTCTCTGGAGTTATCTTGGCCCACTCCTCCATGCAGATCTTCTCCAAGTTATCTAGGTTCTTTGGGTGTCTCATGTGGACTTTAATCTTGAGCTCCTTCCACAAGTTTTCAATTGGGTTAAGGTCAGGAGACTGACTAGGCCACTGCAACACCTTGATTTTTTCCCTCTTGAACCAGGCCTTGGTTTTCTTGGCTGTGTGCTTTGGGTCGTTGTCTTGTTGGAAGATGAAATGACGACCCATCTTAAGATCCTTGATGGAGGAGCACAGGTTCTTTGCCAAAATCTCCAGGTAGGCCGTGCTATCCATCTTCCCATGGATGCGGACCAGATGGCCAGGCCCCTTGGCTGAGAAACAGCCCCACAGCATGATTCTGCCACCACCATGCTTGACTGTAGGGATGGTATTCTTGGGGTCGTATGCAGTGCCATCCAGTCTCCAAACGTCACGTGTGTGGTTGGCACCAAAGATCTCGATCTTGGTCTCATCAGACCAGAGAACCTTGAACCAGTCTGTCTCAGAGTCCTCCAAGTGATCATGAGCAAACTGTAGACGAGCCTTGACATGACGCTTTGAAAGTAAAGGTACCTTACGGGCTCGTCTGGAACGGAGACCATTGCGGTGGAGTACGTTACTTATGGTATTGACTGAAACCAATGTCCCCACTGCCATGAGATCTTCCCGGAGCTCCTTCCTCGTTGTCCTTGGTTTAGCCTTGACTCTTCGGACAAGCCTGGCCTCGGCACGGGTGGAAACTTTCAAAGGTTGTCCAGGCCGTGGAAGGCTAACAGTAGTTCCATAAGCCTTCCACTTCCGGATGATGCTCCCAACAGTGGAGGCAGGTAGGCCCAACTCCTTGGAAAGGGTTTTGTACCCCTTGCCAGCCTTGTGACCCTCCACGATCTTGTCTCTGATGGCCTTGGAATGCTCCTTTGTCTTTCCCATGTTGACCAAGTATGAGTGCTGTTCACAAGTTTGGGGAGGGTCTTAATTAGTCAGAAAAGGCTAGAAAAAGAGATAATTAATCCAAACATGTGAAGCTCATTGTTCTTTGTGCCTGAAATACTTCTTAATACTTTAGGGGAACCAAACAGAATTCTGGTGGTTTGAGGGGTTGAATAATAAATGACCCTCTGAATAAACTTTTCACAATTTAAAAAAATAAATAAAAAAGAAATAACATTCTTTTTTGCTGCATTTCACACTTCCAGGCTGATCTACAGTCCAAATGTCACAATGCCAAGTTAATTCCGAATGTGTAACCCTGCTAAATCTGCAGGGGGTTGAATACTACTTGTAGGCACTGTAGATAATCAATAGACAGATAATGGATAGAGGGAAAGATGGATAGATGAATAGATAGATAATAGATGAGAAAGACCTATATAATGTCCTATCCCCCTGCATATTCTAAGCTGGCACCCTTTAATGACTTTCATGTGGCACTAAAGGGTGCTTAGCCTTGTATTTAGCCATAAAATAAATAAATAATTAAAAAAAAACCACGTGAGGTCCCCCCATCTTTTTTAGCCAGCTAGGGTAAAGCTGGGTTTACACACTGAGACTTTCTAGCGATCCCACCAGCAATCCCAACCTGGCCGGGATCGCTACAAAGTCTCTGGTGAGCTGTCAAACAGGCAAACCTGGCCAAAACCGGTGACGTTACAGCGATGTCGTTTGCGATGTTGCAGTGTGTAAAGCCACCTTAAAGCAGACGGCTGCAGCCTGCAAACCACAGCTGGCAGCTTCACCTTGGCTGGTAATCCAAAACAGAGGGCACCCCACGCTGTTATTTTACATTAAATAAATAATTTAAAACAAAAAACGTGGGGTCCCCCCCAAATTGGATCACGAGCCAAGGTAAAGCGGACAGCTGTGGTCTGATATTCTCAGACTAGGGAGGTCCACTGTTATTGGACACTCCCCAGTCTAAAAATAGCAGGCCGCAGCCGCCCCAGAAGTGGCGCATCCATTAGACGTGCCAATCCTGGTGCTTCGCCCCAACTCATCCCGTTGCCCTGGTGCGTTGGCAAACGAGGTGATATATGGGGTTGATGCCAGATGTGTAATGTCACCTGGCATCAAGCACTGGGGTTGGTGAGGTCAGGCGTCTATCAGATACCCGACATCACCAAGCCAGTCAGTAAGAAATAAAAAATAGACAACAAAAAAGTTTTATTTGAAAAAACTCTCCCCACATTCCCTCTTTCACCAATTTATTGAAAAGAACAATCAATTCCACGTCCGGCGTAATCCAATAAAGGGGGGGGGGGCTCCCACGGCGATCCATACCGTAGTCGCTGTCCCATTCAATGAAGAACAGAATGTTCCCCATTGGCTGGGAGAGCAATGCAGTGACCTGAGCTAACATCAATAGCCCAGGTCACTGCAGGGGATGCCGAGCGCTGCTGCCAGAAGGATAGATGAAATCATTACCTGCTGTGATCATGTCCTGTACTACTGGCGTCAGCGCTGTCACTGACTTCTATGCCCGCCGCGTTGTCAGAAGTATCGCGAGAGCCCGTGACGTCTCCGCTAGTGACAGTCTCGGACCGCTCGCGAGACGGGCATAGACGGCAGTGACCGCGGTGACGTCAGGAGGCAGGAGATCGTCACAGCAGGTAATGATCTCATCTAACCTCCTGACAGCAGCGCCCGTCATCCCTGCGGCTGCACGCACTGCTGAGTGTCAGTGTCTGCCTGCGCTGCAGCGTGACAAGCTGCTGACACTGCTGTGCGTGCAGCGGGACACAGACTGCACGGGCACCCGCCGGAGGTCACACGGAAGTGCTTCTGTGCGGCGTCCAGGGAGTGTGACGTCTGTGTTTACTCTGCTCCGCTTCCTCTTCCTGTCATAATGACATCGCTTTCTGCAAAACCGCAGGGAGCGATGAGCATTACCGCAGGTAAACCGCGGCTATACCGGGGGTATACCGCACATCATTTGCTACCTGCGGTATAACCCCAGTATTTCGCGATTACATTACAGTGAATGGAGTGAAATTCCGGGGGTATTCCGCAGGCACCTGCGGAAAATAATGGACATGCTCATTTTCTCAAGAAAGTTTCTTGAGAAAAATCCGCAGCGTGCGCACAGCTATTTCTTGTTCCCATAGGTTTTGCTTGGAAATGTCTGCAGAAAGATTCCAAACCTTTCTCAAGAAATTTCCACAGCAAAACCGCAGGTAAAACGGCCGAGTGCGCACAGGGCCTAATACATCTAATAACACAAAGCTCAGCACTGGATATCGCCTTTGCAATGTACTATTTTGTGTTAAGGAGTCTATCCTCTACAACTTACAGTACAGAGCTCTATAGTGTGACCGCTCTACAGTACAGAGCTCTATAGTGTGACCGCTCTACAGTACAGAGCTCTATAGTGTGACCACTCTACAGTACAGAGCTCTATAGTGTGACCGATCTACAGTACAGAGCTCTATAGTGTGACCGCTCTACAGTACAGAGCTCTATAGTGTGACCGCTCTACAGTACAGAGCTCTATAGTGTGACCACTCTACAGTACAGAGCTCTATAGTGTGACCTCTCTACAGTACAGAGCTCTATAGTGTGACCGCTCTACAGTACAGAGCTCTATAGTGTGACCGCTCTACAGTACAGAGCTCTATAATGTGACCACTCTACAGTACAGAGCTCTATAGTGTGACCACTCTACAGTACAGAGCTCTATAGTGTGACCGCTCTACAGTACAGAGCTCTATAGTGTGACCGCTCTACAGTACAGAGCTCTATAGTGTGACCGCTCTACAGTACAGAGCTCTATAGTGTGACCGCTCTACAGTACAGAGCTCTATAGTATGACCGCTCTTACAGTACAGAGCTCTATAGTGTGACCTCTCTACAGTACAGAGCTCTATAGTGTGACCTCTCTACAGTACAGAGCTCTATAGTGTGACCTCTCTACAGTACAGAGCTCTATAGTGTGACCGCTCTACAGTACAGAGCTCTATAGTGTGACCGCTCTACAGTACAGAGCTCTATAGTGTGACCGCTCTACAGTACAGAGCTCTATAGTGTGACCACTCTACAGTACAGAGCTCTATAATGTGACCACTCTACAGTACAGAGCTCTATAGTGTGACCACTCTACAGTACAGAGCTCTATAATGTGACCGCTCTACAGTACAGAGCTCTATAGTGTGACCGCTCTACAGTACAGAGCTCTATAGTGTGACCACTCTACAGTACAGAGCTCTATAGTGTGACCGCTCTGCAGTACAGAGCTCTATAGTGTGACCGCTCTACAGTACAGAGCTCTGTAGTGTGACCGCTCTACAGTACAGAGCTCTATAGTGTGACCTCTCTACAGTACAGAGCTCTATAGTGTGACCACTCTACAGTACAGAGCTCTATAGTGTGACCACTCTACAGTACAGAGCTCTATAGTGTGACCTCTCTACAGTACAGAGCTCTATAGTGTGACCGCTCTACAGTACAGAGCTCTATAGTGTGACCACTCTACAGTACAGAGCTCTATAGTGTGACCACTCTACAGTACAGAGCTCTATAGTGTGACCGCTCTACAGTACAGAGCTCTATAGTGTGACCGCTCTACAGTACAGAGCTCTATAGTGTGACCACTCTACAGTACAGAGCTCTATAGTGTGACCGCTCTACAGTACAGAGCTCTATAGTGTGACCGCTCTACAGTACAGAGCTCTATAGTGTGACCACTCTACAGTACAGAGCTCTATAGTGTGACCGCTCTACAGTACAGAGCTCTATAGTGTGACCTCTCTACAGTACAGAGCTCTATAGTGTGACCGCTCTACAGTACAGAGCTCTATAGTGTGACCACTCTACAGTACAGAGCTCTATAGTGTGACCACTCTACAGTACAGAGCTCTATAGTGTGACCGCTCTACAGTACAGAGCTCTATAGTGTGACCGCTCTACAGTACAGAGCTCTATAGTGTGACCACTCTACAGTACAGAGCTCTATAGTGTGACCACTCTTACAGTACAGAGCTCTATAGTGTGACCGCTCTACAGTACAGAGCTCTATAGTGTGACCACTCTTACAGTACAGAGCTCTATAGTGTGACCGCTCTACAGTACAGAGCTCTATAGTGTGACCGCTCTACAGTACAGAGCTCTATAGTGTGACCGCTCTACAGTACAGAGCTCTATAGTGTGACCGCTCTACAGTACAGAGCTCTATAGTGTGACCGCTCTACAGTACAGAACTCTATAGTGTGACCGCTCTACAGTACAGAACTCTATAGTGTGACCACTCTACAGTACAGAGCTCTATAGTGTGACCGCTCTACAGTACAGAGCTCTATAGTGTGACCGCTCTACAGTACAGAGCTCTATAGTGTGACCGCTCTACAGTACAGAGCTCTATAGTGTGACCGCTCTACAGTACAGAGCTCTATAGTGTGACCTCTCTACAGTACAGAGCTCTATAGTGTGACCGCTCTACAGTACAGAGCTCTATAGTGTGACCGCTCTACAGTACAGAGCTCTATAGTGTGACCGCTCTACAGTACAGAGCTCTATAGTGTGACCGCTCTACAGTACAGAGCTCTATAGTGTGACCTCTCTACAGTACAGAGCTCTATAGTGTGACCGCTCTACAGTACAGAGCTCTATAATGTGACCTCTCTACAGTACAGAGCTCTATAGTGTGACCGCTCTTACAGTACAGAGCTCTATAGTGTGACCGCTCTACAGTACAGAGCTCTATAATGTGACCGCTCTACAGTACAGACCTCTATAGTGTGACCTCTCTACAGTACAGAGCTCTATAGTGTGACCGCTCTTACAGTACAGAGCTCTATAGTGTGACCGCTCTACAGTACAGAGCTCTATAGTGTGACCGCTCTACAGTACAGAGCTCTATAGTGTGACCGCTCTACAGTACAGAGCTCTATAGTGTGACCGCTCTACAGTACAGAGTTCTATAGTGTGACCGCTCTACAGTACAGAGCTCTATAGTGTGACCGCTCTTACAGTACAGAGCTCTATAGTGTGACCGCTCTACAGTACAGAGCTCTATAGTGTGACCGATCTACAGTACAGGGCTCTATAGTGTGACCGCTCTACAGTACAGAACTCTATAGTGTGACCTCTCTACAATACAGGGCTCTATAGTGTGACCACTCTACAGTACAGAGCTCTATAGTGTGACCGCTCTACAGTACAGAGCTCTATAGTGTGTCCGCTCTACAGTACAGGGCTCTATAGTGTGACCGCTCTACAGTACAGAGCTCTATAGTGTGACCACTCTACAGTACAGAGCTCTATAGTGTGACCGCTCTACAGTACAGAGCTCTATAGTGTGACCGCTCTACAGTACAGAGCTCTATAGTGTGACCGCTCTACAGTACAGAGCTCTATAGTGTGACCGCTCTACAGTACAGAGCTCTATAGTGTGACCGCTCTACAGTACAGAGCTCTATAGTGTGACCTCTCTACAGTACAGAGCTCTATAGTGTGACCGCTCTACAGTACAGAGCTCTATAGTGTGACCACTCTACAGTACAGAGCTCTATAATGTGACCGCTCTACAGTACAGAGCTCTATAATGTGACCACTCTACAGTACAGAGCTCTATAGTGTGACCGCTCTACAGTACAGAGCTCTATAGTGTGACCGCTCTACAGTACAGAGCTCTATAGTGTGACCGCTCTACAGTACAGAGCTCTATAGTGTGACCGCTCTACAGTACAGAGCTCTATAGTGTGACCACTCTACAGTACAGAGCTCTATAGTGTGACCGCTCTACAGTACAGAACTCTATAGTGTGACCGCTCTACAGCACAGAGCTCTATAGTGTGACCGCTCTACAGTACAGAACTCTATAGTGTGACCGCTCTACAGCACAGAGCTCTATAGTGTGACCGCTCTACAGTACAGAGCTCTATAGTGTGACCGCTCTACAGTACAGAGCTCTATAGTGTGACCGCTCTACAGTACAGAGCTCTATAGTGTGACCTCTCTACAGTACAGAGCTCTATAGTGTGACCGCTCTACAGTACAGAGCTCTATAGTGTGACCGCTCTACAGTACAGAGCTCTATAGTGTGACCGCTCTACAGTACAGAGCTCTATAGTGTGACCGCTCTACAGTACAGAGCTCTATAGTGTGACCGCTCTACAGTACAGAGCTCTATAGTGTGACCGCTCTACAGTACAGAGCTCTATAGTGTGACCGCTCTACAGTACAGAGCTCTATAGTGTGACCGCTCTACACTACAGAGCTCTATAATGTGACCGCTCTACAGTACAGACCTCTATAGTGTGACCGCTCTACAGTACAGAGCTCTATAATGTGACCTCTCTACAGTACAGAGCTCTATAGTGTGACCGCTCTTACAGTACAGAGCTCTATAGTGTGACCGCTCTACAGTACAGAGCTCTATAGTGTGACCGCTCTACAGTACAGAGCTCTATAGTGTGACCGCTCTACAGTACAGAGCTCTATAGTGTGACCGCTCTACAGTACAGAGCTCTATAGTGTGACCGATCTACAGTACAGGGCTCTATAGTGTGACCGCTCTACAGTACAGAACTCTATAGTGTGACCGCTCTACAGCACAGAGCTCTATAGTGTGACCGCTCTACAGTACAGAGCTCTATAGTGTGACCGCTCTACAGTACAGAGCTCTATAGTGTGACCGCTCTACAGTACAGAGCTCTATAGTGTGACCTCTCTACAGTACAGAGCTCTATAGTGTGACCGCTCTACAGTACAGAGCTCTATAGTGTGACCGCTCTACAGTACAGAGCTCTATAGTGTGACCGCTCTACAGTACAGAGCTCTATAGTGTGACCGCTCTACAGTACAGAGCTCTATAGTGTGACCTCTCTACAGTACAGAGCTCTATAGTGTGACCGCTCTACAGTACAGAGCTCTATAGTGTGACCGCTCTACAGTACAGAGCTCTATAGTGTGACCGCTCTACAGTACAGAGCTCTATAGTGTGACCGCTCTACAGTACAGAGCTCTATAGTGTGACCGCTCTACAGTACAGAGCTCTATAGTGTGACCGCTCTACAGTACAGAGCTCTATAGTGTGACCGCTCTACAGTACAGAGCTCTATAGTGTGACCGCTCTACAGTACAGAGCTCTATAGTGTGACCGCTCTACAGTACAGAGCTCTATAGTGTGACCGCTCTACAGTACAGAGCTCTATAGTGTGACCGCTCTACACTACAGAGCTCTATAATGTGACCGCTCTACTGTACAGAGCTCTATAGTGTGACCGATCTACAGTACAGGGCTCTATAGTGTGACCGCTCTACACTACAGAGCTCTATAATGTGACCGCTCTACAGTACAGAGCTCTATAGTGTGACCTCTCTACAGTACAGAGCTCTATAGTGTGACCGCTCTACAGTACAGAGCTCTATAGTGTGACCACTCTACAGTACAGAGCTCTATAGTGTGACCGCTCTACAGTACAGAGCTCTATAGTGTGACCACTCTACAGTACAGAGCTCTATAGTGTGACCACTCTACAGTACAGAGCTCTATAGTGTGACCGCTCTACAGTACAGAGCTCTATAGTGTGACCCCTCTACAGTACAGAGCTCTATAGTGTGACCGCTCTACAGTACAGAGCTCTATAGTGTGACCTCTCTACAGTACAGAGCTCTATAGTGTGACCGCTCTACAGTACAGAGCTCTATAGTGTGAACGCTCTTACAGTACAGAGCTCTATAGTGTGACCGCTCTATAGTGTGACCTCTCTACAGTACAGAGCTCTATAGTGTGACCTCTCTACAGTACAGAGCTCTATAGTGTGACCGCTCTACAGTACAGAGCTCTATAGTGCGAACGCTCTTACAGTACAGAGCTCTATAGTGTGACCGCTCTACAGTACAGAGCTCTATAGTGTGACCTCTCTACAGTACAGAGCTCTATAGTGTGACCGCTCTACAGTACAGAGCTCTATAGTGTGACCGCTCTACAGTACAGAGCTCTATAGTGTGACCGCTCTACAGTACAGAGCTCTATAGTGTGACCTCTCTACAGTACAGAGCTCTATAGTGTGACCTCTCTACAGTACAGAGCTCTATAGTGTGACCGCTCTACAGTACAGAGCTCTATAGTGTGACCGCTCTACAGTACAGAGCTCTATAGTGTGACCTCTCTACAGTACAGAGCTCTATAGTGTGACCTCTCTACAGTACAGAGCTCTATAGTGTGACCGCTCTACAGTACAGAGCTCTATAGTGTGACCGCTCTACAGTACAGAGCTCTATAGTGTGACCGCTCTACAGTACAGAGCTCTATAGTGTGACCGCTCTACAGTACAGAGCTCTATAGTGTGACCTCTCTACAGTACAGAGCTCTATAGTGTGACCGCTCTACAGTACAGAGCTCTATAGTGTGACCACTCTACAGTACAGAGCTCTATAGTGTGACCGCTCTACAGTACAGAGCTCTATAGTGTGACCGCTCTACAGTACAGAGCTCTATAGTGTGACCGCTCTATAGTACAGAGCTCTATAGTGTGACCGCTCTACAGTACAGAGCTCTATAGTGTGACCTCTCTACAGTACAGAGCTCTATAGTGTGACCGCTCTACAGTACAGAGCTCTATAGTGTGACCACTCTACAGTACAGAGCTCTATAATGTGACCGCTCTACAGTACAGAGCTCTATAGTGTGACCGCTCTACAGTACAGAGCTCTATAGTGTGACCGCTCTTACAGTACAGAGCTCTATAGTGTGACCGCTCTACAGTACAGAGCTCTATAGTGTGACCGCTCTACAGTACAGCGCTCTATAGTGTGACCGCTCTACAGTACAGAGCTCTATAGTGTGACCGCTCTACAGTACAGAGCTCTATAGTGTGACCGCTCTACAGTACAGAGCTCTATAGTGTGACCGCTCTACAGTACAGCGCTCTATAGTGTGACCGCTCTACAGTACAGAGCTCTATAGTGTGACCACTCTACAGTACAGAGCTCTATAGTGTGACCGCTCTACAGTACAGAGCTCTATAGTGTGACCACTCTACAGTACAGAGCTCTATAGTGTGACCACTCTACAGTACAGAGCTCTATAGTGTGACCACTCTACAGTACAGAGCTCTATAGTGTGACCGCTCTACAGTACAGAGCTCCATAGTGTGACCACTCTACAGTACAGAGCTCTATAGTGTGACCGCTCTACAGTACAGAGCTCTATAATGTGACCACTTTACAGTACACAGCTCTATAGTGTGACTGCTCTACAGTACAGAGCTCTATAGTGTGACCGCTCTACAGTACAGAGCTCTATAGTGTGACCGCTCTACACTACAGAGCTCTATAGTGTGACCGCTCTACAGTACAGAGCTCTATAGTGTGACCGCTCTACAGTACAGAGCTCCATAGTGTGACCACTCTACAGTACAGAGCTCTATAGTGTGACCGCTCTACAGTACAGAGCTCTATAGTGTGACCGCTCTACAGTACAGAGCTCTATAGTGTGACCTCTCTACAGTACAGAGCTCTATAGTGTGACCACTCTACAGTACAGAGCTCTATAATGTGACCACTTTACAGTACACAGCTCTATAGTGTGACCGCTCTACAGTACAGAGCTCTATAGTGTGACCACTCTTACAGTACAGAGCTCTATAGTGTGACCGCTCTACAGTACAGAGCTCTATAGTGTGACCGCTCTACAGTACAGAGCTCTACAGTGTGACCTCTCTACAGTACAGAGCTCTATAGTGTGACCCCTCTACAGTACAGAGCTCTATAATGTGACCACTCTACAGTACAGAGCTCTATAGTGTGACCGCTCTACAGTACAGAGCTCTATAGTGTGACCGCTCTACAGTACAGAGCTCTATAGTGTGACCGCTCTACAGTACAGAGCTCTATAGTGTGACCGCTCTACAGTACAGAGCTCCATAGTGTGACCGCTCTACAGTACAGAGCTCCATAGTGTGACCGCTCTACAGTACAGAGCTCTATAGTGTGACCGCTCTACAGTACAGAGCTCTATAGTGTGACCGCTCTACAGTACAGAGCTCTATAGTGTGACCGCTCTACAGTACAGAGCTCTATAGTGTGACCGCTCTACAGTACAGTGCTCTATAGTGTGACCGCTCTACAGTACAGAGCTCTATAATGTGACCACTCTACAGTACAGAGCTCTATAGTGTGACCGCTCTTACAGTACAGAGCTCTATAGTGTGACCGCTCTTACAGTACAGAGCTCTATAGTGTGACCGCTCTACAGTACAGAGCTCCATAGTGTGACCGCTCTACAGTACAGAGCTCCATAGTGTGACCGCTCTACAGTACAGAGCTCCATAGTGTGACCACTCTACAGTACAGAGCTCTATAATGTGACCCCTCTACAGTACAGAGCTCTATAGTGTGACCTCTCTACAGTACAGAGCTCTATAGTGTGACCTCTCTACAGTACAGAGCTCTATAGTGTCACCGCTGTACAGTACAGAGCTCTATAGTGTGACCGCTCTTACAGTACACAGCTCTATAATGTGACCGCTCTTACAGTACAGAGCTCTATAATGTGACCGCTCTTACAGTACAGAGCTCTATAGTGTGACCGCTCTACAGTACAGAGCTCTATAGTGTGACCACTCTACAGTACAGAGCTCTGTAGTGTGACCACTCTACAGTACAGAGCTCTATAGTGTGACCGCTCTACAGTACAGGGCTCTATAGTGTGACCACTCTTACAGTACAGAGCTCTATAGTGTGACCGCTCTACAGTACAGAGCTCTATAGTGTGACCGCTCTACAGTACAGAGCTCTATAGTGTGACCACTCTACAGTACAGAGCTCTATAGTGTGACCGCTCTACAGTACAGTGCTCTATAGTGTGACCACTCTACAGTACAGAGCTCTGTAGTGTGACCACTCTACAGTACAGAGCTCTATAGTGTGACCGCTCTACAGTACAGTGCTCTATAGTGTGACCGCTCTACAGTACAGAGCTCTATAGTGTGACCGCTCTACAGTACAGAGCTCTATAGTGTGACCGCTCTACAGTACAGAGCTCTATAATGTGACCGCTCTACAGTACAGAGCTCTATAGTGTGACCACTCTTACAGTACAGAGCTCTATAGTGTGACCGCTCTACAGTACAGAGCTCTATAGTGTGACCGCTCTACAGTACAGAGCTCTATAGTGTGACCGCTCTACAGTACAGAGCTCTATAGTGTGACCACTCTACAGTACAGAGCTCTGTAGTGTGACCACTCTACAGTACAGAGCTCTATAGTGTGACCTCTCTACAGTACAGAGCTCTATAGTGTGACCACTCTACAGTACAGAGCTCTATAGTGTGACCGCTCTACAGTACAGTGCTCTATAGTGTGACCGCTCTACAGTACAGTGCTCTATAGTGTGACCGCTCTACAGTACAGAGCTCTATAGTGTGACCGCTCTACAGTACAGAGCTCTATAGTGTGACCACTCTACAGTACAGAGCTCTATAGTGTGACCTCTCTACAGTACAGAGCTCTGTAGTGTGACCACTCTACAGTACAGAGCTCTATAGTGTGACCGCTCTACAGTACAGTGCTCTATAGTGTGACCGCTCTACAGTACAGAGCTCTATAGTGTGACCGCTCTACAGTACAGAGCTCTATAGTGTGACCGCTCTACAGTACAGAGCTCTATAGTGTGACCGCTCTACAGTACAGAGCTCCATAGTGTGACCGCTCTACAGTACAGAGCTCTATAGTGTGACCGCTCTACAGTACAGAGCTCTATAGTGTGACCGCTCTACAGTACAGAGCTCTATAGTGTGACCACTCTACAGTACAGAGCTCTATAGTGTGACCACTCTACAGTACAGAGCTCTATAGTGTGACCGCTCTACAGTACAGAGCTCTATAGTGTGACCTCTCTACAGTACAGAGCTCTATAGTGTGACCGCTCTACAGTACAGAGCTCTATAGTGTGACCGCTCTTACAGTACAGAGCTCTATAGTGTGACCGCTCTTACAGTACAGAGCTCTATAGTGTGACCGCTGTACAGTACAGAGCTCTATAGTGTGACTGCTCTTACAGTACAGAGCTCTATAGTGTGACCGCTCTTACAGTACAGAGCTCTATAGTGTGACCGCTCTACAGTACAGAGCTCTATAGTGTGACCGCTCTACAGTACAGAGCTCTATAGTGTGACCGCTCTACAGTACAGAGCTCTATAGTGTGACCGCTCTACAGTACAGAGCTCTATAGTGTGACCTCTCTACAGTACAGAGCTCTATAGTGTGACCGCTGTACAGTACAGAGCTCTATAGTGTGACCGCTCTTATAGTACAGAGCTCTATAGTGTGACCGCTCTTACAGTACAGAGCTCCATAGTGTGACCGCTCTACAGTACAGAGCTCCATAGTGTGACCTCTCTACAGTACAGAGCTCTATAATGTGACCGCTCTACAGTACAGAGCTCTATAGTGTGACCACTCTACAGTACAGAGCTCTATAGTGTGACCGCTCTTACAGTACAGAGCTCTATAGTGTGACCGCTCTACAGTACAGAGCTCTATAGTGTGACCGCTCTACAGTACAGTGCTCTATAGTGTGACCGCTCTACAGTACAGTGCTCTATAGTGTGACCGCTCTACAGTACAGAGCTCTATAGTGTGACCGCTCTACAGTACAGAGCTCTATAGTGTGACCACTCTACAGTACAGAGCTCTGTAGTGTGACCACTCTACAGTACAGAGCTCTATAGTGTGACCGCTCTACAGTACAGTGCTCTATAGTGTGACCGCTCTACAGTACAGAGCTCTATAGTGTGACCGCTCTACAGTACAGAGCTCTATAGTGTGACCGCTCTACAGTACAGAGCTCTATAGTGTGACCGCTCTACAGTACAGAGCTCCATAGTGTGACCGCTCTACAGTACAGAGCTCTATAGTGTGACCGCTCTACAGTACAGAGCTCTATAGTGTGACCACTCTACAGTACAGAGCTCTATAGTGTGACCACTCTACAGTACAGAGCTCTATAGTGTGACCGCTCTACAGTACAGAGCTCTATAGTGTGACCTCTCTACAGTACAGAGCTCTATAGTGTGACCGCTCTACAGTACAGAGCTCTATAGTGTGATTGCTCTTACAGTACAGAGCTCTATAGTGTGACCGCTCTTACAGTACAGAGCTCTATAGTGTGACCGCTGTACAGTACAGAGCTCTATAGTGTGACTGCTCTTACAGTACAGAGCTCTATAGTGTGACCGCTCTTACAGTACAGAGCTCTATAGTGTGACCGCTCTACAGTACAGAGCTCTATAGTGTGACCGCTCTACAGTACAGAGCTCTATAGTGTGACCGCTCTACAGTACAGAGCTCTATAGTGTGACCGCTCTACAGTACAGAGCTCTATAATGTGACCTCTCTACAGTACAGAGCTCTATAGTGTGACCGCTGTACAGTACAGAGCTCTATAGTGTGACCGCTCTTATAGTACAGAGCTCTATAGTGTGACCGCTCTTACAGTACAGAGCTCCATAGTGTGACCGCTCTACAGTACAGAGCTCCATAGTGTGACCTCTCTACAGTACAGAGCTCTATAATGTGACCGCTCTACAGTACAGAGCTCTATAGTGTGACCACTCTACAGTACAGAGCTCTATAGTGTGACCGCTCTTACAGTACAGAGCTCTATAGTATGACCGCTCTTCAGTACAGAGCTCCATAGTGTGACCACTCTACAGTACAGAGCTCTATAGTGTGACCGCTCTTATAGTACAGAGCTCTATAGTGTGACCGCTCTACAGTACAGAGCTCTATAGTGTGACCGCTCTACAGTACAGAGCTCCATAGTGTGACCGCTCTACAGTACAGAGCTCTATAGTGTGACCGCTCTACAGTACAGAGCTCTATAGTGTGACCGCTCTTACAGTACTGAGCTCCATAGTGTGACCGCTGTACAGTACAGAGCTCTATAGTGTGACCGCTCTTATAGTACAGAGCTCTATAGTGTGACCGCTCTACAGTACAGAGCTCTATAGTGTGACCGCTCTACAGTACACAGCTCCATAGTGTGACCGCTCTACAGTACAGAGCTCTATAGTGTGACCTCTCTACAGTACAGAGCTCTATAGTGTGACCGCTGTACAGTACAGAGCTCTATAATGTGACCGCTCTTACAGTACAGAGCTCTATAGTATGACCGCTCTTCAGTACAGAGCTCCATAGTGTGACCTCTCTACGGTACAGAGCTCCATAGTGTGACCACTCTACAGTACAGAGCTCTATAGTGTGACCACTCTTATAGTACAGAGCTCTATAGTGTGACCGCTCTACAGTACAGAGCTCTATAGTGTGACCGCTCTACAGTACACAGCTCCATAGTGTGACCGCTCTACAGTACAGAGCTCTATAGTGTGACCGCTCTTACAGTACAGAGCTCCATAGTGTGACCGCTCTTACAGTACAGAGCTCTATAGTGTGACCGCTCTACAGTACAGAGCTCTATAGTGTGACTGCTCTACAGTACAGAGCTCTATAGTGTGACCGCTCTACAGTACAGAGCTCTATAGTGTGACCTCTCTACAGTACAGAGCTCTATAGTGTGACCACTCTACAGTACAGAGCTCTATAGTGTGACCGCTCTACAGTACAGAGCTCTATAGTGTGACCGCTCTACAGTACAGGGCTCTATAGTGTGACCACTCTACAGTACAGGGCTCTATAGTGTGACCGCTCTACAGTACAGAGCTCTATAGTGTGACCGCTCTACAGTACAGAGCTCTATAGTGTGACCAGTCTACAGTACAGAGCTCTATAGTGTGACCAGTCTACAGTACAGAGCTCTATAGTGTGACCAGTCTACAGTACAGAGCTCTATAGTGTGACCGCTCTACAGTACAGAGCTCTATAATGTGACCGCTCTACAGTACAGAGCTCCATAGTGTGACCGCTGTACAGTACAGAGCTCTATAGTGTGACCGCTTTTATAGTACAGAGCTCTATAGTGTGACCGCTCTACAGTACAGAGCTCTATAGTGTGACCACTCTACAGTACAGAGCTCTATAATGTGACCGCTGTACAGTACAGAGCTCTATAGTGTGACCGCTCTTATAGTACAGAGCTCTATAGTGTGACCGCTCTACAGTACAGAGCTCTATAGTGTGACCACTCTACAGTACAGAGCTCCATAGTGTGACCACTCTACAGTACAGAGCTCTATAGTGTGACCGCTCTACAGTACAGAGCTCTATAGTGTGACCTCTCTACAGTACAGAGCTCTATAGTGTGACCGCTCTACAGTACAGAGCTCTATAGTGTGACCACTCTACAGTACAGAGCTCTATAGTGTGACCGCTCTACAGTACAGAGCTCTATAGTGTGACCGCTCTACAGTACAGAGCTCTATAGTGTGACCACTCTACAGTACAGAGCTCCATAGTGTGACCGCTGTACAGTACAGAGCTCTATAGTGTGACCGCTCTACAGTACAGAGCTCTATAGTGTGACCACTCTACAGTACAGAGCTCTATAGTGTGACCGCTCTACAGTACAGAGCTCTATAGTGTGACCTCTCTACAGTACAGAGCTCTATAGTGTGACCGCTCTACAGTACAGAGCTCTATAGTGTGACCGCTCTTACAGTACAGAGCTCTATAGTGTGACCGCTCTACAGTACAGAGCTCTATAGTGTGACCGCTCTACAGTACAGAGCTCTATAGTGTGACCGCTCTTACAGTACAGAGCTCTATAGTGTGACCGCTCTTACAGTACAGAGCTCTATAGTGTGACCGCTCTACAGTACAGAGCTCTATAGTGTGACCGCTCTACAGTACAGAGCTCTATAGTGTGACCGCTCTTACAGTACAGAGCTCTATAGTGTGACCGCTCTACAGTACAGAGCTTTATAGTGTGACCGCTCTACAGTACAGAGCTCCATAGTGTGACCGCTCTACAGTACAGAGCTCTATAGTGTGACCGCTGTACAGTACAGAGCTCTATAGTGTGACCGCTCTTACAGTACTGAGCTCCATAGTGTGACCGCTGTACAGTACAGAGCTCTATAGTGTGACCGCTCTTATAGTACAGAGCTCTATAGTGTGACCGCTCTACAGTACAGAGCTCTATAGTGTGACCGCTCTACAGTACACAGCTCCATAGTGTGACCGCTCTACAGTACAGAGCTCTATAGTGTGACCTCTCTACAGTACAGAGCTCTATAGTGTGACCGCTGTACAGTACAGAGCTCTATAATGTGACCGCTCTTACAGTACAGAGCTCTATAGTATGACCGCTCTTCAGTACAGAGCTCCATAGTGTGACCTCTCTACGGTACAGAGCTCCATAGTGTGACCACTCTACAGTACAGAGCTCTATAGTGTGACCACTCTTATAGTACAGAGCTCTATAGTGTGACCGCTCTACAGTACAGAGCTCTATAGTGTGACCGCTCTACAGTACACAGCTCCATAGTGTGACCGCTCTACAGTACAGAGCTCTATAGTGTGACCGCTCTTACAGTACAGAGCTCCATAGTGTGACCGCTCTTACAGTACAGAGCTCTATAGTGTGACCGCTCTACAGTACAGAGCTCTATAGTGTGACTGCTCTACAGTACAGAGCTCTATAGTGTGACCGCTCTACAGTACAGAGCTCTATAGTGTGACCTCTCTACAGTACAGAGCTCTATAGTGTGACCACTCTACAGTACAGAGCTCTATAGTGTGACCGCTCTACAGTACAGAGCTCTATAGTGTGACCGCTCTACAGTACAGGGCTCTATAGTGTGACCACTCTACAGTACAGGGCTCTATAGTGTGACCGCTCTACAGTACAGAGCTCTATAGTGTGACCGCTCTACAGTACAGAGCTCTATAGTGTGACCAGTCTACAGTACAGAGCTCTATAGTGTGACCAGTCTACAGTACAGAGCTCTATAGTGTGACCAGTCTACAGTACAGAGCTCTATAGTGTGACCGCTCTACAGTACAGAGCTCTATAATGTGACCGCTCTACAGTACAGAGCTCCATAGTGTGACCGCTGTACAGTACAGAGCTCTATAGTGTGACCGCTTTTATAGTACAGAGCTCTATAGTGTGACCGCTCTACAGTACAGAGCTCTATAGTGTGACCACTCTACAGTACAGAGCTCTATAATGTGACCGCTGTACAGTACAGAGCTCTATAGTGTGACCGCTCTTATAGTACAGAGCTCTATAGTGTGACCGCTCTACAGTACAGAGCTCTATAGTGTGACCACTCTACAGTACAGAGCTCCATAGTGTGACCACTCTACAGTACAGAGCTCTATAGTGTGACCGCTCTACAGTACAGAGCTCTATAGTGTGACCTCTCTACAGTACAGAGCTCTATAGTGTGACCGCTCTACAGTACAGAGCTCTATAGTGTGACCACTCTACAGTACAGAGCTCTATAGTGTGACCGCTCTACAGTACAGAGCTCTATAGTGTGACCGCTCTACAGTACAGAGCTCTATAGTGTGACCACTCTACAGTACAGAGCTCCATAGTGTGACCGCTGTACAGTACAGAGCTCTATAGTGTGACCGCTCTACAGTACAGAGCTCTATAGTGTGACCACTCTACAGTACAGAGCTCTATAGTGTGACCGCTCTACAGTACAGAGCTCTATAGTGTGACCTCTCTACAGTACAGAGCTCTATAGTGTGACCGCTCTACAGTACAGAGCTCTATAGTGTGACCGCTCTTACAGTACAGAGCTCTATAGTGTGACCGCTCTACAGTACAGAGCTCTATAGTGTGACCGCTCTACAGTACAGAGCTCTATAGTGTGACCGCTCTTACAGTACAGAGCTCTATAGTGTGACCGCTCTTACAGTACAGAGCTCTATAGTGTGACCGCTCTACAGTACAGAGCTCTATAGTGTGACCGCTCTACAGTACAGAGCTCTATAGTGTGACCGCTCTTACAGTACAGAGCTCTATAGTGTGACCGCTCTACAGTACAGAGCTTTATAGTGTGACCGCTCTACAGTACAGAGCTCCATAGTGTGACCGCTCTACAGTACAGAGCTCTATAGTGTGACCGCTGTACAGTACAGAGCTCTATAGTGTGACCGCTCTTACATTGGTCTATCTAGACATTTCTGCAGAGGTCTGCATTATCAGTCCTCTAGTTTAGTAATATTGTTGACCGCAGACGTCTTGGGCCGGATGACCACAGAGGTCCCGTCATTTCACAGTTGACCCTTCCATTGGCCGGACGTAATATTCACACGGTGCAGAACAATGGAGGCCAGACGTCTTCGCCCTTACATGTCACATTTCTCACCAAGGTCACCGTTGTGCCCGGCCCGGACACGTTCTCAGAGACCTTCTGTCTTGTCTTCCAAAGTTCTGTACAAAACTTTTTTTTAATGCCTTCTTCAGGCCGTAAATAACTGTGACCACAACTATGAGGTCTCGGCCATGATCGCGACACGGCTTTCCCTTCTTGGAATTGACCGATTTTCGTATCGTTCTTTTTTGACATTTGTGGTTGAGGAAAGTTGAATTATGCAATCCCGTCCCCGCGGCCATGCTCCGTGCCGGAGAAGTGCTTGCCCTACCAAAACAGATACGTAACTCTAGACGTGCTAGACTCTTTGATGCCAAGTGCCAATGTGTCACAGAGGAAGCAAGTGTTCAGAAGAATGCCGTAATAGAGATGTCTGTAATTACTGGGCTATGAATAGGCCGGCTCGCTGCTCCCAGTCACACAGCAGTTGTAGAGGCCGATATTGCTCCTCTTTTTGGATGGAGGCCAGGGCACATCACATAACATGCATTGCCCCATCTCCTGTACAGGTGCACAGGTCCGAGGATGTTGCAGGCCTGATAACAGCCGTCCTCGCAAGTCTTAATTCCAGCCGTTTTCTACAGATCTGATCTAACAATGCAGCGAGGTTCATTGGTATCACAGGACTTCTCTTGTGCTGCACCCATTCTGTGCAAATCACTTTCCCGGGATACTACATAGTCCATCGCCCCTCCAGAATCTCACCTGGACTGAGATATCGCTACCTAGTCCTAAAGTAGCTACCACAATGTATCACTGCACTCTGTGTGTGTGTTGTCCCCGGTACTGGCAATGTGATGTAGCTTTCTCTTTCAAATACACTTTAGAGTGTCAGCTCTTATGTGCAGGGTCCTCTCTCCTGTAGAGTGTCAGCTCTTATGTGCAGGGTCCTCTCTCCTGTAGAGTGTCAGCTCTTATGTGCAGGCTCCTCTCTCTCCTGTAGAGTGTCAGCTCTTATGTGCAGGGTCCTCTCTCCTGTAGTGTCAGCTCTTATGTGCATGGTCCTCTCTCCTGTAGAGTGTCAGCTCTTATGTGCAGGGTCCTCTCTCCTGTAGTGTCAGCTCTTATGTGCAGGGTCCTCTCTCCTGTAGTGTCAGCTCTTATGTGCAGGGTCCTCTCTCCTGTAGTGTCAGCTCTTATGTGCAGGGTCCTCTCTCCTGTAGTGTCAGCTCTTATGTGCAGGGTCCTCTCTCTCCTGTAGAGTGTCAGCTCTTATGTGCAGGGTCCTCTCTCTCCTGTAGAGTGTCAGCTCTTATGTGCAGGCTCCTCTCTCTCCTGTAGAGTGTCAGCTCTTATGTGCAGGGTCCTCTATCCTGTAGAGTGTCAGCTCTTATGTGCAGGGTCCTCTCTCCTGTAGAGTGTCAGCTCTTATGTGCAGGGTCCTCTCTCCTGTAGAGTGTCAGCTCTTATGTGCAGGGTCTTCTCTCCTGTAGAGTGTCAGCTCTTATGTGCAGGGTCCTCTCTCCTGTAGAGTGTCAGCTCTTATGTGCAGGGTCCTCTCTCCTGTAGAGTGTTAGCTCTTATGTGCAGGGTCCTCTCTCCTGTAGAGTGTCAGCTCTTATGCGTAGGGTCCTCTCTCCTGTAGAGTGTCAGCTCTTATGTGCAGGGTCCTCTCTCCTGTAGAGTGTTAGCTCTTATGTGCAGGGTCCTCTCTCCTGTAGAGTGTCAGCTCTTATGTGCAGGGTCCTCTCTCCTGTAGAGTGTCAGCTCTTATGTGCAGGGTCCTCTCTCCTGTAGAGTGTCAGCTCTTATGCGTAGGGTCCTCTCTCCTGTAGAGTGTCAGCTCTTATGTTAAGGGCCCTCTCTCCTGTAGAGTGTCAGCTCTTATGTGCAGGGTCCTCTCTCCTGTAGAGTGTCAGCTCTTATGTGCAGGGCCCTCTCTCCTGTAGAGTGTCAGCTCTTATGTGCAGGGTCCTCTCTCCTGTAGAGTGTCAGCTCTTATGTGCAGGGTCCTCTCTCCTGTAGAGTGTCAGCTCTTATGTGCAGGGTCCTCTCTTCTGTAGAGTGTCAGCTCTTATGTGCAGGGTCCTCTCTTCTGTAGAGTGTCAGCTCTTATGTGCAGGGTCCTCTCTCCTGTAGAGTGTCAGCTCTTATGTGCAGGGTCCTCTCTTCTGTAGAGTGTCAGCTCTTATGTGCAGGGTCCTCTCTCCTGTAGAGTGTCAGCTCTTATGTGCAGTGTCCTCTCTTCTGTAGAGTGTCAGCTCTTATGTGCAGGGTCCTCTATCCTGTAGAGTGTCAGCTCTTATGTTAAGGGCCCTCTCTCCTGTAGAGTGTCAGCTCTTATGTGCAGGGTCCTCTCTCCTGTAGAGTGTCAGCTCTTATGTTAAGGGCCCTCTCTCCTGTAGAGTGTCAGCTCTTATGTGCAGGGTCCTCTCTCCTGTAGAGTGTCAGCTCTTATGTGCAGGGTCCTCTCTCCTGTAGAGTATCAGCTCATATGTGTAGAGTCCTCTCTCCTGTAGAGTGTCAGCTCTTATGTGCAGGGTCCTCTCTCCTGTAGAGTGTCAGCTCTTATGTGCAGGATCCTCTCTCCTGTAGAGTGTCAGCTCTTATGTGCAGGGTCTTCTCTCCTGTAGAGTGTCAGCTCTTATGTGCAGGGTCTTCTCTCCTGTAGAGTGTCAGCTCTTATGTGCAGGGTCATCTCTCTCCTGTAGAGTGTCAGCTCTTATGTGCAGGGTCCTCTCTCCTGTAGAGTGTCAGCTCTTATGTGCAGGGTCCTCTCTCCTGTACAGTGTCAGCTCTTATGTGCAGGGTCCTCTCTCCTGTAGAGTGTGAGCTCTTATGTGCAGGGTCCTCTCTCCTGTAGAGTGTCAGCTCTTATGTGCAGGGTCTTCTCTCCTGTATAGTGTCAGCTCTTATGTGCAGGGTCCTCTCTCCTGTAGAGTGTCAGCTCTTATGTGTAGGGTCTTCTCTCCTATAGAGTGTCAGCTCTTATGTGCAGGGTCCTCCCTCTTGTAGCGTGTCAGCTCTTATGTGCAGGGTCTTCTCTCCTGTAGAGTGTCAGCTCTTATGTGCAGGGTCCTCTCTCCTGTAGTGTCAGCTCTTATGTGCAGGGTCCTCTCTCCTGTAGAGTGTCAGCTCTTATGTGCAGGGTCCTCTCTCCTATAGAGTGTCAGCTCTTATGCGCAGGGTCCTCTCTCCTGTACAGTGTCAGCTCTTATGTGCAGGGTCCTCTCTCCTGTAGAGTGTCAGCTCTTATGTTAAGGGCCCTCTCTCCTGTAGAGTGTCAGCTCTTATGTGCAGGGCCCTCTCTCCTGTAGAGTGTCAGCTCTTATGTGTAGGGTCCTCTCTCCTGTAGAGTGTCAGCTCTTATGTGCAGGGTCCTCTCTCTCCTGTAGAGTGTCAGCTCTTATGTGCAGGGTCATCTCTCTCCTGTAGAGTGTCAGCTCTTATGTGCAGGGTCCTCTCTCCTGTAGAGTGTCAGCTCTTATGTGCAGGGTCCTCTCTCCTGTAGAGTGTCAGCTCTTATGTGCAGGGCCCTCTCTCCTGTAGTGTCAGCTCTTATGTGCAGGGTCCTCTCTCCTGTAGTGTCAGCTCTTATGTGCAGGGTCCTCTCTCTCCTGTAGAGTGTCAGCTCTTATGTGCAGGGTCATCTCTCTCCTGTAGAGTGTCAGCTCTTATGTGCAGGGTCCTCTCTCCTGTAGAGTGTCAGCTCTTATGTGCAGGGTCCTCTCTCCTGTAGAGTGTCAGCTCTTATGTGCAGGGCCCTCTCTCCTGTAGAGTGTCAGCTCTTATGTGTAGGGTCCTTTCTCCTGTAGAGTGTCAGCTCTTATGTGCAGGGTCCTCTCTCCTGTAGAGTGTCAGCTCTTATGTGCAGGGTCCTCTCTCCTGTAGAGTGTCAGCTGTTGTGGGCAGGGAATTCTCTCCTGTAGATTCTTGGTTCTTAGGAGTAAGGTGCCCTC
Source organism: Anomaloglossus baeobatrachus (assembly GCF_048569485.1). NCBI lineage: Eukaryota > Metazoa > Chordata > Amphibia > Anura > Aromobatidae > Anomaloglossus > Anomaloglossus baeobatrachus. The sequence continues at coordinate 941,915,115 of NC_134353.1, forward strand.
TCCTGTAGATTGTGAGGTTTTTTTGGGCATGATCCTGGCTCCTGCATCGTGTTACCACTTATAGCCAGGGACTTCTTTCTTGAAGAGTGTCAGCTCTTATGTGCAGGGTTCTCTCTCCTGTAGAGTGTCAGCTCTTATGTGCAGGGTCCTCTCTCCTGTAGAGTGTCAGCTCTTATGTGCAGGGTCTTCTCTCCTGTAGAGTATGAGCTCTTATGTGCAGGGTCCTCTCTCCTGTAGCGTGTCAGCTCTTATGTGCAGGGTCCTCTCTCTCCTGTAGAGTGTAAGCTCTTATGTGCAGGGTCCTCTTTCTCCTGTAGAGTGTCAGCTCTTATGTGCAGGGTCCTCTATCCTGTAGTGTCCGCTCTTATGTGCAGGGTCTTTTCTCTCCTGTAGAGTGTCAGCTCTTATGTGCAGGGTCCTCTCTCTCCTGTAGAGTGTCAGCTCTTATGTGCAGGGTCCTCTCTCCTGTAGAGTGTCAGCTCTTATGTGCAGGGTCCTGTCTCCTGTAGAGTGTAAGCTCTTATGTGCAGGGTCCTCTCTCCTGTAGCGTGTCAGCTCTTATGTGCAGGGTCCTCTCTCTCCTGTAGAGTGTAAGCTCTTATGTGCAGGGTCCTCTTTCTCCTGTAGAGTGTCAGCTCTTATGTGCAGGGTCCTCTATCCTGTAGTGTCCGCTCTTATGTGCAGGGTCTTCTCTCTCCTGTAGCGTGTCAGCTCTTATGTGCAGGGTCCTCTCTCTCCTGTAGAGTGTCAGCTCTTATGTGCAGGGTCCTCTCTCCTGTAGAGTGTCAGCTCTTATGTGCAGGGTCCTGTCTCCTGTAGAGTGTCAGCTCTTATGTGCAGGGTCCTGTCTCCTGTAGAGTGTCAGCTCTTATGTGCAGGGTCCTCTCTCCTGTAGAGTGTCAGCTCTTATGTGCAGGGTCCTCTCTCCTGTAGAGTGTCAGCTCTTATGTGCAGGGTCCTCTCTCCTGTAAAGTGTCTAGCTCTTAAGTGCAGGGTCCTCTCTTTTGTAAAGTGTCAGCTCTTATGTGCAGGGTCCTCTCTCCTGTAAAGTGTCAGCTCTTATGTGCAGGGTCCTCTCTCCTGTAGAGTGTCAGCTCTTATGTGCAGGGTCCTCTCTCTCCTGTAGAGTGTCAGCTCTTATGTGCAGGGTCCTCTCTCTCCTGTAGAGTGTCAGCTCTTATGTGCAGGGTCCTCTCTCCTGTAGAGTGTCAGCTCTTATGTGCAGGGTCTTCTCTCCTGTAGAGTGTCAGCTCTTATGTGCAGGGTCCTCTCTCCTGTAGAGTGTCAGCTCTTATGGGCAGGGTCCTCTCTCCTGTAGAGTGTCAGCTCTTATGTGCAGGGCCCTCTCTCCTGTAGAGTGTCAGCTCTTATGTGCAGGGTCCTCTCTTCTGTAGAGTGTCAGCTCTTATGGACAGGGACCTCTGTCTTGTAGAGTGTTGGTACTTATAGTATGACCACTTATGATCAGGGACCTCTCTCTCCTGTAGAGCGTTAGCTCTTATGGCTAAGGACCTCTCTCATGAAGAGTGTCAGCTGTTATGGCCAGGGAGCTTTCTACTGTAGAATGTCAGCTCTTGAGGGCAAGGACTTCTCTCCTGTAGAGTGTTGGTTCTTACAGGTCAGGTACCTTCTTCTGAGTAAGGTCAGGTCTTTTGGGCAGGGTCCTGCTCCTGTGTAGTGTGACCACTGATGGCAAGGGACTTCTCTCCTGTAGAGTGTCAGCTCTTATATGCAGGGTCCTCTCTCTTGTAGTGTCAGCTCCTATGTGCAGGGTCCTCTCTCTTGTAGTGTCAGCTCTTATGTGCAGGGTCCTCTTTCTTGTAGTGTCAGCTCTTATGTGCAGGGTCCTCTCTCTTGTAGTGTCAGCTCTTATGTGCAGGGTCCTCTCTCTTGTAGTGTCAGCTCTTATGTGCAGGGTCCTCTCTCTTGTAGTGTCAGCTCTTATGTGCAGGGTCTTCTCTCTCCTGTAGAGTGTCAGCTCTTATGTGCAGGGTCCTCTCTCTTGTAGTGTCAGCTCTTATGTGCAGGGTCCTCTCTCTTGTAGTGTCAGGTCTTATGCGCAGGGTCCTCTCTCTTGTACAGTGTTAAGTGTTATGAGCAGGCCAGCCCACAGAATTAGTAACATATTTTGAAATCAGTTCCATATATAAGTAAGGAAAACAGCATTAAAAATCATTGAATCAATCTTCAAATATTAAAGTAAAACATCTGACTCCAAAAAGGAAGGTCCAGAGTGATAAACCACCAGAGATTATCTTCATGAAACATCAGCTTTCTAAAATAAGTTATGCCAATAGTTTCCAGGCAAATAATGCAAATAATAATCTAGTACTTGTGGTTTTCAGCACTATGAGATCGTACGGCACATCATCCTTATTTCCTCATTGTTTTGATTTGAACTAATGTCTGTTCTCCTTTGCGTCCACTAACAATTCCAATCCTTATGTTACAGGTCGTGGGGGGCGTGTGGGTACCCATGGCGGTACCCTGTCTTCTTTCATCGTGAAGAACATTGCACTAGATAAGACTGATGATAGCAATCCTCGAGAAGCTATTCTTCGCCATGCAAAGGATGCTGCAGATAACCCTTACTGGGTGGCACCAGCATATTCCACGTGAGTTTGGGTCTACATTTGTACATTACAATTTTAACATTTTCTTTCAAAATTGCCATCTACACATAGTATCCCTCGCTTCTTGTTTTGTGTGAGCTACATTGGTGATTTTAACTTGTCAAAAAGCGCCACTCTCCTCCATTAGTGATTTCTGGTATTGTACCTTAGCACCATTTCAGCACCGTACTTGCCAAAAAAGTTAAATGAAAAAGAACTAGTATCCATGACTCCTCCACAATTTTTAAGCTTGTCAAGACATCTTTCCTGAAATTTTTGCTCCCCCAAAAGTAGTGTGGTACTAAAACAAAAGACTACCTTTCACATTTGGTACATAAGACCACTATTATCCACAGCACACTGCGTACAGTTTAAACCATAAGTTTCCATCCGCTCTCTATAAAGACACATCTGCATGTTTTTCCCTCCATTCTCTATAAAGACACATCTGCAGGTTTTTCCCTCCACTCTCTATAAAGACACATCTGCAGGTTTTCCCCTCCGCTCTTTATACAGACACATCTGCAGGAAGGAGTCGGGTTCTGTGCACCAGAGATGGTCATGCTGTGGTCATACATGTGCATATCAACCCAAGAACAAAAGCAAAAGACCTTGTGAAGATGCTGGCGGAAGCTGGTAAGATGGTGTCATTATCCACAGTGACACGAGCACTGTATCAACATTGGCTGAAAGGCCACTCTGCCCGGAAGAAGCCATTACTCCAAAAGAAACATAAAAAAAGCCAGATTAATGTTTGCAAATGCACACAGGAACACAGAGCTTAATCTTTGGAGACGTCCTGTGATCTGAAGAAACTATAATGGAACTGTTTGGCCATAATGAGCATCGTTACATTTGGAGGAAAAAGGGAGAAGCTTTGAAGCCTAAGAACACCATCCCAAATGTGACATACGGGGGCGGCAGCATCATGTTGTGGGGTTGGGCGGAAATGGGTCTTCCAAATGGACAATGACCCAAAGCTACTGCCAAACTGGTTACAAAGTAGCTTAAGGATAACAAAGCCAATATTTTGGAGTGGCCATCACAAAGCCCTGATCTCAATCCTATTGAAAATTTATGGGCAAAGCTGAAAAGGCCAGTGCGAGCGGAGACCTACAAACATGGCAAGAGGAATGGGCCAAAATTCCACCAACTATTGTGAGAAGCTTCTGGAAGGATCCAAAACGTTTCCCCCAAGTCACACAGTGTAAGGGCAATGGCACCAAATACTAATGACATGGATGGAAACTTTTGACTTTGCTGAAAGTAACGGACCCTCCACATGACTAGTGCATTCACACCTGGTCTATGGGGACAAAGAAGGACATTTTTGCAATTAATATAGCAGATTTTTTGCTCTGTCCAGTGCTCATTGTGCCGTCATAACAAAGGGTTAACCCGGCTGTTCATGCGGAATGGATGCTCATTTATTGAGCCACATGTGACAATAGCTGTCAGGGTCACATGCTTGCAGCTATTGTTCAGCCGGCCTGACAAGCGTCCACATACATATATGTATCTTCTCCTGTGTAAGCTAATAGCGCCCGTCGCCTCCATCCTGCCCACTTCAAGGGCCGGCTCTCTTTCCCCCCGGCTACAGCTCTTTACAAGATGCTGTAATGCAATCGGCCCACGTGTGGCACGCCGGCCCCCCCGGGATCAGTGTCTATTAAATCTTTCATGACAGTAACATCGCAGGTGTCATGAAGGTAACCCGATAGGGCGAGTATGAAGTTCAGGGGATGAGGCCGGTACCAAATTACCTTTGTGTCCTTGCTTCTGCGATGGGTGGGGGGGCACGAGTGCATTTCTTAAAAGTATGAGGGGGGTGACAAATGACATTAGTCCCTGGAGGTATATGTATCTATGTGTATATAGGTATGTGCTTGTATAGTAGGTAGTGGTGGTATGCTGTGCCTGTATAGTAGGTAGCGGTGGTATACTGTACCTTTATAGTAGGTAGCGGTGGTATACTGTGCCTTTATAGTAGGTAGTGGTGGTATACTGTGCCTTTATAGTAGGTAGCGGTGGTATACTGTGCCTTTTATAATAGGTAGCGGTGGTATACTGTGCCTGTATAGTAGGTAGTGGTGGTATACTGTACCTGTATAGTAGGTAGCGGTGGTATACTGTGCCTTTATAGTAGGTAGCGGTGGTATACTGTGCCTTTTATAATAGGTAGCGGTGGTATACTGTGCCTGTATAGTAGGTAGTGGTGGTATACTGTACCTGTATAGTAGGTAGCGGTGGTATACTGTGCCTTTATAGTAGGTAGCGGTGGTATACTGTGCCTTTATAGTAGGTAGCGGTGGTATACTGTACCTGTATAGTAGGTAGCGGTGGTATATGATGCTTGTATAGTAGGTAGCGGTGGTATACTGTGCCTTTATAGTAGGTAGTGGTGGTATACTGTACCTGTATAGTAGGTAGCAGTGGTATACTGTGCTTGTATAGTAGGTAGCGGTGGTATACTGTACCTGTATAGTAGGTAGCGGTGGTATACTGTACCTGTATAGTAGGTAGCGGTGGTATATGATGCTTGTATAGTAGGTAGCGGTGGTATACTGTGCCTTTATAGTAGGTAGTGGTGGTATACTGTACCTGTATAGTAGGTAGCAGTGGTATACTGTGCTTGTATAGTAGGTAGCGGTGGTATACTGTACCTGTATAGTAGGTAGCGGTGGTATACTGTGCTTGTATAGTAGGTAGCGGTGGTATACTGTACCTGCATAGTAGGTAGCGGTGGTATACTGTACCTGTATAGTAGGTAGCGGTGGTATACTGTGCCTGTATAGTAGGTAGCGGTGGTATACTGTGCCTTTATAGTAGGTAGCGGTGGTATACTGTGCCTTTATAGTAGGTAGCAGTGGTATACTGTGCCTTTATAGTAGGTAGCGGTGGTATACTGTGCCTGTATAGTAGGTAGCGGTGGTATACTGTGCCTTTATAGTAGGTAGCGGTGGTATACTGTGCCTTTATAGTAGGTAGTGGTGGTATACTGTGCCTGTATAGTAGGTAGCGGTGGTATACTGTGCCTGTATAGTAGGTGGCGGTGGTATACTGTGCCTTTATAGTAGGTAGCGGTGGTATACTGTGCCTTTATAGTAGGTAGCGGTGGTATACTGTGCTTGTATAGTAGGTAGCGGTGGTACATTTTGCTTGTATAGTACCAGTAGCAGTGGTATATGCTGCTTGTATAGTAGGTAGCGGTGGTATACTGTGCCTGTATAGTAGGTAGCGGTGGTATACTGTGCTTGTATAATTGGTAGTGGTGGTATACTGTGCCTGTCTAATAGGTAGCGGTGGTATACTGTGCCTGTATAGTAGGTAGCAGTGGTATACTGTGCTTGTATAGTAGGTAGCGGTGGTATACTGTGCCTGTATAGTAGGTAGCGGTGGTATACTGTGCCTGTATAGTAGGTAGCGGTGGTATACTGTGCCTTTATAGTAGGTAGCGGTGGTATACTGTGCCTGTATAGTAGGTAGTGGTGGTATACTGTGCCTGTATAGTAGGTAGCAGTGGTATACTGTGCCTTTATAGTAGGTAGCGGTGGTATACTGTACCTGTATAGTAGGTAGCAGTGGTATACTGTGCCTTTATAGTAGGTAGCGGTGGTATACTGTGCCTTTATAGTAGGTAGTGGTGGTATACTGTGCCTGTATAGTAGGTAGCGGTGGTATACTGTGCCTGTATAGTAGGTGGCGGTGGTATACTGTGCCTTTATAGTAGGTAGCGGTGGTATACTGTGCCTTTATAGTAGGTAGCGGTGGTATACTGTGCTTGTATAGTAGGTAGCAGTGGTATATGCTGCTTGTATAGTAGGTAGCGGTGGTATACTGTGCCTGTATAGTAGGTAGCGGTGGTATACTGTGCTTGTATAATTGGTAGTGGTGGTATACTGTGCCTGTCTAATAGGTAGCGGTGGTATACTGTGCCTGTATAGTAGGTAGCAGTGGTATACTGTGCTTGTATAGTAGGTAGCGGTGGTATACTGTGCCTGTATAGTAGGTAGCGGTGGTATACTGTACCTGTATAGTAGGTAGCGGTGGTATACTGTGCCTGTATAGTAGGTAGCGGTGGTATACTGTGCTTGTATAATTGGTAGTGGTGGTATACTGTGCCTGTCTAATAGGTAGCGGTGGTATACAATATCTGTATAGTAGGTAGCGGTGGTATACTGTGCTTGTATAGTAGGTAGCAGTGGTATACTGTGCTTGTATAGTAGGTAGCGGTGGTATACTGTGCTTGTATAGTAGGTAGCGGTGGTATACTGTGCCTGTATAGTAGGTAGCGGTGGTATACTCTACCTGTATAGTAGGTAGCGGTGGTATACTCTACCTGTATAGTAGGTAGCGGTGGTATACTCTACCTGTATAGTAGGTAGCGGTGGTATACTCTACCTGTATAGTAGGTAGCTGTGGTATACTCTACCTGTATAGTAGGTAGCGGTGGTATACTCTACCTGTATAGTAGGTAGCGGTGGTATACTCTACCTGTATAGTGGGTAATGGTGGTATACTCTACCTGTATAGTAGGTAGCGGTGGTATACTCTACCTGTATAGTAGGTAGCGGTGGTATACTCTACCTGTATAGTAGGTAGCGGTGGTATACTCTACCTGTATAGTAGGTAGTGGTGGTATACAATGTCTCTCATCCGCTGGCCTTGCTGTTGTCAGAAAGACTGCACAGACCAGGGCTCATCCCATTGAACACTCGCACTCGTATCCCCCGTGGCCAGAACACTACTCAGACAACACAGGGTGAGGGAACCACACATTGATGTAAGAGTTTATTAGTTCACCCAGAGGCAAAGACATTGTATATTCCGAGCAAAACACATGATGGAACAAGCGACAGAGCCTCACCCCTCCGCTGGCCAGCCAGGGATTAGAGTCTTCGTGACTTTGGGTTTTCAGGGCCAACTAGCCTAGCCAGCAGCTCCCCGCTTTAATAGGCACACACTAGGAAAAGATAGCGGCAAGCTTAGGAAGCTGACCAAGTATAGCCAGATATGTAGCCAGGTGACCGAGTTGTCTCAACGTGGGTTCTCCAAGTGAATTTGTGGGCTCAGTGTGAAGCTGTTCTGTAATCCTTCAGCTGGAACCATGGATCCTAAGCTGAAATCCTGTAGCATGAACCTTGAAGCAGTTCCTTGATCCTCCAGGTGGAACCATAGCGCCTAAGCTAAGGTTATGTAGAATATCTGAAGTGAAGTCGTTGTTTGATTCCTCAGCTGGAACGTAGCTCCTATGCCTAAGTCATGTAAAATATTTGCATGGTAACAGAAGCAAGGCTCTTTTATACCCCTCAGTTCTTGCAGGATTGGTTGAAGATGGCTGCTGTCCGATTGGTCGCTAGTTTATGACTGCATAATTTTCCTATCCACTATATAATCAAAGGGGCTGAAGCAAGACACATTTAACAAACAATCGACATTTAGCAGACAATAGGGCTCCGATCAGTCTGACATGAGACAATGGCTAACTTCTGATTTAAAAAAAATAAAAGAACCATATGTCTGGCCTAATTAAGAACCATTCACCACCCACATAAGTTGCCAGATGCTGAGGCGTCACATTCCTCCTCCTTTTTAATTAGCCTCGAAAAACCACGGATCCTGGCAAGGGTCACTGTTGATGGGGTCCCCACATGTGATAGGCCTCCGATCATCCCTGTCCTCTTGTCGGGATGGTTCACGGGCATTTCAGTAATCTTTGCCTTTTTGGTGGTGAGGTCCGCAACAGAGGCTCCCATCTATACACCTTCCTCTGATTTCCTCCTCTAGGTCAGGTAGCCTCACTGCGGACAAGCTCTAAGCTGGGGACTGTGAGTTGGGTTTCCCTAAACCCCTTTTCCTTACAATCTATTTCCCCTCTAGTCAATGGCCGCAGTCTGCCTAGGTGTACTCACTATCGGAGGGTGTTGGAGGCTGGGAATATGGGTTATCCTTCGATGAGGTGGCAGAAGGTGCTGCTTGGCTTGGTTGCGGGTGGTGGCGCTGACAAACTGGTGAATACCCCTTGTCCTAGGACCTAGGTCATTCCCCAAAATATCAGGTGTACAGTAGATAGCAGGGGTATATTGTTTGTGTGTAGTTTGTAGTGGTGGTTTATCATGTGTACAGTAGATAACGGTGGCATAACTTGTGTACAGTAGGTAGTGGTGGTATGTCATGTGTGTACAATACATAGCGGCGGTATATCTTGTGTGTACAGGAGATAGTGGTATATTGTGTGTACAGTAGCTAGAGATGGTATATTGTGTGTACAGGAGATAGCGGTGGTATATTGTGTGTGTACAGTAGATAGCGGTGGTATATTGTGTGTACAGTAGATAGCGGTGGTATATTGTGTGTACATTAGATAGCGGTGGTATATCCTGTACAGTAGATAACGGTGGTATATCGTGTGTACAGTAGATAGCGGTGGTATATTGTGTGTACAGTAGATAATTGTGGTATATCGTGTGTACAGTAGATAGCGGTGGTATATTGTGTGTACAGTAGATAATTGTGGTATATCGTGTGTACAGTAGATAGCGGTGGTATATCGTGTGTACAGTAGATAGCGGTGGTATATTGTGTGTACAGTAGATAGCGGTGGTATATTGTGTGTACAGTAGATAATTGTGGTATATCGTGTGTACAGTAGATAGCGGTGGTATATCGTGTGTACAGTAGATAGCGGTGGTATATCCTGTGTACAGTAGATAGCGGTGGTATATCGTGTGTACAGTAGATAGCGGTGGTATATTGTGTGTACAGTAAATATCGGTGGTATATTGTGTGTACAGTAGATAGCGGTGGTATATTGTGTGTACAGTAGATAGCGGTGGTATATCGCGTGTACAGTAGATAGCGGTGGTATATCGTGTGTACAGTAGATAGCGGTGGTATATCGCGTGTACAGTAGATAGCGGTGGTATATCGTGTGTACAGTAGATAGCGGTGGTATATTGTGTGTACAGTAGATAGCGGTGGTATATTGTGTGTACAGTAGATAGCGGTGGTATATCGCGTGTACAGTAGATAGCGGTGGTATATCGTGTGTACAGTAGATAGCGGTGGTATATTGTGTGTACAGTAGATAGCGGTGGTATATTGTGTGTACAGTAGATAGCGGTGGTATATCGCGTGTACAGTAGATAGCGGTGGTATATCGTGTGTACAGTAGATAGCGGTGGTATATTGTGTGTACAGTAGGTGGTGATACTTGTCAGTACAGTAGATAGCGGGGGTATATTGTGTGTACAGTAGATAGCGGTGGTATATTGTGTGTACAGTAGGTGGTGATACTTGTCAGTACAGTATGCACATCCTCATTGCTGATAGCTTATTGTTGCTCGGTGACCCCGATGTGTCAGGGATCACTTCTGCTGATGCTGCCCTGATCCTGGGTAACACAGGGTCTCTTGTATAGGAGACGCTCCATGAAATGCCTGATTTATGCCTCGAGGACGGAGGTTTCTGATGAGTCACAGGCCCGATCTCTCACATTCTGGACTCTCCCGTCTGATCACACAGCGAGGGCTCAGATGTCGCCGCGGCTGTGACGGATTCTCCGCTTTCTCCATGTTAAATTGTTGGCTCTGCGACACAGGAACCGCAGTTTATCCTCCGGTAATTGACCCGTGACTTTATGTGATTTTTAATCTTGTTCACAGCAGGCTCTGCTCTGATTCACCGCGGGTGCATAGAGCTGAAGGAGTCGCTGAAAATCGTATAAGTCACTTAAAGGGGCTGTCCACCTCTACAATAAATAGAATAGTCCTTACCGATCCCCAGCCGCTCCTCTCCTCCTCTGCCTCAATCGTTAGCCTATATGTAGATGCTGCATATTTTTATCCTGTGGTCACAGAAACGCAGCTTGTGGCCCAAAAAACGCAGGACGTTTTGACACGTTTTTGTTAATGCATAGATCTCTAGAATAGATAGAAAGAAAAGACTGAAAGAATAGATAGAAAGAAATAACAATAGCTTGATAGAGCAATAGCCAGCTGTTTTTGTAATTATTTTTTTGTATTTTTTGGCGCTGGACCCGGCTCTTCCCATTGCCCTGATGCGATGGCTATAGGGGTAATAAGGAGTTAATGGCAGCCCACAGCTGCCAGTAAGCCCTAAATTAGTAATGGGAGGCATTTATGAGATACCGCCATCACTAATCTGTAAGTGAAACACAAACACTCAAAAAAACCTTTTTTTTAAATAAAAGACAAAAAAGCATTCTCCTTCACCACTTTATTGACCCCAAAAACACCCCTCCAGGTCCGACATAAACGACACGAGGTCTCTCGGCGTTTCCAGCACTTCTACATCTGAAGCTCACAGCGAGCGCCATAGAACATGACTGCCCGCTGTGAGGTTCAGGCAGCGACTGGAGGGAGCTGCACAATCAGCGGTGACGTCACTCAGGTGATTTGCAGTCACAGGTGAAGGACTACAGCTGTGGCCGCGGCTAATCTGAGTGACGTCACTACTGATCGCGGCTCAGTCTCTGACTCAACCTCACAGCGGGCAGTCATGTTCTATGACCCCTCACTGTTAGCTTCAGATGTAGCAGTGCTGGAAGCGTTGTGGGACCTCATGTAGATTATGTCAGACCTGCAGGGGTGTTTTGGGGGTTATTAAAGTGGTGAAAGAGGGGGCTTTTTTGTCTTTTATTTAAAATAAAGAATTTTTTTGGTTTTTGTGTTTATTTACTTTCACTTACAGATTAGGGATAGGGTGTCTCATAGACGCCTCCCATTACTAATCCAGGGCTTAGTGGCAGCTGTGGGCTGCCATTAACTCCTTATTACCACGATTGCTACGGCACCAGGGCAATCAGGAAGAGCCAGGTAAAAAGCCGGGACTGTTGCATCTGATGGATGTGACAATTCCAGACGGCTGCATGCTGATATTTTTAGACTGGGGTGCGCCCAATAACCATGAGTCTCCCCAGCCTGAGAATACTAGCCCCCAGCTGTCGGGCTTTATCTGTTCTGGGTATCATAATATGGGAGGATCTCATGCCAATTTTTATTTATTTATTTTACTTTACGACATAGACCCACCCACCGGCGTCTGTGATTGAAAGCCTCAGACACGCTGTCACTCAGCGTGGGGGCTCGTCTGACTGCAACCAATCACAGACCCCTATGGGCGGAGGAAGCAGTGCATATTCAATGAAGGCAATGAGTGGCCGCGGTAGCAGCGTGACAGCCGCCCCGTTGAATTGGTAAGTATGCAGCACTTTTTCCTACCCCTTTGCACCGAATTCTGAGCCGAATTCTGGTCCCCATAGACTTTATATGGGGGAACGGCACCTGGCCAGCTACCAGGGATCAATCCCCCGCCGATCTGCCAATCCTCCGAAACGCAGGAACAAAATGCAAAAAGAACTGACCTGCTGCATCTTGGCTGCGTCTTCAGAAATCTCTTAGACTTTGCTGGGGGAAGGAAATGCACCACAAACCTCCCAAAAAAGGCAGTAAAAGATGCAGCGTTCACATATAGCCTTGCACCCTTTCTTAGCCGTTGTCTTTTAGTAAAACTGAAAATTTCAGTTTTGTCAACATTTTGGAAATTGTTCTTGTGATTCACTGAAATATTGAGTAAAATTTTATGTTTCAATAGGGGTGTACTCATTTATGTTGGGCACTGTGTATTGCAGTTTCTTCTATTCTACACCTTCTTGTAATGCACCGTCGTTCCTGCCCTGGCGGCTTCAGATGACCATTTTGCTGCAGATTTGCTGGAGATTTGCATTAATGTGCACAAGAAAAATCTGCATAATCGGGGACATGTTGCCGGTTATAGACTCCGCTCTATGTCCTGAAATGTGCACAGATTTAGTTTTACGGTGCAAAATCCAAATTGAAAGTTTGCAGATATTGTGCGGTGTCTCCAGGAATACGACGGACACTAGACGATGATGCAATCGGTGCAGAGAATCCAGCGCTCTGCCAATACCTGCGATTGTGTTTTCCATCCTATGATATCCGTCACTTTTCCTAATGATTTCCGTGTGTTGCAGGACGCAGCCCACCGCCGTTTTCGCCGAGGTGGATTCTGAAGAAGAGGAACCCGACAACGAGCCGGAATGGAAAAAGCGCAAAATCTGAGAAATCGAAGAATGAATGGTGTGGAGTCTATATTTTATTACCCGAGTTCTTTTTATATAAATAAAGTACGCAGTACCTGCAGAGTGCCAGCATCATGTGTGACTTACTGCTCAATGTATGGGGCCACCCTATAAAGGGCCACTGAACCGGGCAAGGTAAATCCTGGTCTCTTCTCATTTCCAAAAAGAAAGACTCCTGCTGAAACCAGATGCTCCCCAGAGGGGACATTCAACCCTGCATTAATTTCATCATGTGGGAGATTTCTACAGCAATCTGCTTCCCAGCCAGTGAGGTCTAACACACGCCCCTGCTATTTTATGCAAATGACACTTCAAAGGACAAGGTCCTATATAAGTTTTCAAATCAGCTTACAATAATATAAAATACTGAGAGGATTATTATCAAGAATTAACCAGAATGATTCTTCACAAACTTTTCTAATCCTTTCATTAGAATCAGCCTCCACGTCTTCTTCTGATCCTTCCATTGGAATGATTGTTCACATCCTCCTCTGATCCTTACATTAGAATAAGGCGGGCTTTGCACGTTGCGACATCGCAAGCCGATGCTGCGATGTCGCACGCGATAGTCCCCGCCCCCGTCGCAGGTACGATATCTTGTGATAGCTGGCGTAGCGAAAATTATTGCTACGCCAGCTTCACATGCACTCACCTGCCCTGCGACCGTCGCTCTGGCCGCGACCTGCCTTCTTCCTAAGGGGGCGGGTCGTGCGGCGACATAGCGACGTCACACGGCAGGCGGCCAATAGCGGCCGAGGGGCAGAGATGAGCGGGATGTAAACATCCCGCCCACCTCCTTCCTTCCGTATATCTGCCGGCGGCAGGTGAGGAGATGTTCCTCGCTCCTGCGGCTTTACACACAGCGATGTATGCTGCCGCAGGGGAACGAGGAACTACATCGTACCTGTCGCGCAGCGTAATTATGAAAAAGTCGGAGTCTGCAGCGATGATACGATAACGACGCTTTTGCGCTCGTTCATCGTATCATCTAGGATTTACACACAACGATGTCGAAAGTGACGCCGGATGTGCGTCACTTTCGATTTGACCCCCACCGACATCGCACGTGTGATGTTGCAACGTGCAAAGCCGCCCTAAGGCTATGTGTCCACGGTAGAATGTACCTGCGGATTTTTCTGCATGAAAATTCGCGACTTTCGCGGCAAATCCGCACCCACGGATTTGCCGCGGATTTTGATGCGGATTTCTTTTTTTTTTTTTTCCCCATTCTATACCCAAAATCCGCAACAAATAATTGACATGCTGCAGATTTTTCCGCATCAAAATCCGCGGCAAATCCGCCGCGGAAAAATCCGCAGCATGGACACAGCATTTCCAAAATGCCATTGAAATGGCTTGGAAGTCCCGCTGCTGCAGATTTTTGGGAAATCCGCGGCAAAATCCGCGGTAAATCCGCAGCGTGGGCACATAGCCTAAGGGGCACTTTGCACACTGCGACATCGCAGGTGCGATGTCGGTGGGGTCAAATTGAAAATGACGCACTTCCGGCATCGCATGCGACATCGCAGTGTGTAAAGGCTGGATGATACGATTAACGAGCGCAAAAGCGTCGTAATCGTATCATCGGTACAGCGTCGGCGTAATCCATGATTACGCTGACGCGACGGTCCGATGTTGTTCCTCGCTCCTGCGGCTGCACACATCACTGTGTGTGAAGTCGCAGGAGCGAGGAACGTCTCCTACCGGCCTCACTGCGGCTTCCGTAGGATATGCGGAAGGAAGGAGGTGGGCAGGATGTTGACATCCTGCTCATCTCCGCCCCTCCGCTCTGATTGGCCGCCTGCCGTGTGACGTCGCAGTGACGCCGCACGACCCGCCCCCTTAACAAGGAGGCGGGTCGCCGGCCACAGGGACGTCGCACGGCAGGTGAGTGTGTGTGTGAAGCTGGCGTAGCGATAACTTTCGCTACGCCAGCTATCACCACATATCGCTGCTGCGACGGGGGCGGGGATTATCACACTCGGCATCGCAGCATCGGGCTGCGATGTCGCAGTGTGCAAAGTGCCCCTTAGTCTTCACCTCCACCTCTGATGGTTTCATCAGATTGATTCCTCACTTCCTCCTCTGGTTATTTGATAAGAACCATTGATCAGATCCTCCTCTTACCCTTTTAGTCAGAACAATTCTTCACATACTCTTCTAATCCTTTCATGAGAAAAATAATTCGCATCCTTCTCTGACCCCGTTCATCAATGGTTATGGGCAGTGACGAGTGAGCACTACCATGCTCGGATACTCGAAAGGAGCAGGTCGGACTGTCACGCTAGTTATGGCGAAGGATTGTCTAGGGAAGGGGGTGATAGTGACCCCTGATCAAACCTACCGCTGGTCCCTGGGGTCCTTCCCCACCCTAGATAGATTACACACCTGTTCGCTGACCCGGATACCTGACCATAAAGTAAGCGTGGGGAGTGGATGGGATGAGCACTTTGTTAACCCCACTCAGCTCTAAAGAACACACAGGGATAACAAATAACTTATCTCTTAGGGAGAGGAACTGCAACAACAACAAAGTTTCTCCAGATGAATGCGAGCCGCCTGCTTGCACTGAAGACTAGTTAAGAGTATTAGAGCTATCACCAGCACTGAGTAAGGGGAATGAGGGTATATAAAGACACCAAGGGAAGTGCTGAAGATTAAAGCGGGCTTTACACGCTACGATATATCTAACGAGATGTCGACGGGGTCACGTCGTGAGGCACATCCGGCCTCGTTAGTGATATCGTAGCGTGTGGCAGCTATGAACGAGCAGAAGTACTCACCTTATCGTTCATCGCTGACACGTCGCTCATTTTCTAAAAATCGAACATCCAGTTGTTCAATGTTTCCGGAGCAGCACACATCGCTCCGTGTGACACCCCGGGAACGACGAACACAGCTTACCTGCGTCCCGCCGGCAATGCTGAAGGAAGGAGGTGGGCGGGATGTTTACGTCCCGCTCATCTCCGCCCCTCCGCTTCTATTGGGCGGCCGCTGTGTGACGTCGCTGTGACGCCGAACGTCCCTCACCCTTCAGGAAGAAGATGTTCGCCGCCCACAGCGACGTCGTTTGGAAGGTAAGTGCGTGTGACAGGGGGTTACAACATTGTGCGACACGGGCAACAAATTGACCGTGACACACAAACGATGGGGGCGGGTGCGATCGCAAATGCCATCGCACGAGAAATTGAAACGTGTAAAGCAGGCTTAACAGTTGAATAGGTGAGGAAATCTGCAGGGTCCTAAAGAGAAAGGGATAAACCCCAAGCAGGGAAAAAGGGAAAGTCACAGAGCAGCTTGTGTAGCCAAACGCTGCGACCTTCTACAGGCAGAATCTACAGAACTGTCTGTCAGGCGAGACACAGATGCTTGGACGGGCTCGACTCTGGTACCGAGCATAATGGAAATCAGTGGGAAAATCAAGCATTTTTCCAGAAGATCTTCCGGATAGATGCTCAAGTGTCCCATTGACTTCCATTATACATTCCATATTTGTACACTAGTAGAGTCTGTCTAATTGTCTGACCTGCTCGTTATGAGATCCCAGCATTGTACTGCTTCGCTCATCACTAGTTACGAGTACTGAGCACCCGAGCATGGTAGTGCTCGCTCATCACTAGTTACGAGTACTGAGCACCTGAGCATGGTAGTGTCCGCTCATCACTAGTTACGAGTACTGAGCACCCGAGCATGGTAGTGCCCGCTCATCACTAGTTACCAGTACTGAGCACCTGAGCATGGTAGTGCCCGCTCATCACTAGTTACCAGTACTGAGCACCTGAGCATGGTAGTGCCCGCTCATCACTAGTTACGAGTACTGAGCACCTGAGCATGGTAGTGTCCGCTCATCACTAGTTACGAGTACTGAGCACCTGAGCATGGTAGTGCCCGCTCATCACTAGTTACCAGTACTGAGCACCTGAGCATGGTAGTGCTCACTCATCACTAGTTACGAGTACTGAGCACCTGAGCATGGTAGTGCCCGCTCATCACTAGTTACGAGTACTGAGCACCCGAGCATGGTAGTGCCCACTCATCACTAGTTACGAGTAC
The DNA here is from genome assembly GCF_048569485.1 of Anomaloglossus baeobatrachus. Lineage (NCBI taxonomy): Eukaryota > Metazoa > Chordata > Amphibia > Anura > Aromobatidae > Anomaloglossus > Anomaloglossus baeobatrachus. The sequence continues at coordinate 941,931,903 of NC_134353.1, forward strand.
TGAGCACCCGAGCATGGTAGTGCCCACTCATCACTAGTTACCAGTACTGAGCACCCGAGCATGGTAGTGCCCGCTCATCACTAGTTACTAGTACTGAGCACCCGAGCATGGTAGTGCCCGCTCATCACTAGTTACCAGTACAGAGCACCCGAGCATGGTAGTGCCGGCTCATCACTAGTTACCAGTACTGAGCACCTGAGCATGGTAGTGCCCGCTCATCACTAGTTACGAGTACTGAGCACCTGAGCATGGTAGTGCCGGCTCATCACTAGTTACCAGTACTGAGCACCCGAGCATGGTAGTGCCCGCTCATCACTAGTTACCAGTACTGAGCACCCGAGCATGGTAGTGCCCGCTCATCACTAGTTACGAGTACTGAGCACCTGAGCATGGTAGTGCCCGCTCATCACTAGTTACGAGTACTGAGCACCCGAGCATGGTAGTGCCCGCTCATCACTAGTTACCAGTACTGAGCACCTGAGCATGGTAGTGCCCGCTCATCACTAGTTACGAGTACTGAGCACCCAAGCATGGTAGTGCCCGCTCATCACTAGTTACCAGTACTGAGCACCCGAGCATGGTAGTGCCCGCTCATCACTAGTTACCAGTACTGAGCACCCGAGCATGGTAGTGCCGGCTCATCACTAGTTACCAGTACTGAGCACCCGAGCATGGTAGTGCCGGCTCATCACTAGTTACCAGTACTGAGCACCCGAGCATGGTAGTGCCCGCTCATCACTAGTTACCAGTACTGAGCACCCGAGCATGGTAGTGCCCGCTCATCACTAGTTACGAGTACAGAGCACCCGAGCATGGTAGTGCCCGCTCATCACTAGTTACGAGTACAGAGCCACCCGAGCATGGTAGTGCCGGCTCATCACTAGTTACCAGTACTGAGCACCCGAGCATGGTAGTGCCCGCTCATCACTAGTTACGAGTACAGAGCCACCCGAGCATGGTAGTGCCGGCTCATCACTAGTTACCAGTACTGAGCACCTGAGCATGGTAGTGCCCGCTCATCACTAGTTACGAGTATTGAGCACCTGAGCATGGTAGTGCCCGCTCATCACTAGTTACCAGTACTGAGCACCCGAGCATGGTAGTGCCCGCTCATCACTAGTTACCAGTACTGAGCACCCTAGCATGGTAGTGCCCGCTCATCACTAGTTACCAGTACTGAGCACCCTAGCATGGTAGTGCCCGCTCATCACTAGTTACCAGTACTGAGCACCCGAGCATGGTAGTGCCGGCTCATCACTAGTTACCAGTACTGAGCACCCGAGCATGGTAGTGCCCACTCATCACTAGTTACCAGTACTGAGCACCCGAGCATGGTAGTGCCCGCTCATCACTAGTTACCAGTACTGAGCACCTGAGCATGGTAGTGCCCGCTCATCACTAGTTACGAGTACTGAGCATCCGAGCATGGTAGTGCCCGCTCATCACTAGTTACCAGTACTGAGCACCCGAGCATGGTAGTGCCCACTCATCACTAGTTACGAGTACCGAGCACCCGAGCATGGTAGTGCCCGCTCATCACTAGTTACGAGTACAGAGCACCTGAGCATGGTAGTGCCCGCTCATCACTAGTTACGAGTACTGAGCACCCGAGCATGGTAGTGCCCGCTCATCACTAGTTACCAGTACTGAGCACCCGAGCATGGTAGTGCCCGCTCATCACTAGTTACCAGTACTGAGCACCCGAGCATGGTAGTGCCGGCTCATCACTAGTTACCAGTACTGAGCACCCGAGCATGGTAGTGCCGGCTCATCACTAGTTACCAGTACTGAGCACCCGAGCATGGTAGTGCCCGCTCATCACTAGTTACCAGTACTGAGCACCCGAGCATGGTAGTGCCCGCTCATCACTAGTTACGAGTACAGAGCACCCGAGCATGGTAGTGCCCGCTCATCACTAGTTACGAGTACAGAGCCACCCGAGCATGGTAGTGCCCGCTCATCACTAGTTACGAGTACTGAGCACCTGAGCATGGTAGTGCCCGCTCATCACTAGTTACCAGTACTGAGCACCCGAGCATGGTAGTGCCCGCTCATCACTAGTTACCAGTACTGAGCACCCTAGCATGGTAGTGCCCGCTCATCACTAGTTACCAGTACTGAGCACCCTAGCATGGTAGTGCCCGCTCATCACTAGTTACCAGTACTGAGCACCCGAGCATGGTAGTGCCCGCTCATCACTAGTTACCAGTACTGAGCACCCTAGCATGGTAGTGCCCGCTCATCACTAGTTACCAGTACTGAGCACCCTAGCATGGTAGTGCTCGCTCATCACTAGTTACCAGTACTGAGCACCCGAGCATGGTGGTGCCCGCTCATCACTAGTTACGAGTACTGAGTACCCGAGCATGGTAGTGCCCGCTCATCACTAGTTACGAGTACTGAGCACCCGAGCATGGTAGTGCCCACTCCTCACTAGTTACCAGTACAGAGCACCCGAGCATGGTAATGCCCACTCATCACTAGTGGTTACCAGTACAGAGCACCCGAGCATGGTAGTGCCCGCTCATCACTAGTTACGAGTACTAAGCACCCGAGCATGGTAGTGCCCGCTCATCACTAGTAGTTACCAGTACAGAGCACCCGAGCATGGTAGTGCCCGCTCATCACTAGTTACGAGTACTGAGCACCCGAGCATGGTAGTGCCCGCTCATCACTAGTAGTTACCAGTACTGAGCACCTGAGCATGGTAGTGCCCACTCATCACTAGTTACCAGTACTGAGCACCTGAGCATGGTAGTGCCCACTCATCACGTTACCAGTACAGAGCACCTGAGCATGGTAGTGCCCACTCATCACTAGTTACCAGTACTGAGCACCTGAGCATGGTAGTGCCCACTCATCACTAGTTACGAGTACTGAGCACCCGAGCATGGTAGTGCCCGCTCATCACTAGTTACCAGTACAGAGCACCTGAGCATGGTAGTGCCCACTCATCACTAGTTACCAGTACAGAGCACCTGAGCATGGTAGTGCCCGCTCATCACTAGTTACCAGTACTGAGCACCTGAGCATGGTAGTGCCCACTCATCACTAGTTACCAGTACTGAGCACCCGAGCATGGTAGTGCCCACTCATCACTAGTTACCAGTACTGAGCACCTGAGCATGGTAGTGCCCACTCATCACTAGTTACCAGTACTGAGCACCTGAGCATGGTAGTGCCCACTCATCACTAGTTACCAGTACAGAGCCCCCGAGCATGGTAGTGCCCACTCATCACTAGTTACCAGTACAGAGCACCCGAGCATGGTAGTGCCCGCTCATCACTAGTTACCAGTACAGAGCACCCGAGCATGGTAGTGCCCGCTCATCACTAGTTACGAGTACTGAGCACCCGAGCATGGTAGTGCCCGCTCATCACTAGTTACCAGTACTGAGCACCTGAGCATGGTAGTGCCCGCTCATCACTAGTTACCAGTACTGAGCACCCGAGCATGGTAGTGCCCGCTCATCACTAGTTACCAGTACTGAGCACCCGAGCATGGTAGTGCCCGCTCATCACTAGTTACCAGTACTGAGCACCTGAGCATGGTAGTGCCCGCTCATCACTAGTTATTGGCTAACATTGGAGTGCTGCACAATGCATTCTCACTGTAGATCTGAACCTGCTTTGCAAGGATTTCTTGATTCTTATCTCCAATGGATGCTTCTGATGTGTTTCTCTCTATACATATACATTGCACATAGGTTCCCATATCAAAAACATGTATTACGCACAGTATATATTGTTTTACTTTATGGCACTGTATAGAATATCATCGTTGACTAAGCAGAGACAGGTTTACCGACAGGCTCTTGGTCTCCGTTGGGTGATGGGGAGTCTACGGATCCATTTGATGGATGTGAATACAAACATTTCTAGAACATTTTTGCCATTCTATTCTTTTTGCCGGTCTCAGATTCTTCTTTACATTCTCTCCTCCTGGACGGGCTCCTCCGTCACCTCCTAAATGTTTGTCTTCTTTGTATTACTACCATAATTTGCTGTTTCCTGCAAATAGATATAATGGCCCCCAATCAAGATAACTGAAATATCTGACTAATCGCTCTCTGGTCAGGTCTCTGTAATGCATTTTCTAAATAAATTCTAGTAAATGCCTTTTTGTAACCCATCCGAGTGCACTCCAAGAACGTGTATGTGTGCGGTAGAGAAATTCTGTGCAATACCAAGGGTTAAATCGGCAGCAAATTCGGCACATTACAGCAAAATCCACAGCAAAATCTCAATTTAGGAAAGTCTGCGGTGGATAAGTGGATTTTATGCTGTCTAGTAGGGACGGAAGTGTTCGGGCTGCAACGTTTTCCCTTCTCAGTGCGGAGATATACACAGTACTGTGCAAAAGTTTTAGGCAGGTGTGGAAAAAATGCTGCAAAGTAGGAAGCTTTCAGAAATAGAAGTGGTAGTAGTTTGTTTTTATCAATTAATAAAATACAAAGTAAATGAGCAAAGTAGAAATGTAAATTCCATCAGTATTCAATGACTGCCCGTTTCTTCTATCACTTCTTCATCACTTGTATAGTTTGGGACAACCTCCTGCTGAGCTACTTCATAAACATCCTGGGGACCTGGCCCCTGATCTTCTGTGTATCAGGCTTGTACAGATGCTTCTGTCTATTGATCCTAGACAGATGGGATGATGTGAGATCAGGGCTCTGTAGAGGCTGGATAATCACTTCCAGGGCTCTGTGGGGGCCGGATCATCACTTCCAGGGCTCTGCGGGGGCCGGATCATCACTTCCAGGGCTTTGCGGGGGCCAAATCATCACTTCCAGGGCTTTGCAGGGGCCAGATCATCACTTCCAGGGCTCTGTGGGGGCCGAATCACCACTTCCAGGGCTCTGTGGGGGCCGAATCACCACTTCCAGGGCTCTGTGGGGGCCGAATCACCACTTCCAGGGCTCTGTGAGGGCCAGACCATCATTTCCAGAGCTCTGTGTGGGCCAGATCATCACTTCCAAGGCTCTGTGGTGGCCAGATCATCACTTTCAGGGCTCTGCGGGGGCCGGATCATCACTTTCAGGGCTCTGTGGGGGCGGGATCATCACTTTCAGGGCTCTTTGGTGGCCGGAACATCACTTCGAGGGCTCTGTAGGGGCAGGAGCAGCACTTCCAGAGCTCTGTGGGGGCCAGATCATCACTTTTAGGGCTCTGTAGGGGCTAGATCATGACTTTCAGGGCTCTGTGAGGACCAGATCCTCATCTCCAGAGCTCTGTGGGGGCCAGATCATCACCTCTAGGGCTCTGTGGGGGCCGTATTATCACTTCCAGGTCTCTGTTGGGGCCGGATCATCAAGGCTGTGTAGGGTCCGGATCATTACTTTCAGGTTTTTATGGGGGCCTGATCATCACTTCTAGGGCTCTGTCAAGGCAGGATCATCACTACCAGGGCTCTGTGGGGGCCAGATCATCAGTTCTAGTACTGTATGTCTGAGCATGCATGGATATCCAATGTGTATGGCCAGCATTAGTAACAGGACAGGAGGTCTGTAGGATTTTCTTGCCCCGGTGAGGTTAGATAGAGATAGAAAACCACCAGTGATCAGTGTCTCCTCAATGTCAGACAGGGACAGATAAAGCCAGTGTACAGTGTGAGGACGGCACCATACAGCTCCTCATAACTCAGCTTCCTAAGAGTATGACATGTCAGAGAATATCATCAGGCCTAAAAGCAAAGATCGGAGTCTTCCAGGAAAGGTGAAGACCACTTTGTCATGGAAATTTTCAGACAGCTTCACTGCCCGGGTTAGGACCAGCCACCGGTCTCCTAACCCAAATTCAACAACACATATATGCCTTGAGGCTGCTGAGTTTTTGCCAGGAGACCCGTGTACGGTCCATATATCATGGTCTGTACTCGTATTGTGATACATGGATGTGTGAATCTGGTCTATCTCTGATTGACAGGGCCACAGGATTAGCGGTGATCTGCTGGTCACCAGCATCATCTCCAATGTGGAACGGTCGGTCCATATATGCTATATATGCCACTGAGTAAGATGGTTCACTGTCTTATAGCTGAGGAGGCTGTAAACATGGCTGCATCGTTCACAAACAGCGCCCCCCATAGCCACATGTTGTGTCTGGTACTGCAGTTAAGCTCTATGGATGTCAATGTAGCGCAGTTTTTCGAAGACTTTGTGAGTCCCGTGTCATCTCCCCCAATTTTACAGAGCAGCACAAACACATTCAAGACCTTCTGTTATTTTGGATTCAACAATTTTGTTGTGCGTCCATGATGACCAGCTCCTTGGCTTCCTGTAGTGGGCGCTGTCGCTCAGCTCTTCTGATGTGCACCATATATGATATAACATCTGTATGATGTTTATGTGTTTTCTTTCCGTTCATGTGTTTCCTACGCTGCAGATGCCCGAGGACAGCGACTGGTGTGAGAGACTGAGATGCTGCGCAATAAATATGTAGCACACCTTATTTTATTAATTGGTGTCTCTTCATTCCTTGTGTACTTATTGAGCAAAGCAATTTTATTATATTATCTGTATATTGATCACTGCTTCTGTTTTTTGATTCAAAGCTCCAATTTCTGTGCATAGTGTAGCGTAAAAAAAAAAATAAAAAAAAAAATTCTAGCTACCTGTAGCCTCCATTAGAGGGAGCTCACTGCATACTGGGTTATTATTGAGATCAATGGATACAATGGAGGCGTCAGGCTGTGATAATCCTATATTTGATTGTGATTTTCTTTGTTATTCTGTTACTAGCTGTAGCACCCGGCATTGCCCGGGATAGTAACTGTCTCTCTCCCAGTCTCTGTCTGTGTGTCGCTGTCTGTCTGTCTCTCTGTCTGTGTCTTTATTTGTCTGTCTGGTTCTATGTCTCTGTCTGTCTGTTTCTATCTCTCTGTCTGTATTTGTGTCAATCTATCTGTCTCCATCTCTGTGTCTGTCTGTCTCTCTCTATCTCTGGGTCTGTCTCTGTGTGTGTGTGTGTGTGTGTGTGTGTGTGTGTGTCTCTCTCTCTTTCCCCGTCTGTCTTTGTCTGTCTCTTTCCAGGTCTGTCTCTTTCCAGGTCTGTGTCTTTCCAGGTATGTCTCTTTGCCCGTCTGTCTTTTTGCCCGTCTGTCTCTTTGCCTGTCTCTCTTTCCAGGGCTGTCATTTTCCAGGGCTGTCATTTTACAGGGCTGTCTCTTTCCAGGGCTGTCTCTTTCCAGGGCTGTCTCTCCCCAGGGCTGTCTCTTTGCCCGTCTGTCTCTTTGCCCGTCTGTCTCTTTGCCCGTCTGTCTCTTTGCCCATCTGTCTCTTTGCCCGGCTGTCTCTTTGCCCGGCTGTCTCTTTGCCCGTCTGTCTCTTTGCCCGGCTGTCTCTTTGCCCGGCTGTCTCTTTGTCTGTCTCTCCAGGGCTGTCTCTTTCCAGGGCTGTCTCTCTCCAGGGCTGTCTCTCTCCAGGGCTGTCTCTCTCCAGGGCTGTCTCTTTGCCCGTCTGTCTCTTTGCCTGTCTCTCTTTCCAGGGCTGTCACTTTCCAGGTCTGTCACTTTCCAGGTCTGTCTCTTTCCAGGTCTGTCTCTTTCCAGGTCTGTCTCTTTCCAGGGCTGTCTCTTTCCAGGGCTGTCACTTTCCAGGGCTGTCACTTTCCAGGTCTGTCACTTTCCAGGTCTGTCTCTTTCCAGGTCTGTCTCTTTCCAGGTCTGTCTCTTTGCCCATCTGTGTCTTTGCCCGTCTGTCTCGTTCCAGGGTTGTCTCTTTGCCCGTCTATCTCTTTGCCCATCTATCTTTTTGCCCGGCTGATATATATACACATACATACACTGAGCTTTATATATTAGATTATCAAAGCGGTAATCCATTTGGAGCAGGGTAGACTGGTGTGCTGAGTGGAAAGCATCTCCCGGTCTGAGCCTGTAATGCTTCCTGAAGACATGTACTTTGCGGCCAAGAAGATCTACAGATCAGAATCCCCCGACTAGTTTTGCATCGGTGGCAGTTTGAGATGGAGAATCAAAGATGAGCATGTGATAGGCCAGATGATGGGCAAAGGAGCATAGTAAGAACAGAACCAAAAGACATCACTGGGAGAGCGAGTAACGGAGCCAAGGGTCATCACTAGAGAGCGCAATCAGGATGGGATGGGTCGGAGGATGAGGTGGGAGCATAGAATAGAACCAAGACTCATCACTAGGAGAGTCAAAGAAAGAACCAAGAGTCATCACTAGAGGATGCGATAAGTCAGAGGATAAAACTCCGTTTCGGAGCAAAGGTCATTACCGGGAGAGCAACCAGGGTATGATAGGCCAGAGGATGAGGGGGGAGTATAGGCAGAACAGAACCGAAAGTCATTACTAAGAGATCCAGTAACGGAGCAAACAGTTATCACTAGAGAGTGCAATCAGGATGTGATAGGTCAGAGGATGATACGGGAACATAGAACAGAACCAAGAGTTGTCACTAGGCGAGCCAATGAAAGAACCAAGAGTCATCACTAGAGAGAGAGCGATCAGGATGTGATAGGTCAGAGGATGAAACAGGAACGTAGAACAGAACCAAGAGTCATCACTAGGAGAGCCAATGAAAGAAACAAGAGTCATCACTAGAGAGCACAGTCAGGATGTGATAGGTCAGAGGATGAGACGGGAACATAGAACTAAGAGTCGTCACTAGAGGCTGCTTTACACGTTGCGAGATCGGTCCCGATATCGCTAGCGTGGGTACCCGCCCCCATCGGTTGTGCGACACGGGCAAATCGCTAACCGTGGCGCACAACATCGCCCGGACCCGTCACAATACATACCTGCCTAGCGACGTCGCTGTGACCAGCGAACCGCCTCCTTTCTAACGGGGCGGTTCGTTCGGCGTCACAGCGACGTCACTAAGCGGGTGCCCAACAGAAGTGGAAGGGCGGAGATGAGCGGGACATAACATCCCGCCCACCTCCTTCCTTCCTCATTGCGGGCGGAAGCAGGTAAGGCGAGGTTCCTCGCTCCTGCGGTGTCACACATAGCGATGTGTGCTGCCGCAGGAATGACGAACTATATCGTACACGCTGCAGCAACGATAATTGGGAATGGACCCCCATGTCACCGATGAGCGATTTTCCACCTTTTTGCGATGATGCAAAATCGCTCATAGGTGCGATCAATCGCTTTAGCGATGTCGTAGCGTGTAAAGCGACCTTAGGAGAGCCAATGAAAGAACCAAGAGTCATCACTAAAGAGAGCAATCTGGATGTGATTGGTCGGACGATAAAAGTCCGTATCTGAGCCAAAGGTCATTACCATGAGAGTGATCAGGATATGATAGGTCAAAGGATGTGGGGAGTATAGTCAGAGCAGAACCAAAATCATCACTAAGCCAGTAACGAAGCCAAGATTCTTCACTAGAGAGAGCATAGTCAGAACAGAACCAAGAGTCATCACTAGAGCAATGATGATGTGATAGGTCAGAGGATAAAAGTCAATATCAGAGCCTAAAGGCTGCCTTACATGCAAAAACATCGCTAGCGATGTCGCTGGTGAAAGCACCCGCCACCATTGGTTGTGCATCACTGGCAAATCGCTTTCTAAGGGGTTGGTTCGTGCGGGTAACAGCGGCGTCACTAAGCGGCCGCCCAATAGAAGCAGCGGGGCGGAGATGAGCGGCCGTAACATCCCGCCCACCTCCTTCCTTCCTCATTGCGGGCGGCCACAGGTAAGGTGTTGTTCCTCATTCTCGCGGTGTCACACGTAGCGATGTGTGCTGCCGCAGGAACGACAAACAACCTGCGTCCTGCAACAGCAACGATATTTGGGATTAGAACGACGTGTCAACGATCAAGTGAGTAATTTTGATCGTCAATGGTCGTTCGTGCGTTTCACATGCAACAACGTCGCTAACTAGGCCGGATGTGCGTCACGAATTCCGTGACCCCCAACGACATCTCGTTAGCGATGTCGTTGCGTGTATAGCCCCCTTAAGGTGATTACTAGGTGAGCAATCAGGATATGATAGGTTGGAGGATAAGTCATTATTGGAGCCATGGATCATTACCAGGAGAGTGATCAGGATGTGATAGGTCAGAGAGTAAAAGTCAGTATTGGAGTCCAGGGCCATTACTAGGAGAGCGATCAGGATATGATAGGTCAGAGGACAAAAGTCAGTATTGGAGTTAAGGGCCATTACTAGGAGAGCGATCAGGATTTGATGGTTCGGAGGGTTAAAGTCAGTATTAGAGCCAAGGGTCGTTAGCAGGAGAGCAATCAGGATATGATAGGTCAGAGGACAAAAGTCCATATTGAAGCCAAGGGTTATCACTACTGAGAGTGATTAGGATGTGATAGGTCGGAGGATAAAAGTCAGTATTGGAGCCAAGGGTTATCACTACTGAGAGTGATCAGGATGTGATAGGTCGGAGGATAAAAGTCAGTATTGGAGCTAGGGTCCTTACCAGGAGAGCGATCAGGATGTGATCGGTAAGAGGATGAGAGTCTGTAACAAAACAAAGGTCATTTCTAGGAGAGCGATCAGGGAGTGATAAGTCAGAGGCTGTGGGAGGCCGTAATGAAGCCAGGGGTCATTATTAGGAGAGCAATCGGGATGTGATAGGCCTGGGGATAAGTGTTAGAAAAAAAGCCAAGAATGGAACAACAGAGGCAAAGCAAACAATCCAAAGGGTGAAGAAGAATTGCTTTTAAGGGTACCTTCACACTTAGCGATGCAGCAGCGATCCGACCAGCGATCTGACCTGGTCAGGATCGCTGCTGCATCGCTACATGGTCGCTGGTGAGCTGTCAAACAGGCAGATCTCACCAGCGACCAGTGAACAGCCCCCAGCCAGCAGCGACGTGCAAGCGACGCTGCGCTTGCACGGAGCCGCCGTCTGGAAGCTGCGGAGACTGGTAACTAAGGTAAACATCGGGTATGGTTACCCGATGTTTACATTAGTTACCAGTGTGAGCAGGGAGCAGGGAGCCGCGCACACTGAGCGCTGGCTCCTTGCTCTCCTAGCTACAGTACACATCGGGTTAATTAACCCGATGTGTAATGCAGCTACATGTGCAGAGAGCAGGGAGCCGCGCACACTGCTTAGCGCTGGCTCCTTGCTCTCCTAGCTGCTGTACACATCGGGTTAATTAACCCGATGTGTACAGCAGCTACATGTGCAGAGAGCCGGAGCCGGCAGCACAGGCAGCGTGAGAGCTGCAGAGGCTGGTAACTAAGGTAAATATCGGGTAACCACCTTGGTTACCCGATGTTTATCTTGGATACAGCTTACCTCAGCTGTCAGACGCCGGCTCCTGCTCCCTGCTCGCTTCATTTGTCGCTCTCTTGCTGTCACACACAGCGATCTGTGTGTCACAGCAGGAGAGCGGCTTTGAAGAAAACGAACCAGGGCTGTGTGTAACGAGCAGCGATCTCGCAGCAGGGGCCAGATCGCTGCTCAGTGTCACACACAGCGAGATCGCTAATGATGTCACTGCTGCGTCACAAAAAGCGTGACTCAGCAGCGATCTCGGCAGCGAGCTCGCTGTGTGTGAAGCACCCCTAAGACCAATGTCAAGTTAAGGGTCAAATAGGAGCAAGAAAACTGTAAGACCCTCAATCAGTAAGCAAGGTACTGTGACCTGGTTGCCTATTTATTAAGCCACGAAAATCCGAATAATTCAAATGACCCAAATTCTCATGAAACATTAAATTCTTTATTATTTTATTTAGACAAACACACAAGAAAAATATTAAAAAGATGGATAATGATATAAAAATATCCTGGGTTCAATAAGTGTTAATTTTTCTTTTTTTAATATTGTACATGATAAATTCACAGGTTCATCACACAATTTTTTTGAACAAATTTTTTGTACATATGTTTTTGGGGTTTTGGGTTTTTTTTACAAAAAACATATGTACAAAAAATTTGTTCAAAAATTTTTTATATCATTATCCATCTTTTTAATATTTTTCTTGTGTGTTTGTCTAAATAAAATAATAAAGAATTTAATGTTTCATGAGAATTTGGGTCATTTGAATTATTCGGAATTTCTGATATTTGATGACCCTGATAATAGTTTGATAAGTTGGAAATTTATTAGGCCACGAGCCTGATGGCATCGACAGACATTACCAGCCATGGTGAGGACAGGAACCGTAGCTCAATCCATGAAGACCAGAAGAGGAGGCATCTGGTTATCTCCGAGCTGCAACCGGCCGAGGTGACGAACACAAAGATCTAAAAATAATCCCGGTAGACTCGTCTTATTCCTCGTAAAGTAATTCATGATTTTGTTTGCTGGGTATGGAACGATTCATGTGGCCGCTCCATGGATTTCTGGACAGGATCAAATGCATAAGTTATACAGCGCTCACAAACTGTTTACCTTCATGTGATACCCAACAGTGCCGGGGAATGGTTTACTCTCTTCTTTACAAGAACACGTGCTGACGGAACAGTATGTAACCGAGAGACCCTATAAAATGCGGAGGAGGGGGTAACAATGGTCAGACGTAAGGATGCGGAGAAGAAAACGTCCTCGTAAAGAAATAATGAAAAAATTGAGCCGATAGAAAATCCATCTCCACGTTGTGTAGTCGATTGCAGCGCTCAGGATAAACTCCACATCCTTCCACAAGCCTGCCCATGTCCATATGGTTTATCGAATCTGGAGTTTACAAGCTTGGACAGACACAAAATACCCCCAAAAATCTTAATTCACCACTAGTGTTGAGCGGACCCGGACTGTAAAAATCCGGATCCGCGCGGTTTGAGCAGTAGATCCGGGTCCGGCGGGGACCCGGGATTCCAGCTGCACGTTCCGGATCCACAATTGTTGTTTGTTTTTTTTTTGTTTGTTTGTTTTTCTCTCTCTCTCTCTCTCTCTCTCTCTCTCTCTCTTCTCCTCTCCTCTCCTCTCCTCTCCTCTTCTCTCTCCTCTCCCCTCTCTCTCCTCTCTCGTCCCGGATTCCGGATCGGATCCGGACTTCTTTGGCAACCCGGCATTGATCCGCCGGACCCGGATTATTGCTAGTCCGCTCAACTCTATTCACCACCAGTGTCCTGGAAGCCAAGAATATATAGTAAAAACCTAAAAGGCTTCTCCAAATTCAGCAAATGTTACCAAAATTTCCAATTTGAACCCCCAGAACCTTGTTTTTTTGTTTTATTGCTACTGTGTAAAAGGAAATGGGTTGAAATGGAAGGGTGTCCAAATTTAAAGAAGTTGCTTTCTTCACCAAAACAGTGCCACCCATGATTAGGGGTTATGGCTGGTATTGCAGTTTGGCAACTTTGAAGTGAATGTGTCACGCTAGGTACGGGAAAGTACCGGGCGAGCGGCGAAAGGGAAGGGAAGGGAACCTCTGCGCCTAGGGAAGGGGGATATGGTGACCCCTGACCAAACCTACAGCTGGTCCCTGGGGTCCCTCACCACCCTAGATAGGTTCCACACCAATGCTCCGAGCTGGATGTCTGACCCCAGGCATCCCTAGTGCTGGACCTCAGATAGAGAACGGGTGGGATGAGCTCTTTATCAAACCCACTAAACGCTAAAGGAAGACACAAAAATGGAAAAAGCATGAACTACTTATCTACGAGTTCTACGGGGGGGGCGTGTCCTGACATGGAAGCGTGAGGACGCTGGATCCCAGAGCTCCTGCGCCCACAGCCTAAATATACTAAATCCTGCAGCCCCCACTTACCCAGGATGGCCCCCAAGAAGAGACCGGGGGTAGCGCCCGCTTCTGCCTCCCCGGGGACGAGTCAGAGACCCCAGGGGAGCCTCACAAAGTTTCTGACGGCGCCGGGCTCTGAACCTCCGCAGGCGGCCCGAAGCAAGATGGCGCCGGCTGGCGCGCGGCGTCCTCCAGCGGGGGATTCCCCAGGTGCTCGGCATTCTCCCACAGCCTGTGCAGCGGAGCAGGGGACCAGCAGTGCAGAGAAACGGAGGTCGGAGGCGGCGGTGGCATTGGACGGAGCGGGCCCAGGTACAGAGGACTGGAGGAGGGGGGAGGCTGCTCAGCCTGCCTTGCAGCACGCTGCTGTGGATAGGGGGGGGGCCCTGAGGGGATCATCAGACCCGGGGATACCGGCCATGCTCTGCACACAGGAGCCCCCCCCGCCCACGGGGCACACAGAACCTCAGGTGTTACTAAGCAATATGCATGCTGGCCCCCCACTGGGGGACATACAAGCCCTGAGAGAGCTCATTTTGGCCCTCCCCAGCAAGAAAGATCTGGAGGATGTTGTGGCTAGAATTGAATCCTCCCAGCAGATGGCGCTGTCTGCCCTGAGGGAGGAAATGGTGGTACTGGAGGACAGAATTGAAGCCACAGAGCAGGCTCAGGAGTCCCTGGAGAGCAGAATGGAGAGGATTGAGAGAGACTGTGAGTCATCCAATGCCCGCATCAGAGATCTTGCCCTGCTCTTGGATGATCAAGAGAACAGGGGCAGAAGAAATAACATCAGACTCAAGGGTATACCGGAGGACTGGCCCCAGGAACTTCTGCGTACTAAAGTCTTAAACATCTTTAACAGGGTCACTGATCGCCCCTTGGAGGCTACCTACCTCTTCGACAGAATTCACAGAGTCGCAAGGTCGGGCCCTAGATCTGCCCCCTCCTCTAGAGATGTACTATGTCGTTTGCACTATTATGGAGACAGAGAAAGGATCCTACAGGGAGCTTGGTCATATGGTCCGGTGGAGATGGATGGGGCCATGGTGAAGCTATTCCCTGATGTCTCCGGCCGCACACTATATATGAGACGCCTGCTTCATCCTCTCCTGCTCGGCATCAAAGAAGTAAACGCCTCATATAGATGGGGCCATCCCTTCCATTTGATAGTACGCAAGGGGGACTCCGTGTTTTTGCTGAGGAGGCACTCAGAGCTTCCTGATCTTTTTGCATTCCTGGGAATACCAGACTGCTCAATTCCGGACTGGTTGGAGTGGGAACCCCAGGCACCCCCGAGGTCGCGGAGGAGGAAGGGAGGCACCCGTCCTGCTCAAAGCGGCGATCCTTGAGGGATTTGGCATGTATTGGATGCTGCTGGGAGGAAGGAGTGGTCCAAGTTGTGAGACGACGGTGATTTCGATGAGAGACGGAGTCAAAGTACGGGGAGCTGGGAGGTTCTCTCTTGTCTCTACGACTCCTGAGCAGGAGTCCTGGCCTTGGGCTAGTTTTTTCTGGACATAGTTTACTGCCTAAAGTTTTTGAAAATTCTATTTCTTTGGCAATGTCTAGTTTAAGATTGGGGGGGGGGGGGGGGGGGGGGGGGGTGGGGGGGGGGATGTTTTTCTTTACCGCGTTCATCCTGGGTGGTGGGGTGTGTGGGTGGTTAATCGGCTGACCCTTCTTCTCCGTCGGGGAGAGGGGTCATTTAGTGCTAATAAGAGGGGCGCGGGTCTGCGCTCTGGCCGCATGTCAGTTCTTGTCCCTATCCTTTTCTTAGTAGTCCCTGGGCTGGTCCCTGGTGCTGCGAGCGGCAGTCTCGCTGCTTTTCCTCTCTCTTGTTCTCTTCTCTGATCTTCTTGCCTCTCTCTTTTCCCCCTGCTAAAGGGTCTCAGCTACTTCCCTCTTTGTCAATACTTTTTCTACCCCTCCTCTCTTTTCACCAGCTTTCCCTCTCTCTTTTTTTTTTTTCTCTCTCCCCTTCCCCTCCTTTCTTTTGATTTGCTCCTCTAGGACCTCGCGACAGAAAATGGTGAAACAGAGGCAGGCCAATCTGCGGGTGGGCTCACTGAATGTCAAGGGCCTTCATAGCCCGGAGAAAAGATCTATCCTGCTGAACCTTCTTTGGAGAAATCGAATCCAGGTAGCCTTCCTCCAGGAGACACACTACTGTGAAGCTAAGCCTTACAGACTCTCGGACAGAAGGTACCCCACTGTGCACCACTCACCCTCCCCTGATCCTAGATCTAGGGGAACGAGCATCCTCATGTCCAGCACGCTCCCGTGGGAATTGCTAGACTCTCAGACAGACGATCTGGGTAGGCTTATGATGCTCAAGGGACGCATAGCTACTCAGATGTTCACATTTGTGGCAGTATACTTGCCTAATGCGGGCCAATGTCCCACCTTGTTGCGGTACCTTGAGAAGATAGAGGAATTCTCGGAGGGCACCTTGGTTCTCGGGGGTGACTTTAACGTAGTCTTGGAACCGTTGAGAGACAGTTCAAAAGGGGTGTCTGGTATGCCACACATGACGCTGCGCCGGATGAGACGGGGATTACATGACCACCAACTGATAGACACTTGGCGATTGCTGCACCCATCAGACAAAGACTTTTCATTTTATTCTGCAGCGCACGACTGCTATTCTAGGTTGGACCTCTTTTTTATTAAACATGGGGACCTACACTCTCTGGTGGATGCGTCAATTGAGTGCATATCTTTTTCTGATCACGCACTGATCACGGTCACTCTGTCCCTTGAATGTCCCATCGGGAGGCAGGGTCAGTGGCTATTGAACACCTCGTTACTCAATGAGCCGGTGACAATGCAAGAAATAAGGGAGGCCCTGAGGGAATACTTTGACTGTAGTGGGGGGGAGGGGATGTCCCCCAACATTGTGTGGGAAGCTCACAAATGTGTCGTGAGGGGATTATTCATCAAACATGGGGCCCGTCTGAAAAGGGAACGGGAAGCTGAGGTTACATCTCTACTAGCAGACATAAGGGAGTTGGAAGCAGTACATAAGGGGTCTTTGGGAGGGAACGTGGGTGCCAATCTGGCCAGGAAGAGGGAGGAACTCAGGTCCTTGCTATATCAAAAGGCCAAGGGAGTACTAGCTAAATGCAGGCGGCATTTTTATGAATATGGCAATAAAAGTGGGAGGACCCTGGCTAGAGCCCTCCGGAACCAGAGGGCGAGGGGATATGTTCCTAGAGTGCACATGTCTGGCGACAGGTGGGCCACTCTTCCGAAAGACATTGCCTCCGCCTTTAAAGACTTTTACGCCTCTCTCTACTCAATAGATGGGGGGCGGTCGGAGAGGGCCAGGACGGAACTACGGCAGCGTATCCAGAAGTACATTTCTAACTCCGGGTTGAAACATCTTAAACCTGAGGATGCGGACGCCCTGGAAAGACCCATCTCAGAGGAGGAGTACTTGGCTGCAATTAAAAATTCCCCTACTGGTAAGGCCCCTGGCCCGGATGGATTTCCCCTGCTTTACTACAAAAAGATGGGCTCCATGTTGCTTCCCCCATTTCTCTCGGCCTTTAACAATATCTCACTCTCTGAAAAAGTTCACCTGCCGAGAGACTCTCTGGCCGCTAATATAGTAGTCATCCCTAAAGAGGGTAAAGACCCTACCTCTTGTTCTAGTTACCGACCCATCTCCCTCCTCAACACAGATTTGAAGCTCTTCGCCAGAATATTATCAGAGAGACTCTCTCCATTGCTGGGGGAGATTGTCCACCCTGACCAGGCTGGGTTCATGATGGGAAGGGAAGCGAGGGACAACACCACTAAGGCGTTGAACTTAATCCACAGGGCTAATTCGGAAGGGTTGCCCCTGATGCTCTTGTCGACCGATGCAGAAAAAGCGTTCGACAGAGTCAATTGGATATTCATGGAGGAGGTTCTGCGGGAGGTGGGGTTGGGGAGGATGATGTTCAGGTGGATTTGCTCTCTGTATAGCAATCCCTCTGCTGCGGTCAGGGTGAACGGTCTCCTTTCAGATAGATTTTCCATTCTTAACGGCACAAGGCAGGGATGTCCCCTCTCACCCCTGATCTTTATCCTGACCCTGGAACCCCTGCTTTGCCGAATTAGAGGTAACATTGACATTTCCGGCCCTATAGTTGCGGGTTCCACCTACAAAATCGCGGCGTACGCGGATGATTTACTTTTCTTTATTACTAACCCTCGGGTCTCCCTGCCCAATTTACTGAGAGAGCTGGAAACATACTCCTCTCTTTCTAATTTTAGAATTAACATGTCAAAATCGGAGGCTATGAATGTATCTCTCCCCCAAGATCATGTTATTTCGCTTCAATCTGCGTTTGGGTTTAAGTGGGCTAATCATTCTTTGAGGTATCTGGGGGTCCAGCTGGCAGCGGACAATAGCCAACTATATAAGCTGAACTATCTCCCTCTCCTGCAGTCCATTAGAACAGATTGCGCAAACTGGGCGAGGGGTCTTTTCACATGGTTTGGGAGGTGTGCAATATTGAAGATGAACATATTACCACGGCTTCTCTATCTCTTTCAGGCCCTGCCAATTAAGATCCCGAGCTCTTTTTTCAAGGAAGTGGCCTCACTATATACTAAATTTATTTGGGCAAATAAGCCGGCGAGGCTTTCCCGTTCCCTACTGTGCAGACCTAAGCGTAGGGGTGGGCTGGGAATACCTGATATGAAAAAATATTATTGGGCCACACATATGGTTAGGATTCTGGATTGGTGCCGTCACTCTAGGATGAAACCTTGGGTCGCCCTGGAACAGAGCTTCTCGGAGGTACATTTACCAGCCATGCCTTGGGTCGGGAGCCTGTTCCCGGCCTCTGTGAGATCTCATCCCACCATTGGCGCTACTCTGGAATGCTGTTCGAGGGGAGAGGTTCGGCGCCTTCTCCTGCCGTTGCCTTCTCCCATGTCACCAATTATAGGAGATCCGGATTTCCGTCCCGGCCTCTCAGATCCAGTTTTTCGGAGCTGGGTACAGGGGGGCAGATTCAGAGCTTACCAGATGGGAGGAGAGGGTGACTGGTTGTCTCTTTCGGATATTTGTGGTCTCCTGCCGCCGGACCCCATGGGGAGATGGAGGGCAATGCAGTTGAGACACTTCTTGAGCTCCCTTCCCTGCTTCGCCCGGTATGCTGGGCCTCTCACTAGATTCGAAAAATTGTGCTTGGGAGAGGGGGCCCTGCGGCACTCACTTTCCCTGGCATACAATCTGCTATCAGACCCGGGTGATTTGCCCACCCCGGTTTATTTGCGGCAGTGGGAAAGGGACCTTGGGACGACCTTGTCAGACACGCAGCGAAACAACGTCCTAATGTTGGCACATAAAACCTCGGTCAGTTCCAGAATGTTGGAGGCCAACTTCAAACTTCTGACTAGGTGGTATAGAGTCCCGACCAGGCTTCATAGGATATTCCCCTCAGTCGATCCCGTTTGCTGGAGGTGTGGTTCGGGGGAGGGTGACTACGTGCACATCTTTTGGTCTTGCCCTTCTTTACAACGGTTTTGGTCAGGAGTGAGGGAGGTAACTAGACTGGTGACTGGCACGGCTGAGACATTGGGTCCGGAACTGTATATCTTACAGCTTTCGGAACTCCCGGCTCATAGATACAAGCGCTCTTTGCTTAGGTTTATGGTAATGGCCGCCAGGTCTTGTATCCCGCTTGGCTGGAAGTCTACTACCCCCCCTACACTGGCACAGTGGGTTGCAAGGGTTAATGACCTAAGGCACATGGAGGACCTGACATCCTCTCTCAATGACAGTCAGGAAGGTTTTCGCAGGACCTGGCTCCCATGGTTGGAGTTCACTTACTCGGCGGATTACGCCAGATTACTCGCTCCTCCACGGCTGCTGTGAGGCTCTGGTGGAGCATTCCCTCCCCCCCCCCCCCCCTTTTTTTTTTTTTTTTTTTTTTTTTTTTCCTCTCTCTTCTCCTCTTCTCCTCTTTTCTCGCTTTCCCTTTCTCTCACCTCTCTGCCCACTATCTTCTCCTACTCTCCCCTCCCCTTTAATCTCTCTCTACCTTTTTCTCTTATCCTGGTTCTAAATTCCTTTCGGGCTTTGCCCTCTCTTTCTATGTTCTGTATTCTACCCATGTTGGGTTGGTTCATAAAAGGATTAAAATGGGACTGACTCGAGCAGTTGCAGTTATTAGATATGTACAGGAGAGCGGAAGGGTGGGATATATGTCAATGTTAAATATTTGAAATCTGTTTTTCTGTTCTTTGTGGAACAGTGGTTATTTTGTATGTTCTCGTGTCGGTCTTTAAAATAAAGAATTTAAAAAAAAAAAAAAAGAACTACTTATCTACAGACGACTCAGCATAGCTTCACCAACAATACTACAGATGAGAGCAAGCCACCTGCTTGCAACTAGAGCTAGAAAGAACTGTAGAAACAATAGAAAGTCAGAGAGCTTTTTGCACAGCCAAATGCTGTGACCTTCTCTTGCCACAAACCACATGACTGTCTGTTACCCATGACACACCCGTGACAGCATGAGGCTGAGCTGCGGTTCTACATACAGTCTGTGACGCTGATATTTGGAAGGAAGCAGCCATATTTTTGATGTTTTATGAAAATTAGTGTAAAGCAAAAGTCCAGAAGCTCCAACTGCAAGAAATCGTCTTCCAGCTCATAAACACTGATCTTGAAAATAGTGAAGAAATTGAAACGGTTGGTACATAGTCTAATGCATTGAAGACTAAAGGAAAAAAGGGATTGGTTTCGTTGAATTTTGGCAGTACCGATACAGTCCACACTTAAATCTCGGGTGTTACCATTTCACCATGACCAATCTGGCTTCAGCGTGAGGTCTACACCTGCTTGTGATTAGCATGGAGCATAGTTCACATCACTACTGCTTGTTAGACGGAAAGAAGACTGAACGCTTCCGAAAAGTAAAGAATTCACCGTGAATTAATCATTTTTACTATACAGAAGTTCCAATATAAATGCACAAATAGCAAAAAAGGAAGATCACAAAGCACAGAGGATTCCCAATGTGTTAGGGGCTCACCTGGTGAGGCGGACAACACAGGTCAAAGGCAACGGCACAGCCGGCAGGACTTTCCTGGTGGCATGTGGACCAGCGACGGTGAGGAGTACAGGCAGATATGCGGAGGAGCGAACACCAGAAAACACAGCCAGGAGTGATACATACAGGAACTAAATCTACTGAAGTTAGGTTTAGGGTTGCAGCAGTGTTAGTAGTGTGAACAGCTCCAGAGAAAAATTTGTTCGGCATAGGGCTAATAATCAGCAAACAAATGGATATCCGCTGACCGCAGCGGTGAATAGGCAAACTTGTTTGTAGGGACGATACTCTGATACAGCAGCGGAGACGATACTCTGATGAAGCAGCGTTTGTAGTGTGGACTAGTACAGAGATGATTTTGTAAAACTTACAGCAGGCGATGGGTTAATTGCAGGTCTGAGCCAGGAAGTTAATGTAGATTCAAGAAACAAACATGAGGTTGCCAAGATGATTGTCAGCAGAGAATTGAGGGGCAAACTCCAAAAGACAAGGTGTCTTAATACTCAGACACTCATGAGTATCCAAGGTGGTCTTAAGTGATGAGCGAGCACTGAAGTGCTTGGTCCTCGAGTCGAGCAGGGTAGATGCTTGAACGGGATAGACTCGACTAATAAGTAAAATAGTAATCAATTATTGGGCAGTCTGTCATACCAATTCCTTGTAGATGGCAAAGAAGAAAAATCATTAATGGAGGACAGCAGCTCTACGTAGGGAAGCAGAATACAGAACCTGCAGGTCCTGGAATATAGTACCTGTGGGTTCTGGAGCAGGAGCCTAAAGACCCCATCACACGCTACGATATATCTAACAATATGTCATCGGGGTCACGGAATTTGTGACGTACATCCGGCATTGTTAGAGATATCGTAGCGTGTGACACCTCCGAACGACTGTGAACAAGCAAAAATACTCACCTTATCGTTGCTCGTTGACACGTCGTTCATTTTCATAATGTCGTTCCTCCTTCTGCGCGCCGGTTGTTCATCATTCCCGTGGCAGCACACATCGCTACGTATGACACCCCGGGAACGACGAACACAGCTTACCTGCATCCCGCCAGCAATGCGGAAGGAAGAAAGTGGGCGGGATTTTATGTCCCGCTCATCTCCGCCCCTCCGCTTCTATTGGGCGGCCGCTGTGTGACGTCGCTGTTACGCCGAACGTCCAACTCCCTTCAGGAAGAGGATGTTCGCCGCCCACAGCGACGTCGTTAGGAAGGGAAGTATGTGTGACGGGGGTTAACGACATTGTGCGCCACGGGCAATGAATTGCCCGTGACGCACAAACGACGGGGGCGGGTGCGATCGCACGATATATCGTAGCGTGTGATGGGGCCTTTAATCATCTCACATACAATTTTCAACTTCCCATTATGCTATTTTCAAAAGTAGAGATGAGTGAACCCGAGCAGTAAAGTGCTGGGTTCATACCAGAGACCGGGTGTCCGAACACAAACTTTTCACCGAGTTCGGGTGCTGTTCGTGTGCTGATAAAGTTTCTTGAAAGACTGCAGTGCAGCCAATCAACAAGCTTTTCGGTTTGGGGAAGTTGCTTGTACGCTGCTGTGAACAAAATAAATAAAAAACTAAAGGTGACATAGGGTCGCCCTATTTTTGATAATCAGCCAAGGTAAAGCAGACAGCTGGGGGCTGGTATTATCAGGCCGGGAAGACCCATGTTTATTTGGCCTTTCCTAGCCTAAAAATAAATAATTTAAAAAACAATGTGTGGGATCCCCTTTATTTTTGATAACTAGCCAAAGTAAAGCTGACATCTGAAGGCTGCAGCCCTCGGCTATCTGCTTTTCCTGTGTTCGTTATCAAAATTAGGCAAATTGTTTTTAAAAAAATATTCTCTATCCACATTTGTTTGCAGAGCAATTGTCCTGCTCTTACCCCCATTTTGCTTCATTTTGCAGTCCCCTAGCCCTTCCTGTGACCATTTTACAGCCATAAAGTTTGGATCCCCATTGACTTATATGGAGTTCGGGTCTTGAATCAAACTTTTAAGTAAAGTCCAGCCAAACCCAAACTTTCACGGGTCCGCTCATCCCTACATCATAACTCAAAACTATTTAACATGCGTGTGATTGCACTTCTTATTGATGGGGTAGAAAATTTGTGGATCAGTTGAAGCTGAATGGATCACTATTTAGGGCGATAGACAAGATACAGCTCTGAGAAATAATATCACTGCAGGGGTTCTTCATCTAACTAGATGTGCATTATTGTCAAAAATTCCATTCGAAAATCAGTCTCCAATCTTCTAGACAACGGGGCCCCGTATCCCTTGAGTCAGTCTTACCAATTAATTATTTGGATGTCTCATTGGTTACATGAACACCGATATACACCGACTACACCACTGCCACCCGGGAAGGCTCAGAATTGCTCTCACCCTTCTATGAGGATTATATTGTCCAGAAATTCCTCGTTCTGCTTTGTTCCTGCAATTGGCTTCCTTTTAGGAACAGAAAGATTATGACTTGTGCCAGGGATGTGGCTGAAACTTGCAGGGCGGCTGAGTGGTAGATCAGAAGTCTGAGCAAGAGCCAGCAGAATTTGAGCATATCTGTGAAATGAGGCGCTGGTTAGGATTACACAAGGGGAAGGAGCCGCCTGCCAGATCTCCCATCTGGTGTCAAGGTGCTGAATGGAAGCTACTCTGCATATAATGAGGACAGGAATTTGTAGCTCGAGGGAGGCAAGCCGCTCATGGTGGGGCTTCCCGGGGTTAATACCGTATATTACTTCTACAGTCAAAATTCTCATTGTCTCCATTTTTTCTGGATAATCATTTCAGATCATCCTCCTATATAGTGATGATCACACCTCCGAGAAACTTCTATATAGTAACCCCTAAGGCCTGAAGAGACATATAGGAAACCATAAAGTCCTATTATTACTATTATTTTGTATTGGCCTTCAGCTCAATCTTGGGCCATGGTGTCTTGATGGATGAACGTTCTGTAGGAAGATCAATCTTGTGCAGCCTAGATAGGTCCATCAGGATCTTCTCCGCCTAGATAGGTGCATCAGGGTCTTCACCTAGATAGGTCTATCAGGGTCTTCTCCGCCTAGATAGGTCCATCAGGGTCTTCTCCGCCTAGATAGGTCCATCAGGGTCTTCTTCGCCTAGATAGGTCCATCAGGATCTTCTCCGCCTAGATAGGTCCATCAGGGTCTTCTCCGCCTAGATAGGTCCATCAGGATCTTCTCCGCCTAGATAGGTCCATCAGGATCTTGTCCGCCTAGATAGGTCCACCAGGGTCTTTTCCGCTGTTATCTTGATACTATCAAGCCATCGGTTTTTTTGCTCTTCCTCTTCACCTTGTTCTTTCTATTCTTCCCCCGATTATGTCCTTCTCCAGTGATTGCACTCTTTGTATGATGTGTCCAAAGTAGGCAAGTCATAGCTTGGTGACTCTTGTTTTGAGTGACACGTCTGGCTTCATTTGTCCCAAAATTGATTTGTTTGTTCTTCTGCCATCCGTTGTATTAATAACATCATTCTCCAGCACCACATTTCAAAGGCGTTGATTTTTCTTCTGTCTTGTTTCTTTATCGTCCAACTTTTACATCCATATGTGACTACAGAAAAGACCAGATTATGTACGTACCGTACCGTGTCTTCATTGCCAGTACGAGCCATGTCTTCATCACCAGTGAAATGTTCCTCGATCTGAGGACCTTGTCCAGTGACATCATTATTGATTTGCCCATAGCGATTCACCTATTGACTTCCGGTGTCGTCCCGGCACCTTGAGTGATTAATGATCTAAGTAGGTTGACGTCCTTTACAACTTTGTCTCCGTCCTGGTCGTACCTGGCAGTAGCCAATATCTTTGTCTTGTTTAAGTTGACTAGCAGCCCCATGTTGGAGCTTTACATCATGAATTCCTAGAGGGTTTGAATTGAGGTGATCAGGAATGTAGTAGATTGGATGAAGGAGATTGACTGGAGGAAAATAGTTTTAACCGTATGGCACCACCAGGTTGATGAACAAGGGGCAAAAATAGAGAAGTTAGCTCCTAAGTTGGATCCAGTAGCGAGAATATAGCTTTATTGCTAAGTTCCCTGTCCCCGGTTTTATACTCACCCACTGGCTTCTTTATCTTTTATCCACGCCGCTCCGGTGAGTATAAGACTGGGGTAATGGACTTAGATTTAAACCATCACTCCAGTGCTGGGAAAAAAACCCCAGCTGGAGTGGTGCTTTAAAATTCGGCACAAGTTGGGGATTAAAATACACCCTACCACCTTTTCTATTGTACATCTCGGTAGGTCAAGTTAACAGATTGGGTATTGTGGGATGGACACCAGCTCGATGCGTGAGCCTGGGCATACTCCAGTAAGGAGGGCTGGATCAAAATCCTGGGCTGCAGTCAATTGATCAGAGATAATCAGTGTTTTCCTAAGTTGGAGTTATTCAAGGAAAGGTTGTGTGGTGGAGTATGGTTTTGGGGAATGCGTTGGGATCTTTTTGCAAGTTAGGTGATGTTCTACCAAACGTTTGCCATGGTATGATTGTCTACTTTTTCAGTTTGGATGTTTGATGGAACTTGTATGACAATCATTTGTGATAGCTGAGATATTTTTTAAGAGGAGAGAGGTAAAAAAAAGGAATTGCCAAATCAGAGAGTGGGGAATAATATAGAGAGTGGGTAAAATAACCACGTATAAACAGAAGCAACAATGGTGTAAGGCGTTGGTGACAATTTGCTATCCTTCAAAGAGAAGGAAACTCCTAACACCAAGTACTGCAGGTGGGCAAGAACTAAAGGGGGCTTTACACACAGCGATAATGCTAACGATATCGCTGGTGAAAGCACCCGCCCCCGTTGTTTGTGCGTCACGGGCAAATAGCTGCCCGTGGCGCACAAAAACGTTAGGAGTCGTCACACGGACTTACCTGCCTAGCGACGTCGCTGTTGCCGGCGAACCGCCTCCTTTCTAAGGGGGCGGTCCGTGCCCACATCCCGCCCACATCCTTCCTTCCTCATTGCTGGCGGTCTCAGCTAAGCTGTAGTTCGTCGTTCCCGAGATGTCACACGTAGCGATGTGTGCTGCCTCTGGAACGACGAACAACCTCCGTCCTGCAACAATCAACGATTTTTTGAAAATGAACGACATGTCAACGATCAATGATAAGGTGAGTATTTTTGATTGTTAACGGACGTTCATTGGTGTCACACGCAACGACGTCGCTAACGATGCCGGATGTGCGTCACGGAATCCGTGACCCCGGCGATATATCGTTAGATACGTTGTTGCGTGTAACGGGGCCTTAACATGTTTTCCCCTCGCGGAACATTGCTAATAAAACTACAAACACAATTTGTCTCCTTAAAAAGATCAAGGGCCCAACAAAAGAGGAATAGCCTCAAATGAAGCTCTTCAGGTGGAAGAAAGACCTCGAAGGAGCCTAAACTTATTGCTTCTACGGGCATCTTCAAGGTTGGGCTCCTGACATTGTTGACTTTATAACCTGTCGCTATTAAGTGAGTACATCTTGCACTGGACCCCACAAGTATGATTGTGGGGAACTGACCTTGGGGTCATGGAATGGAAATTTGAGAAAGAAGGAACACACAAGGCCTTTCTGATCTGGGTGGCAAAATCTGGCACCATAAAGGCAAGCCATTTTGATCTTTGGTATGGGACCCCATTGCCCAGACTCTACATAGTTCATCACGAACATATGTGTCAGGTTTCTTCTCTTTGAATAGAAATAGACCGCGTGTATGCGTCCCGGCAGGTGTCTGTTGACGCAGTGTCATCAGCGCCACTCGCATCTCAATGTAGCTGCAAAAAAGTGGAAGGGGCCCTGGTAGTTCATGATACATCTCTGTGGACTCCCTTTGATTCGTAATGTGATAAAATGTTATAAATAGTTAGACTTTATTAGATCACGCCGCTTGGTGAGCTCACTGCGGTTTGCAGTACGTTTAGTCATGGACACAATACACACGGGTGACATCACGGACGAGTTTCGCCTCCGCAGAGAGCAGAGAATGTTCTTCTTGTGCAGGGGTCACGGTTAATAATATCACTTTGTCTAAGACATCACTGCCGGGTGACAAGTTCTCTGACCATCTTCTGTCTCATCCTTATTTTTAAGACTGTGGTGCTATATATAAACTGTGCTTTATACTCCATCCACAACATTACATAATCCCGTGCCACTGGAAAACAAGTGGATTATTCTATTACGGTGCAGCTCGTATCGGAGCCCATTATAACTCCTGTATTTCCGGTGACCTCTTCGCCTACAGTTCCTATGCATGCAGAGCATACTGTAACCAGTCACATTTGTCGAAGATCTTACCCAAGATAAATCAGGTTTTTTTTATCTTAACAATGCTCAAAAAAATAAATAAATAAATATATACACACAACCCTCTTTAAGGAGAGAGCCATTTAGAACTCATGGAGAGTTGGCCTAGGTGGCGATCGGTGGAGATAGAGATTGCCACCATGTGCCATCTTTTTGATGGCCCTAAAAGATGGCGCATGGTGGCAATCTCTGTCTGCTCTGCAAGACATGATGCATAATGAGCCTGGTGGGTAGCCGAACATTTCCCAATGACCATACCCCTATTGGAGGCCATTTGTGTGGCGGTGTGTCCCTCCTCACCCAGCCTGTATTCATGTAGTCTATGCCATATAGGGTCATGTAGGTTGCTTTGCTGTTTTTGTTCTTCTAAGCTAGGGGTGTCTCCAATAGACAGGCCTGTGGGAGACTATGGAGCCATGAGCTTCTGGAGGCTTCTCCATAGATAGCCACATACTCAAAAGTGGTTGTGAACCCTTCCCCTCCAGGGGTGTGTCTACGGGCACTGGAGAACACACTCTTGGTGGATCAGTCAGTTGAGTGTGTGCTGAGGTTCAAGAAGCTGGGATCTTCACTGGGGCAAGACCCTGGCTCCCGTGTGTGGATTTATGAAAGCTGTCACGTGGGATTGGGTTGTGTCCCTCATCTGTTGGATCCATTGACTTGTTCCAAGGATTACTTCTATGTGTTCTCTGGCGTCGGATTGCCGGGTGGCCCCCCAGAACTTTGAGGACTCATTGTGGACTCTAAATAACTACATTGATATTGGATGTTCTATGCTCCCTGCCTCAATAAAACTTATTGGATTGTTCATTGGCCTGGTGTCCCTGCCTGCTCTGTCGCATACCCCGTCACAATGTGCTCCCCAAGGATTTGGCTCCTCTGATGACTGAGTATCCCGGTGTCATACGTAAGAAACCCTCCGATGGGTGGCTGACCTTTTAGTTTTTTCAACTCTTCTGGAGGTGCCCACCACCTTTCCAAGAAAGTCAGCAAGTGACCCATCAGTATATTTTTTGAGTGTGGGAAAAAAAAATCTTCAAACCTCAATTGATCATGGATGGACTTGAAACCTGGACCCCAGCGCTTCAATACCATGTCCTTATCAAGTTCAGAGTGGACCAGAAATGACCCGTGAGACCCACCACGTAGATTTATCCAAGGACCATGTGTATCTCACAAATCTTCACTGAAAGCCGACCTTCCCCCTCTAGTTTCGCACAAGCGGCATCTTTTGCTATTCGCTCGTCATTGCCTTCGTGTCTCTATAAAAAAGGTCAACGGGGAACGAGTTAACCAACCACTTGAGGAAAATCTCTGCTAAACGGCTGCTGGTTTCAAGGAGATTAACGGCAAAGATTTTACTGTAAATTGTTTAGAAAATGAGTCACCACAAAAAAACGAAAAACCTAAATGTTCTGCATAATGGCCTCCTCCTGCGATTTGCTATACGCTGTATTTACAGTCTGTGCTACCTTATGATCATATCAATTTAACCCTTTTCCATTACACCAAATTTTTGTTTCTTTGGGACTTAATTTTTCTTTTTTTTCACATCTTCCAAAAAAACTAAATGTTTTGTTTTTTTTGCTTTGTGTCACGATTTTCAAAGACCCATACATTTTTAATTTCTCCATTAGTGGGGTTGTACAAGGGCTTGGTTTTTTGCAGGTCATGGTGTAGTTTTTATTGGTAGTGTTTAGGGATACACACGACTTTTTGATCCTTTTTAATCTTTTTTTTTATGAGGTGTGGGGACCATAAAAAACTGCCATTTTCATTTTGCTTTTTGTACAGCATTCACAATATGGGACAAAAATTTAATTTTGAAGGGCTGGATTGTCGCAGACGCAGCAAGACCAAAAAGACTCATTTTAAAGTAGAAGTAACTGGGATCTGTGCTCCACGTGCGCAGTAACGTTGGTCGGCTGGAAGTGACATCTCACCCTCCTTCCCTCGTCAGCTTTGATCATCCGGACAGGATCCTGGAAACATCGGCGGCCACATTTTATAGATTCTCGGGCTGGATGTTTTCCATTTACCGTTCCCTTTCTGCAACATCTTGTTCTGCAGAAACTTCTAAAGATTCTGTCTCTGTAGGGTTGTATTCGAGACGTCAGCGATGTAACGTCTTCATAGGAATCCGATAGAAATGGTGGAAAAAATTATAAGAAATCTATCATTGTAATCACTGTGTCATGACATTATCGGGGTGGCTTCATCTGAAGGTTTGTTTGTACTGACCCTAAAGTGGCAAGGGGTCCCCGACAGTATATCCAGAATTGGAGGAAACTCTTCCCCGGCCAATTAATCCTAACGATGTGATGATCAATAGCAATTTCTGAGGCTGAGAAGTGTATGTGACAGGTTTGTGGCCCTAATAAAGACCCCCAGTACTGTTCGGTGGTGATGTCTGCAGTCGGGCACATGTCCTGTACATGCCCGGACACCGACAAAAAAGGGCCCCTGTGCAAGGACCCTTTACAATCC
This sequence comes from Anomaloglossus baeobatrachus, assembly GCF_048569485.1. Lineage (NCBI taxonomy): Eukaryota > Metazoa > Chordata > Amphibia > Anura > Aromobatidae > Anomaloglossus > Anomaloglossus baeobatrachus. The sequence goes on from NC_134353.1 coordinate 941,961,391, forward strand.
AATAGTTTATCATTGTGCACCCTTTATGTATTTGTGATGGAAGAGAGGTGATATGGGCCCCATCATTCCTCTTGGGTTCCTTAGTGGCTACACAAGTTACAAAAATGTTATGTCCACCCCAGGTCCACCCATAAAGGTAAAAATTGATGCTTTGTTATATGACGTCCAGGCCCAGAGAGGATGGAGCATGACCCGGTGATCCAACCCCAAAGACAGGGTCCCCGATGTGCCGCTACATCCCTAAAACGTTGACACAACTGCCTAAAGTCTTTGTACCCAGTCACCGCATAGAGGACCCCGATGACCTTGTATCGTCTTTTAAAACTTTTCCCAAAAATGATGATACTGTTGGATATAAATTGTAGTTTCTTCGTCTTTATCTCCAGATCTCCGTCTCTTCCTGGAATTCACCGAAGTCTCCTGATAAGATTTCACCTCCTTTTCCCGAACTTTACATAAAACTTCCGTATTGCACAAACACACAACGTAAGCTTAGAGATAAAAGCGCGGCTGGCTCTCACCTCCTCATTATCGCAATGTAGGAAATGTTCTACTATACAAGGGGGGTCTCAAACCTGTGCCCCCCTACTCCCCAATCTGTGTGGGATCTCATGATCTAGACACAGTCCGAGCTATACGGCTCCTAAACAGGTTTTCCACTTTAAGGAAAGATTATACAGTACATTACCAATAAACTCTAATAATTAGCACAGCGCCCTCTGTAGTCTACTCAAATGTCCCTCCATAGCATAAGCCTGCAGCTGTAGTCTACTCCAACATATCCATTCTTAAAGGGATTGTTCAAAGTGTTTGTCACTACTTTAGGCAGAGAATTGATCTTTTAGACTATTAGGTAGGAAGATCCGTGGAGATATTGGGGCAGCACTGGAATGGGAGCCATGGAGGATTGTAATGATGAATATTAGTGTATTAATTTATATCATGAGGAACAATTTTGGGGTCCAGAAAACCCTTTCAACACCAGACATGGAGAGATACGTCCTCAGGAAATCTTCTTTACCTACCAGGAAACCTGGGAGATCTCTGCATTTTATGGGAACCACCCTATACTCTAGGAAAATTGGCAAGGGTTATCCATAACGATTTCTACTATACACAGGGTGCTCAGCATTCTCCGACAGTCCCATAGACAATGAATGCAGTGGTGGCCATCAATTCTAATGGGGTATTTCACAGCCCCATTCTCAGGATTAGTGGCGGCTTCAGCAATCAGCAAGTTATCACCTACATCACCTTGCAAAAGTTTTCACCCCCTTGGCATTTTGCGTGTCTTGTTACCTCACAACCTGGAATTTCACTTTTTTTTAGGGTTTGCATTGGTTCATGTAAAGAACGTGCCTACACCTGTGAATGTTTTGTTTTTCATTTTATTGTGAAGCAGACAACAAATAGGACAACATAACTGAAAACTTCAGTGTGCATAATTATTCACCCCCCTAGAGTCAGTACTTTGCCGAGCCTTTTTTAGCGGCAATTAAAGCTGTCAGTTGCTTTGGATAAGTCTCTGTGAGCTTTCCACATCTTTCCACTGGGATGTTTGCCCATTCCTCAAGGTAAAACTGCTCCAGCTCTTTCCTCTGGTGAGCAGCGATCTTAACGTCTGACCACAGATTCTTCATTGGGTTAAGGTCTGGGGTGTCACTCAGCCTCTCCAATGTGGCACTCCAGAGGTTCTGGGAGCCATAGTGGCGTTGTTCTCATCACTGGGAGCAATTCCATGCTTGAAAGCAGTGGGGAAATCTCTGCCGGGTACACTAACGTGCAACACCACTTCCTCCTCCAGACCAGTAGGGGGAGCTCATAACCTGTGTTGAAGGGATCCTCTCTGGACATACTGACCTGGAGGAGGGATTAGGGAGCAACAGGAAGAGAGACCTCAGAACAGTAGTACAAAGCAAAGAGAACAGTTGCTGTTTGAGAGCTGCTACCCAGTTTTCCAGGACCGAGCTCATCGACTGGGACCGGGACACCGGCATCCCAGGCAACCGGGTACTAACTAGTAGTAACGACGGAGGGCAGAAGAGTTCCTCTTCTGGCTCATCTGAAATCTGGAGGCGAAGTAGCAAGAAACAGCCCAGGGTCACTGCTACAGAGTGGGGCCCAGTACCGCCTCGCGCTACCTGTCAGACGGAGCACAGAAACACACATAGAAGAGGGACGCTGTGCGGCTTTAGCCCAGGCCACAGCGTCCTACACCTGCGCACAGAAGGAAGCTTACAAGTACCAGGCAGAGAGAAACTCCCCTGCTGCTTCCAGGCTAACCGGGCCACTAACTCCTGGACTACATCGAGTACTGGTAAAATGTAAAAGGAGACTCCCGTCTGTGTCTTCCAGTGCTTGTCGTCGCCCTCAGCCCTGCACCCCCAACGTATTATTCTACCATCATCACATCCCTGGGGCTTAGCTGCACTTGCGGAAAGCAAGACCACTCTAGCTGCAGTGACATCTGCCCCAGAGGACAGCGACAGCAGCGGAGGCTATTACCTGGCCACGTATCGCAAGTGGCATCACGATCATCTATAGTCTTTCCTCACCATCACCCCCATCTTCCACCACCAACTACCACCACCATCCTTTCCTACCATCCTCCACCCTCCTTTCTGAATGCCTCGGGGCAACGGAACCGGGCCAGGTCACCCCGTGATGACGCAGAGGATCTGCACCCCCAGCCCGGCAACGAGTGGGTTAAAACACCTGCCTACATCAATGCATTTACATGTCTCCCCTTACATCCCTAGAGTGTTTCTTTAGCAGTAGCTTTAGGTCATTGTCTTGTTGGAAGGTGATTCTCCAGCCCAGTCTCACGTCACTGACAGACTGAATCAGGTTTTGCTCAAGAATATCTCTATTTTGTATCATCCATCTTCCCCTCGACTCAGACCATTTTCCCTGTCCCTGATGTCTAAAAACTTCTTTCTAGCATGATGCTGCCACCACCGTGTCTCACTGCGGGGATGATGTTCTTGGGTGATGAGCTGTGTTGGTTTGGCATCAGACATAGCATTTACCTTGGTGGCCAAAAAGTTAATTTTTGGTCTCATCTTACCCCAGCACCTTCGTCCATACAATTGGGGAGACTCCCACATGTCTTTTGACAAATGCAAAGCAAGCCTTCCTATTTTTGGCTGTAACTAAAGACTTTTTCTGGCCACTGTTCCATAAAGGCCAGCTCTATGGAGTGTACGGCTTATTCTGGTCATATAGATGGCTACTCCAGTCTTTGCTGGGGAACTCAGCAGCTCCTTCAGGGTTACCTTTGGTTTCTGTGCTTCCTCCTGCCCTCCTTGCCCGGGCTGAGAGTTTCAGTAAGTCGCCCTCTCTTGTCAGGTTTGTTGTGGTGCCATGTTCTTTCCATTTGATGATAAAGGATTTGACGGTGATCTGGGGGATCAGAGATTGGAATATTTTTTTACAATACAACCTTGACTTGTGCTTCTCATCACTTTGTCTCTGACTTGTTTGGAGATTTCCTTGGTCTTCATGGTATTGTTTGGAGATCTCCTTGGTCTTCATGGTGTTGTTTGGAGATCTCCTTGGTCTTCATGGTGTTGTTTGGAGATCTACTTGGTCTTCATGGTGTTGTTTGGAGATTTCCTTGGTCTTCATGGTGTTATTTAGAGATCTCCTTGGTCTTCATGGTGTTGTTTAGAGATCTCCTTGGTCTTCATGGTGTTGTTTAGAGATCTCCTTGGTTTTCATGGTGTTTGGAGATCTCGTTGGTCTTCATGATGGTGTTTGGAGATCTTCATTGTCTTCACAATGTTTTTTGGATATCTCCTTGGTCTTCATGGTGTTGTTTGCAGATCTCCTTGGTCTTCATGCTGTTGTTTGGAGATCTCCTTGCTCATCATGGGGTTGTTTGGAGATCTCCTTGGTCTTCATGGGGTTGTTTGGCGATTTCCTTGGTCTTCATGGTGTTGTTTGGAGATCTCCTTGGTCTTCATGGTGTTGTGTGGAGATCTCCTTGGTCTTCATGGTGTTTGGAGATTTGGTGTTGTTTGGTTAGTGGTGCTTCTTGTTAATGTTTTTGCAGCATCTGTGACCTTTCAGACAAGGTACGTATACGGACAGCCCCTGGGAACCTTAGAATGCACACAGGGGGACTTCCTTTCTTTAAACATATAACTTATGAAGGTAATCGCTTGCACCAGAAATTTTGGGGGGCTTCATAGCAAAAGGGGTTAATACATATGCACATGGCAATTTTTATTTTATCTCATAAATTTAATTTCTGCCTATACTTTTCTTTTTTAACTTCCCCAACTTAGACTATTTAGTGCTGTTGCATCACACGCAAATAGGATTACAAAAACACAGGTTGCACTGTGACAAAATAGGTAAAAAAAACAAGGGGGGGGGGGGTGAATACTTTTGCAAGGCACTGTAATTCAATCACTTCGATTACGAAGATACAAAGTATTTTTTTTTTCTTTTGTCTACTTTTGCTGAGTGCAGTAAATGTCAGTGACAGCGCTCAGATCTCCCCCTCGGATATTAAACTCCATGTCATTTATGATGTGCGGGCCGGGATCTATTTATGGCACCTGACGGTTTAATGCAGCAATTGTGTAAAGATGAATCTAAAAGCAAAACACTGTCCTGGGGATCGTCACTTCTAAAAATAATGTCGAGATACAAGTCAGATTTACTCACCTAAGAAAAATGAATAAAATAAAAGCGCAAAACCGCAGGTGAAAGAAAAACGTGTAAAGCTGGATCTGTCCATCCATCCATCTTGCATCCATCCAATCTTTTGTATATATCAGGTTATGTGCACACATTCAATATTTGCAGCAAAAAAACCTGCTGTAAATACTGATGTGTTGCCTGGAAAACCGCTGCATAACATCTGCACTTTTTTTGCACGCGTGTTTTTAATGCTTTTTTCCTTTATAAGAATGGGTGAAAAATGCAACAAAAAATGATGAAAGTATTGTCATGTGGCAAACTTAAAACTTCAAATTTCCAAAAAACAATAAGCGCCATGTGCAGGAGATTTCAGAAATCTCATCCGCTTTGCTGGTATAGCAAACACATATAAAAAACCCTGCAACGTGTGCACGTACCCTTGGGGCATTTGCAGAGCTCTGGTCCAGTGGATGCGTCGATAGTTTGTGACTGCTGGGCTAGAACCCTGCGATTCTCCTCCTAAGGCTATGTGCCCACGAGAGCTTGTATTTGCGGATTTGTCCGCGGAAAACCTGCGGATTTTTCTGGATTTTCCAGATAAATCCGTAGGTTTTAGCATGTACAGTCACTCCCCATGTTATCCTATGAAACATGGGGAGTGCTGTGTCCACGCTGCGGAAAGTGCGGCCGCCGAACATGTTGCGGATGTCCGCATCCGCAGGTATAATTGCATGTCAATTATTCCTGCGGAATTACCTGCGGATGTCCCGGCCCTCCGCTATGGAGATAGAGGCTGGGACGTCCGCAGGTAATTCATATGAATTACCGCATGTTTCCCGCAGCTATTCCACTAGAATCTCGCAGCTAAAAATACCTGCGGACGCCGGCGGGCAGCTGCGGGAAACATGCGCTCGTACCTGCGGATACATCCGCAGGTACGAGCGCCCGTGGGCACATAGCCTAACTGTCCGTATCCCAGGCTCATTTTTTGATTGTTAGACTTAGCCGACTAACCAAAAGCTAGGGACATGGGCAGGAAGGAGTAAGCTTGAGAATTCTAGACTAATCAAGAGCTGGGAACATGGGCAGGAAAGAGCAGGCTTGAGGGCTCTAGACTAATCAAGAGTTGAGGAAATTGGCAGGAAGGAGCAAGCTTGAGGACTCTAGACTAATCAAGAGCTGGGGACATGAGCAGGAAGGAGCAAGCTTGAGGGCTCTAGACTAATCAAGAGCTGGGAACATGGGCAGGAAGGAGCAAGCTTGAGGGCTCTAGACTAATCTAGAGCTGGGGACATGGCCAGGAAAGAGCAGGCTTGAGGGCTCTAGACTAATCAAGAGTTGAGGAAATTGGCAGGAAGGAGCAAGCTTGAGGACTCTAGATTAAACAAGAGCTGGGAACATGGGCAGGAAGGAGCAGGCTTGAGGGTTCTAGACTAATCAAGAGCTGGGGACATGGCCAGGAAAGAGCAGGCTTGAGGGCTCTAGACTAATCAAGAGCTGAGGAAATTGGCAGGAAGGAGCAAGCTTGAGGGCTCTAGATTAAACAAGAGCTGGGAATATGGGCAGGAAGGAGCAGGCTTGAGGGTTCTAGACTAATCAAGAGCTGGGGACATGGCCAGGAAAGAGCAAGCTTGAGGGCTCTAGAGTAAACAAGAGCTGGGGACATGGGCAGGAAGCAGCAGGCTTGAGGGCTCTAGACTAATCAAGAGCTGGGGACATGGGCAGGAAGGAGCAGGCTTGAGGGCTCTAGACTAATCAAGAGCTGGGGACATGGCCAGGAAAGAGCAGGCTTGAGGGCTCTAGACTAATCAAGAGCTGAGGAAATTGGCAGGAAGGAGCAAGCTTGAGGGCTCTAGATTAAACAAGAGCTTGGAATATGGGCAGGAAGGAGCAGGCTTGAGGGTTCTAGACTAATCAAGAGCTGGGGACATGGCCAGGAAAGTGCAGGCTTGAGGGCTCTAAACTAATCAAGAGCTGGGGACATGGGCAGGAAGGAGCAGGCTTGAGGGCTCTAGAGTAAACAAGAGCTGGGAACATGGGCAGGAAGCAGCAGGCTTGAGGGCTCTAGACTAATCAAGAGCTGGGGACATGGGCAGGAAGGAGCAGGCTTGAGGGCTCTAGACTAATCAAGAGCTGGGGACATGGGCAGGAAGGAGCAAGCTTGAGGGCTCTAGACTAATCAAGAGCTGGGGACATGGCCATGAAGGAGCAGGCTTGAGGGCTCTAGAGTAATCAAGAGCTGGGGACATGGGCAGGAAGGAGCAAGCTTGAGGGCTCTAGACTAATCAAGAGCTGGGAACATGGGCAGGAAGGAGCAAGCTTGAGGGCTCTAGACTAATCTAGAGCTGGGGACATGGCCAGGAAAGAGCAGGCTTGAGGGCTCTAGACTAATCAAGAGCTGAGGAAATTGGCACGAAGGAGCAAGCTTGAGGGCTCTAGATTAAACAAGAGCTGGGAACATGGGCAGGAAGGAGCAGGCTTGAGGGTTCTAGACTAATCAAGAGCTGGGGACATGGGCAGGAAGGAGCAGGCTTGAGGGCTCTAGAGTAAACAAGAGCTGTGGACATGGGCAGGAAGGAGCAAGCTTGAGGGCTCTAGATTAAACAAGAGCTGAGGACATGAGCGAGAAGGAGCAGGCTTGAGGGCTCTAGATTAATCAAGAGCTGGGGACATGGGCAGGAAGGAGCAGGCTTGAGGGCTCTAGATTAAACAAGAGCTGAGGACATGAGCGAGAAGGAGCAAGCTTGAGGGCTCTAGATTAAACAAGAGCTGGGAACATGGGCAGGGAGGAGCAGGCTTGAGGGCTCTAGACTAATCAAGAGCTGGGGACATGGGCAGGAAGGAGCAGGCTTGAGGGTTCTAGACTAATCAAGAGCTGGGGACATGGGAATTAAGGAGCAGGATTGAGGGCTCTAGACTAATCAAGAGCTGGGGACATGGCCAGGAAAGAGCAGGCTTGAGGGCTCTAGACTAATCAAGACCTGGGGACATGGGCGGGAAGGAGCAGGCTTGAAGGCTCTAGAGTGGCGGACCACGGATGTGACCACTGGACCAGGGTTCTGCTAATGTTTTTGCTAAACTGTTATCTATCCCATGTCTCATGTTTGTCTTGTCTACATCTGTACATCCATCTATATCTGTCTATTCGCCCATATTTGCCAATTCCGGCCATGGAATGATTGCCAATCCCCTATGTACAAGCTGATCGCTTGTAGTCTACTGGTCAGTTTAGACCGTGCATGGGAAACTCTTCCATCAGAGAATATCATTGTTCTTGGCAGCACATCACCTGTTTACACGGCACAAAGCGCTGATGATAACGATGTTTTATTAATGCCGGGAATTTCTGGCCAGAGTCGACGGGCCAATAGTTGGGAAAGAGCTTTACTACAGACGTTTATGAGCTTGTGAAAGGAGCCATATCTGTCTGTCTAATATCTTTTAATCTACAAAAACAAACAAAAAAAAAACAGATCTGCACGTCCTAACGGAATTAAGAAATTAACTGATGCCACCACATATATTTACAGACATTGAATGAGTTTTCACCGGCATTCCCGCCATATAGACTATGCTTATAATGCTTCACATAAGTGCAGTCTATATGGCATGGATACTGTAATGCTCACCGCCGGGGATGGTGGCGAGCAGGAGTGGACCCACTGGACCACAGGGGGAACCCACGCTTACCCTTTTCTGGGAGGGACTTAACTAAGCGCCCGCCGCGAGGCAGAACGCCAGGTGCCACTCCCAGGGCAATAACCGACAGGACCAAGGTCAGGTAACTGACAGGACGGGCACAGGCAAGACAAATGGGGCTGGTAGGGCAGAACAGGAACACAGGCTGGATGGGAAACAGGCAGGACGGGTACAGGCAGGTTACAGAAACTCCGGCACAGGTCATCAGGCAAGGCACATCAGGCGCAGGACATCGTACACAGGTGCAGCCAGGGCGGCTGAGGCAGACAGGGCGACAGGTGCAGACGGGTGCAAATGTGACGCCCTGGACTAGCCAGGTAGTCACAGGTAGGCCCTTGCACAAATACCTGTCCCCTAAAAAGGGTAACAGCAGCCAACCTTTAAAACTCTAGTCACCTCCCTCAGGGTTTGATGTTTACACCAGGGGGTGTGGCCAGGCGGTTGGACACGCCCACCGAGGCTTACACATGCCCTGAGGCAGGAAAAACAAGGTAGATAAGTTTTAGGAGGCGAGGAGTCAAGTTCAAGGGCAGACCTGTGCCCAGGTCTGCTGCAGTCTAACACCAGGTGCTGGGTTGGAGCCCAGCCACCTCTGGCTAGGAGGCATACGGTGGCCTCAGCCTGTAGGAGCCGGGGAGACGGCCAGGTGGAACCGTAAGGGACCGGGACAGGGTAATGGCCTGCCGGGACCGAACCGGGGAACCGACCGGAAGCCGGAGCACAAGTGGGGGTACTCAGACCCTGAAACGCGGTCCCGAATCTACCGGACCCCGTTAATTAACGGATTGAGGTCTGGACTGTAGGTCCTTTCCCACCCAAGTCCCGAAAGAAGGCAACAGCCCACCGAGGGGGATAAACACCACCGTCCAGGCTTAGAGATCCCACAGGCCAGCGCCTGCGGGCAAACGGGCTCTCCCAACACATACACGCCGGGGAGCGGGGCTCCCGTAGCTGAAGCACAGATGTCCAACTACTACGAAGGTGCAGGAGAAAGGCGGAGACCACCAACCCGACTGGGGGACCAGACGCAGCCGGCTGCAGGCACCGACCACCATCTTTTTGGTTTACCAGAGACTCGGTGCATCTTTAATAGTGAGCACCACTGGACCCTCGGGTCACGCATCGCCCTGCACTGACATACCACCACCAACCGGGTCCCGGGGCCACCACCCCTGCCCACGGAGGGGTTAACACGAAAGCTGCATCCAATCTCCCCCGAGTGCCTAGTCAACAGCAGCGGTGGTGGTGTCCACATTGACCACAACCCGTGGGTGGCGTCACGAACTCTAACACAAACCACGTCCCCGGCCATAACCCTAAACAACCCCCTTCAAAGCATCAGCCCCTTTCAGAGCGAAGTGACCCCCGGTCCAGAGGCGCTCGAGCCACCAACAATTGAGCCCGGAGCCGTGCAGGCAGTACACAAACACAGGTACAGGCTGGAACCAGGGAACAGACAGCAGAGCAGGACTAGTAGCATGCAGGACTCGTCCTGAGGCTGAGAGACCAGAGCAGACGAGCAGGACCAACACTCAGGTTAGGATTAGAATCCTATTGCATTGCTCTGGCCCCTCCCATTAGGGGGGAGGAGCCTTAAGTACCTGGTGCCTCCCAGTGATAGGCTGGGGACCCCTTAGCAAGGTGCGCATGCTTCCTCATAAAAGAACAGGAAACATGTGGGTGCACCCCCTAGGCTGGAGGCCAGGAATCCCCACACATGTGCAAGGGCTGTGGTCTAGGCAGGTGCTGAAGACCACACACACACGGGCATCCACGGAGGGGGACGGGGGGGACAAGCCAGGGACTGCACTACACATGGATGGCAATGAATGGATGCAGAGGACCACAAAAAATGTGGGTGGCCATGGGGGGGGACAAGCCGAGGACCACGCAATATGAGGATGGTCATATAGGTAAGAGGAGGGAGCAGAAGCCGATACTGATGTGGGCATATACGGGGGGGGGACGAGCCAGGGACTGCACTACACATGGATGGCAGGGAAGAGGTGAGAGACACGGTAATAGCATGCGGAGGATCACCAGTGCACTGGGGAAGATGGCGCTACAAATACGTTCCCCAACTTGAGATGAGTGAACCCGAACTAGAATGGTTGGGGTTCATTCCGAACACTGGGTGTCATAAAAGCAAACATTGTCTATTTTAAAAAAAAGTCTGTGTCCGAGTTTGGGTATGTATACTAACCACTCAATAAAGCCTTGCTGTGCTCGGGTACGCTCGGTGCTCAGCCCAGTGAGATCTGCTTGCAGTCTCTGAACGGCTCACACTGGGGGTAACAACAATGTTTTGGATATAGTGTCTACCAAAAAAAATAAAAGAACCCCACTTTTCCTCCCCCGGAAGTGTTCCGTTTATGGCTGGCTTTTTTCGGGGGAGAGACGATCTGTCCAATCGTTTCCTTGTATTATACCCATTTCTTGAGTTGAGCACGTTAGTTCAGGTCGCCACTGACTTTTATGGGTTTGGGGTCTGGGAACAAGTTCAGGTCAAGTCCGGGTCCTGAAACAAACTTTTAAGTAAAGTCCAGCCAAACCCGCCCATCCACAGGTTCGCTCATCTGTATTTACAACTCATATATCCAATGTTTGCCCATATCTTGGCGCACACAGTGTCTGCTATTCCTGTTTATTTATCTGGTGGGTACTATTGGTGGTTACTACTGCAGTCGTTCCCGAGCCCTGGACCCTAATGCCTGCTTTACACGAGACGACCGATCGTGCGATTTCACGATCGATCGTACCCGCCCCCGTCGTTTGTGCGTCACGGGAAAATCGCTGCCCGTGCCGCACAAACTCATTTAATCTCCATCACACACACTCACCTTCCGGACGACCTCACTGTGGGCGACGAACGTCCACTTCCTGAAGTGGGAGGGACGTTCGGCGTCACAGCGACGTCACACGGCAGCCGGCCAATAGAAGCGGAGGGGCGGAGATGAGCGGGATGTAAACATCCCACCCACCTCCTTCCTTCCACATAGCCGGCGGGATGCAGGTAAGCTGTGTTCATCGTTCCCGTGGTGTCACACGGAGCAACGTGTAATTACACGGAAACGATGAACAACCGGCACCACTTTAATTAAACAATTTTGTGAAACCTAGCGACGAGTACACGACTCACGATTTGTGAGCGATACTGCGTTGCTAGGAGGTTTCACACTAGACGACATCGTGTATGATGCCGGATGTGCGTCACGAAAACCGTGACCCCGACGATGCATTGCACAATCAGTCGTCTCGTGTAAAGCCCGCATAAGACTCTGTCCTAAAGGTGTCACCGGCTTGATAACTTGAACACGGAAGCTAGGGTCCTTGTGTAGAATTTGCCTTTGGGCCCCGAATTCGCCTCTGATTGTGTCACATCAGCAATTTTGCATAATGTTGGGTGTTTTTCAGTGTGTTTAGCAACATTTTACGGTCCCCCTTTTTCCCCCCCTAAGTACTGTATATACACTGCACCCTTAACAGACGGATTTTTGGGTTTTCCTGAATTTTGGGAAAGTGTTCATGTTGCAATTTTTCAGCACTTCTATGTAAAATTACCAATGACGTTGCATGCAAATTCGGAAACTTAGCTCTGCAGCATCCGATCTTACAGATCAATAAACATTAGCATGGGCCCCTTGTAAGAAGGCGGAATATGGAGCGAGGACCGGCCCATCCTGCAGGCTTCTTAGCCCTGAGAGTAAATCTGCAGATACATACGAAATACAAACATCTCTGTCCTCTATCATCGTGTTTATACACACGTCAATATCTGCGAGGAGACCTGGAGACGTCTTTGGAATACATCTTTCTTTCTGAATCCAGCCATCTCCTTAGTGTGGGGGAGGGGAAACCCAGTGATGGCAGAACTAATATTACAGTCTCATCGGAGAGCAGGTTACAGAAGGTTTTTCACGGGATGAGTGGAACCACGCTGCACTATTCCTACCATCCGAGATAGACAGACCGCTAATGAAGGATCAAGATGGTGCTGGGGACCCAGGGGGTCCCATGGCTCTTATTTGTTGGAGTGTGGTTACACATAGACAGTGTCGCCTCCTACAAGAGTGTAGGGGACTGATATGTCCAATGATGACATTGGTTCCAGGGCCTGATATAGAGAGGGGTTGCCAGAGCTCAGTCCCCAACAGCACTTCTAAGACACGTCCAACACCCTTATTGACCATAATGTATCTCATAGAGGTGCCAAGAAGCCGCCATCATTCTATGTCCAGTCCTGATTGGTGACCCAAACAAAAGGCAAGATTTAAAAACTTAGTGCATAATAAGTTGGAGGCGCACAACCCATGGCCATAATGACCTGACGGCTAAAGGAGCTCACGGTGCAGTAAGATCCTTCGCCAGTTGTTCTGTTAGGTTTACCCTAGGTCCGGTCAGATCATAGAAGGTCTGAGTGTTCTGCTCATAGGTTACAATAAACGCAGTAACCCCTGGGGAAAAGGCATGCTCTGCAGTGGTGCAGGAGAAGGGAGGAGAAGGTGAGCTATGCCTATCACCGGTAGAGTCATACAAGAGAGTGTTAGTATTCTCTATGACTGTGCAGAAAGGAGGAGATGGACTGTGTCCATCATCCATCGTGGGTATGGGAGGAGAGAGTTGTGTCCATCGCCTAAAACGTTCTACAGGTAAGTATTGTGGGCATTCTCTGTGGTACAAAGGATGAAAAATTATTATTGTGGTGAGGAGAGCCCGCTTAATTTATAGGATTCAGGTTTCCAGAAGCACAAGTTGGGTACAATGTACGGGCACTACAGTGTACTGGGCATGACAAGGACTTATTTGTAATTTTTAATTCAGCAACATTCACTGCGTTTAACTTCATGAGTGTTTTCCAAAGACAAAATCATGACTACACCCATAGATGAATTCTCAGAGTGGTGCAATTTCTAAGATGTGGTCACTTAAGGGGGTTCCTGCTGTTCTGGCACTTAGGGGTTCTGTAAATGGAGTCCACAAACAATTTAGGAAAATCTGTGCTCAAAAAATCAAATGGCGCTCCTTCCCTCCCAAGCCCTGCGGTGTAGCCAAACAGTCCTGTATGGCCACATGTAAAGTAGTGCCACATTCAGGAGAAATTGTGTCTTTTTTTTTACCTATTCTCTTGTGAAAATTGGAAATCTGGGTTTAAAACAACATTTTAGTGGTAAAAATTTAATTTTTTTTTTCTTTAATACCCAATACTATAAAATTTTGTGACACGCCTGTGGTGTCAATATGCTCACTTCACCCCTGCATGAATTAATTGAGGAGTGCAGTTAGTTAGATGGGGTCACTTGTGGGGGGATTTCTGCTGTTTTGGCACCTCAGGGGCTCTGCCAATGTGACATGGCACCCGCAAACCATTCCAACTAAATCTGAACTTTCTGTATCTTTACCTTTTTCACTTTGTATTGTGTCTCAAAAGTCGTTGCCGATTACATGGAGGTACTGGCGAACTCTGGCAAAACTGTATAGTCCATTTTTTCTCATTAACCCTTATAAAACAACATTTTAGTGAAAAAAATGAAATTATTCATTCTTCACCATCCAATGGTATAAACTTTAGTAACAACTGTGGTGTCAATATGCTCACTGTACCCCTTGATCAGATAATTGAGAGGTGTAGTTTGTAAAATGGGGTCACTTGTGGGGGTTTCTACTTTTTTGGCATGTCAGGGGCTCTGCCAATGTGACATGGTACCCACAAACCATTCCAACTTAATCTGCACTCCAATATGGCGCTCCTTCACTTTGGAGCCTTGAACAGTCCTTCAAAAGTAGATTTCCTCCATATGTGGGGTATTGACATACTCAGGAGATATTGTACAGCAAATTTTAATGTCTAAAGGCTACTTTACACGCTGCGATATCGGTCCCGATATCGCTAGCGTGGGTACCCGCCCCCATCTGTTGTGCGACACGGGCAAATCGCTGCCCGTGCCACACAACATCGCGCAGACCCGTCACACATACTTACCTGCATGGCGACGTCGCTGTGACCGGCGAACCGCCTCCTTTCTAAGGGGGAGGTCCGTGCGGCGTTACAGCGACGTCACTGAGCGGCCGCCCAATAGAAGCGGAGGGGCGGAGATGAGTGGCCGGAACATCCCGCCCACCTCCTTCCTTCCTCATAGCGGCCGGGAGGCAGGTAAGGAGAGGTTCCTCGTTCCTGCGGCGTCACACATAGCGATGTGTGCTGCCGCAGGAGTGACGAATTACATCGTTACTGCTGCAGTAACGATAATCGAGAATGGACCCCCATGTCACCGATGAGCGATTTTGCACGTTTTTTGCAACGATGCAAAATCGCTCATCGGTGTCACACGCAGCAACATCGCTAATGCGGCCGGATGTGCTTCACCAATTCCGTGACCCCAACGACTCCGAATTAGCGATGTCGCAGCATGTAAAGCCCCCTTTATCTCCTGTTACCATTGCGAAAATAAAAAATTTGGGGCAAACGCAACATATGTATCAGAAAAATTTATTTTTTCATTTCACAAGTCAAATTTTTAAAATTAGGAGGGTTCAAGGTGCTCACCAGACATCTAGATAAATTCACTGATGGATGTAGTTTCACAAATGGAGTCACTTCTGGGGGTTGTTACTGCTTAGGGGGGCTGTTGAAATGTGGCATGGCGTCCGCTTACGAGCCCAGATAATTTTGCATTCAATAGTTTAAATGGCGCTCCTTCCCTCCTGAGCCCTGCCGTGCACCCAAACAGTAGTTTTCCACCACATATGGGTTATCGGTGGACTCAGGAAAAATTGCACAACAAATGGTTCAGTCTTATCTCCTGTTACTGTTGTAAAAATGTAAAATTTGGGGCTAAAACTACATTTAGGTGAGAAAAATTAGAAACATTTTAATTTTTTGCTTCCACATTGCTTTAATTCCTATGAAGCATCTGAAGGGTTAATAAACTTCTTGGATGTGGTCTGAAGCAGTTTGAGGGGTGCAGTTTTTAGAATGGTGTCACTTCTGGGCATGTTCTGTCATATAGGCCTCTCAATGTCATTTCAAATGTGATGTGGTACCTAAAAAAAAAAATGGTTTTGTAAATTTTGTGGGAAAAATTAGAAATTGGTGATAAACTTTGAACCCATCTAACTTTGTAACAAAAAATAGGTTGCTTATGTAGAGTAGAGATGTGGGAAATGTTACTTAGTAACAATTTTGCGTGGCTTAACATTCTAGTTTCAGGGCATAAAAATTCAAGATTTGAAAATTGCAAAATTTGCAAAATTGTCAGCATTTTCACAAATAAACGCAAAAAATATTGTCCTAAATTTATCACTAACATGAAGTACAATATGTCACGAACAAACAATCTCAGAATCACCGGGATCTGTTGAAGCATTCCAGAGTTATAACCTGCCAAAGTGACACTGTTCAGAATTGAAGAAAAAAAAAAAATGGCCTGGTCAGGAAGGTGAAAATGGGCTGGATGTGAAGGGGTTAATGTATATGCAGCTATAGGATTACTCCATCCTAGGTGCATTACTCTACATTTATCAACATTAAATGTCATTTGCCACGTATCTGCCCATTCTGACATCTTATCCAGATCGTTTTCTAATATTGTACTGTTAATGTCCATTTTTAATATCCTAAATAGTTTGGTGTCATCAGCAAAGACTGACACTTTACTATCAATCGCATCCACTAGGTCATTAATAAAGAGATTAAAAAGAATCAGTCCTAGCACAGATGTTTGCGGTCCCCACTGTGCTGTTCCTACTTGTTTTAGTTAAAACTGTTATTTAATGTTTTTCATGCTTTTCTCTGCTGCCATCTACTGGTCAGACCTTTCGGCTCCTCTATTTCTTTTCGTCCAGGGGAGTGTCTGCTGCTCCTCTTACATCACTTCCTGGCATATTCAGTTCACAGCCAGAGATTGTGAGAATCACACCCCTTATTGGAGCTGCTAGAAGCAAAGTCTTCTGACCTTAGTGGCTCCAGAAACAAGCATCACAAGATAACCACAATGCCAGGTACTTGGACCACTGTACTCCTGCATGTCCTTAACCTTTGGAGAAAATAAACCACCATTGTTTAATCTCAGCATGTGCATGTTTAACTCTGGAGCGCTCTGGTCCTGTCTGCCTCACCTATAGGAAAAACGAAGGTAAGATTCTCACAACCTCTCACAACTACGCGCCTTCCATCGCCTTTACGTGGGGACAGAACACCCACTGCTCCCAGTACAGATCCCTGCGGTCCCCGCTGCTTCCAATACAGATCGGTGACTACTGGATATGAAACCCTGCAAACTATCTCCTACAAGGCCGCAGCCCAGGTTCCTCTTTTTGCAGACGATTTGCAGGGTTTCTATCCAGTAGTCACCGATCTGTACTGGAAGCAGCGGGGACTGTCATGACATCTTGTGCGCCATGCTGCCACGATAACGTTGAGGCAGTCCGGATAACCAAAAGAAAAGCCGTAGATGTCGGAGGTGAGTGGACTATGTAGAAGGTTCCCATCTGGTGTTCACAGAATTCTGACCCGATCACAGGACCACATTCTACAAATCATTACGTTAAATATAAAATAAAATCTCAGCTTTCACTTCCATCCTGCAAGTGATTATAAGATGACTACAAAAGTGTTCACAGCACAAGCTGAAAAGTAATAGGAGGTGTGAGCCTATTATGAGAGTGGTATAGCCAGTGATCAATAGGAGTAAAGTACATGCAGAGGGATCCATATGGACAGGATACATAAAATTCCCATAGATTATTATATCCAAACAAAATCTGAGCGGTAACATTAAGATCCTGCATTTTGACTCCTCAGGGGCGTGATCCTAGAGTTACAACCCTTCCAATACTGGTTTGATAACACACAAAACTCAAAACGACATAGGATGATAGAAATGAGTTTTATTTTGTAAAAAGTTAAAAAATGAATATTGTACAAAAATAAAGTTTGTAGAGAACTTTGGTTGAGTAACACAGATGAACAAGACATAACTCAGGTGAAATTTAAACCTTCAGATAAGCAAATAGTTATAACTTCATACCGTTTGGGAAGAATATATAGGAATATCACAGACTTTACCCCTTTTCTGTCAAATCATAAAATGGCAAAAACTGCAGAGCTGAAATCTGGCAGCTAGTTTGGGGTCTGCACAATGTTTGATCTGATATTTTACATTCTGGAAAACGTCATCTATATACCGGTCGCTGGTCAGTAATATGATATGGGAATTACTAACTGAATTATGAGAAGTTAGGGGTCTGACTGGCCAAAATCTGTAAAATTGTGACTGCTGGTCTGATTTAAGATCTTAATTTTCCAGTATGCAAATTAGAAGAATTGTTGAAGCAGCACTAACAACCTAGGTGGGTCCAGGGTAATTTAAGAATTAAAAAAAAACAAAAACATTCACCTCCCAGATTCCTAAATTCCTGTGTCATCCTTCATCTCCTAGCATGGATATTTGGAGGGAGCATCACAAGACCGCTGTAGCCAATCAGTGGCCACTGCTGACATTCCACCAAACAGTTGCTTCCTGTTTGTACGGAATGTGAAGACTGCAGTGGTCACATGATGCTCCCCGCTGGATGTCGATGCCGAGAGACCTGCGGAGGACACCATACCAAGCACACAGAATTGGCGAAGGGAGGTGGACATGAAATGTGAAATCAAAAACAGCAGAGTTTTACCTGCAGTCCAAAAAGACTAAAGGGTGCTTTACACGCTGCGACATTGCTAACGATATATCATCGGGGTCACGGTGTTTGTGACGCACATCCGGCGTAGTTAGCGACTTCGCAGCGTGTGACAGCTAGGAGCGACGATCAACGATCGTAAAAACGTCAAAAATCGTTGACACGTCGCTCCTTTTCAAAATATCGGTGATGGTGCATGCCACTGGTTGTTCGTCGTTCCTGCAGCAGCACACATCGCTATGTGTGACACCGCAGGAGCGACGACCATCTCCTTACCTGCATCCACCGGCAATGAGGAAGGAAGGAGGTGGGCGGCATGTTCCGGCCGCTCATCTCCGCCCCTCCTTTTCTATTGGACGGCCGTTTTGTGACGTCGCTGTGACGCCGAACGCACCTCCCCCTTGAAGGAGGGATTGTTCGGCAGCAACAGCGATGTCGCAGAACAGGTATGTACGTGTGACGCTGCCATAGCGATAATGTTCGCTACGGCAGCGATCACCACTTATCGCGCCAACGACGGGGGCGGGTGCTATCGTTCGTGACATCGCTAGCAATTTAGACATTGGGTTACCAAAAATTGGGAGTACTGTATCACTGTATGGTCAGACTACGCAGGGTTTGTTTGTAGTCTGTAACCAAGGAGACACATAGGACTGTATAGGAGCTGTGGACACAAAGTGGTAGGAGATTTATTTATTTGTTTTAGCAAGGCTATTTGTAAAGTAGCTTAACTTTTTACTTAGATTTTCCGCAGCAATAAAAATGTTTGCACTTTTTTTTTTATCAGTTTCTTTTTTGTGGTATTGTCATTTGTTTGTGCCGAAATCTTCAAAATAATACACGCGGTTGATGAACATTGGGCATAAGTGTGGCTTTTAAGCTCAAAAAGTCACATGATTTTTGCAAAAATTGTGCAAAATTTATGCAAAAATAACCGCCGTATATGAAATCACTCCAGGGGATAGGACTATATTTGATCCAAATTTTGCTACTTTAAAAAAAAAAAGTCGCAAAGGGATGAACCAGCGGACAACGTCTAGAAACCACAAACTCTGCCCACAATTGTGAGAAAAAAAAGAGAATAGATATAAAATAGCCAGAAAAAATGCAAATTAAAAGAATAATAAGTAGCAAATTAACAACAAGCGAAAAACGTCAAAAACTGCCCAAATTTGTGTTTTAGCAAATGTTTTAATCACTCGGGCTCACAGAACTTTCCGGCTCAGATGTTCCCAATATATTAGCCCCTTCTTCACGTCTATGTTTTTCTTTATTTTATCGTTCCTTACCCGACACATTCTTGGTTTACAATTATTTGGGGAGTTTTCATCAGAAGTTACCGCTTCAGCTTCTGAACTTTCATGATTTAGACAAGCGTTAACTTACAATTTAAATTTTTATTTCTTACCCTTTTTTTTTGCTGAAGGGGAAAGTCAAGTTTAGAAAACCCATTTTTACATGATATGTTAGGCAATTAGTATAGGGGGCTTTGAGTTTTTAACATCCTTCTATTAGCCATAGCAAAGAGCTCTGGAAGACTTGCTATTTCCATGCGCTTAACAGAAGAGTGCAATACTTCATTCCTCCTGCGGGAGTGCTGCAGGGAAATTGAACATTCCTCATCGCTAATAGGAATCTTCAAATAAAAAAAAGAATTGCTGAAGGTGGAGAGCCCCTTTAACTTTACTCAATACTGAACAGTAACTTTTTAATGATAATTCATAATATTCTCTCACTGTAACAGATATAGCTATAACTTCTCTAAATTTGGAATTGATTACTACTTTATTATAATTAATGGACGGGCAATAAAAAATAAAAGCATTTTTGTAATATGTAACAGCATGCGGGCATTTAAACTTTTTTTTTATGGGTGATCAATTCAAGGGGTTTGTCCAGAATTAGAAAAACTGCTTTATTTTTCGGATTATAATACGCACTAAAATTTGAAACAAAAAAAAAATTCCCAAAAATTTTGAAAGAAAGTGATGGGTGCGTTTTATAATCTGAATGTAGCTTACCAGGGGCGGTGGAGAGGGGTCACAGGAGGCCAGGGGAATCCTGCGGCGGCAATGCAGGGGCTGCGGCGGCTGGGCTGCTGGTGCCACGGCTGGGCTGGCTCTGCGGCAGCTGGGCTCGTGTTGCTACAGCTGTGTGGGGTCTGCCGCGGCTGGTGCTGGCACTCTGGGGCGGGCGGTGAGGACTTCAAATAATGGTGCCCAGAGTCGGCGCGTGTGCAAATGGAGCTCTCAGCTCAAGATCTCATCTGCACATGCGCCGCCTCTGGCCCATCGATGTCCAAGCAACGGACTAAAGGAAAATGGGGCCCGGAGGTGGCGCTTGTGCAGTTGAGTTCTCGGGTTGCCATTGAGCCGAGAGCTCAATCTGCGCATGCGCAGACTCTTGGCACCGTTTCTTTAAAAGCCCTCACTGGCCGCAGTCCGAGCCGCTGCTGCAGCCTGAGTCCCAGCACAGCTGACCCAGCACCAGCACGGCTGCCTCAGCCGCCATTGCAGCCCCAACACAGCTGCCCCAGCACAGCTGCACCAGCACAGCTGCCTCAGCCGCCATTGCAGCCCCAACACAGCTGCCCCAGCACCAACACAGCTGCCCCAGCACCAGCACAGCTGACTCAGCCGCCATTGCAGCGCCAGCACAGCTGCACCAGCCGCCGTTGCAGCCCAAACACAGCTGCCCCAGCACCAGCACAGCTGCCCGAGCCGCTGCCCCAGCACAGCCAACAGTTTCTGGGACACCCACTGCATGCAGCCTCACCCTGCTCCACCACCACCCATACCTCCTGTGACCCTGCTCCACAACGGCTGCTGCCCCATCCAGTAAGACACCACTGGATTATAAAACGGACCGCTTCTTTTTTTGACTGAACTGCAATACCACATACCACCTGTGAACGGGTGTGGCGCGTTTTTGTTTTTTTTAAATAAAGTAGCTATGATTTTCAAATTCAAAACAAGAACCAAAAAAGGGTAAAGTCTGTGATTCTACATCTACCAACATACACTTGCTTGCATTCGTCTCACTGTAGTCGTGAGAACGTGCTTCGCTTTGGCACCATGAAAGAGGAAATAGTAATAAATAGGAAAAAAAGAAAGAAAGAAACATTCATAACTGGACTGTAATAAATAGCAATAACTTAATAATCAATAAATATATTCTATATCTTCATGTATCTGAGTGGATGCATGGCATCAAGTAGTCTGCTCGGTCTCTTGGACCAATTACCAACGTACTGTCAAAAAAATAATAGAAATGCAAAAAAATAATAAAAAAATAAAAAATGTTTAAATCCCAAAATGAGTCCTGTATACAGCTATGTTGTAGATGACTCTCTGCGATTGTTAATGCAGATTAAGGCCTTCGTGTTTGGCTAAAGAAGTTGTGTTTCGCAGGTATAGCCATTGGGTGGCTTCTTCAGGCTCCCTGAGGGCGTAACAAGGAAAATTTGAAGGCGTCTTCATTTCTGACATAGCCTGTGATTACTACTCAGGGACTCATATGGACAAGACACAATGGCCATTATTTTGCACACGGTTGGTCTATGGCTGTATATCCAGTAGCATTGATGGGAACCAATTTTTCGGAAAGGCTTCCGAGTCTCAATGAATAGGATCTTATCCCGTCTTTTACACAAAAAATACAGCCATACCCATAGGCCCTTTACAATATACAGTATATAACCTAATTCTGCTAGACCTGTGTGGAACACACAAGGATGGGTGAGGCATCTCATATATCCAAGGTGTTTTTTTTTGGGTGGGCCAGGGTTATGGTCCATCTGATCTTCCATGGTCAAGCCTTGGTTGTTTATAATTTAGTCTACTGTGCATATTATAAGGGGGCCTGGATGAGTCTTACTTTACCATAACTTGGGGTAGAAATAAAAATAATAAAAACAAAAAAAACCCAAAACATTAAATGTAAGTGATGTCATAGACTACAATAACCTGTGGATCGTGGTAAAGTATGTCAATGGACTAAAGTAATATATACTAAAAAGTAGCAAAAAATTGAATTAAACCCCAAAATACACAACTAACGGATTATGTAATACACTTGTTTTCTGATGTAACAAAAAGATATACAGGAAAAAAAAACCCTGACATGCATGATTTATAAATGCCGGTGCTTAAAAGCTGGATATCGACCTTTCCAGTCAACACTGCTGGTGAGTCACGTATAGAAAAATCGGTGAAATGTCATCCCCCTTGTAAGAGCAGTGTCTGCTGTCTACATCTGTTTTGTGGAGGATTTCTTGTTTTAAAAAAACATATCCTGGCACTCACTGGATAAATGCCACAACAGATATCCATGATAGCTCCATGCCCAACCATCCTTGGTCCTCTTCTCCAATCTCTGTCTTCCGGGAGACCACTACGGGGGGGAAATCTTGATCCCTTTCTTTGCCTTATTTCAGGAATGCAATACACACTGCCGCATGGCTATCCAAAAATTAAATCATACACATCCACATTTCTTAGCGGAATGTTGCCTCAAGGTATGGTAAACTAAATTGTCATCCAAAAATGAAACATCGTCATCAAAAGCAATGGGCCTGCAACACGCTTGCTTCACCTTGTCATTAACCAACTTTTTCTTGATCATCAAGTTTTTTAGAATTTGGTCGTAAGTTGTCTCGGGGTTATTGCAGGACCCACTGCAGTACCGGAACTTTAGTTCTTCCTTGGCTTCATAGCCTAATCCCAAGTCTGTCACATTCAAGTGTATCTCCCTAAGGACACATCCCTTGTTTCTCCTTTTCCTAGTCTCCTTACTCGACTTTTTACTGGAATTCTGAGTGTCTGTTGTAGCAGCGAGTCTCCCTCTGTCTCGTCTGGTGAGAGATTGCTTGTTGGATGACCTCCGAAGTCTTTTTATGGTGTCCTGAATAAACTCCAACACATCATCAAACTGATCTGGATAGTCTACAGGTACTTCAGCTGTAATTCCAAAGACAGAAAAAAAATAGAAATATTAAAATTTTATATATTATAACAACTTCTAAAAAAAACCCTATATAAAATATCATTAAAACATGCATCTGTTATTTCTTTGTTCTACATGACTGTATAGTAATGTAAACATCCCTTAATAAAAGATCCATCATATTGGCAATTGTGTCCATGTAGATGATGTGTAATGTTTTATGGGCATGGATAAATATTTTTGTGAGCATAATAGAAGATCAAAAATATATGAAAACAGATACTTTATTTGCAATTACATCAAGACAATCATTTTGTAAATTGGACCTGGCCAAATTTCTTAATATTAAACAATGTAATATTTTGTAACGTTGGCTAAAAAGCATAAAAAATAAAAAATTGTCAAATAAAACAAAAAATATAGTTTACCCTTTTAGCTACTAGATTTTTAGAGTAATTGTTAATATAAGAATTGAAATTGAGTTAAAATATTTTTGGGGGGTTACTGACACACCCTTTGCGGTTCCTAAATTTTATCACGGAAGATACCTATATAATTCTAGAGTTTGATTACTATTTTCAGTAGAGTAGATCTATATCATTAATGACAAGACTTTCATTATTTCAATACTAATAACAGACCTTTACACTATCAACAAAGATGTTTTGGACACAAGAAATGGAAAATGGGATTTTAGAATTAATTGAGAATGTTATGGTCTTAATACATAGGACATGTACTATGTAAAGGTGAACACTAGCTAAATAATAGCAAAAGACAAAAATGTATTCCTAGACTACTACAGATTTCCAAAAAAAAAACCTGTCTGTTCTCCAGGTTCAGTAAATCCTTTGTAGTCCCCATAAAACAACAATTCTAAGGCATCTTTCTTAGATCTCCATGTTGTGCTTTATCTCTGTTATTACTTCTGAAAATGTATTAATACATTGACAGTCAATTTATTTATACAAAAGGTAAGGTTGTGTCCCAAACTGTACAATCAGGGCTCACAGTATCAGACTGTGCAGGGACAGAGCCCGTTCTGATAAAGAATGGTAATACTAAGGCTGGGGCCACACGGGACACTACTGCGATCCTCGCATGACACTCTGCTCATACTGGCAGCACAGTGGGAGCTGAGTGTCATTGCGACTGAGGTCCGATCGTGCGATCAGACCACAGCTGCGGGGGGAGGGCTGGCACTGAGGAGGGGAGGGCTGGCACTGAGGGGATGGCTGGCACTGAGGAGGGGCGGGCTGGCACTGAGGAGTGGCAGGCTGGCACTGAGGAGGGGGAAGGCCGGAAATGAGGAGGGGAAGGCCGGAAATGAGGAGGGGAAGGCGGGCACTGAGGAGGGGAAGGCAGGCACTGAGGGGCGGGGCGGCACTGAGGAGGAGAGGGCCGGCACTGAGCAGGAGAGGGCGGGCACTGAGGAGGGGAAGGCAGGCACTGAGGGGCGGGGCGGCACTGAGGAGGGGCGGGGTGGCACTGAGGAGGGGCGGGGCGGCACTGAAGAGGGGCGGGGCAGCACTGAGGAGGGAAGGGAGGGATTTATCTCCCTCTCTCCTCCATTTCCGGCTATTGCAATTCTCGCCCTGCACTCGCACTACACCGGTGTAATGCGAATGCACTGCGATGTTTTTCTCGCCCGAAACACTTGAATGGTTGCGAGAGAAAGAGGATCGCATTACACCCGCAGCATGCTGCGACTGTTTTCTTGGTCCGATTAGGGCTGAGAAAATAACTGCTCATGGGTGCTGACACACAGGCTAGAATTGGTCCGAGTAGAATGCAATGTTTTATCGCATTCCACTCGCTCCGATTTTCATGCCGTGTGTCTTAGACCTATGGCTTCAATTCATTAAGCCTGAGGTTCTATACGCCTCCAAACTACTCGCCAGAAACATTACTCCAATCAATGACTGGAATAACATTTGTGCTGTAAGCACTGCTACCACCATTCATGAATTTGACAGGTTGGCATAGCAACACCCTTGTTCCACCCCGGTACCGCTGTTTTATGTCAGTTTTCTGGAGTATACACATTAATGAATCAGACCTAAGTTTTCAACTTATGAATTAAGGTGTAGTAGAAATAAACAGGACAACCATACCAGTTTACTGTATGTACACAGTGACTCCACCAGCAGAATAGTGAGTGCAGCTCTGGAGTATAATACAGGATGTAACTCAGGATCAGTAATGTAATGTATGTACACAGTGACTGCACCAGCAGAATAGTGAGTGCAGCTCTGGGGTATAATACAGGAGGTAACTCAGGATCAGTAATGTAATGTATGTACACAGTGACTGCACCAGCAGAATAGTGAGTGCAGCTCTGGAGTATAATACAGGAGGTAACTCAGGATCAGTAATGTATGTACACAGTGACTGCACCAGCAGAATAGTGAGTGCAGCTCTGGAGTATAATACAGGATGTAACTGAGGATCAGTAATGTAATGTATGTACACAGTGACTGCACCAGCAGAATAGTGAGTGCAGCTCTGGAGTATAATACAGTATGTAACTGAGGATCAGTAATGTAATGTATGTACACAGTGACTGCACCAGCAGAATAGTGAGTGCAGCTCTGGAGTATAATACAGGAGGTAACTCAGGATCAGTAATGTAATGTAATGTATGTACACAGTGACTGCACCACCAGAATAGTGAGTGCAGCTCTGGAGTATAATACAGGATGTAACTCAGGATCAGTAATGTATGTACACAGTGACTGCACCAGCAGAATAGTGAGTGCAGCTCTGGAGTATAATACAGGAGGTAACTCAGCATCAGTAATGCAATGTATGTACACAGTGACTGCACCAGCAGAATAGTGAGTGCAGCTCTGGAGTATAATACAGGATATAACTCAGGATCAGTAATGTAATGTATGTATACAGTGACTGCACCAGCAGAATAGTGAGTACAGCTCTGGAGTATAATACAGGAGGTAACTCAGGATCAGTAATGTATGTACACAGTGACTGCACCAGCAGAATAGTGAGTGCAGCTCTGGAGTATAATACAGTATGTAACTGAGGATCAGTAATGTAATGTATGTACACAGTGACTGCACCAGCAGAATAGTGAGTGCAGCTCTGGTGTATTAT
The DNA here is from genome assembly GCF_048569485.1 of Anomaloglossus baeobatrachus. NCBI lineage: Eukaryota > Metazoa > Chordata > Amphibia > Anura > Aromobatidae > Anomaloglossus > Anomaloglossus baeobatrachus. The sequence goes on from NC_134353.1 coordinate 941,987,476, forward strand.
AATACAGAAAGTTACTCAGGATCGGTAATGTAATGTATGTACACAGTGACTGCACCAGCAGAATAGTGAGTGCAGCTCTGGAGTATAATACAGGAGGTAACTCAGGATCAGTAATGTAATGTATGTACACAGTGACTGCACCACCAGAATAGTGAGTGCAGCTCTGGAGTATAATACAGGAGGTAACTCAGCATCAGTAATGCAATGTATGTACACAGTGACTGCACCAGCAGAATAGTGAGTGCAGCTCTGGAGTATAATACAGGATGTATCTTAGGATCAGTAATGTAATGTATGTACACAGTGACTGCACCAGCAGAATAGTGAGTGCAGCTCTGGAGTATAATACAGGAGGTAACTCAGGATCAGTAATGTAATGTATGTATACAGTGACTGCACCAGCAGAATAGTGAGTGCAGCTCTGGAGTATAATACAGGATGTAACTCAGGATCAGTAATGTAATGTATGTACACAGTGACTGCACCAGCAGAATAATGAGTGCAGCTCTGGAGTATAATACAGGAGGTAACTCAGGATCAGTACAGGATCAGTAATGTAATGTATGTACACAGTGACTGCACCAGCAGAATAGTGAGTGCAGCTCTGGAGTATAATACAGGAGGTAACTCAGGATCAGTAATGTAATGTATGTACACAGTGACTGCACCAGCAGAATAGTGAGTGCAGCTCTGGAGTATAATACAGGAGGTATTACAGGATCAGTATATATCTTATCTCACACAGCGGCTGCTGCACTCTCTGGTTCGGCAGTCACAGCAGCTTGCACTTGTTCACACTCGCTCTGTTCTGACAGGAGGTGCTGGTTACATCTTTTTGCAGTATTCGGACCATCCTTTCTAAATGCCTATTACTGCACATATCCTGGTGTTTAGGTCACTCTGACTTTACAAACCCTTGGGGATTTCTCCATGTAATGTCGTTCCATTATGGCTTTCACTGACAGAAGTGACAGGACAGGTGCTCTGCAGACGAAGACCAGTGTCCCATATGCAATGGTCCCAGCGCACAGACAGCACCATAAACCTCAGTGGGGAGCGACGGCTGTTATGTCTATGCTCCAACAGTAAATATCACATTGCATATCGGCTCTGGGTTCACCGGTTGCATTGCAGAAACAGCGCCACACCTGTTCACAGGTCGTGTGGGGTACTGCAGTTCAGTAATATTCATTTCGATATGGATGAGCTGCAATACCACCTGCAACCTGCTGAGAGGTGTGGCACTGTTCTTGGTTTTCTAATATTGTATCATCCCTTTAAATCGCAGACACCGATGGAGAGGAGTCTAATCACCAGATGTGAAGTTTGCAAGTCAAAAGACAGTACAAATACTCGTCTCAGGTGTCCTCAGGAGCTTTCCTGTGTATAAGCTGCATACAAATGTGGATCAAGTTATTCGCTCCTTCCCTTGACATTCATGAGGTCTTGTTTGCTTGATTACTCGTTCTGGCTCCGATGAATATTCTATTTGATTATGCAAATGTTGCTGACTGTCTGCGTCAATACCGGGGTCTTATACACCCCAGACCTAACGCTCCTGCATTGTGTTCTGCCGCAGCATCAACATTAATAGGGATTGTGATCCCAATAGGGAAATTGGCTGCTAATACGGAATGTTACAGCACAACACTAAATCAGGAATTTTGCTAAAAACGTATTTGTTTATGCCATTATTCCTATAAAGTAAATCACTTTTCCCTCTGTCCAGTAGAGCACACGATTCAGTGACACTTTTGCTTATCTACAGCTGTCTTGTCAGCTTTGCTGTATAGACTGGGACATAATGAGCAGAGTCATTTCATTATTATTAGAGGGTGGGGGAACTAATGGCTTAATGGCCATTCTATTGTAAAGCTGGTGACCTAGATAAAGCAGGAGAGTTTGGGTTTTCAGAAGTGCTGTCCGCACACAGCGTTTTTTGTAGCTGCGTTTTTGTGGTGACCACAAAAATGCAGCATGTCAATTATTACTGTGCTTTTCACTCATTGAATGTAGTGCAGAAAAACGCAGCCAAAAATGCGTGAAAAACGCGGGTGCATTTTTGCCGCGGGTGCGGTTTTGTGCATTTTTTGCGGACAAAAACGCACAAAACACACAGCGTGGAAAAAAACGTCTAGTGCGCACGTAGCCTTAGGGTACAGTCTCAATAAATGACATACCAGCGATTTCGACCACGATACGACGTGGTCAGGATCGCTGGTACGTCGCTACAGGGTCGCTGGTGAGCTGTCAATCAGGCAGATCTCACCAGCGACCAGCCACCAGCGACTTGCGTAACGATGCTGCGCTTGGTAACCGGGGTAAATATCGGGTAACTAAGCAAAGCGCTTTGCTTAGTTACCCGATATTTACCCTGGTTACCAGAGTACGCTGCTTACACAGACTCGGTGCTCATTGGTCTCCCACCTTCAAACACGCCGATGCATGCTGCACAGCGGGGGCCCGACGACCAAAAAATGAACCAGAACAGTGTGTAACGATCAGCGATTTCACAGCAGGGGCCAGGTCACTGCTTAGTGTCACACACAGCGAGATCGCTGATGAGGTCACTGTTGCGTCACAAAAAACGTGTGACTCAGCAGCAAAATCGCTTGCGATCTCGCTTTGTGAGAAGTACCCCTAACTCCGTACCTCCCAACATTTACAGAAGAGAGGGACAAAGCTTGGCAAATTTTAACCCATTCCTAGCCACATCCATTTACCATGGGTAGGAGATGTCAGAGGAGGCAGTAGCAGTGAGAGACATTCAGCAGATGCCCATGATTGCAGGGCGTAGACCCAATTCCAGGACTGTCCACTGTATCCAGGACTGTTGGGACTAGGGATGAGCAGATAGATTCACGGGACTCCGGCTTAGATTTTTTTTATACCTTTCCCCCTTATTTGATGTTTTTTTGGTGCTGATTTGAAGCCGCGTATTGCATGGTTTTTTTTATAGTTGAGAAAGCTTTGATTTCTGCAGCGGGGGGGGTGTTACACGCCACAGAGAGCACCGGAACGCAGAGTTCAGCAGCGTCTTTAGATGCACTAAGGGCAGAGGTTTCACGGAATCACGTCCACTTTACATGGAAAGTTAAACACAGCAGAAAAAAAACAGCAGAACCAAAAAAAGCAGCTGAACTGTGCGGTTTTGGTGCTTTTTTTTTTTCTATAGGTATCGGAAAAAAAACGCCCTTGTATTTTTAAGTGCAGAATCATAGTTTTTTTGTAGGATTAAAAAAAAAAAAAGTGTTAAAAATGCTGCTTTTAATGTTCCCCAAAAATGCATCAAATAAAGGGGGGAACAAGCAGAAAAGAAATGCAACAAACACACATAGTAATTAGGGATGATCGAATACTTCGATTATCCGGCTTCGCGAATATTTTCCAAATACCTCGCCGTTATTCGACTATTCGATGCGCAACGTAAGTCTATGGGAAGCCCGAATAACAACTATTCGCAACTATTCGGCCTTCCCATAGACTTACATGGCGCATCGAATAGCGGCGAGGTATTCGGAAAATATTCACGAAGCCGGATAATCGAAGTACTCGATCATCCCGAATAGTAATGGAATAAAAGGCAGCAATTATGCTGCATGTGAACACTGCCCAGCATTACACTTTTATTACATTCTTGGGGGGTTTAATGGAGAGAAAAAAAAACAAACAATAAGGCCATTTACCGATCACCTTAAATAATGTGATTGCTGAGTTGTGGGGATTGTTAGAATTACAGAGAAAAAAATATGCAATATTTATTATAAGAGATCATTAAAATATAATTATTGTAATTGTTTTTTAGTTTTATTAGGAAGAAAAAAAATAGTTTAGTTTACTTTCATTCTAGAATACAGGGACATAGAGATATGTGGGCGGCATGGTGGCTCAGTGGTTAGCACTGCAGTCTTGTGGTGGCTCAGTGGTTAGCACTGCAATCTTGTGGTGGCTCAGTGGTTAGCACTGCAATCTTGTGGTGGCTCAGTGGTTAGCACTGCAGTCTTGTGGTGGCTCAGTGGTTAGCACTGTAGTCTTGTGGTGGCTCAGTGCTAAGCACTGCAATCTTGTGGTGGCTCAGTGGTTAGCACTGCAGTCTTGTGGTGGCTCAGTGGTTAGCACTGCAGTCTTGTGGTGGCTCAGTGGTTAAGACTGCAGTCTTGTGGTAGCTCAGTGGTTAAGACTGCAGTCTTGTGGTAGCTCAGTGGTTAAGACTAGTCTTGTGGTGGCTCAGTGGTTAGCACTGCAGTCTTGTGGTGGCTCAGTGGTTAGCACTGCAGTCTTGTGGTGGCTCAGTGGTTAGCACTGCAGTCTTGTGGTGGCTCAGTGGTTAGCACTGCAGTCTTGTGGTGGCTCAGTGGTTAGCACTGCAGTCTTGTGGTGGCTCAGTGGTTAGCACTGCAGTCTTGCAGCGCTGGAGTCCTGGGTTCGAATCCCACCAAGGACACCATCTGCAAGGAGTCTGTATGTTCTCCCCGTGTTTGCGTGGGTTTCCTCCAGGTTCTCCGGTTTCCTCCCACACTCCAAAGACATACAGATAGGGACTCTAGATTGTGAGCCCCAATGGGGACAGTGTTCCTCATGTATGTAAAGAGCTGGGGAATAGGTTAGCGCTATATAAAAAAAAATAAAGATACATAGGAGTACATTGCTATGTACAGATGTATTAGTATGATCCGTGATTTTCTAGACTTCGAGCTCGTCAGTACAGGCTGTGGCTCATATCTTTAGCCGCTGCCTGCAATCATATAGGTTTATAGGTTATAGGTTCAATTCCTGCGACGACCAGATCACAAGAAGAGAAGTGGTTATTTAAAGGGGTTGTCTAGGACCCACTGATGACATCTTAAGGATAGGTCAATCGTCATCAATGTGTGATCAGTAAGGTGCAGCACTCGGCACCACAGCCAATCAGCTCTTCCCGACACAGGCGGGGGCCGGAACTACTCAGCTGCGGAGCTGCACTGCACAGTCAACAGAGTAGTAGCCGCAGCTGGATACTGCACATCTCCCCCCTCTCGATTCAAATACGGGCAGATTTCCAGTGCCCAGCTGCAGCCACTATACAGCTGACAAAACTAATCAGTGCAGCTTTGCAACAGAGTAGTTCTGGCTGCTGCTGGTTTTGGGAATAACTGATCAGCGGGGGTGCCAGGTGTCCTAAGGATAGGCCAGCAATGTTAAAGTCCCCGAAATCCCTTTAATTAATGTAAGGAAGGAAGTGTGTGCTCCAATATGGCCGCCTCTATACAGACAATACAGGAGAGAAGTGTGTGCTCCAATATGGCCGCCTCTATACAGACAATACAGGAGGGAAGTGTGTGCTCCAATATGGCCTCCTCTATACAGACAATACAGGAGAGAAGTGTGTGCTCCAATATGGCCCCCTCTATACAGACAATACAGGAGGGAAGTGTGTGCTCCAATATGGCCGCCTCTATACAGACAATACAGGAAGGAAGTGTGTGCTCCAATATGGCCGCCTCTATACAGACAATACAGGAGGGAAGTGTGTGCTCCAATATGGCCGCCTCTATACAGACAATACAGGAGAGAAGTGTGTGCTCCAATATGACCGCCTCTATACAGACAATACAGGAGAGAAGTGTGTGCCCCAATATGGCCGCCTCTATACAGACAATACAGGAGGGAAGTGTGTGCCCCAATATGGCCACCTCTATACAGACAATACAGGAGGGAAGTGTGCGCTCCAATATGGCCGCCTCTATACAGACAATACAGGAGGGAAGTGTGTGCTCCAATATGGCCGCCTCTATACAGACAATACAGGAGGGAAGTGTGTGCTCCAATATGGCCTCCTCTATACAGACAATACAAGAAGGAAGTGTGTGCTCCAATATGGCTGCCTCTATACAGACAATACAGGAGAGAAGTGTGTGCTCCAATATGGCCGCCTCTATACAGACAATACAGGAGGGAAGTGTGTGCTCCAATATGGCCGCCTCTATACAGACAATACAGGAGGGAAGTGTGTGCTCCAATATGGCTGCCTCTATACAGACAATACAGGAGGGAAGTGTGTGCTCCAATATGGCCTTCTCTATACAGACAATACAGGAGAGAAGTGTGTGCTCCAATATGGCCGCCTCTATACAGACAATACAGGAGGGAAGTGTGTGCTCCAATATGGCCGCCTCTATACAGACAATACAGGAGGGAAGTGTGTGCTCCAATATGGCCGCCTCTATACAGACAATACAGGAGGGAAGTGTGTGCTCCAATATGGCCTCCTCTATACAGACAATACAAGAAGGAAGTGTGTGCTCCAATATGGCCTCCTCTATACAGACAATACAGGAGGGAAGTGTGTGCTCCAATATGGCCTTCTCTATACAGACAATACAGGAGAGAAGTGTGTGCTCCAATATGGCCGCCTCTATACAGACAATACAGGAGGGAAGTGTGTGCTCCAATAGGACCGCCTCTATACAGACAATACAGGAGGGAAGTGTGTGCTCCAATATGGCTGTCTCTATACAGACAATACAGGAGGAAAGTGTGTGCTCCAATATGGCCTCCTCTATACAGGCAATACAGGAGGGAAGTGTGTGCTCCAATATGGCTGCCTCTATACAGACAATACAGGAGGGAAGTGTGTGCTCCAATATGGCCGCCTCTATACAGACAATACAGGAGGGAAGTGTGTGCTCCAATATGGCCACCTCTATACAGACAATACAGGAGGGAAGTGTGTGCTCCAATATGGCCGCCTCTATACAGACAATACAGGAGGGAAGTGTGTGCTCCAATATGGCTGCCTCTATACAGACAATACAGGAGGGAAGTGTGTGCTCCAATATGGCCACCTCTATACAGACAATACAGGAGGGAAGTGTGTGCTCCAATATGGCCGCCTCTATACAGACAATACAGGAGGGAAGTGTGTGCTCCAATATGGCCGCCTCCATACAGACAATACAAGAGGGAAGTGTGTGCTCCAATATGGCTGCCTCTATACAGACAATACAGGAGGGAAGTGTGTGCTCCAATATGACCGCCTCTATACAGACAATACAGGAGGGAAGTGTGTGCTCCAATATGACCGCCTCTATACAGACAATACAGGAGGGAAGTGTGTGCTCCAATATGACCGCCTCTATACAGACAATACAGGAGGGAAGTGTGTGCTCCAATATGACCGCCTCTATACAGACAATACAGGAGGGAAGTGTGTGCTCCAATATGGCTGTCTCTATACAGACAATACAGGAGGAAAGTGTGTGCTCCAATATGGCCGCCTTTATACAGACAATACAGGAGGGAAGTGTATGCTCCAATATGGCTGCCTCTATACAGACAATACAGGAGGGAAGTGTGTGCTCCAATATGACCGCCTCTATACAGACAATACAGGAGGGAAGTGTGTGCTCCAATATGGCCGCCTCTATACAGACAATACAGGAGGGAAGTGTGTGCTCAAATATGGCCGCCTCTATACAGACAATACAGGAGGGAAGTGTGTGCTCCAATATGACCGCCTCTATACAGACAATACAGGAGGGAAGTGTGTGCTCCAATATGGCCGCCTCTATACAGACAATACAGGAGGGAAGTGTGTGCTCCAATATGACCGCCTCTATACAGACAATACAGGAGGGAAGTGTGTGCTCCAATATGGCCGCCTCTATACAGACAATACAGGAGGGAAGTGTGTGCTCCAATATGGCCTCCTCTATACAGACAATACAGGAGGGAAGTGTGTGCTCCAATATGGCCGCCTCTATACAGACAATACAGGAGGGAAGTGTGTGCTCCAATATGACCGCCTCTATACAGACAATACAGGAGGGAAGTGTGTGCTCCAATATGGCCGCCTCTATACAGACAATACAGGAGGGAAGTGTGTGCTCAAATATGGCCGCCTCTATACAGACAATACAGGAGGAAGTGTGTGCTCCAATATGGCTGCCTCTATACAGACAATACAGGAGGGAAGTGTGTGCCCCAATATGGCTGCCTCTATACAGACAATACAGGAGGGAAGTGTGTGCCCCAATATGGCCGCCTCTATACAGACAATACAGGAGGAAGTGTGTGCTCCAATATGGCCGCCTCTATACAGACAATACAGGAGGGAAGTGTGTGCTCCAATATGGCCGCCTCTATAAAGACAATACAGGAGGGAAGTGTGTGCTCCAATATGGCCGCCTCTATACAGACAATACAGGAGGGAAGTGTGTGCTCCAATATGGCCACCTCTATACAGACAATACAGGAGGAAGTGTGTGCTCCAATATGGCCGCCTCTATACAGACAATACAGGAAGGACGTGTGTGCTCCAATATGGCTGCCTCTATACAGACAATACAGGAGGGAAGTGTGTGCCCCAATATGGCTGCCTCTATACAGACAATACAGGAGGGAAGTGTGTGCCCCAATATGGCCGCCTCTATACAGACAATACAGGAGGAAGTGTGTGCTCCAATATGGCCGCCTCTATACAGACAATACAGGAGGGAAGTGTGTGCTCCAATATGGCCGCCTCTATAAAGACAATACAGGAGGGAAGTGTGTGCTCCAATATGGCCGCCTCTATACAGACAATACAGGAGGGAAGTGTGTGCTCCAATATGGCCACCTCTATACAGACAATACAGGAGGAAGTGTGTGCTCCAATATGGCCGCCTCTATACAGACAATACAGGAAGGACGTGTGTGCTCCAATATGGCTGCCTCTATACAGACAATACAGGAGGGAAGCGTGTACTCCAATATGGCCGCCTCTATACAGACAATACAGGAAGGAAGTGTGTGCTCCAATATGGCTGCCTCTATACAGACAATACAGGAGGGAAGTGTGTGCCCCAATATGGCCTCCTCTATACAGACAATACAGGAGGGAAGTGTGTGCTCCAATATGGCCGCTTCTATACAGACAATACAGGAGGGAAGTGTGTGCTCCAATATGGCCGCCTCTATACAGACAATACAGGAGGGAAGTGTGTGCTCCACTATGGCCGCCTCTATACAGACAATACAGGAGGGAAGTGTGTGCTCCAATATGGCCTCCTCTATACAGACAATACAGGAGGGAAGTGTGTGCTCCAATATGGCCTCCTCTATACAGACAATACAGGAGGGAAGTGTGTGCTCCAATATGGCTGCCTCTATACAGACAATACAGGAGGAAGTGTGTGCTCCAATATGGCTGCCTCTATACAGACAATACAGGAGAGAAGTGTGTGCTCCAATATGGCCGCTTCTATACAGACAATACAGGAGGGAAGTGTGTGCTCCAATATGGCCGCCTCTATACAGACAATACAGGAGGAAAGTGTGTGCTCCAATATGGCCGCCTCTATACAGACAATACAGGAGGAAAGTGTGTGCTTCAATATGGCCTCCTCTATACAGACAATACAGGAGGGAAGTGTGTGCTCCAATATGGCCTCCTCTATACAGACAATACAGGAGGAAAGTGTGTGCTCCAATATGGCCGCCTCTATACAGACAATACAGGAGGGAAGTGTGTGCTCCAATATGACCGCCTCTATACAGACAATACAGGAGGAAGTGTGTGCTCCAATATGGCCGCCTCTATACAGACAATACAGGAGGGAAGTGTGTGCTCCAATATGGCGGCCTCTATACAGACAATACAGGAGGGAAGTGTGTGCTCCAATATGGCCTCCTCTATACAGACAATACAGGAGGGACGAGTGTGCTCCAATATGGCCGCCTCTATACAGACAATACAGGAGGGAAGTGTGTGCTCCAATATGGCCTCCTCTATACAGACAATACAGGAGAGAAGTGTGTGCTCCAATATGGCCGCCTCTATACAGACAATACAGGAGAGAAGTGTGTGCTCCAATATGGCCGCTTCTATACAGACAATACAGGAGAGAAGTGTGTGCTCCAATATGGCCGCTTCTATACAGACAATACAGGAGGGAAGTGTGTGCTCCAATATGGCCGCTTCTATACAGACAATACAGAAGAGAAGTGTGTGCTCCAATATGGCCGCTTCTATACAGACAATACAGGAGAGAAGTGTGTGCTCCAATATGGCCGCTTCTATACAGACAATACAGGAGGGAAGTGTGTGCTCCAATATGGCTGCCTCAATACAGACAATACAGGAGAGAAGTGTGTGCTCCAATATGGCTGCCTCTATACAGACAATACAAGAGGGAAGTGTGTGCCCCAATATGGCTGCCTCTATACAGACAATACAGGAGGGAAGTGTGTGCCCCAATATGGCTGCCTCTATACAGACAATACAGGAGGGAAGTGTGGCGCCCCTGAGGCTTCCATCGCCACAGGTCATTGCACCCCATCCAGCGGTGTGATGCCACATTCTGAGAGAGGAAGAGAGTGAAATCCGGTGCCCTTCTCTTAGTGTCTCCTTCTCTGCTGTCTTCACTAGCCTTGCCTTAGTTAGGATGGACCTGGCTTGGCCTCCACTGCAGCCTCCAGGCTGGGGGGTCACCTGTCGGCTGATTACCCCTTTTCTGGAAGTCTGCTATGGGTTCTGGCCCTGGGAGTCTACAACCTTCCCTGGGCCTCGGTTTTTACTGTTTGGAGATTGTCTTTGCACTCCTCCAGTCTCTAGGGACCGTCCCCTGTCGCAGCTTGATCACTCCACTGATGTTAATGTGGAACAGGCCACCGCAGCCTACAACTACCCGTGGCGCCTCTAGCCCTCTCCTTGGTACCTCTAGGACTGCTCGTGGTACCTCTAGGACTACCCGTGGCCCTGCGACTCCTTCTGTCTCCTACGTGGTGTCACCTGGACCTCTGGTCCCAGGATCTTCACCAGGAAGCGTCTCCTTCTGTTTCTCTGCTCCTGTCTGACTTGGAGCTTTCTTTCCTTCTTTCTTGTCTTTCTTTTCTCCTCCTTGCCTGCCTCCAGCAGGCCTCCTCCTCCCTCCTTTCTCTCATTCTTCTTCTCCAACTACATGCTCACTCTCTCACTCCCTGAGGTAGACTGAAACTAACTTGACCTTCCTTTCTCTATCTGCTCTCTGGTGGCTCCTCCCACCTCCCCAGTTGCTAAGCTACCACCCTATGGGAGCAGGGATGGGTCTTACGGCCCCTCTCAGCATGCAGCATGGGAGGGTTTTCTGCCACTATCCCTGGTCCCAGTGTGTTCCTAGCAATGGGTGTAGTGTGGATTTACCAGGGGACCGGAGTTCACTCTCTTCCTCTCTCAGAATGTGGCATCACACCGCTGGATGGGGTGCAATGACCTGTGGCGATGGAAGCCTCAGGGGCGCCACACTCCCCCACAGCAAATCCCAGCACGTCCTCGGGCTGAAAAACAACAAAAAGATGTGGGAGAACTGCAAAACATTTTTGGTATGCAAAACATAAAACAATAAAACATTTCTTCCCTTTATGGGAGGCATAAATACTTTAACGTTGCAAACTTCTTATAAAGAAACTATGTGTGCACTTTCAGTTCATTGCACAGTTTGGGCACATCCCCCATAATTCTGGTAGGGGGCACAACGGGTGCAACTATATACATTTTCGGCTACAAGTCCAGTACCCTGGCAGTTCGTTTCTTTCAATCAACAATGGGACATAATCAACCAGCCACTAAGTCCAATGGCCTGGTTACATAAGACACTTAAGACATCACATTCACCGGGGACCACATTCCAGTTCCGTGGCCCGGTACACATAAACATGGGGGTGACATCTTCAAAAAGCATGAGGGGCAGTACAGCAGGAAAGGGTGTCGTCTTCAAAAAGAACATTAGGGCATCACAAAAGGGACATCTTCACAAAGCATGAGGGGCAGACAGGGGCTATATACAGTTCAGCATCTTCTTACTTCTTTACATGTAGGGATTCTTCTCCGGCTCCCCACCTGGCAGCAGGTAGACAGCGGTCAGCACAGTCTGCGTCTGCTGGTCTTGGCGGGCCGCGCCTGGCATGGCGGCGGCCTGTATTGGAGTCGCTGCTGTGACCTATTCTTGACGGGCTGCACCTGGCGTGGCTGCGGCCTGGGCTTGGCGGGCCGCATCTGTGGCGTGGATTAACGTCGCCGCTGCGGCGGGATCTTGCTGATCCGAGCGGGGTATCGCTGCTGGGGCCTGAGCTGGACGGGCCGGGCTTGGCGTCGCTGCTGCGGTGTGGATGGACGCCGATCCAGGCCGCAGCCACGCCAGGTGCGGCCCGCCAAGATTTTGCCGCCGGAGCGACGCCCATCCACACCGCAGCAGCGACGCCAAGCCCGGCCCGTCCAGCTCAGGCCCCAGCAGCGTACCCCGCTCGGATCTGCAAGATCCCGCCGCAGCGGCGACGTTAATCCACGCCACAGATGCGGCCCGCCAAGCCCAGGCCGCAGCCACGCCAGGTGCAGCCCGTCAAGAATCGGTCATAGCAGCGACTCCAATACAGGCCGCCGCCATGCCAGGCGCGGCCCGCCAAGACCAGCAGACGCAGACTGTGCTGATCGCTGTCTACCTGCTGCCAGGTGGGGAGCCGGAGAAGAATCCCTACATGTAAAGAAGTAAGAAGATGCTGAACTGTATATAGCCCCTGTCTGCCCCTCATGCTTTGTGAAGATGTCCCTTTTGTGATGCCCTAATGTTCTTTTTGAAGACGACACCCTTTCCTGCTGTACTGCCCCTCATGCTTTTCGAAGATGTCACCCCCATGTTTATGTGTACCGGGCCACGGAACTGGAATGTGGTCCCCGGTGAATGTGATGTCTTAAGTGTCTTATGTAACCAGGCCATTGGACTTAGTGGCTGGTTGATTATGTCCCATTGTTGATTGAAAGAAACGAACTGCCAGGCTACTGGACTTGTTGTAGCCGAAAATGTATATAGTTGCACCCGTTGTGCCCCCTACCAGAATTATGGGGGATGTGCCCAAACTGTGCAATGAACTGAAAGTGCACACATAGTTTCTTTATAAGAAGTTTGCAACGTTAAAGTATTTATGGCTCCCATAAAGGGAAGAAATGTTTTATTGTTTTATGTTTTGCATACCAAAAATGTTTTGCAGTTCTCCCACATGTTTTTGTTGTTTTTCAGCCCGAGGACGTACTGGGATTTGCTGTGGGGGAGTGTGGCGCCCCTGAGGCTTCCATCGCCACAGGTCATTGCACCCCATCCAGCGGTGTGATGCCACATTCTGAGAGAGGAAGAGAGTGAACTCCGGTCCCCTGGTAAATCCACACTACACCCATTGCTAGGAACACACTGGGACCAGGGATAGTGGCAGAAAACCCTCCCATGCTGCATGCTGAGAGGGGCCGTAAGACCCATCCCTGCTCCCATAGGGTGGTAGCTTAGCAACTGGGGAGGTGGGAGGAGCCACCAGAGAGCAGATAGAGAAAGGAAGGTCAAGTTAGTTTCAGTCTACCTCAGGGAGTGAGAGAGTGAGCATGTAGTTGGAGAAGAAGAATGAGAGAAAGGAGGGAGGAGGAGGCCTGCTGGAGGCAGGCAAGGAGGAGAAAAGAAAGACAAGAAAGAAGGAAAGAAAGCTCCAAGTCAGGCAGGAGCAGAGAAACAGAAGGAGACGCTTCCTGGTGAAGATCCTGGGACCCAGAGGTCCAGGTGACACCACGTAGGAGACAGAAGGAGTCGCAGGGCCACGGGTAGTCCTAGAGGTACCACGAGCAGTCCTAGAGGTACCAAGGAGAGGGCCTAGAGGCACCACGGGTAGTTGTAGGCTGCGGTGGCCTGTTCCACATTAACATCGGTGGAGTGATCAAGCTGCGACAGGGGACGGTCCCTAGAGACTGGAGGAGTGCAAAGACAATCTCCAAACAGTAAAAACCGAGGCCCAGGGAAGGTTGTAGACTCCCAGGGCCAGAACCCATAGCAGACTTCCAGAAAAGGGGTAATCAGCCGACAGGTGACCCCCCAGCCTGGAGGCTGCAGTGGAGGCCAAGCCAGGTTCATCTTAACTAAGGCAAGGCTAGTGAAGACAGCAGAGAAGGAGACACTAAGAGAAGGGCACCGGATTTCACGCCCTGAATCACCCAGAAGGCGGAGGTCCCTGACAGAGATTCCAGCAGTCCAAGGGTCCTGCTGTCCCGACATGAACTGTGAGTAAAGAACTTGAACTGCACCCTTGGAGTTGCCTCTGTCATTTCATCTGCATAGACACTCACAAGCACCAACCGTGCCCCGGGCATTGCTCCACCTGTGGGGAGCAGTACTACCATTGCTGCTATAACATCATCCCGGAGGCCTCACACAGCAGCGGCGGCTTATTAGCCGCATACCACAGGTGGCGCCACGAACACAACCATTAACAAGCAAGCCACATATTCAACTGACACCCACCAGGGCCACGGAGCCGGGCCCAGCCACCACTGACTACCACCGGACTAGTCCGGCCCGGCACCGGGTGTCCCACAGCCCTGGGGTGGGCGAGTCAGAAGTGTGTGCCCCAATATGGCCTCCTCTATACAGACAATACAGGAGGAAAGTGTGTGCTCCAATATGTCCGCCTCTATACAGACAATACAGGAGGGAAGTGTGTGCTCCAATATGTCCGCCTCTATACAGACAATACAGGAGGAAAGTGTGTGCTCCAATATGTCCGCCTCTATACAGACAATACAGGAGGGAAGTGTGTGCTCCAATATGGCCTCCTCTATACAGACAATACAGGAGGGAAGTGTGTGCTCCAATATGGCCTCCTCTATACAGACAATACAGGAGGGAAGTGTGTGCTCCAATATGGCCTCCTCTATACAGACAATACAGGAGGGAAGTGTGTGCTCCAATATGGCCACCTCTATACAGACAATACAGGAGGAAAGTGTGTGCTCCAATATGTCCGCCTCTATACAGACAATACAGGAGGGAAGTGTGTGCTCCAATATGGCCTCCTCTATACAGACAATACAGGAGGAAAGTGTGTGCTCCAATATGGCCGCCTCTATACAGACAATACAGGAGAGAAGTGTGTGCTCCAATATGGCCGCCTCTATACAGACAATACAGGAGAGAAGTGTGTGCTCCAATATGGTCGCTTCTATACAGACAATACAGGAGGAAGTGTGTGCTCCAATATGGCCGCCTCTATACAGACAATACAGGAGGGAAGTGTGTGCTCTAATATGGCCGCCTCTATACAGACAATACAGGAGGGAAGTGTGTGCTCCAATATGGCCGCCTCTATACAGATAATACAGGAGGGAAGTGTGTGCTCCAATATGGCCTCCTCTATACAGACAATACAGGAGGGAAGTGTGTGCTCCAATATGGCCACCTCTATACAGACAATACAGGAGGGAAGTGTGTGCTCCAATATGGCCTCCTCTATACAGACAATACAGGAGGGAAGTGTGTGCTCCAATATGGCCGCCTCTATACAGACAATACAGGAGGGAAGTGTGTGCTCCAATATGGCCACCCCTATACAGACAATACAGGAGGGAAGTGTGTGCTCTAATATGGCCGCCTCTATACAGACAATACAGGAGGGAAGTGTGTGCTCCAATATGGCCACCTCTATACAGACAATACAGGAGGGAAGTGTGTGCTCCAATATGGCCGCCTCTATACAGACAATACAGGAGGGAAGTGTGTGCTCTAATATGGCCGCCTCTATACAGACAATACAGGAGGGAAGTGTGTGCTCCAATATGGCCGCCTCTATACAGACAATACAGGAGGGAAGTGTGTGCTCCAATATGGCCGCCTCTATACAGACAATACAGGAGGGAAGTGTGTGCTCCAATATGGCCGCCTCTATACAGACAATACAGGAGGGAAGTGTGTGCTCCAATATGGCCTCCTCTATACAGACAATACAGGAAGGAAGTGTGTGCTCCAATATGGCTGCCTCTATACAGACAATACAGGAGGGAAGTGTGTGCTCCAATATGGCCGCCTCTATACAGACACACAGGAGGGAAGTGTGTGCTCCAATATGGCCTCCTCTATACAGACAATACAGGAGGGAAGTGTGTGCTCCAATATGGCTGCCTCTATACAGACAATACAGGAGGGAAGTGTGTGCTCCAATATGGCCACCTCTATACAGACAATACAGGAGGGAAGTGTGTGCTCCAATATGGCCGCCTCTATACAGACAATACAGGAGGGAAGTGTGTGCTCCAATATGGCCGCCTCTATACAGACAATACAGGAGGGAAGTGTGTGCTCCAATATGGCCGCCTCTATACAGACAATACAGGAGGGAAGTGTGTGCTCCAATATGGCCGCCTCTATACAGACAATACAGGAGGGAAGTGTGTGCTCCAATATGGCTGCCTCTATACAGACAATACAGGAGGAAGTGTGTGCTCCAATATGGCCTCCTCTATACAGACAATACAGGAGGGAAGTGTGTGCTCCAATATGGAGAAAAGAAATAGCTAAAAAAATAAAAATTTCTCATCACATTATTTCTCCTCTTCAGAGTTCAATGTAACTAGGGACAGAACTTTATTACACATTTGTCACCTGTCGGAGACACACTCAGATATGTAAATGAAGGCCTGCAGCCCAGAATATCTCTGTATACCAGGATATCGGGTATCACCAGTGCACAATGACGACTCTTCTCCTGCAAGTCCACACCGAATGTTGCTGAGTGATCCATGTTATATGAGATACCAAAAAGTTCCTGTTGTTCCAGACGGCAGTGCAGAGGACCTGCTTGTATCCCGATTCCGGGGACACTGTGGCAGGTCTGGTCTGTGGCTTGTTCCATGGGTGGAGGATCACATGATTGTACTCAATAGAGAATGAACTACAAGGCAGACACAATGAGACAGATCATGACGGGCAAGTAGCCATGTCAGCTTTACCCCTATTGGGTCTTTTCACCACACAAAAAGTCACACTTGGTCGAATTGTTGTTCTAGGATTTTCCCACGTGTCTGAATTTTGGAGGAATGTTGATGCCTAATACATAGCATACGGTTATTAATGGCAAAGAATTAAGGATTGAGGATTATTATGTTATTTTTTTGCCATCAAGTGGCCTCACAAAATGATAATGACTCAGAATCGGGACAGTTTTGTAAGGCCAACTAGAGTCAAATGGGCACCGAGCTCTGAAGAGCAGATATGAGCTCCTCAGTTCTTGTCCCATCAACGACAACTTAAGACCATTTGACCCCAATGACAAAATTGGTGCCTAATGGTTCCTAATCCCTCTAAATTATCTAAATATGACATTCCACCCAAGAAACCAAAATGTTCATCAAAGAGTACAAACGTTAAAATGTATGGCTCAGGAGACGGGATAAGTTGGGCCCCTCTTCTCCTTCTGATACTTTCTCTTGATTTGTAGTGAAACCGAGAAGGTTTCAGATCCAGACAGTAGAGACGTTGAAAAAATGTGATCAACTATCAGTCTCGAAGAAGAGATACGTGTGCGACACTGTAAATCTGTCTGTCATAGACCAAGTGTAACGTCAGATGACCTGCTGGAGAGGAAGAGAGAAACCCAATATTGTGCCACCTTAGTTAGAAGGCCACCTAACCTCAAAGACGAGAGAATGGGCATAAAAACACATGCCCCCACTGCCACACAGAAAAGAAAATAATCACATAGTAGTAGAAGCAGACGTTCTGAACACAAGTCTTGGATATTCTACAAAATGGGGCAAAATTAGGTGTTTTCTAAAGTGGAAACCCTTCATTCGCAGATACCATGCCATGGAATACAACGGCTTAAGCTCAAATCAATTTCAGACTTGTCAAACTTGACTCTTGATCGATGACTGGACCTTTGAGAGCCTTAAGGCCCCGTCACACGCAGCGATGTATCTAACGATATATCGCCCGGGTCACGCACATCCGGCATAGTTAGCGACGTCGTTGCATGTAACACCAACGAACGAACGATCAAAATTACTCACCTGGATGGAAAATACTCACCAAATCGTCCATCGTTGACACGTCGTTCATTTTCAAAAAATCGTTGATTGTTGAGGACGCAGGTTGTTCGTCGTTCCCGAGGCAGCACACATCGCTACGTGTGACACCTCGGGAAAGACGAACTGCAGCTTACCTGCGGCCGCCGGCAAAGAGCAAGGAAGGAGGTGGGCGGTATGTTGCGGCCGCTCATCTCCGCCCCTCCGCTTCTATTGGGTGGCGGCTTAGTGATGCCGCTGTGACGCTGTACGAACCGCCCCCTTAGAAAGGAGGTGGTTCGCCGGCAACAGTGACGTCGCCAGGCAGGTAAGTCCGTGTGACGACTCCTAACGATATTGTGCGCAACGGGCAGCGATTTGTGCCCCTTGGGGGCAATGACTTCTCACTCAACTGCTCATTCTGTCAACGAGATACAAGTTATTTAGGGGTAGGACCCCCTTTTAAACGTTTTTGTTCTTGGCAGGCAGCTCCACACTATCAATGATACTGCAATTACTTCGTCTTGCACCTTTTTGCGTCCGGTCTGTGCCTATTCCATTGGACCATTTACTCTTTTTCTAAACTTAATAGGCCAGCATTCAAAGTTGAGGTTGCTTTTCCCTTCCCCCACAGGTCTCCTTTTCCCACCTCTCCCCCTTTATTATCTTAGCTCCAACTCCAGCCCTATATTGATTTGTGGACATGCCATGTTTGGTTTTAAAAGATGATAAAATGGGCACTTAACCGGGGCCTTTGTGAACTTGGGGACTCTCTTAAGACCATAAATCCCAGGAGCAAAGGAAAATTACCCAATATTGTTTACATTGTATGGTGGTCGTATGATATAGGAATTGAATTTCTATGCGTGAACTGGCTGCGGAGACCACTGGCGAGTCTGGAACCAGAAGGTCACAATGCCTTATGATGCGCAGATCTGCAGCTTGTGTTTTAATGAATCTGTTTCTTTTGGTGTTGAAGGGGTTAAGGACTCTTATCTATCTGGCTATACGTTGGAGCCTTAATCTCAGGTGCAGATCTTTTGTGACCACTCCCGTGCACTATAAATAGTCACCATAGTTACCATCTGATGCCGGTTATAGAATCTCATTATTATACTGACCACTTTGGAAGGAGCCAGCCTCCGGAAGAAGCTGAGGAGTCATGACAATTGTCTATTTGGCTATATTTTGCAGCCTAAATCTCAGGTGCAGGTCTTTGAGACCACTCCCCTTCACTATAAATAGTCATGTGTCTTACCATCTGATGCCGGTTATACAATCTCATTATTCTTATGCTGACCACTTTGGAAGGAGCCAGTCTCTGGAAGAAGCTGAGGAGTTGTGACAGTTGCCGCTATGGTGTTCAGCTGCATTGGAAGAGCTTGGAGTGTTTTCCTTTTTGGGTCTATTTTCCCCTTTGTCTGTCTCCCTTCCCTTGTGTTGTATTAATGTAGGGGTTAGACTATTGCTCTCATCCGCATTCTCACTAGCCAGGGTGAGATCAGCGCAAGCAAGGGCCTAGGCACGTGATCGGCGACAAGTAGTAAGACTAGCATAGGGAAAAGCCTTAGGTGACTGTAGAAGGTGACCCTGTTCCCCTCTCCCTAGCACTAGTTATAGTTATAACATGTTTCCAGAATACCCTGTGTGGTGCGGTGCTCGCAAGGGGGTTCCCTTATTCTTGGTGGAACCCCGATAGTCACTGCCTGACATGAACTGTATGGCAGTATCATGTGGGCTCTTTAAGGGAGCATTATTTTGACACTACATATGACCTTGAGTACTTTAAATTATGTGGACTTATATAGCATTAATATCCTGACACTACATGGCGGTTTTACTTGGGGTGAAAAAGAGGAGGACCCTACTTTGCTTACTCACCAGGTCCCGGTTTTCTAAAAAAAACTCAAACAATGGATTATTTTATCACTCATCATATTTAATCCAGTTTGTCTAGGATTAGAAAAACAAAAATTCATGGGCTGTCTCTATCAGCTGCTATACAGTCATATGAAAAAGTTTGGGCACCCCTATTAATGTTAACCTTTTTTCTTTATAACAATTTGGGTTTTTGCAGCAGCTATTTCAGTTTCATATATCTAATAACTGATGGACTGAGTAATATTTCTGGATTGAAATGAGGTTTATTGTACTAACAGAAAATGTGCAATCTGCATTTAAACAAAATTTGACCGGTGCAAAAGTATGGGCACCCTTATCAATTTCTTGATTTGAACACTCCTAACTACTTTTTACTGACTTACTAAAGCACTAAATTGGTTTTGTAGCCTCATTGAGCTTTGAACTTCATAGGCAGGTGTATCCAATCATGAGAAAAGGTATTTAAGGTGGCCACTTGCAAGTAGTTCTCCTATTTGAATCTCCTATGAAGAGTGGCATCATGGGCTCCTCAAAACAACTCTCAAATGATCTGAAAACAAAGATTATTCAACATAGTTGTTCAGGGGAAGGACAAAAAGTTGTCTCAGAGATTTACACTGTCAGTTTCCACTGTGAGGAACATAGTAAGGAAATGGAAGAACACAGGGACAGTTCTTGTTAAGCCCAGAAGTGGCAGGCCAAGAAAAATATCAGAAAGGCAGAGAAGAAGAATGGTGAGAACAGTCAAGGACAATCCACAGACCACATCCAAAGACCTGCAGCATCATCTTGCTGCAGATGGTGTCAATGTGCATCGGTCAACAATACAGCGCACTTTGCACAAGGAGAAGCTGTATGGGAGAGTGATGCGAAAGAAGCCGTTTCTGCAAGAATGCCACAAACAGAGTCGCCTGAGGTATGCAAAAGCACATTTGGACAAGCCAGTTACATTTTGGAAGAAAGTCCTGTGGACTGATGAAACAAAGATTGAGTTGTTTGGTCATACAAAAAGGCGTTATGCATGGATACAAAAAACACGGCATTCCAAGAAAAGCACTTGCTACCCACGGTAAAATTTGGTGGAGGTTCCATCATGCTTTGGGGCTGTGTGGCCAATGCCGGCACCGGGAATCTTGTTACAGTTGAGGGTCGCATGGATTCAGCTCAATATCAGCAGATTCTTGACAATAATGTGCAAGAATCAGTGATGAAGTTGAAGTTACGCAGGGGATGGATATTTCAGCAAGACAATGATCCAAAACACCGCTCCAAATCTACTCAGGCATTCATGCAGAGGAACAATTACAATGTTCTGGAATGGCCATCCCAGTCCCCCAGACCTGAATATCATTGAACATCTGTGGGATGATGTGAAGCGGCTGTCCATGCTCGGCGACCATCAAACTTACCTGACCTGGAATTGTTTTGTAAACAGGAATGGTCAAATATACCTTCATCCAGGATCCAGGAACTCATTAAAAGCTACAGGAAGCGACTAGAGGCTGTGATTTTTGCAAAAGGAGGATCTACAAAATATTAATGTCACTTTTATGTTGAGGTGCCCATACTTATGCACCGGTCAAATTTTGTTTAAATGCGGATTGCACATTTTCTGTTAGTACAATAAACCTCATTTCAATCTAGAAATATTACTGAGTCCATCAGTTATTAGATATATGAAACTGAAGTAGCAAAAACCCAAATTGTTATAAAGAAAAAAGGTTAACATTAATAGGGGTGCCCAAACTTTTTCATGACTGTACCTCACACAACCTGTGAATCCATGTGGCGCTATTTTTGAAAGAAAGCCTGTGTTTCTTATCCTGGACAGCCCCTATGATTATAGTTTGTATTAATATACCGTAATATATATGTAGTATACCGTAGTTACCGTTGTATTAATATACCGTAGTTTGGGGTTTTTTTTAGGCTTCCTTTACACTGAGCAACATCATCGAAGGCTCAATGGCCGAACTGTAAGAGCCCTCCTCCTCCTCCTCTTCCTCCTTTTTTTTAGTTGGATAAATGTTACCAAGATGCATAAATACTATAATAAGTTCATCATTGGGACGGTATTTCGTAAACAGTAAACTTTTTACAAATGAGAAACATGTTCATCAGTTTCCCAATACCACATGTGATCCGGGGATAACAAGCAAAATGGGAGGAATGCGGCAGAAAATGTTTTGTCTGTAACTTTTGAAATAGTAAGGCTACTTTCACACATCAGTTTTCTGTATTCAGGCACAGTCCTTTTTTTTCCTGATCCAACGGATCCTGAAAAAAAAGTGAAAACCGTATCCACCGGATCCGTTTTTTTAACGGATCCGTTATGCCGGATCCGTTAAAAAACGGATCCGGTGGATACGGTTTGCATCCGTTTTTGCATCCTTTTCGTCCGGTTTTTGGCTGGATCCGTTTTGTTAATTACATTGGTGCATGCGCAGTTAACAAAAACGGATCCGGCGGCCGCATCCGTTTTTTACCGCATTACGCCGGATCCGGCGTCCATAGGCTTCTATTGTAAAACACGCCGTATCGCGCCGGATCCGGCGCGATGCGTTTATTTTGCCGGACAAAAAAACGTTGCAAGCTACGTTGCCTCCGGCCGCCGCATTTATTTATTTTGCCGCATCCGGAAAAAAACGGATGCACCGCAAAGCCATCCGGTACAATCCGGTAACAATGCAAGTCTATGGGGAAAAAACGGATGCGGTACTGGATCCGTTTTACCCGTTTTTTTCCGGATTGAACCTGATGGCAAAAAACTGATGTGTGAAAGTAGCCTAAATCCATCATGGTATAGGGGGCGGCCCAGCTTTGGGGACAGATATTTTTTGTTCTTACGTAAATGCATAAATTAAGGGCTACAAGTCACTTTTGCATTTGGGTTCTAACTTCTATTATATATCTTCCACCATTTCCCTTCTATATCCTCTGCATTTCACTATCGCTTGCAGCAGAATGTGTTTATAGAGAATGACGGTCTGATGGGCAGTTTAACGTTTGTCTTTTTATAGCAGTTATATTCTTGTACATAAGGGCTGTATTATAGTAGTTATTTTATTGTACATAGGGGCAGTATTATAGTAGTTATATTCTTGTACATAGGGGCAGTATTATAGTAGTTATATTCTTGTACATAGGGGCAGTATTATAGTAGTTATATTCTTGTACATAGGAGCAGTATTATAGTAGTTATATTCTTGTACATAGGGGCAGTATTATAGTAGTTATATTCTTGTACATAGGAGCAGTATTATAGTAGTTATATTCTTGTACATAGGGGCAGTATTATAGTAGTTATATTCTTGTACATAGGAGCAGTATTATAGTAGTTATGTTCTTGTACATAGGGGGCAGTATTATAGTAGTTATATTCTTGTACATAGAAGCAGTATTATAGTAGTTATATTCTTGTACATAGGGGCAGTATTATAGTAGTTATATTCTTGTACATAGGGGCAGTATTATAGTAGTTATATTCTTGTACATAGGAGCAGTATTATAGTAGTTATATTCTTGTACATAGGGGCAGTATTATAGTAGTTATATTCTTGTACATAGGAGCAGTATTATAGTAGTTATGTTCTTGTACATAGGGGGCAGTATTATAGTAGTTATATTCTTGTACATAGGGGCAGTATTATAGTAGTTATATTCTTGTACATAGGGGCAGTATTATAGTAGTTATATTCTTGTACATAGAAGCAGTATTATAGTAGTTATATTCTTGTACATAGAAGCAGTATTATAGTAGTTATATTCTTGTACATAGGGGCAGTATTATAGTAGTTATATTCTTGTACATAGGGGCAGTATTATAGTAGTTATATTCTTGTACATAGGGGCAGCATTATAGTAGTTATGTTCTTGTACATAGGGGGCAGTATTATAGTAGTTATATTCTTGTACATAGGGGCAGTATTATAGTAGTTATATTCTTGTACATAGGGGGCAGTATTATAGTAGTTATATTCTTGTACATAGGAGGCAGTATTATAGTAATTATATTCTTGTACATAGTGGGCAGTATTATAGTAATTATATTCTTGTACATAGGAGCAGTATTATAGTAGTTATGTTCTTGTACATAGGGGGCAGTATTATAGTAGTTATATTCTTGTACATAGGGGCAGTATTATAGTAGTTATATTCTTGTACATAGGGGGCAGTATTATAGTAGTTATATTCTTGTACATAGGAGGCAGTATTATAGTAGTTATATTCTTGTACATAGCAGCAGTATTATAGTAGTTATATTCTTGTACATAGGGGCAGTATTATAGTAGTTATATTCTTGTACATAGGGACAGTATTATAATAGTTATATTCTTGTACATAGGGACAGTATTATAATAGTTATATTCTTGTACATAGGGGGCAGTATTATAGTAGTTATATTCTTCTACATAGGAGGCAGTATTATAGTAGTTATATTCTTGCACATAGGGGGCAGTATTATAGTAGTTATAATCTTCTACATAGGGGGCAGTATTATAGTAGTTATATTCTTCTACATAGGGGGCAGTATTATAGTAGTTATATTCTTCTACATAGGAGGCAGTATTATAGTAGTTATATTCTTCTACATAGGGGCAGTATTATAGTAGTTATATTCTTGTACATAGGGGGCAGTATTATAGTAGTTATATTCTTATACATAGGAGGCAGTATTATAGTAGTTATATTCTTGCACATAGGGGGCAGTATTATAGTAGTTATATTCTTCTACATAGGGGCAGTATTATAGTAGCTTTATTCTTGTATATAGGAGCAGTATTATAGTAGTTATATTCTTGTACATAGGAAAGTGTTATAGCAGTTATATTCTTGTACATAGGGGCAGTATTATAGTAGTTATATTCTTATACATAGGGGCAGTATTATAGTAGTTATATTCTTGTACATAGGGGCAGTATTATAGTAGTTATATTCTTGTACATAGGGGCAGTATTATAGTAGTTATATTCTTGTACATAGGGGCAGTATTACAGCATTTGTATTATTGTATATAGAATATATCCTGGCATGGGAAGGTGCTAGCTCTTTGTTCTTCATATAGCTCCCATATCTATTTGCCATTATATCGGCTCTGCTGAGTTGTGTTCCAGGCACAACCTCTTCTCTGCCGCCGTATGACCCGGATTGTCCCATCATTCATTCATTTCAATTTGAGGTTTGTGAAATTCAAATTCTGACATTTGACTAATTATTGCCGCCCAATCATTTAGCTAAACAGACCGAGGCCGAGTAAATACACAATGCTAGGTATGAGCAGCAGCGTTCATCATTGTCCGCGGGGAGGGGTGCACCTGCTGACACCCATATAGAGGCCTCCGCAGCACAGACCCAGACTATTTAAAGCTTAGAGATTAAAATGTACAGGGGTCGAGAACATTTTTTGACAGTCCTACACTCTAAGTTATGACTTATTACAGCTTACTTAGGGAAACCCTCTCCATATTACCCCTTAAAGGGATTCTCCTTGACTAAAGCAGTGATGAGAACATATCTTCAATGTCAGATTGGTGGAACCCCAACCTCAGCGACCCTATTGGCACAATAACAACGGGCTGCCACATGGCCAAAGCTCTACCAAGTCACATACAGGCCCATATGGTACCTATACATGCCCAGCTATCACTGCAGCTCCTGTCGGGCCCCGTCAGTTTGTGACCTGCTGGCAGTGGCAGTGCTTTATTGAGCGCGCCGAGGTCACAACTCAGTACAAGTCTATGTGAGCCCCATTCTTCCTCTCATAGACTTGGATTGGGAGCTTGTGATGTAACTTCTTACAGCCAGTCGTAGGTTACAGTCAAAAGGTGGCGTCATGAGACCAGAGCAGCACTGACAAAGCATGACAATGCCAGAGGATAAGTGGGGCAGTGGGCTTAAAACTAAAGTGCCACTCCAGCACTGAGAAAAAAATGCTGGCGTGGTGCTTTCAAGCAGATCTGTCAATATATTTCACAATAAAGATAGTGTGGCGCCCCTGAGGCTCTGGTCGCCACAGGGTGCGGTATCCATCTCGGGTAAGGAGGGGGTTAATCACCGGTGTTCCACATTCACACTTTACATACAGCTTAGGAGCCTTCACACAGGGTGGGTGAGTTGGCTCAAGGTAGATAGTGGGGTGGCCAGCACGATGCTTGAGATTTTCCCGGTCACTAAAGCCAGCCACCTGGGAAACGGGGTCCACTTAGCGGTAGAAATAGGCGCAACACACTCACATCAGGGTCAGACCAGTCGGGACCATAGTTCTGACAAGACACTTCTGGAACTCTTGGACTTTAATAGGCCCGGGTTTTGGAGCGGGAGCTCAGCCCGGGTACCTAACCGCTGAGGGGGGACATCCTAGGAAAAGGACACGCTCTCTCTTTCTCTCTTCAAACACCGGTGGTAGCCGCTTACTTGCTTGGGATTGACCGGAGCCCACGACGGCAGAGACCAGCACCTGGGTGCAGCTTTAAACCAGTGAGTAAAAAAACCTGGAACCAGAGTTGCCAACTCAGACTCTGATTAGCGACGCCATCGCCCCACGCTCCGGCACTTCCAGGGGACTGCCAAACCTTTCGTTATCAAACCGGGGCCCACACCGCCTGTGGGGAGCGACACCATCCTGGCTGCCATAACACCTGCCCCGGTGAGGAATTCTGCAGCAGCGGCTACCCCTGGCCGTATACCACAGGTGGCGTCACGACAAACTTTCCCCAACAGCCCGCTTTCCCCTCTTTTTACTACACGCCTCAGAGCAGCGGAACCAGGCAAGGCCACCTGTGACACCACCTGACCCGACCAGCAACAGCCCGGCAACGAGTAGGTTAACAGCCTGCCCCGTAGGGCGCTGCAATAGCATACTGTGCATTTGAAACAGATCTCTTAAACCTGATGATGCTAGTGTACTTACAGAGTAAAACGTCAGAATGTCTATATAATACTTTGTAAAACTTTAAGCTCAGTCTCCACTAACCAAGCCTGATTGACAACTGTTCATCATCCCTCCTCCCTGCTGCTGCTGAATCTCCATCTATCCAGTCTGATTGTCAGCTCATGAGCATCCCTCCTCCCTGCTGCTCAATCTCTGCTAACAGCATCATTGTCAGCTCCTCAGCGTCCCTCCTCCCTGCTGCTGCTCAATCTCTGCTCAGAGCCTCTGTCAGCTCATCAGCGTCCCTCCTCCTTGCTGCTGCTGAATCTCTGCTCACAGCATCATTGTCAGCTCATCTGCGTCCCTCCTCCCTGCTGCTGCTGAATCTCTGCCCACTTAGCCTAATTGTCAGCTCCTCAGCGTCCCTCCTCCCTGCTGCTGCTGAATCTCTGCTGAGAGCCTCTGTCAGCTCATCTGCGTCCCTCCTCCCTGCTACTGCTGAATCTCTGCTTAGAGCCTGTCAGCTCATCAGCGTCCCTCCTTCCTGCTATTGCTGAATATCTGCGCACAGCCTCATTGTCAGCTCATCAGCGTCCCTCCTCCCTGCTACTGCTGAATCTCTGCTCAGAGCCTCTGTCAGCTCATCAGCGTCCCTCCTCCCTGCTGCTGCTCAATCTCTGCTCAGAGCCTCTGTCAGCTCATCAGCGTCCCTCCTCCCTGCTGCTGTTGAATCTCTGCTCAGAGCCTCTGTCAGCTCATCAGCGTCCCCCCTCCCTGCTGCTGCTGAATCTCTGCTCACAGCCTCTGTCAGCTCATCAGCGTCCCTCCTCCCTGCTGCTGCTGAATCTCTGCTCACAGCCTCTGTCAGCTCATCAGCGTCCCTCCTCCCTGCTGCTGCTGAATCTCTGCTCACAGCCTCTGTCAGCTCATCAGTGTCCCTCCCCCCTGCTGCTGTTGAATGTCTGCTCAGAGCCTGTCAGCTCATCAGCGTCCCTCCTCCCTGCTGCTGTTGAATCTCTGCTCACAGCCTCATTGTCAGCTCATCAGTGTCCCTCCTCCCTGCTGCTGCTGAATCTCTGCTTAGAGCCTCTGTCAGCTCATCAGCGTCCCTCCTCCCTGCTGCTGTTGAATCTCTGCTCACAGCCTCATTGTCAGCTCATCAGCGTCCCTCCTCCCTGCTGCTGCTGAATCTCTGCTTAGAGCCTCTGTCAGCTCATCAGTGTCCCTCCTCCCTGCTGCTGTTGAATCTCTGCTCACAGCCTTATTGTCAGCTCATCAGCGTCCCTCCTCCCTGCTGCTGTTGAATCTCTGCTCACAGCCTCATTGTCAGCTCATCAGCGTCCCTCCTCCCTGCTGCTGCTGAATCTCTGCTCACAGCCTCATTGTCAGCTCATCAGCGTCCCTCCTCCCTGCTGCTTCTGAATCTCTGCTCAGAGCCTCTGTCAGCTCATCAGCGTCCCTCCTCCCTGCTGCTGCTGAATCTCTGCTCACAGCCTGTCAGCTCATCAGCGTCCCTCCTCCCTGCTGCTGTTGAATCTCTGCTCACAGCCTCATTGTCAGCTCATCAGCGTCCCCCCTCCCTGCTGCTGTTGAATCTCTGCTCAGAGCCTCTGTCAGCTCATCAGCGTCCCTCCTCCCTGCTGCTGTTGAATCTCTGCTCACAGCCTCATTGTCAGCTCATCAGCGTCCCTCCTCCCTGCTGCTGCTGAATCTCTGCTCACAGCCTGTCAGCTCATCAGCGTCCCTCCTCCCTGCTGCTGTTGAATCTCTGCTCACAGCCTCATTGTCAGCTCATCAGCGTCCCTCCTCCCTGCTGCTGTTGAATCTCTGCTCACAGCCTGTCAGCTCATCAGCGTCCCTCCTCCTTGCTGCTGAATCTCTGCCCTACTAACCTCATTGACAGCTCATCATTGACCCTCCTCCCTGCTGCGGAGATCTCCCACTGCCTAGCATAAGCTGCAGCTGTTAGTCATGGTGGATCTCATTGAATGTCATCATAATAGATATATAAAAGTACGGTTTACACGGTTACTTGATTACTGTATATATGGAGCGATTATATGGTCTTTATATGGCGGTATTATTGGAACCATGTATGGCGGTATTCACTTGTGTCACACTTACGTTAGGGCGCTACACAATATATTATTTTACAAGTGGTGACGACATTATTTAGTCAGTGTATCTGGGCACTGTACTGTACGGTATTTATACTTTGGCACGGTTTGGTACTATTAATTGTTATATAATGTACACAATCTGACTCCTCCGGTGCTATATCTGGGGTGGTGAGCGTCTGTATGAAATATCCCGGGACTATTACTCTCATCGGAGTCACAACTACTTCACCCAAACGAGGAACGATGTCAGAGATCTCCGGCAGTAACATAAGCCGGAGTCATCCCGTGGAGACATGGCGGCCTCGGGCCTGGGAATATTAGTAGCCGGGATCACCTCATCCCCACAGGCCATGATTGTATGTGATAAATTGTGTTTCCTCAATGTTTTGGGCCTGTACTCATCCATGTAACAGCCACGGGGCGGCCTCAGAGTATGGGCCATACATTTTACCAGTTTCTATACATCTTCCCTTACAAAATGGCGTCTCATTGCATTTAGGAGTCATCAGTTTGCCATTTTTTTTCCTTGGAGCGCCATTATGGTCGATCTCCAAGAAATCACGCGTCTTATTTACTGAAACTGTATGGAAGCAAATGGGTTGCTATTTGTTGCCCATAGCAACCAATCAGAGCTCAGCTTTCATTTTCCAAACAGCTCTGGCAGAATTGAAGCTGTGCTATGATTGGTTGCTAAGGACAGTTTCTCCATTACACAGGATTAATAATCTGCCCTATGAGGTTTTGCCTCAATTTAGGGTGAGGTTCCCCGATATATGTATGCCGTCATCGTCCTGAAGCGGCGGCCATGACTGTGTGTGATGTGGGGAGGACAGTCTGTGTACAGCGCTGCAGACTGTGTCGGCACTATGGAGTAATAAGGCCTGTGACCTGTATATGTATCAGAGCACACAGGAATGTGTATTGTGCTGCGTGCACTACAATCCACCATCACCGCGGTGCGGAGTTCATCCAGCGATAATATCTATCAAACACTCCGCTCAGTGGGAGCCGCGTTATTGCCGGGAACATCTGGAGTGCAGCTGCACAGCTCAGCAGATGTTTATAGAGGCGGCACATGTCTACAAATTGTGGCCTCTCACCTAAACTACCGAACGGCGACACACGCTGTCACCCCCCAACACTTGCTGCCACCTCCGCTAGTCACACACATACCCACTGCCACCTCTGCCAGCGACACCCACTGCCACCTCTGCCAGCGACACCCACTGCCGCCTTCACCAGCAACACCCACTGCCGCCTGCACCACAGACACCCACAGTCGCCTCCGGCAGCGACACCCACTACCCCTCCAACAGTTGCCACATCTACCAGGGATACCCGCTGCCGCCTCCACCACAGACACCCACTGCCGCTCCACCAGTTGCCACATCTACCAGGGATACCCGCTGCCGCCTCCACCACAGACACCCACTGCCGTCTCCACCAGTGACACCCACTGCCGCTCCACCAGTTTCCACACCTACCAGGGATACCCGCTGCCACCTCTGTCAATGACACCCACTGCCCCCTCCGTCTGCTGCCGCCTCCGTCAATGACACATGCTGCCGTCTCCGTCAGTGACACACGCTCCCGCCTCCGTCAGTGACACACGCTCCCGCCTCCGTCAGTGACACACGCTCCCGCCTCCGTCAGTGACACACGCTGCCGCCTCCGTCAGTGACACACGCTGCCGCCTCCGTCAGTGACACACGCTGCCGCCTCCGTCAGTGACACACGCTGCCGCCTCCCTCAGTGACACACGCTGCCGCCCCCGTCAGTGACACACGCTGCCGCCCCCGTCAGTGACACACGCTGCCGCCTCCGTCAGTGACACACGCTGCCGCCTCCGTCAGTGACACACGCTGCCGCCTCCGTCAGTGACACACGCTGCCGCCTCCGTCAGTGACACACGCTGCCGCCTCCGTCAGTGACACACGCTGCCGCCTCCGTCAGTGACACACGCTGCCGCCTCCGTCAGTGACACACGCTGCCGCCTCCGTCAGTGACACACGCTGCTGCCTCTGCCAGATACTCCCTTTTGTTCAAAAGTGCCCAAACACATTGTAAGTGGTAACATAAAATATTCATGCACATGAGATTTATTTGCTGTATTTGTGCAAAATCCTTTGTAGATTTCTATTGCTCCTGTCACTATGTTGTTGCATTGCATCTAAACGTTATGTGCAGCAGCGTAATCATCTTTATGACAAATACATTTAAAATAAAAACTAAGCAACTTTGCACATAATTCTGGTTAAATATCTCCTAGTGTTTCGTGCATACAGCTCCTATGCGTCTACCGTAAGAGGTTGCAGTTGCCAACAGAAAAGATAAGGATCAGGGGATACACACAAATCTGGTGGTAACATTATATAAGTCCGAACAACCCATCAAGTTCCCACGATCATATTGCAGAGGGTGTAAGGGCTCATGCGCACGTTGCGTAATAGCATGCATTTACGCTGCGTTTAGCACTCCCAGCACAGTCTATGTAAATTGTGCATGATACGTGCGCACGTTGCTTTTTTGAATGCAGCGATTTGGATGCCAAAATTTTTAACCAAATCTGTGCGTTCATAAAAGCAGCATGTCAATTATTCTGTGCGCTTTGGATGCTGCTCCCGCTCTGTCTATGGTGGGGGCTGCATCCAGAGCACATGAATTCGGCATTTATTCTGCTGAAACACTGCATCCATTTCTGCAGTGATTTGAAGCGCACATGTGCTGTTAAATCGCTGCGGAATATTTAGCAGGCACCTGCGAACATCGTCTTAGGGGTACTTTGCACGCTTCGACATCGCTAGCCGATTGTAGCGATGGTGTGCGCGATAGTCCCTGCCCCCGTCGCAGCTGCGATATCTTGTGATAGCTGCCGTAGCGAACATTATTGCTACGGCAGCTTCACACGCACTTACCTGCCCTGCGACGTCGCTCTGGCCGACGAATCGCCTCCTTCCTAAGGGGGCGGGTCGTGCGACGTCAAAGCGACGTCACATGGCAGGCGGCCAATAGAAGCGGAGGGGCGGAGATGAGCGGAACGTAAACATCCCGACCACCTCCTTCCTTCCGGTGGAAGCAGGTAGGAGATGTTCCTCACTCCTGCAGCTTCATACACAGCGATGTGTGCTGCCGCAGGAGCGAGGAACAACATCGTACCTGTTGCTGCAGCGAAATTATGGAAATGACTGACACTACATAGATCACCAATTTGCGACGCTTTTGCGATCATTTACCTGTGCTTCTAGGCTTTACATGTTGCGACGTCGTTACCGGCGCCTGATGTGCGTCACTTTCGATTTGACCCCGACGAGATTGCAGTAGCGATGTCGCAACGTGCAAAGTACCCCTAAGATTGCCTTCTGTCTAACCGCTTAGATGCTTTAATCGCTGTGTTCACCACGGCATCTAAGGGGGTTAAACTGTGTAATTAAAGATAAGACCCTCATATACTTAAAGACTAGCAGATCTTTATAATTTTATCCTGCGAGCCATAGTTTGGCTGACAGCTATCGAATGCTTACGGGAAAGGGCAGACACAGACAGAAGAGAAAAGGGGCAGACACAGACCGACGAGGGCACCTGCTCAAAACCAGTATACAGCCCGATCATGTGTCTCTAACAGAAGCCACTAGCAGCTTTGTTGAATAAAGTGGGCCCCCCCTTACTTCCTGGACCCCTGGGGGGCTGCAAAGATTGCCACAACAACATGTCCCCCCCCCCTGTACCTCCCCCATGTATGGGACCCCTAACTCCAATTGCAGCAGTCACCGGTGGGTTTCTGTTTTATAAACAACACAAATATGAATTAAGCAAAAAAAAAAAAAAAAGCAGTAAATTCCGTGCTGAATGAGCCCCGAGTGGCGATTTCCTATCATTTCTTTGCATGTTGGCAGCAGCAGCACGCTCCGCCTGGCGCTCTATATACAGACACATACACGGCTTCATTACACCCAGGTCCACACAGGCATCAAAGGCCGGTACATAATAATGGTGAACACGCCAGAGGCGAATCCAGAGCCGCACACAGCTCCGCCATTTGTGAGGGAATATGACATGAAAGGTGCCGGGGTCAAGGCTTCATTCTTACTGATTCATAAAGACGTCTTTCTCCGGCTCATTCACTGATTCTCAGAGCAAAAAAAAAAAAGTCACAAGATTCCTCTCCCAACAGCTCTGAAGCTCTGCTGAAACCGACACGGCTCACCTGTCCCCGTATTAAATATCAGCGCCCCTGCCCGAGCGCATTCACAGCCACATCATACACACGGGGGCTTCCCAACACTTCCTCATTTACTTTAAATTCTTAATTAAATCGCAAGTTATCTGCTTCAGGTCAGGTGCATTGTATCCAGTGCAGACAATGCTCTGTGAGCTAAACACAGCCCATACTGCTGTCAGCTGATACAATGTATCCAGTGTAGACAACGCTCTGTGACATAAATACAGTTGATCCTGCTGTCAGCTGATACAATGTATCTAGTGTAGACAACGCTCTGTGACATAAATACAGTTGATCCTGCTGTCAGCTGATACAATGTATCTAGTGTAGACAACGCTCTGTGAGCTAAACACCCCAGACTCCAGGCTGATACATTGTATCCAGTGCAGACAATGCTCTGTGAGCTAAACACAGCCCATACTGCTCTCAGCTGATACAATGTATCTAGTGTAGACAATGTTCTGTGACATAAATACAGTTGATACTGCTCTCAGCTGATACAATGTATCTAGTGTAGACAATGCTCTGTGACATAAATACAGTTCATACTGCTCTCAGCTGATACATTGCATCTAGTGTAGACAATGCTCTGTGACATAAATACAGTTGATCCTGCTCTCAGCTGATACATTGTATCTAGTGTAGACAATGCTCTGTGAGCTAAACACCCCAGACTCCAGGCTGATACATTGTATCCAGTGCAGACAATGCTCTGTGAGCTAAACAGCCCAGACTCCAGGCTGATACATTGTATCCAGTGCAGACAATGCTCTGTGAGCTAAACACAGCCCATACTGCTCTCAGCTGATACAATGTATCCAGTGTAGACAACGCTCTGTGACATAAATACAGTTGATCCTGCTCTCAGCTGATACAATGTATCCAGTGTAGACAATGCTCTGTGACATAAATACAGTTGATCCTGCTCTCAGCTGATACAGTGTATCCAGTGCAGATAACGCTCTGTGAGCTGAACACCTTGGAGTCCAGACTGTCATATTGTAACAAAACCAGCAGAGAGATCTGTGCAGCAACTAACATTAGAAAGCATCTAAATCCCATTTAAAGCTAATACTTCTCACAGCTGAGACTTTGCTACAATTATGCGCAATGCAGACAACGCTCTGTGAGCTAAACATCCTGGACTCCAGACTGATACATTGTAACAAACTAGCAAAGAGATCTGCGCAGTTGCTGATGGAAAAAAAAAAAGTATCTAAATCCCATTTAGAGCTAATATTTTTCACACCTGGGACTTTGTTACAATGTAACCAGTGCAGACAATGCTCTGTGAGCGAACTAGTCAGGACTCCAGACTGATATATAGTAACAAACCAGCAGAGAGATCTGTGCAGCTGCTGATTTAGAAAGCATCTAAATCCCATTTAGAGTTAATACTTTTTACATCTGAGACTTTGTTACGTTACAATTGTATGCAGTGCAGACAATGCTCTGTGAGCTAACCAGCCAGGACTCCAGCCTGATACATTGTAACAAATCAGCAGAGAGATCTGTGCAGCTGCTGATGTGTTTAGCTCACAGAGCGTTGTCTACACTGGATACATTGTATCAGCTGACAGCAGGATCGGCTGTGTTTAGCTCACAGAGCATTGTGTGCACTGGATACAATGTATCAGCTGAGAGCAGGATCGGCAGTGTTTAGCTCACAGAGCATTGTCTACACTGAATACATTGTTTCAGCTGACAGCAGGCTTGGCTGTGTTTAGATTACAGAGCGTTGT
Organism: Anomaloglossus baeobatrachus; assembly: GCF_048569485.1. Taxonomy (NCBI): domain Eukaryota; kingdom Metazoa; phylum Chordata; class Amphibia; order Anura; family Aromobatidae; genus Anomaloglossus; species Anomaloglossus baeobatrachus. The sequence goes on from NC_134353.1 coordinate 942,022,112, forward strand.
CTACACTGGATACATTGTATCAGCTGACAGCAGGATCAGGTGTGTTTAGCTCACAGAGCGTTGTCTACACTGGATATATTGTATCAGGTGAGAGCAGGATCAGCTGTGTTTAGCTCACAGAGCGTTGTCTACACTGGATATATTGTATCAGGTGAGAGCAGGATCAGCTGTGTTTAGCTCACAGAGCGTTGTCTACACTGGATATATTGTATCAGGTGAGAGCAGGATCAGCTGTGTTTAGCTCACAGAGCGTTGTCTACACTGGATATATTGTATCAGGTGAGAGCAGGATCAGCTGTGTTTAGCTCACAGAGCGTTGTCTACACTGGATATATTGTATCAGGTGAGAGCAGGATCAGCTGTGTTTAGCTCACAGAGCGTTGTCTACACTGGATATATTGTATCAGGTGAGAGCAGGATCAGCTGTATTTAGCTCACAGAGCGTTGTCTACACTGGATACATTGTATCGGCTGAGATCAGGATCGGCTATGGACAGAATTACTGCCTCTGAATGGAAACAAGCATTTCTATTCACTGCCAGGAAGCAGAGATCTTGAAAAAAGGAAATGTAGTCTATTAAAAAGTTGTAGCACTTTTCCTTTATAGAGATTTCGCATTCTTTCTACAGAACCCTCTAATAAGGGCAGGCTGACAGACCACAGCGGGTAATGAGTGTATCCAGGGTGCGGCACTTACAGTGATGCTGTACATCCCGCTGCCCCTGCGCTGCAGTGGGGCGCTCAGAATCCGCTTCGTACATCCCCAAAGCCGTGTCCTCGTCTTCCAGTAGGGATACTTGACTCGATCTCTTCTTACCAGCTAACCAGCTTGAAGGCAATGGGGTGTTGGACGCAGATCTCAACAGCAAAATGCAGACAGCCAAGATAGCCCATAACTTCATCTTAGAAAGGCTTCCAAGAAAGGGACCTGCCGGGGCAAGAAGAAGACAACAGGCAGGTAAGTTACAACTTATCCTGGAGTTTCCATACACTGTGTGCTGTAGTGGCTGGTGTATTGGCATCACCTGGTAAAGGGGAAAGGATTTAACATTGTGATTGCTGGGGTCTGACCTCCGAGCCCCCCACCCATCCCCTTATTCACTGCACAGCCGATGACCAATGCGTAGGGTGGAATCACAGCGACAGCAATGCCCAATCATTGTAACTGGTGGGGTTTGACCTCCGAGCCCCCACCCATCCACCATTGTGCAGGGTGGAATAAAAAGGGACAGGAATGCCCCGACATTGTGGAATCAGAAGGTGAAGTGAACCTGTCACTTTATATAAATATATGGTTGTTGGACCTGGTGGAAATGCCGCCGTTCTCCTGAATCCGGCGATGTTTTTCTTTTTATCCTGGGCCTCTCCGTTCCAGAGATATGGCCTCCTCTTCCCTATATGCAAAACTCATCTTGTTAGCCAACTGGGCGTGGCCATCATATCATATCTGTGAGTGTCTTCCCACAGAGAAACAAGGCTAGATTGAAAAGAATTGGCCGTATCTCAGGAATGGAGAGGAGCACAGACAAAAGAGACATCGCCCGATTCAGGAGAACGGCGGCATTGACACAACAATCTAATATATAAAGCTGAGTGTGTGTGTGTGTGTGTGTGTGTGTGTGTGTGTGTGTCCTAAAGGAATCCGCACCATCGCTTTTACAATCACAAAATTTTGCACAGACACCCTATGTGACTCAGGAAACGTCTTAGACTATGTTTTGATGGGAAAATTTAACCCCGCGCTTTACAGTTACTCTCCAAAATACATGCCTCCATTAAACTCAATGGAGCTGCAAGCTATAGGTTATTAATAGGAGCTGTGAGTGGTTGCTATAGGAACAAAGGAAATTGTTAGTATAAGAAGCTTATGTGTGAGGTAATAAGATGTCGGTGGTGAGACAGACAGAGAGAGACTGAGAGACTGAGAGACAGGCAGACAGACAGGGAAAGAGACAGAGAAAGAGACAGACAGTCAAAGAGACAGACAGAGGCAGACAGACACAGATAGACAGGGAAACAGACAAGGAAAAAGACAGAGACCAGGAAAGAGACAGACGGAAAAAAGAGACAGACGGAAAAAAGAGACAGACGGGAAAAGAGACAGACGGGAAAAAGAGACAGACGGAAAAAAGAGACAGACGGGAAAAGAGACAGACGGGAAAAGAGACAGACGGGAAAAGAGACAGACGGAAAAAAGAGACAGAGGAAAAAAGAGACAGACGGGAAAAGAGACAGACGGGAAAAGAGACAGACGGGAAAAGAGACAGACGGAAAAAAGAGACAGACGGGAAAAGAGACAGACGGAAAAAAGAGACAGACGGGAAAAAGAGACAGACGGAAAAAAGAGACAGACGGAAAAAAGAGACAGACGGAAAAAAGAGACAGACGGGAAAAGAGACAGACGGAAAAAAGAGACAGACGGGAAAAGAGACAGACGGGAAAAGAGACAGACGGGAAAAAGAGACAGACGGAAAAAAGGGACAGACGGAAAAAAGAGACAGACGGGAAAAGAGACAGACGGAAAAAAGAGACAGACGGGAAAAGAGACAGACGGGAAAAAGAGACAGACGGAAAAAAGGGACAGACGGAAAAAAGAGACAGACGGGAAAAGAGACAGACGGAAAAAAGAGACAGACGGGAAAAGAGACAGAGAGAGACAGACAGATACAGACCGAGAGATACAGACAGACAGAGATACACACAGACAGACATGGATAGAGACAGACACGGAAAGAGACAGAGACAGACACACAGAGACAGACTAGGAGATACAGACAGAGACTGGTATAGAGATAGCAAGATAGTTACTATCCTGGGCAACGCCCGGGCACTACAGCTAAAATATATATATATATAGACCACTGAATGGCAGGTTCCATATTCCACCACTATCCAGCTATTGCTAGAATACAAACACAGCAGACCATGTACTGTACTTACTGACACCACGTATAGATGTAGCAGAGCTGAGTTTGTTACCAGATGAAATGACAATTCTCAAAATGTAAGTAACATATGGGACAATGATAAGTTGCAGAGACACAAGGATACAACTACATCTGACCAATTCAGCTCTGCTCCATCTGCTCACATAAAATATGAAAGTGATCCATCATTATGGATTGTTCTGAATTAAAATATCAAACAGTGAATATCTAAAAGGAGATGTAGCAGAGCTGAATTGGTCATGATCTGTTTAGTTTTTTCTACAGTAAGGAGGCCAGTATTTACAAGCATTGCCATGAAACCTACCTCCATAGGACCATACAGAAAGGGCCATCAGGAGCTGATATTACACAGGGCTTGGAAACACATCATTCTGCATAGTAGCAAAATAAAAACAAAAAACGGTAGATGTGATGGAATTGCAGAGTTGCTTTTGTATACATTTACATTGATAGCTTTCCATCCGTTGCAGAACTACAACTCCCAGCAGTGTCCCCTGAGTGACTGCTCCCGGTGACCCCGCTGCGCACAACACGGGGTCGCTGGAAACGGCAGCAGTCGGTTCACAATGTGATCGCATGTCCGGAAGAATTCAGTAAAAGCAAAGTTTACACTACGAAAATACTCCGTGTGGGAAACACTAGAGCCGAGTGTATGCAAAGCAAAAATAGACGCTCGCTCCTGTCGCACTTAACCCCTTCTGCCCCTGTAGTAAACGGAGATAAGTCTCCTACAGAATCAAAGCACAATATAGTGGTCCATCCCCTCGAAATATGTCAGACTGGGGTGGCAGGGGCCCACCAGTAACACTGACTCTGGGGGCCACGGATCAACTACATACAAATATTACATTCACAACTTTATCAATGATTCTATATAACGATATACTGGTTAGTTTGTAAAATGAACGATGAGAAGTTTCATTTTGTACCAACTACTGATTATGTTGGGGGTTATGTACTACAGCAGAGGGGCCCACCCGGGAATTCTCCAGCTCTCCAGTGGGCCAGTCCACGCCTGCCCTTGATTATCCTACATAGATGCTTCCTTTGTACACAGTGTAACAAGTATATTGTGCCAATTACTGATCATGTTGTAGGTGATGTACTACAGCAGAGAGGCCCACCAGTGGATTCTCCAGCTCTCCAGTGGGCCAGTCCACGCCTGCCCCTGATTGTACAAAGGAAGTATCTATGTCGGACACAGTGTAAGAAGTATACTGTGCCAACTACTGATCATGTTGTAGGTGATGTACTACAGCAGAGAGGCCCACCGGAGAATTCTCCTGCTCACCAATGGGCCAGTCCACGCCTGCCCCTGATTGTACAAAGGAAGTATCTATGTCGGACACAGTGTAAGAAGTATACTGTGCCAACTACTGATCATGTTGTAGGTGATGTACTACAGCAGAGAGGCCCACCGGAGAATTCTCCTGCTCACCAATGGGCCAGTCCACGCCTGCCCCTGATTGTACAAAGGAAGTATCTATGTCGGACACAGTGTAAGAAGTATACTGTGCCAACTACTGATCATGTTGAAGGTGATGTACTACAGCAGAAAGGCCCACCGGAGAATTCTCCAGCTCTCCAGTGGGCCAGTCCATGCCTGCCCCCGATTGTCCTACATACTGTAGATGCTTTCTCTATGTGTCCACTATCATATTTCCATGTGATTGGGCAATGATGGGTCCTTGCCCCCAAAAACAAATTTGTCTTCATCACGTTTAGCGAGGCCCAGGCACAAACTGACGACTCCGATATAGATAGAGGGGATTTATTAGGGAAATATCCAAATATCTGTGACCCAGGAGAAGAATAAAGAAATGCAATGGTTTTGTGTATTACTAATGGGATCAGGAAGCGTTTATGGAGGAGAAGCCCTGGAATATCTGTACAGAGATCGACGCTATGGGTCTACAGATGGAGCAGAGCCGTACATGTGACGTGCTAATGACAAACTCAGATCTGCTACATCAGTGAGGCCGTTTTCGGGTAGCGGGGAAACAGATTTCGCCTATCTTGTTGGTATTGTAGATCCTTGTGGTTTGTAACTGGAGATGTGGAGTTAATCTCCAAAGAACATGTCACACATGGAGACGATACACAGCGCTGCCAGGAGTGTTTATACAAGTCCCCGAGCCGGGACAGAGGAGCGCATTATCCATTCTGCTCCTGCTATTTATCAGCATACAACTGGGGAGCCATACTGGGACTGGTACAAGACCAAAGAGCAATGTATGGAGGGCACTGGGGTTCAAACCCTCCAGCCTAGGTCTAGGCATCCATGTATATATTATAGGGATCTTTTGAAAAACAGCGCCACCCCTGTCCACAGGTTGTGTGTGGTATTGCAACTCAGCCACAATCAGTTCATTGCAGCTGAGCCAGACACTATGTTGCTTTTTAGAGGAGAGGAGCCATGTTTCTCTCTCCAGATCGATTTAATTGGGTCATCTTAACTAGGGAAGATATCACAGGAAGGTTGATAACTGGGGGGTCTGACTGCCGGGACCCCCACCAAGCCTGAGAACTGTGGCCTCACAAGCTCTGCCATACTCAGCCATCCCATAGGGAATGGGTGGAGTAGCCAATGGGCGAAGAAATCTATTTCGGAGATAATTAGGGGTCTCAGCCATATTATAATATATATTATATATATATATATATATATATATATATATATATATATATATATATATATATATATATATACACACACACACACATATATACAGTGCCTACAAGTAGTATTCAACCCCCTACAGATTTAGCAGGTTTACACATTCGGAATTAACTTGGCATTGTGACATTTGGACTGTAGATCAGCCTGGAAGTGTGAAATGCAGCAAAAAAGAATGTTATTTATTTTTTATTTATTTTTTTTAAATTGTGAAAAGTTTATTCAGAGGGTCATTTATTATTCAACCCCTCAATCCACCAGAATTCTGTTTGGTTCTCCTAAAGTATTAAGAAGTATTTCAGGCACAAAGAACAATGAGCTTCACATGTTTGGATTAATTATCTCTTTTTCCAGCCTTTTCTGACTAATTAAGACCCTCCCCAAACTTGTGAACAGCACTCATACTTGGTCAACATGGGAAAGACAAAGGAGCATTCCAAGGCCATCAGAGACAAGATCATGGAGGGTCACAAGGCTGGCAAGGGGTACAAAACCCTTTCCAAGGAGATGGGCCTACCTGTCTCCACTGTTGGGAGCATCATCCGGAAGTGGAAGGCTTATGGAACTACTGTTAGCCTACCACGGCCTGGACAGCCTTTGAAAGTTTCCACCCGTGCCGAGGCCAGGCTTGTCCGAAGAGTCAAGGCTAACCCAAGGACAACAAGGAAGGAGCTCCGGGAAGATCTCATGGCAGTGGGGACATTGGTTTCAGTCAATACCATAAGTAACGTACTCCACCGCAATGGTCTCCGTTCCAGACGAGCCCGTAAGGTACCTTTACTTTCAAAGCGTCATGTCAAGGCTCGTCTACAGTTTGCTCATGATCACTTGGAGGACTCTGAGACAGACTGGTTCAAGGTTCTCTGGTCTGATGAGACCAAGATCGAGAGCTTTGGTGCCAACCACACACGTGACGTTTGGAGACTGGATGGCACTGCATACGACCCCAAGAATACCATCCCTACAGTCAAGCATGGTGGTGGCAGCATCATGCTGTGGGGCTGCTTCTCAGCCAAGGGGCCTGGCCATCTGGTCCGCATCCATGGGAAGATGGATAGCACGGCCTTCCTGGAGATTTTGGCCAAGAACCTCCGCTCTTCCATCAAGGATCTTAAGCTGGGTAGTCATTTAATCTTCCAACAAGACAACGACCCAAAGCACACAGCCAAGAAAACCAAGGCCTGGTTCAAGAGGGAAAAAATCAAGGTGTTGCAGTGGCCTAGTCAGTCTCCTGACCTTAACCCAATTGAAAACTTGTGGAAGGAGGTCAAGATTAAAGTCCACATGAGACACCCAAAGAACCTAGATAACTTGGAGAAGATCTGCATGGAGGAGTGGGCCAAGATAACTCCAGAGACCTGTGCCGGCCTGATCAGGTCTTATAAAAGACGATTATTAGCTGTAATTGCAAACAAGGGTTATTCCACAAAATATTAAACCTAGGGGTTGAATAATAATTGACCCACACTTTTATGTTGAAAATTTATTAAAATTTAACTGAGCAACATAACTTGTTGGTTTGTAAGATTTATGCATCTGTTAATAAATCCTGCTCTTGTTTGAAGTTTGCAGGCTCTAACTTATTTGCATCTTATCAAACCTGCTAAATCTGCAAATCTGCGGGGGGTTGAAGACTACTTGTAGGCACTGTGTAATATATATATATATATATATATATATATATATATATATATATATATATATATATATATATATATATATATATATATATATAGATATGTTAAAAATTAATTTTGTATCTGGGTTTCGTTAAAGATGTTGTATCGTTTGGCTTTTACACTTATTAATTCCCTGCTAAATGAGTTAACTGAAAATTGGTCAGTGAGCTGTTCTGATGAGAGATTACAACTATTAAATCTGTTTTTTCTGAGCTGATTTTTTTCATCTCATCTTCAGTGTGGTCCTAGATGATAAACAACCACAGAGAAGCTCAGAAAAACCTAGATAAAAGAGTTAGAAAATTCCTGTTAGGGGAAGCTCACTGATGGTTTATCAGTTAACTCATTCTACAGTCAGAAATTGATTTTTTTAATTAAAGGTAGAATGATTATTTGTAGCCCAAAAATTGTATACCTTTCAATATAAAATAAACAAAACTATATTCTTTCATAATTGATAAGAGAACAGGGGAGACATTGCTTCTGCTGCTATCTTGGCTGATACATTGTAACAAGAACATCAGCTGTTTACAAACAGATTATCAGCCTCTGAATATAGAGGAGGTTTTCATTCACTGACAGGAAGCCGAGATATTGAGCTTGGAAATTAAAAGTTGTAAAATGTAATTGAACAATGAGAGTTTGTTTGTTTGTTGTTTGTATTTCCCAGTTCTAATGATGTCCATAAGCCGACAGGAGGACGGACGGGACCCCCAGAGACTGATGCCTGGGGGGGGGGCAGTCCTCCGCGTAGATGTCACAGGGACTAATGATACATTGTCACCAGCGTTGATCACACAAGGCAGACAAATGAGCAGCGCCAAAACAAGACCCCAAAGCCAATGACCCCAGTGCCCTCCATACACAAACCTCACGTCTGACTTCCCCTTCTCCAATCCCAAATTAACCCGACCCTCAGAGGAAACAATTGGGCATTGAGGATTGTGCAGGAGCCCGTGGGGTCCGGTGCCCACCCCATTGGGGGGTACATATAAAGACCACTGGCTAGCGGAGAAAACCAAGCCTTGGGGGACAGGAGGGCTAACATTTACCCCCACCAATGCCTTGAGGCACTAAAGTTTGGAGGACAGAAAGCCGGGGTGCAGCTACAAGGGGGGCAGAGGTGATTTACCATAGACCCTGATGAGTGATGACGGCCAAAGATTCCATAGACATAGTTTAAGCATGAATGTTACAAAAATCTGTAACGGCGCCCCCCATCTACCATGTGCTCTGTAATAATGGGGTCTCCCGATACACCAAATATGCACATATAGATGGAGCGCACATTCTAAAGTGTAGCAGAGCTGAGTTTACAAGTGAATTTACCAGGTGTAGCAGAGCTGAGTTTGCAAGTGTATTTACCAGATATAGCAGAGCTGAGCTTGCAAGTGTATTTACCAAATGTAGCAGAGCTGAGCTTGCAAGTGTATTTACCAGATGTAGCAGAGCTGAGCTTGCAAGTGTATTTACCAAATGTAGCAGAGCTGAGCTTGCAAGTGTATTTACCAGATGTAGCAGAGCTGAGCTTGCAAGTGTATTTACCAGATGTAGCAGAGCTGAGCTTGCAAGTGTATTTACCAGATGTAGCAGAGTTCAGCTTGCAAGTGTATTTACCAGATATAGCAGAGCTGAGCTTGCAAGTGTATTTACCAAATGTAGCAGAGCTGAGCTTGCAAGTGTATTTACCAGATGTAGCAGAGCTGAGCTTGCAAGTGTATTTACCAGATGTAGCAGAGCTGAGCTTGCAAGTGTATTTACCAGATGTAGTAGAGCTGAGCTTGCAAGTGTATTTACCAGATGTAGCAGAGCTGAGCTTGCAAGTGTATTTACCAGATGTAGCAGAGCTGAGCTTGCAAGTGTATTTACCAGATGTAGCAGAGCTGAGCTTGCAAGTGTATTTACCAGATGTAGCAGAGCTGAGCTTGCAAGTGTATTTACCAGATGTAGCAGAGCTGAGCTTGCAAGTGCATTTACCAGATGTAGCAGAGCTGGGCTTGCAAGTGCATTTACCAAATGTAGCAGAGCTGGGCTTGCAAGTGCATTTACCAAATGTAGCAGAGCTGGGCTTGCAAGTGCATTTACCAAATGTAGCAGAGCTGGGCTTGCAAGTGCATTTACCAAATGTAGCAGAGCTGGGCTTGCAAGTGCATTTACCATGTATAACAGAGCTGAGTTTGCAAGTGCATTTACCAGGTGTAGCAAAGCTGAGTTTGCAATGGAGCTTGTCTGGTGAAACAGAACTGAATTTACAAGCGAGTTTGTCAGATGCAGTAGAGCTAAGTTGGCAAGTGAGTTTACCAGATATAGTAGAGCTGAGTTTGCAAGTGAGTTTACCAGGTGTAGCAGAGCTGAGTTTGCAAGTGAGTTTACCAGGTGTAGCAGAGCTGAGTTTGTGAGTTTACCAGGTATAGCAAAGCGGAGTTTGCAATTGAGCTTGTCAGGTGTAACAGAACTAAGTTTACAAGTGAGTTTGTCAGATGTAGGAGAGCTGAGTTTGCAAGGTCCTACAGAGTTCAGTTTGCAAGTGAATTTGCAAGGTGTAGCAGAGCTGAGTCTGCCAGGTGTAATAGCACTGTGTTTGACAGTGAGTTTTTCAGGTATTGTAAAGCTGAGTTTGCAAGTGAGTTATCAAGGTGTAGCAGAGCGGAGTTTGTCATTCTTTGCAACTCACCATGTAGATACAAAACGTAGGATGTGCCAGAATCCTCTAAACATAATCAGAATGTATAAGACTGAGCTAATGTGCCAAAATTATAAAAGGGAATCTGTCACCAGGTTTTTGCTCCCCCATCTGAGAGCAGCATAATGTAGGGACAGAGCCCCTGATTCCAGCAATGTGTCACTTACTGATCTGTTTGCTGTCATTTTGATAAAATCACTGTTTTCTCTGCTGCAGTTATACAGAGCTCATAAATATGCTGGACTACCTGCAGCATGTCAAGTAGTCCTGTAATGATAATCTCCTGCTGATTAAACTGTGATTATATCAAAATTACACTAAACAGCCTAGTAAGTGACAGATCACTGGAATAAGGGACTCTGTCCCTAAATTATACTGTGGCAAAAACCTGGTGGTGACAGGTTCCCTTTAATGCCATGAGTGCAGATATGATGTATTTGCCATTTTGATATATTTTTACACTGTCATTTTCACCATAAATTGATACATTTGTGACATTATTGATAAATTACCTGATATCTTGATTTATTATTATCTGAGGTGTTCCACAGCGATGCAGGAGAGTCATCAGGACGTATAACCCTACAGAGATCAGTTCCCAGCTCAGCTCTGCTTCATCCCGTCCCTTCACTTTCATCCGATATTCTTTTCTGATCCACAAATCTGTGTCTGTTTATTGGGGTAAATGCGGCCCATGTGTGTGCGCTCTGCAGAGCGGGGTGTGTATATATTTGTGTTTTGAAACCCTACACTTTAATGAAAGCCACTTGTGCTGCCTCCTCCAGACTCTACGTTGCACGGTTTGGCGGTAAGCAGTTATAATATTTGTATATGAGATTACAGCACAGAGACCGAAACGCGCCGTGACACTCCCTGCAATAAACAGTATACCTCTTAGAGGTAAATAATACATTCAGATGTTTACAGTTATCCCTGTCTGTAGCTGGGACTGTAGGAGTCCCTATAGAAGAGGGGAGTCCCCTGCATCAGACCCTCCCTAACCAGAGAGGAGAGCGGCTGCAGAGTGCACCTCTCCTGCCGAAGGCCTCAGATCATCTGTGCGGTATATGGATGGTGCATTATTTTTTATGCTCTGTAAGCATTGCTACCTATGAATGTCATGGAGGAAGTCCTCTGCTCAGGACCCCTCTATATTAGCCAGAAAGGAGAGCTCCTGCAGAGTGCACCTCTCCTGCCGAAGGCCCCAGATCATCTGTGCGGTATATGGATGGTGTATTATTTTTTATGCTCTGCAAGCATTGCTACCTATGAATGTCATGGAGGAAGTCCTCTGCTCAGGACCCCTCTATATTAGCCAGAAAGGAGAGCTCCTGCAGAGTGCACCTCTCCTGCCGAAGGCCCCAGATCATCTGTGCGGTATATGGATGGTGTATTATTTTTTATGCTCTGCAAGCATTGCTACCTATGAATGTCATGGAGGAAGTCCTCTGCTCAGGGCCCCTCTATATTAGCCAGAAAGGAGAGCTCCTGCAGAGTGCACCTCTCCTGCTGAAGGACCCTGATCATCTGTGCAGTATATGGATGGTGCATCAATGTTTACGTGCTGCAGGTATTACTAAATTACCTTCTTTGTACACCCTATGAATGTCATGGAGGGAGTCCTTTACTCGGGACCCCTATCTATTAATCAGAAAGGAGAGCTGCTGCAAAGTGCATCTCTCCTGCTGAAGGACCCAAATTATCTGTGGAATATATAGATGGTGTATTAATTTTTTTATATGCTGGGAGGTATTACTATATTACCTTTATGCACCCCATGAATATCATGGAGGAAGTCCTTTGCTTGGGACCCCTCTGTATTAGCCAGAAAGGAGAGCTGCTGCAGAGCGCACCTCTCCTGCTGAAGGACCCGAATCATCTGTGCAGTATATGGATGGTGCATTACTTTTTATACTGCTGCTGGTATTACTAAATTACCTCTTTGGTGCACCCTATGAAAGCTTGTAACCGACTAGACCCCCAGCATCCTCTATACAGATCATGCCCCCCATTATCCTGCACAATGTAAGCCACAAGGGCCGGACCCTCTCCCCTCTGTACCAGTCCGTTTACCGTAATTTCTATTTCATTTCATGTACAGCCCCATGGAGTCAATAATAATAATAATGATGTGTCCGTAGGTTTAGATAGGAGTGATAGCTTTCAGCTCTGCTACATCTAAATTGTGAAACCTATTTACTTAAAATATATATTTTATATATTATTTCAAGGCTTTTAGACTAAAAGGGTCTCACTTTTTTAGCCTGTATATATTACACAGTTAACAGTCACAAAAGTGGCCAATAATTCAATGTAATATTAATGGTGCAGTGTAGGTTATCTGATAAGTGTGCTGCCACAATGTGGCCACTAGAGGGCAGGAGAGAACGCTCTCTAGCACTGACTACTACTCTGATCAAGTTCTATCAGGACATAGTGAGAATTCCTCTGCCCTGTGGAACTTATTCAGTCTGAAGTTCAGGCTTTGAGGGGCTGTTGTTGCTGTCTGGGGCTGTTTTGGCTATATCCCCCCTCCCCTTGTCCATTAGAATCAACAGACATCAACTGATACTAATGGACATTCATTGATTATTATCAGAAAAGAAGTTTCAGCTTCTGACTCTGTTCTTGAGTGTATTTATAGAAGCTGAATATTATTTTTTTAAAAAAATATTTAAAAAAAAAAAAAAGTGCCCTAAAAACAAAAAAAACAAAAACACATACACAAAAAACCCTAAAAACAAATTGCAGAGCGGAGTTTGTACATATATTACATTGCAGCGACCGTCCTACTACTAAACAGACCGGAAGCTTTCGGGATCTACAAATTGATTAAATGTCAAAAAAGTCAGAACTAAACATTTATTTACATCTACGTCTCTTATTATATAAATAAACACGACAAACCTAGCTCTGCTATATCTGCTAAGATGGCTGCAATGGGTCTTTCCTCCTAGGACGTCTCCTCTGTATAACCAGTGTCCATGCAGAGCCTCCTATGAATATTTTGGAAATTTTCACTATTGTTTATTTTTTATATTCTTCGATTTATACTTCTTTTCCATCTACAATGCATCTACCTATTGTTACTAGTCATATGTGTCAGTTATTACATAGTAATTAGGAGCAGGAGACCAATTATACAAAAGTCAAACATTTTGGTTAGAAAATCACAAAAACTTTAGTTTGATGTTTTGAGTCTTTTCTATTTTATGGTTTTTTTTGTTTTGTTTTTTTTTACTTGATGGCATGTGAATGGTGGAATGTGTTATCTGGTAATTTCTTGAGTGTTAGTGATACATTACAACATGTTGCGGTCATTACATGCGAGTATGCGACACGTTAGATTGTTTGGGTTGTATGTGATCCATTTTCCGTTAGGCGAATGTTCACACAATGCAATTTCATGACTTTTTATGTTGTTGCGATTTTCCAATTTTTTTTTGTACTGAGATATGGGAAAAAAGCAGCACAATCTCATGGTGTGAACACTGCTTTACTCTTGTTACAATAATCTATTAGTAAATGGATTTGATACATTGTTACTCATCAGGCTATGTTCTCAGCATTAAATACATTGTTACTCGTCAGGCTATGATCTCAGCATTGTTACTTGTTGGGATATGTTCACAGCATTTGATACATTGTTACTCGTCAGGCTATGATCTCAGCATTGTTACTTGTTGGGATATGTTCACAACATTTGATACATTGTTACTTGTCAGGCAATGTTCTGAGCACTCGATACATTGTTACTCATTGGGCTAGGCTCTCAGCACTCGATACATTGTTACTTGTCAGGCTATGCTCTCAGCACTCGATACATTGTTACTTGTCAGGCTATGTTCACAGCATTTGATACATTGTTACTTGTCAGGCTCTGTTCACAGCATTTGATACATTGTTACTTGTCAGGCTCTGTTCTCAGCGCTCAATATATTGTTAGGCTATGTTCTCAGTATTAGATACATTGTTACGTCTCAGGCTATGTTCACAGCATTTTTTCTCTACGATTTTTGCAATATTACATTAAATATTGCTGCGCTTTTATTGCTTTTGCATTAAGTGATGGTGTCTTTAGGTCTAATACGTAGTGAGTAAGAGTATTCGATACATTGATATAGTGTTTCACATCAGGGTTATTACGTGGATTTGATACATTGTTACTGGTTCAATGTGATTTATGTTCTTACATTTGATACATTGTTACATGTTAGTACTTGATACAATGTTACACTTCTTACATGATGGTTAATGGATACATTATGACATGTTAGTACTTGATGCGCTCTCACATGTCAGTTTACTTCTTGTTCTGCGGTTCTCTATGACTTTATGGCACAGGGTTGTTTGTGGTACTGGGATACATGGTCTCATAGTGTGATACATTGTTGCACTCTGAAGTCACCTACCGTTTGTCTGGCCTCTCTAGCCCTAAGATGGACATTAATCCGACCTCCTGAGGATGGGTAACCTGCTGGGGTCCAGGGATCCTACCAATGCTGGGCAGGTGGGGGCTCCCAGGCTCTCCAGAGCTGAGATCAGGCAGCTGCTCGGTCCTCCTTCCCTCCAGAGATCAGTAGCAGCAATTCTGCAGAGAGGAGATGTGGATGCTCCAATCCTGCTGAGGAATCCAGGGATCACACACCATCAACAACTGTGGGGAGTCAGATGAAGACATGGGGGCTCCTGTAACAGCAGCTGGTCCAAGGAGAACCACAACAGCTGAGGAGCCGGCACACCACAAGGACTGACACTTTCTCCAGGGTAAGATCCAAGTGGAATGTGAAGAGATGAATGTCTTCTGCAATGCCAACTCCTTCCAGGGTGAAGAACAAAAAGAAGCAGCTGCTAATCCTGCAGGTCCTGAGCTGAGCCTCTACCTGCTCAATGCTCCAAGCTGGAGGACAGATGTGCTGCGCTCACATGAAGGGAAGGTTTGCCAAGACAAGAAGCAGGGGAATGGATTTATAGGCTCCCTGGGTGTGACTCCTCATCCAGCCCCGCTCTGATTGGCTCCTCTGCCCATCCAGGACCTCTCCGGAGTTTTCTGAATATCTGCTGGGTGAAGTCAGGCTCTAAAAGCATGCAACTCTGAATGCAGCAAGCATGGTGCAAGGGGCATCTCCCCGACCCCAGGGGCATCTCCCCCGACCCCAGGGGCATCTCCCCCGACCCCAGGAGCATCTCCCCGACCCCAGGGGCATGTCCCCCGACCCCAGGAGCATCTCCACCGACCCCAGGGGCATCTCCCCGACCCCAGGGGCATCTCCCCCGACCCCAGGGGCATCTCCCCGACCCCAGGGGCATCTCCCCCGACCCCACGGGCATCTCCCCCGGCCCTAGGGGCATCTCCCCGACCCCAGGGGCATCTCCCCCGACCCCAGGGGCATCTCCCCGACCCCAGGGGCATCTCCCCCGACCCCAGGGGCATCTCCCCCGACCCCAGGGGCATCTCCCCCGACCCCAGGAGCATCTCCCCCGACCCCAGGGGCATCTCCCCCGACCCCAGGAGCATCTCCCCCGACCCCAGGGGCATCTCCCCCGACCCCAGGAGCATCTCCCCCGACCCCAGGGGCATCTCCCCGACCCCAGGGGCATCTCCCCCGACCCCAGGAGCATCTCCCCGACCCCAGGGGCATCTCCCCCGACCCCAGGAGCATCTCCCCCCCCCCCAGGAGCATCTCCCCGACCCCAGGGGCATCTCCCCCGACCCCAGGAGCATCTCCCCCGACCCCAGGGGCATCTCCCCCGACCCCAGGGGTATCTCCCCCGACCCCAGGGGCATCTCCCCGACCCCAGGGGCATCTCCCCCGACCCCAGGGGCATCTCCCCGACCCCAGGGGCATCTCCCCGACCCCAGGGGCATCTCCCCCGACCCCAGGGGTATCTCCCCCGACCCCAGGGGCATCTCCCCGACCCCAGGGGCATCTCCCCCGACCCCAGGGGCATCTCCCCCGACCCCAGGAGCATCTCCCCCGACCCCAGGGGCATCTCCCCCGACCCCAGGGGTATCTCCCCCGACCCCAGGGGCATCTCCTGCTCATGTGCTGGACACACATGCCATGGTGGCTGCAAGAGGAGCCTCAGCTGGAGATTTACATACAGGACAATCCCTGGCATTTCCTGCAGGATCTGGGATAAGTCAGTGATCTGTGCTGAGGACACCATGCAAATGTGATTATCAGTGGAGCAATGGAGGGAAATGAAGCAGGAAAGGAAGATCACACTGCAATCACCCACCAGGGAATCATCACACATCAGCCTCATATCTGTCTATCCATCAATCCGTTATATAGCTAATCTATCACTCATTTATCTACCTATCTCTCTATCTATCCCTCTACCTATCTATCTATCCCTCTATCTATCTATCTATCTATCTATCTATCTATCTATCTATCTATCTATCTATCTATCTATCTATCTATCTATCTATCCCTCTACCTATCTATCTATCTATCTATCTATCTATCTATCTATCTATCTACTGCTTCTTGAATCATCTACTGATCCTGTACTGATCCTGAGTTACCTCCTGTATTATACTCCAGAGCTGCACTCACTATTCTGCTGGTGCAGTCACTATGTACATACATTACATTACTGATCCTGAGTTACATCCTGTATTATACTCCAGAGCTGCACTCACTATTCTGCTGGTGCAGTCACTGTGTACATACATTACATTACTCATCCTGTACTGATCCTGAGTTACATCCTGTATTATACTCCAGAGCTGCACTCACTATTCTGCTGGTGCAGTCACTGTGTACATACATTTGCATTACTGATCCTAAGTTACCTCCTGCATTATACTCTAGAGCTGCACTCTCTATTCTGCTGGTGCAGTCACTGTGTACATACATTATATTACTGATCCTGAGTTACATCCTGTATTATACTCCAGAGCTGCACTCACTATTCTGCTGGTGCAGTCACTGTGTACATACATTACATTACTGATCCTGAGTTACCTCCTGTATTATACTCCAGAGCTGCACTCACTATTCTGCTGGTGCAGTCACTGTGTACATACATTACATTACTGATCCTGAGTTACCTCCTGTATTATACTCCAGAGCTGCACTCCCTATTCTGCTGGTGCAGTCACTGTGTACATACATTACATTACTGATCCTGAGTTACCTCCTGTATTATACTCCAGAGCTGCACTCCCTATTCTGCTGGTGCAGTCACTGTGTACATACATTACATTACTGATCCTGAGTTACCTCCTGTATTATACTCCAGAGCTGCACTCAATATTTTGCTGTTGCAGTCACTGTATACATACATTACATTACTGATCCTGAGTTAGCAGCAGGGGGACTCGGTAAATATGTCGTGTTTTAACCCTTTTGCTTCCTTTTTTTACAGTGATTTCCCTGGCCAATCACAGCCTGCCGGGAGTGTGTTTTCTGCAAAGAACAGTTACCGTAAATTGCAGATTTTTTAGCAAAGTGTTCACGTAGCCGAGCCCGACCGAACAGGCCAAAGCTTGTACGAAATCTGAAATTGGTGAACGTGAACTGAACAGGTTTGCTCATCTGTAGTTACCATACACTATTGGGTGCATGGAGGACATGGAGAGAGGTGAACGGGAGGGAGCGGATTCTGAGGAAAAATTAGAAATGTGGATCAGGAAAGATTTAGGTTCGTGAAGTGAGGTGACAGGCTTGTCTAAAGAGATTTTTTTTTAAATCACACTTCTAAATGTTGGGGCTAGGTATTACTTGAATTGTTTAGGGTAGTGCATTCCAGAAAACTGGTGCAGAATGAGAGAAGTCTTTGATGGATGTGTTAAGTTTGAATTATGGAGGATGTTAGTCTTAGATCAGTTGCAGAATGGATAGTATGGGGAGGGGGGCAGACAAAGATGAGGGGGGAGATATAGGGCGGTGCAGAACTGTAGAAAGAACATTTAGGGCGATAGACAGAGATGAGCGATGAGATAAAGGGGGGTGCAGAACTGTGGAGAGGACAGTTAGGTGATAGACAGAGATGAGCGATGACATATTGGTTGGTGCAGAACTGTGGAGCTTTGTGGGTGAGAGAGATAGGTTTATATTGTGCTCTGTGGTGGATGGGTAACCAGTGCAATTGCTGGCACAGGGTAGAGGCATCAATGTAGCAGCTGGACAGAAATACAATTCTGACTGCCACATTCAGGACGGATTGGGGAGGAAACAGTTTAGTTAAAGGGAAACCGATCAGTAGAGTTACAGTAATCCAGACAAGAATGAATACGAGCGACAGTAAAGGCTGCTTTACACCAGACAAGCTATCGTGCGATAGATCGTCGGGGTCACGGTTTTTGTGACGCACATCCGGCATCGCTGGCGATGCCGGCCTGTGTGACACCTCCTAGCGACGCAGTATCGCTCACAAATCGTGAGTCGTGTACTGGTCGCTAGGTTCCATAATATCGGTTCTGAAATCGGGCGCCGGTTGTTCATCGTTCCCGTGGCATCACATGTCGCTCCGTGTGACACCACGGGAGCGATGAACATCGCGTACCTGCCTCCCGCGTCAGCCGCCGGCTCTATGTGGAAGGAAGGAGGTGGGCGGGATGTTTACGACCCGCTCATCTCCGCCCCTCCGCTTCTATTGGCCGGCGGCCGTGTGACGTCGCTGTGACATCGCACATCCCTCCCACTCCAGGAAGTGGACGTTCGCCGCCCACAGCGAGGTCGCACGAGAGGTAAGTACGTGTGACTGGTGTTACCGACTTTGTGCGCCACGGGCAGCGATTTGCCCGTGACGCAAAAAGGACGGGGGCGGGTACGATCGATTGTGAAATCGCACAATCGGTTGTACCATGTAAAGCAGCCTTAAGGGTTTTTGCAATTTTAAAGGAGAGAAAAGGTTGGATTCTGGGGACCTTCTTTTAAGATGCAGGTGACACGAGCGAGTGAGTGATTGAATATAGAGAATAAAGGAAAGTTTTGTGTCAAATATGACCCCAAGACAGCGGGCGTGCGGCTTGGGACTTATGGAAGAACCACACATGGAAAGTGCAATATCAGGTATAGGTAGGTTAGTAGAGGGTGGAAACGCGAGGGGTTCAGTTTTGGACATATTCAGATATAGAGTGGACCTGATGTTATAGACAGTGGACAATTCCTGGTGTTTTGTAGTAAGACGTGGGTAATGTCAGGAAACAATGTGTATAATTGGGTGTCCTCAGCATAGATAGAGATGGTGCTGAAAACCAAATTTGCTGATGGTTTTCCAATAGGGGCAGTGTATACAGAGAAGAGGAGGAGGAGACCTAGGACTGAGCCCTGAGGAACCCCAACAATAAGGAGAAGAGGAGCCGGGAAAAGATACAGTGAAGGGTGGGCAGAGAGATGGGACGAGAACCAGGAGAGAGCGGTGTCGATGAGCCCGATAGAGCAGAGCATAGTGAGGAGGATCTGGTGATCCACATGATCAGATGCTGCAGGGAATCCAGGAGAGTCAGTTGGGAGCAGTGGCCAAAAGAAAGACATAAACTCACCTGAAAGACCAAGGAGGAACAAGAGGAGCCCTTCCAGAGTCCTACAACATGACCTCCATTGGCTGTTGGTGAGCATGGGTCTGAATAACAGACTCCGAGTGGGACCTGTTCTCACAGCGCGGCACCAAGCAGCTGGATTGATGTTCACCATCGAACCCTAGAACTGGCAGGTAAACCAAAGTCCCCGCTCTCCATCCAGATTAGAGCAGGTTCACACTGAACAAATGTAAATCAAGAAGGTTCATGGAGCCTCTGTTAGGAGTCTCGACACGGAAACTAGCCAGCTATCCCTCCGGGAAGGACCTAGCCAAGGAGTGGCTCTTTTTAGGAGACCACCATAACCACCATATTAAGTGGCCCTTTTAGTCAATATCCAGCTCTTGACGAGTTTAAAGATATGACAAGGAAAATACCAAGACCAGGTATCCATCAAGATCAGTGATTGTTTTGCCGTGCTGGTCTACTAGGCATTGCTCCCACCTGGCCAGAATCCTACTCCACACTGACGAGGGGCAATACCCCGAAACAGCCATCTGTGGATGGATACCTGGCCTTGGTATTTCCCTTGTCATGTCTTTAAACTCGTCAAGAGCTGGATATTGACTAAAAGGGCCACTTAATATGGTGGTTAAAGTGGTCTCCTAAAAAGAGCCACTCCTTGGCTAGGTGCTTCCCGGAGGGATATCTGGCTAGTTTCCGTGTCGAGACTCCTAACAGAGGCTCCATGAACCTTCTTGATTTGCATACTTCCCAAGGGGCAATGCACCTAGGATTTCACTGTGTTGAGCGCCGTCGCTGGCTGTCGGCAGTGTTTTCTCTGGCTGGTCTCCCCGAGATCAGTGATTGTTTAGTTTTGACTGAACAAATATGGCAGACGTGAAAGAGTTAGGAGACTCTGCAGTGAACGCTATGCTGCCAGCACATCATCCAGCATACTGGTTTGCCAATGGGTCAGTTTATGGGGGTGGGGGAAGCATCGTACAAATCTACACATGACGCCAACAATGCCCTGACTGATGTTACGTGCTGGGATGAAATCCTCTGAGCCAATTTGCATCTTTCTTTTGAGATGTGATGTATCAGTTAAGCATCCTATTAAAAGTTTTTGTACAAAAACCTGACAAAACTGAACAGGACCCCAAACAGAATAAAGTAAATGTGAACAGGTGCAAGCCTCTGTGACTGCAATGTATGCAGCAAAAGTGCAGCAGACACAGTGTTCGCTAAAATATACAAGCATTGAATATATGAATATATGTACTGCATGGCTGCCTTGTAGACCGTGATTACAAAATGAAGGTTGTTCAGGAACTAATTGTTGAATTCCTGTGTGCCCAGAAACCACGACAAGGCGCACCTTTCTTTTCATACTGTACGTCTGGTACACACAGTGTCTGCTGCGCTCTCTGGTTTGTATATTTTGTAGTAAAGAATTGTAAGCTGCATTACTGCCATACAGAATATTCTTACATCAATGTACTTAATGCACCAATTGGCCAATTCGTCTGTGCCCACCAGCCGCGTCAAGGCAGTAACCTTTCTATGATTGGACTTTAAACTTTTCTATCAGACTTGCCTCTCCCGGGCTAGCTGCCTACACATTTAAAGGACAGGAAGGACGGTATTACCATTCTCTGGTGTTGCCGATGCGAGTGCGCAGTCACATGACCACATATGTGTGGTTTGCACACTTGCGGTCACATGCTGACTAGACTTGCCTGTCCTACCTGTCCAATAAATTTGGAAGCCTAGGACAGTCATGCTTGCTAGAAATTGTTAGGGGCCTATCAAATAAATGTCACATTATTGGGTCTGGTATGCACAGATGAATTGGCCGTACTGTGTCTAGAGGTCTGTGAGGGCACCATACTGTGTGTGGGGGGCTCTCAGGGCATCATTCTGTGTTTTATTGTGGGGGTTATAGTGTGTGGTGGGATGGGAGAGTCATCATACTTTGTGGTGTGATTGTGGGGGTATTATATTATGTAGGGACATCATACTGTGTGGTGAGGTTATGGGGGCATCATACTATGTGGGCCCATCATACTGTGTATAGAGGAGCTGTGGGCACATCATACTGTATATAGGGGAGCTGTGGGCCCATCATACTGTGTATAGGGGAGCTGTGGGCACATCATACTGTATATAGGGGAGCTGTGGGCCCATCATACTGTATAGGGAGCTGTGGGCCCATCATACTGTGTATAGAGGAGCTGTGGGCCCATCATACTGTGTATAGGAGAGCTGTGGACCCATCATACTGTGTATAGAGGAGCTGTGGGCCCATCATACTGTGTATAGAGGAGCTGTCGACCCATCATACTGTATATAGGGAGCTGTGGACCCATCATACTGTGTATAGGGGAGCTGTGGGCACATCATACTGTATATAGGGGAGCTGTGGGCCCATCATACTGTGTATAGAGGAGCTGTGGGCCCATCATACTGTATATAGGGAGCTGTGGGCCCATCATACTGTGTATAGGGAGCTGTGGGCCCATCATACTGTGTATAGGGGAGCTGTGGGCACATCATACTGTATATAGGGGAGCTGTGGGCCCATCATACTGTGTATAGAGGAGCTGTGGGCCCATCATACTGTGTATAGGAGAGCTGTGGGCCCATCATACTGTGTATAGGGGAGCTGTGGGCACATCATACTGTATATAGGGGAGCTGTGGGCCCATCATACTGTGTATAGGGGAGCTGTGGGCCCATCATTCTGTGTATAGAGGAGCTGTGGGCCCATCATACTGTGTATAGGGGAGCTGTGGGCCCACCATACTGTGTATAGGGGAGCTGCGGGCCCATCATACTGTGTATAGAGGAGCTGTGGGCCCATCATACTGTGTATAGGGGAGCTGTGGGCCCATCATACTGTGTATAGAGGAGCTGTGGACCCATCATACTGTGTATAGGGAGCTGTGGGCCCATCATACTGTATAGAGAGCTGTGGGCCCATCATACTGTGTATAGGGGAGCTGTGGGCCCATCATACTGTGTATAGAGGAGCTGTGGGATCATCATACTGTGTATAGGGGAGCTGTGGGCCCATCATACTGTGTATAGAGGAGCTGTGGGATCATCATAATGTGTATAGGGGAGCTGTGGGCCCATCATACTGTGTATAGGGGAGCTGTGGGCCCATCATACTGTGTATAGAGGAGCTGTGGGCCCATCATACTGTGTATAGGGGAGCTGTGGGCCCATCATACTGTGTATAGGAGAGCTGTGGGCTCATCATACTGTGTATAGGGGAGCTGTGGGCACATCATACTGTGTATAGGGGAGCTGTGGGCCCATCATACTGTGTATAGAGGAGCTGTGGGCCCATCATACTGTGTATAGGGAGCTGTGGGCCCATCATACTGTGTATAGGGAGCTGTGGGCCCATCATACTGTGTATAGGGGAGCTGTGGGTCCATCATACTGTGTATAGGGGAGCTGTGGGTCCATCATACTGTGTATAGAGGAGCTGTGGGCCCATCATACTGTGTATAGGGAGCTGTGGGCCCATCATACTGTGTATAGGGGAGCTGTGGGCCCATCATACTGTGTATAGAGGAGCTGTGGGCCCATCATACTGTGTATAGGGAGCTGTGGGCCCATCATACTGTGTATAGGGGAGCTGTGGGATCATCATACTGTGTATAGGGGAGCTGTGGGCCCATCATACTGTGTATAGGGGAGCTGTGGGATCATCATACTGTGTATAGAGGAGCTGTGGGATCATCATACTGTGTATAGGGAGCTGTGGGCCCATCATACTGTGTATAGGGGAGCTGTGGGCCCATCATACTGTGTATAGAGGAGCTGTGGGCCCATCATACTGTGTATAGGGAGCTGTGGGCCCATCATACTGTGTATAGAGGAGCTGTGGGATCATCATACTGTGCATAGAGGAGCTGTGGGCCCATCATACTGTGTATAGAGGAGCTGTGGGCCCATCATACTGTGTATAGGGGAGCTGTGGGCCCATCATACTGTGTATAGGGGAGCTGTGGGCCCATCATACTGTGTATAGGGGAGCTGTGGGCCCATCATACTGTGTATAGGGGAGCTGTGGGCTCATCATACTGTGTATAGGGGAGCTGTGGGCCCATCATACTGTGTATAGGGGTGCTGTGGGCCCATCATACTGTGTATAGGGGTGCTGTGGGCCCATCATACTGTGTATAGGAGAGCTGTGGGCCCATCATACTGTGTATAGGAGAGCTGTGGGCCCATCATACTGTGTATAGGGGAGCTGTGGGCCCATCATACTGTGTATAGGGGAGCTGTGGGCCCATCATACTGTGTATAGGGGAGCTGTGGGCCCATCATACTGTGTATAGGGGAGCTGTGGGCTCATCATACTGTGTATAGGGGAGCTGTGGGCCCATCATACTGTGTATAGGGGTGCTGTGGGCCCATCATACTGTGTATAGGGGAGCTGTGGGCCCATCATACTGTGTATAGGGAGCTGTGGGCTCATCATACTGTGTATAGGGGAGCTGTGGGAACATCATACTGTGTATAGAGGAGCTGTGGGCCCATCATACTGTGTATAGGGGAGCTGTGGGCCCATCATACTGTGTATAGAGGAGCTGTGGGCCCATCATACTGTGTATAGGGGAGCTGTGGGCCCATCATACTGTGTATAGAGGAGCTGTGGGCCCATCATACTGTGTATAGGGGAGCTGTGGGCCCATCATACTGTGTATAGGAGAGCTGTGGGCCCATCATACTGTGTATAGGGGAGCTGTGGGCCCATCATACAGTGTATAGGGGAGCTGTGGGCCCATCATACAGTGTATAGGGGAGCTGTGGGCCCATCATACTGTGTATAGGGAGCTGTGGGCCAATCATACTGTCTATAGGGGAGCTGTGGGCCCATCATACTGTATATAGGGGAGCTGTGGGCCCATCATACTGTCTATAGGGGAGCTGTGGGCTCATCATATTGTGTATAGGGGAGCTGTGGGCCCATTA
This sequence comes from Anomaloglossus baeobatrachus, assembly GCF_048569485.1. Classification (NCBI taxonomy): domain Eukaryota; kingdom Metazoa; phylum Chordata; class Amphibia; order Anura; family Aromobatidae; genus Anomaloglossus; species Anomaloglossus baeobatrachus. Next base: position 942,046,572 of record NC_134353.1, read on the forward strand.
TACTGTGTATAGGAGAGCTGTGGGCCCATTATACTGTGTATAGGGGAGCTGTGGGCCCATCATACTGTGTATAGGGGAGCTGTGGGCACATCATACTGTGTATAGGGGAGCTGTGGGCTCATTATACTGTGTATAGGGAGCTGTGGGCCCATCATACTGTGTATAGGGGAGCTGTGGGGGAATCATACTGTGTATAGGGGAGCTGTGGGCCCATCATACTGTGTATAGGGAGCTGTGGGCCCATCATACTGTCTATAGGGGAGCTGTGGGCCCATCATACTGTATATAGGGGAGCTGTGGGCCCATCATACTGTCTATAGGGGAGCTGTGGGCCCATCATATTGTGTATAGGGGAGCTGTGGGCCCATTATACTGTGTATAGGAGAGCTGTGGGCCCATTATACTGTGTATAGGGGAGCTGTGGGCCCATCATACTGTGTATAGGGGAGCTGTGGGCACATCATACTGTGTATAGGGGAGCTGTGGGCTCATTATACTGTGTATAGGGAGCTGTGGGCCCATCATACTGTGTATAGGGGAGCTGTGGGGGAATCATACTGTGTATAGGGGAGCTGTGGGCCCATCATACTGTGTATAGGGAGCTGTGGGCCCATCATACTGTGTATAGGGGAGCTGTGGGCTCATCATACTGTGCATAGGGGAGCTGTGGGCCCATCATACTGTGTATAGGGGAGCTGTGGGGGAATCATACTGTGTATAGGAAGCTGTGGGCTCATCATACTGTGTATAGGAGAGCTGTGGACCCATCATACTGTATATAGGGGAGCTGTGGGCCCATCATACTGTGTATAGGGGAACTGTGGGCCCATCATACTGTGTATAGGAGAGCTGTAGGCACATCATACTGTGTATAGGGGAGCTGTGGGCCCATCATACTGTGTATAGGAGAGCTGTGGACCCATCATACTGTATATAGGGGAGCTGTGGGCCCATCATACTGTGTATAGGGGAGCTGTGGGCCCATCATACTGTGTATAGGAGAGCTGTAGGCACATCATACTGTGTATAGGGGAGCTGTGGGCCCATCATACTGTGTATAGGAGAGCTGTGGGCTCATCATACTGTGTATAGGGGAGCTGTGGGCCCAGCATACTGTGTATAGGGAGCTGTGGGCCCATCATACTGTGTATAGGGGAGCTGTGGACCCATCATACTGTGTATAGGGGAGCAGTGGACCCATCATACTCTGTATAGGGGAGCTGTGAGCCTATCAGACTTTGTATAGGGGAGCTGTGGACCCATCATACTCTGTATAGGGGAGCTGTGAGCCCATCATACTGTGTATAGGGGAGCTGTGGGCCCATCATACTGTGTATAGGGGAGCAGTGGACCCATCATACTGTGTATAATGGAGCTGTGGGCCCATCATACTGTGTATAGAGGAGCTGTGGACCCATCATACTGTGTATAGGGGAGCTGTGGACCCATCATACTGTGTATAGGGGAGCTGTGGACCCATCATACTGTGTATAGGGGAGCTTTGGGCCCATCATACTGTGTATAGGGGAGCTGTGGACCCATCATACTGTGTATAGGGGAGCTGTGGGCCCATCATACTGTGTATAGGGGAGCTGTGGGCCCATCATACTGTGTATAGGGAGCTGTGGGCCCATCATACTGTGTATAGGGAGCTGTGGGCCCATCATACTGTGTATAGAGGAGCTGTGGGCCCATCATACTGTGTATAGGGAGCTGTGGGCCCATCATACTGTGTATAGGGGAGCTGTGGGCCCATCATACTGTGTATAGGGGAGCTGTGGGCCCATCATACTGTGTATAGGGGAGCTGTGGGCCCATTATACTGTGTATAGGGGAGCTGTGGGCCCATCATACTGTGTATAGGGAGCTGTGGGCCCATCATACTGTGTATAGGGAGCTGTGGGCCCATCATACTGTGTATAGGGAGCTGTGGGCCCATCATACTGTGTATAGGGAGCTGTGGACCCATCATACTGTGTATAGGGAGCTGTGGGCCCATCATACTGTGTATAGGGGAGCTGTGGGATCATCATACTGTGTATAAGAGAGCTGTGGGCATATCATACTGTGTATAGGGGAGCTGTGGGCTCATCATACTGTGTATAGGGGAGCTGTGGGCCCATCATACTGTGTATAGGGGAGCTGTGCGCTCATCATACTGTGTATAGGGGAGCTGTGGGCCCATCATACTGTGTATAGGGGAGCTGTGGACCCATCATACTGTGTATAATGGAGCTGTGGGCCCATCATACTGTGTATAGGGGAGCTGTGGGCCCATCATACTGTGTATAGGGAGCTGTGGGCCCATCATACTGTGTATAGGGGAGCTGTGGGCCCATCATACTGTGTATAGGGGTGCTGTGGGCCCATCATACTGTGTATAGGGGAGCTGTGGGCCCATCATACTGTGTATAGGGAGCTGTGGGCTCATCATACTGTGTATAGGGGAGCTGTGGGAACATCATACTGTGTATAGAGGAGCTGTGGGCCCATCATACTGTGTATAGAGGAGCTGTGGGCCCATCATACTGTGTATAGGGAGCTGTGGGCCCATCATACTGTGTATAGAGGAGCTGTGGGCCCATCATACTGTGTATAGGGAGCTGTGGGCCCATCATACTGTGTATAGGGGAGCTGTGGGCCCATCATACTGTGTATAGGGGAGCTGTGGGCCCATCATACTGTGTATAGGGGAGCTGTGGGCCCATTATACTGTGTATAGGGGAGCTGTGGGCCCATCATACTGTGTATAGGGAGCTGTGGGCCCATCATACTGTGTATAGGGAGCTGTGGGCCCATCATACTGTGTATAGGGAGCTGTGGGCCCATCATACTGTGTATAGGGAGCTGTGGGCCCATCATACTGTGTATAGGGGAGCTGTGGGCCCATCATACTGTGTATAGGGAGCTGTGGGCCCATCATACTGTGTATAGGGAGCTGTGGGCCCATCATACTGTGTATAGGGAGCTGTGGACCCATCATACTGTGTATAGGGAGCTGTGGGCCCATCATACTGTGTATAGGGAGCTGTGGGCCCATCATACTGTGTATAGAGAGCTGTGGGCACATCATACTGTGTATAGGGGAGCTGTGGGCCCATCATACTGTGTATAGGGGAGCTGTGGGATCATCATACTGTGTATAAGAGAGCTGTGGGCATATCATACTGTGTAGCTGTGATGATACTGTGACTATATAGCAGTACAGAGCAGTGTAGCTGTGATTATATAGCAGTACTGATGTCATGTCTCCACCGGAGTCTGCTCCTGCGACTTCTGCTCTGATAGCCAGGCGACGCCGTTTTTCCACCATGGATAGTGCTGGTGATGGGAGAGGAGTCAGTGCCCGTGGCTCTGCTGAGCACAGGCTCCGCTCATCCACTAGTCTTGGTTTCCCTGGAACCTGCAGTACCACTGGCTGACTGTAGTTGGCGTGTGTCTTCCAGCTGAAGTTACCATCATTCACCTGCAACCAATGAGAAGACACCACACCCTTCTTATAACCCCTCCTGTCATGTGGCCACTGCCAGAGATAGTTCTATTCCTGGTTCCTGCATTATTTGTTTTGTGATTCCTGTGTGCTGATTACCGCTTGTTTCCTGACTACCCCCCTGCCTGCTGTTTTTGTACCTCGCTGCCCGATCCGAATTTGACCTCTGCTTGTTTCTGATTTCGCCCTTGCCTGCCGATTCTGTCCCTGTTCTGTAATTCCTGGTTTGACCCTGCCTGACGACTACTCTCCGGACTGCTGCCTTCCACAGGTAGTGATCACCTTGGGCCCTGTGTAATTCCAAATCCTTGTATAGGGGTTAAAGGGTTTCAGGGTTCTAGGGGTGCAGCTTGGTGAGTGGCTTCCCTCTAGCTTGTCTATTACAGCCTGTCTGAGTCTGTGGATCCAGGCAGGCGTTACAACTGAGCAATGTAGTGGTGATTACACAGCAGTACTGAGCGGTGTAGCTGTGATTATACAGCAGTACTGAGCAATGTAGTGGTGATTACACAGCAGTACTGAGCAGTGTAGATGTGATTATACAGCAGTACTGAGCGGTGTAGCTGTGATTATACAGCAGTACTGAGCAGTGTAGCTGTGATTATACAGCAGTACTGAGCGGTGTAGATGTGATTATCCAGCAGTACTGAGCGGTGTAGATGTGATTATCCAGCAGTACTGAGCAATGTAGTGGTGATTACACAGCAGTACTGAGCGGTGTAGCTGTGATTATACAGCAGTACTGAGCAATGTAGTGGTGATTACACAGCAGTACTGAGCAGTGTAGATGTGATTATACAGCAGTACTGAGCGGTGTAGCTGTGATTATACAGCAGTACTGAGCAGTGTAGCTGTGATTATACAGCAGTACTGAGCGGTGTAGCTGTGATTATACAGCAGTACTGAGCGGTGTAGATGTGATTATCCAGCAGTACTGAGCAATGTAGTGGTGATTACACAGCAGTACTGAGCAGTGTAGATGTGATTATACAGCAGTACTGAGCGGTGTAGCTGTGATTATACAGCAGTACTGAGCGGTGTAGCTGTGATTATACAGCAGTACTGAGCGGTGTAGCTGTGATTATACAGCAGTACTGAGCGGTGTAGATGTGATTATCCAGCAGTACTGAGCGGTGTAGCTGTGATTATACAGCAGTACTGAGCGGTGTAGATGTGATTATCCAGCAGTACTGAGCGGTGTAGCTGTGATTATACAGCAGTACTGAGCGGTGTAGCTGTGATTATACAGCAGTACTGAGCGGTGTAGATGTGATTATACAGCAGTACTGAGTGGTGTAGCTGTGATTATACAGCAGTACTGAGCGGTGTAGCTGTGATTATACAGCAGTACTGAGCGGTGTAGCTGTGATTATACAGCAGTACTGAGCGGTGTAGCTGTGATTATACAGCAGTACTGAGTGGTGTAGATGTGATTATACAGCAGTACTGAGCGGTGTAGATGTGATTATACAGCAGTACTGAGCGGTGTAGATGTGATTATCCAGCAGTACTGAGCGGTGTAGCTGTGATTATACAGCAGTACTGAGCGGTGTAGCTGTGATTATACAGCAGTACTGAGCGGTGTAGCTATGATTATACAGCAGTACTGAGTGGTGTAGCTGTGATTATACAGCAGTACTGAGCGGTGTAGATGTGATTATACAGCAGTACTGAGCGGTGTAGATGTGATTATCCAGCAGTACTGAGCGGTGTAGCTGTGATTATACAGCAGTACTGAGCGGTGTAGCTGTGATTATACAGCAGTACTGAGCGGTGTAGCTGTGATTATACAGCAGTACTGAGCGGTGTAGCTGTGATTATACAGCAGTACTGAGCGGTGTAGATGTGATTATACAGCAGTACTGAGCGGTGTAGCTGTGATTATACAGCAGTACTGAGTGGTGTAGATGTGATTATACAGCAGTACTGAGCAGTGTAGATGTGATTATACAGCAGTACTGAGTGGTGTAGCTGTGTTTATACAGCAGTACTGAGCGGTGTAGATGTGATTATACAGCAGTACTGAGCAGTGTAGCTGGGATTATACAGCAGTACTGAGCGGTGTAGATGTGATTATACAGCAGTACTGAGCAGTGTAGCTGGGATTATACAGCAGTACTGAACGGTGTAGCTGGGATTATACAGCAGTACTGAGCGGTGTAGCTGTTATTATACAGCAGTACTGAGCGGTTCAGCTGTGATTATACAGCAGTACTGAGCGGTGTAGCTGTGATTATACAGCAGTACTGAGCGGTGTAGCTGTGATTATACAGCAGTACTGAGTGGTGTAGATGTGATTATACAGCAGTACTGAGCGGTGTAGCTGTGATTATCCAGCAGTACTGAGCAATGTAGTGGTGATTACACAGCAGTACTGAGCGGTGTAGATGTGATTATACAGCAGTACTGAGCGGTGTAGCTGTGATTATACAGCAGTACTGAGCGGTGTAGCTGTGATTATACAGCAGTACTGAGCGGTGTAGCTGTGATTATACAGCAGTACAGAGCGGTGTAGATGTGATTATACAGCAGTAGTGAGCGGTGTAGATGTGATTATCCAGCAGTACTGAGCGGTGTAGCTGTGATTATACAGCAGTACTGAGCGGTGTAGCTGTGATTATACAGCAGTACTGAGCAGTGTAGCTGTGATTATACAGCAGTACTGAGCAGTGTAGCTGTGATTATACAGCAGTACTGAGCAGTGTAGCTGTGATTATACAGCAGTACTGAGCAGTGTAGATGTGATTATACAGCAGTACTGAGCAGTGTAGCTGTGATTATAAAGCAGTACTGAGCAGTGTAGCTGTGATTATACAGCAGTACTGAGCAGTGTAGCTGTGATTATACAGCAGTACTGAGCAGTGTAGCTGTGATTATACAGCAGAACTGAGCAGTGTAGCTGTGATTATAAAGCAGTACTGAGCAGTGTAGCTGTGATTATAAAGCAGTACTGAGCAGTGTAGCTGTGATTATACAGCAGTACTGAGCGGTGTAGCTGTGATTATACAGCAGAAGACTGGAAAATAGATTGGAAGATAGGAATAAACAGCAGTGACTGGTGAATGGAGACTGGAGGACAAGATAATCGAGGATAGAAGACTGGAAAATTAGAAGATGGGAGGAAACAGCAATGACTTGAGGATGGAGACTGGAGGACAAGAGATTAGAGGATAGAAGACTGGAAAATAGATTGGAAGATGGCAAGAAACAGCAGTGACTGGAGGATGGAGACTGGAGGACAAGAGATTAGAGGATAGAAGACTGGAAAATTAGAAGATGGGAGTAAAGAGCAGTGACTGGAGGATGGAGACTGGAGGATGGAGACTGGAGGTCTAAGCCTTCATCAGAGCTCTTTACCTGCTGGATGTTGTCAGCCGGAGGCTGCAGGATGTAAACATTGTAAGTAAATAATATCAGGTTACCCGTCTATATTTATTCCACTGTACGCACTGCATCTCTACAACCTGCACACGAGGTCCCCGGATCCAGAAGCAAATATAGCAAAGATCAAGAAATATGAGATAGATAAATACTGTAGATAGATAAAGAGACCGATTCCAAAAAGAAGGCAGCGCTCCAGGTCCTGGCTGTGGGAATGGGCTGTTTATTTGCCCATCATGTGTTGAGCAACGAAGGGCAGATTACTTCCTATAACATGATGTGCACACATCTTAAAGTGTCACATTGTATCACTTATATCCCATAACCTACATGGATTTTGTAAGCGATATATCACGCAATCAGAACCGCAGGTCAGGTAATAATTGACAGAATGAAAAACACATCCGTTTTCACCATCAGGGGGCAGTATAAACAGCCTCAGCTTCCCGAGGAGAACCTGCCAAGTGTGTCTGTGGGTCAGACTTAATTGACCCCCAGCAGAAGGCACCAGTCTGTCTCTGAGATTCCTAGATATCCTAGAGAATAATAGGGGAAAGAGTATGGCGAGTAGCAACCCCTCAAATACTTCCACAGTGTGGACCAGTGTCTATAAATAATACCGCAAATTGTTCACAGTAAGTGGACTCAAAGGGAATCCTCCACATCCTTCCGAGACTTCTGTTGTTTCTTGGATTTTAGCAGGGAGGTCCTTACACTGTTCCTCACTCTTTATGGATTTTTTGTCTGTTTTCATCTACGCAGAAATCCCTGTCTTTGCTTTTATACTGTTAGTTTAAAAAAAGTGACTATATGATAGTGGGATAGTCATTTTTATGAGATGTTGACTCAAAACACAACTCAGGATTTTTATCAGTAGCGCTAACATATAAAGAATGTATCATTTTCTGGTGTCCCCAAAACATTCTAAACCTGAAACGTCTGTAATATACTCAAAAGCAGCAATTTTATATCTCTGTCCATAATATTTATGAATACAAATCAGAGATTTTAGGAAAATGTCATCTATTCCACGTCACCACCTAATTAAATGACCAAAACAGTAGGATACATAAAAGAGACCCTTCTCCAAGAACATAGTCATTAAATAGCATATGTTGGCACCTTGTTGGTACCCATGGCGGTCCCTTGCATCTCTATATAACAATAATAGCACAAAGATAGCTTTTTAATACTAGCCCGGGTACATCCAGCATAAAGGAAATGTCACACTCTATATGGGCTGTTTTGTTCAATCTTTCTCTAATATGATGGTATACTAAGCTTCAAAAAGTATCACTGTTCACATGCGCCAATAAATACATCAGCTTTTTGCTGCTAGAATTTGTAATTGAGTGCTGCCCACTTTTTTTTTTTTAAACTATCTATCTAGCTATCAATATTTATTGCCTGATGTTCTCTGTATTCAGTATTTAAAAAAAACCCAATGAAAGTATCCCTGATTTTTCTGTTCCTTCTTGCTACAGTTTCTTTTCTTTGATGGAAAAGAGATTAGGTTGAGTTGGATGATAAGATATAGCAAAGCTGCTATTACTAGCAGGACAGCACCTATAGTAATCAGCACAATCAGCCAGATCTAAAAATCCAAAGAGTAAAATAACAATTGCATCCACAGGAGGGCGATGTAGAGCGCACTGACTCAGAAGATACATTATACCATATGCAGCATAGTATTTATAGACTGCGCTAGGGCAGGATGATGGGTGTGATCAAGGGATCAATATTTGTCTGAGAAGCGAGAGCCCCAGAGATGAGCCGAGTATTCCCTACCGATAGCAATTCTGACAACAGAAGCATTACTAGAGCAATAGTCTTCAAAATACAGATCGATACATAGACAGACAGATAGATAAATAGAGGGATAGATAGAGGGATAGATAGATAGATAGAGGGATAGATAGATAGAGGGATAGATAGATAGATAGAGGGATAGATAGAGGGATAGATAAATAGATAGAGAGATGGATAGATGGATAGAGGGATAGATAGAGGGATAGATAGAGGGATAGAGGGATAGATAGATAGATAGAGGGATAGATAGAGGGATAGATAGAGGGATAGATAAATAGATAGAGAGATGGATAGATGGATAGAGGGATAGATAGATAGAGGGATAGAGGGATAGATAGATAGATAGAGGGATAGATGGATAGAGGGATAGATAGATAGAGGGATAGATAGATAGATAGATAGAGGGATGGATAGATGGATGGATGGATGGATGGATAGACAGACAGACGGACAGACGGATAGATAGAGGGATAGATAAATAGATAGAGGGATAGATAGAGGGATGGATAGATAGATAGATGGATAGAGGGATAGATGGATAGAGGGATAGATGGATAGAGGGATAGATAGATAGAGGGATAGATAGATGGATAGAGCGATAGATAGATAGATAGATAGATAGATAGATAGAGGGATAGATTAGATAGATAGATAGATAGAGGGATAGATAGATAGATAGATAGAGGGATAGATAGATAGATAGATGGATAGATAGAGGGATAGATAGATAGATGGATAGATAGAGGGATAGATAGATAGATAGAGGGATAGAGGGATATATAGATGGATAGATAGAGGGATAGATAGATGGATAGAGGGAAATATAGATAGATATAGGGATAGAGGGATAGATAGATAGATAGAGGGATAGATGGATGGATAGATGGACAGATAGATGGACAGACAGACAGACAGATGGATGGATGGACGGACGGATCAACTGATGGATTGATGGATGGAGGGATAGATGGATGGATAGAGGGATAGATGGAGGGATAGATGGATGGATAGAGGGATAGATGGAGGGATAGATGGAGGGATAGATGGATGGATGGATAGATAGATAAAGGGATAGATGGATGGATAGAGGGATAGATGGAGGGATAGATGGAGGGATAGATGGATGGATGGATAGAGAGATAGTTGTATTGATGGATAGTTTCTATAAAAGAGGCAGCATTCCAATAGGTATTTGTTCAGCAACAAAGTACCTGTTGGAGTGCTGTTTCTTTTTAGGATCAATGTAAGGGTAATGCCGGCATCTCTGAATACTTACTCACCACCCGGATTGGTCACGGCCTCCCCTGCACTCCCCCTGCCATCAACGCGTGCTGCTGCCTTTTTCCCATCCCGAGCTTTGTACATGCAGGGTTCCCAGGAGTGCACCTAAGAAGCACACCGGCCATCCACTTAAAGGAAATGCCTCTTACCCTATGGCTGAGAGGCACAGTGTAGTTAAGGCATCCTCCCATTAGGGGAGGTGCCTGCGCAACACATTCAGTTAGTCAGTATACCAGTCTACTAGCTAGTTGTCAGGTCCCGTTAACCCTGTAACGAATAGTTTTAAAGATGGGGTACACTAAACTTGCTAAAATGTATAGACCAGAGGCTGGCACACCATGTAGGGAATGTATAATGGGGAGAAAAAGGAGAAAAGAACTCTGCATATACAGTGCCTTGTGAAAGTATTCGGCCCCCTTGAATTTTTCAGCCTTTTCCCACATTTCAGGCTTGAAACATAAAGATAAAAATATTAATGTTCTGGTGAAGAATCAACAACAAGTGACACAATTGTGAAGGTGAACGAAATTTATTGCTTATTTTAAACTTTTTTAAAAAATAAATAACTGAAAATTGGGGCGTGCAATATTATTCATCCCCTTTAAGTTAATACTTTGTAGCGCCCCCTTTTGCTGTGATTACAGCTGCAGTCTCTTGGGGTATGTGTCTATCAGTTTTGCACATGGAGAGGTGAAATTCTCGCCCATTCTTCCTTTGTAAACAGCTGGAGCTGAGTGAGGTTGGATGGAGGCGTTTGTGAACAGCAGTTTTCAGCTCTTTCCACAGATTCTCGATTGGGTTCAGGTCTGGACTGTGACTTGGCCATTCTAACACCTGGATACGGTTATTTGTGAACCATTCCATTGTAGATTTTGATTTATGTTTGGAATCATTGTCTTGTTGGAAGACAAATCTCCGTCCCAATCTCAGGTCTTTTGCAGACTCCAACAGGTTTTCTTCAAGAATGGTCCTGTATTTGGCTCCATCCATCTTCCCATCAATTATAACAATCTTCCCTGTCCCTGCTGAAGAAAAGCAGGCCAAACCATGATGCTGCCACCACCATGTTTGACAGTGGGGATGGTGTGTTCAGGGTGATGAGCTGTGTTGCTTTTAACATATCGTTTGGCATTGTGCCCAAATAGTTTGATTTTGGTTTCATCTGAGCAGAGCACCTTCTTCCACATGTTTGGTGTCTCCAGGTGGCTTGTGGCAAACTTTAAACAACACGTTTTATGGATATCTTTGAGAAATGGCTTTCTTCTTACCACTCTTCCATAAAGGCCAGATTTGTGCAGTGTACGACTGATTGTTGTCCTATGGACAGACTCTCCCACTTCAGCTGTAGATCTCTGCAGATCATCCAGAGGGATGGGCCTCTTGGCTGCATCTCTGATCAGTCTTCTCCTTGTGTGAGATGATAGTTTGGATGGACGGCCGGGTCTTGGTAGATTTGCAGTGGTATGATTCTCCTTCCATTTCAATATGATCGCTTGCACAGGGCTTCTTGGGCTATTTAAAGTTGTGGAAAACTTTTTGTAACTAAATCCGACTTTAAACTTCTCCACAACAGTATCACGGACCTGCCTGTTGTGTTCCTTGGTCTTCTTGATGTTCTCTGCGCTTTACACAGAACACTGAGACTATCACAGAGCAGGTGCATTTATACGGAGACTTGCTTACACACAGGGGCTTATATTTATCATCATCAGTCATTTAGGACAACATTGGATCATTCAGAGATCCTCAATCAACTTCTGGAGTGAGTTTGCTGCACTGAAAGCAAAGGGGATGAATAATATTGCACGCCCCAATTTTCAGTTATTTATTTTTTAAAAGTTTAAAATAAGCAAAAAATTTTGTTGAACTTCACAATTGTGTCACTTGTTGTTGATTCTTCACCAGAACATTAACATTTTTATCTTTATGTTTGAAGCCTCAAATGTGGGAAAAGGTTGAAAAATTCAAGGGGGCTGAATACTATCGCAAGACACTGTAAAAGATGTGCACACCATGTATATAAACTAAATGTAATAATTTTATTAGATATCAACAATACACATATTAAAAATGACACCCTGTATAACAAATATTCTAATATAAGAGAAGCTGTGGAGGATGTTTTATTTAATGTATTGTCAGGACACAATGGCTGACATTGCGATTCTACATTCATGGGGAGAACAATGGCTCCCGGCTTGTAATATATATTATGTGGCTTGTGTTTCCTGCATGGACAATGAGGACGAGGCGCGCGGCTCATTTACTCGGTGACCACGGCCAATCCTCTATTGAGCGGCCGTGGTTATAGTAGTAAGTGATACTCTGCCCGGATGATAATGTGTTTGATTAGGAAATGTTATTTAATTAATCAAACATATTATTCCGCAAGCGGATAAAACTGGATGTAACATCACAGGACCTGAGTGTCGATTCATACTCAGTGCTAAAACACTGGGCAGATTTCCAGTTTTTATATTATATAAAATAATAGTGGAGAACTGAAACATAAAATGTGAAAAAGTTGTAGAAATTTTCAGTATTATATATATACAGTTAGGTCCAGAAATATTTGGACAGTGACACAAGTTTTGTTATTTTAGCTGTTTACAAAAACATTCAGAAATACAATTATATATATAATATGGGCTGAAAGTGCACACTCCCAGCTGCAATATGAGAGTTTTCACATCCAAATCGGAGAAAGGGTTTAGGAATCATAGCTCTGTAATGCATAGCCTCCTCTTTTTAAAGGGACCAAAAGTAATTGGACAAGGGACTCTAAGGGCTGCAATTAACTCTGAAGGCTTCTCCCTCGTTAACCTGTAATCAATTAAGTATTTAAAAGGTCTGGGGTTGATTACAGGTGTGTGGTTTTGCATTTGGAAGCTGTTGCTGTGACCAGACAACATGCGGTCTAAGGAACTCTCAATTGAGGTGAAGCAGAACATCCTGAGGCTGAAAAAAAAAGAAAAAATCCATCAGAGAGATAGCAGACATGCTTGGAGTAGCAAAATCAACAGTCGGGTACATTCTGAGAAAAAAGGAATTGACTGGTGAGCTTGGGAACTCAAAAAGGCCTGGGCGTCCACGGATGACAACAGTGGTGGATGATCGCCGCATACTTTCTTTGGTGAAGAAGAACCCGTTCACAACATCAACTGAAGTCCAGAACACTCTCAGTGAAGTAGGTGTATCTGTCTCTAAGTCAACAGTAAAGAGAAGACTCCATGAAAGTAAATACAAAGGGTTCACATCTAGATGCAAACCATTCATCAATTCCAAAAATAGACAGGCCAGAGTTACATTTGCTGAAAAACACCTCATGAAGCCAGCTCAGTTCTGGAAAAGTATTCTATGGACAGATGAGACAAAGATCAACCTGTACCAGAATGATGGGAAGAAAAAAGTTTGGAGAAGAAAGGGAACGGCACATGATCCAAGGCACACCACATCCTCTGTAAAACATGGTGGAGGCAACGTGATGACATGGGCATGCATGGCTTTCAATGGCACTGGGTCACTTGTGTTTATTGATGACATAACAGCAGATAAGAGTAGCCGGATGAATTCTGAAGTGTACCGGGATATACTTTCAGCCCAGATTCAGCCAAATGCCGCAAAGTTGATCGGACGGCGCTTCATAGTACAGATGGACAATGACCCCAAGCATACAGCCAAAGCTACCCAGGAGTTCATGAGTGCAAAAAAGTGGAACATTCTGCAATGGCCAAGTCAATTACCAGATCTTAACCCAATTGAGCATGCATTTCACTTGCTCAAATCCAGACTTAAGACGGAAAGACCCACAAACAAGCAAGACCTGAAGGCTACGGCTGTAAAGGCCTGGCAAAGCATTAAGAAGGAGGAAACCCAGCGTTTGGTGATGTCCATGGGTTCCAGACTTAAGGCAGTGATTGCCTCCAAAGGATTCGCAACAAAATATTGAAAATAAAAATATTTTGTTTGGGTTTGGTTTATTTGTCCAATTACTTTTGACCTCCTAAAATGTGGAGTGTTTGTAAAGAAATGTGACAATTCCTACAATTTCTATCAGATATTTTTGTTCAAACCTTCAAATTAAACGTTACAATCTGCACTTGAATTCTGTTGTAGAGGTTTCATTTCAAATCCAATGTGGTGGCATGCAGAGCCCAACTCGCCAAAATTGTGTCACTGTCCAAATATTTCTGGACCTAACTGTATGTGTGTGTATGTATGTATGTATGTGTGTATGTATATGTGTGTGTGTATATGTATGTATGTATATGTGTGTGTATGTATATATGTGTATGTATATATATAATACTGAACATTTCTACAACTTTTTCACATTCTATGTTTCAGTTCTCCACTATTATTAAGATCTCTACTTGCTGTCAGTGAACGAGATCACTTATTTCCATTCAGAGGGGTAAACTGGTACAATTAGTAGCATTAAACATTATTCACCATGAAAAATTAGGTTTATTAGCAAAATGTACAAACTTACAACTGGGATAAGATTCCTCAAGAACACTGCCAGAATATGGTGTCTGGCTATGGATCAAATTTGCATCAGGTCATAACAGCCAGAGAGGCAGCAGGTCATAACAGCCAGAGGGACAGCAGGTCATAACAGCCAGAGGGACAGCAGGTCATAACAGCCAGAGGGGCAGCAGGTCATAACTCATAACAGCCAGAGAGGCAGCAGGTCATAACAGCCAGAGATGCAGCAGGTCATAACTCATAACAGCCAGAGGGACAGCAGGTCATAACAGCCAGAGGGACAGCAGGTCATAACAGCCAGAGAGGCAGCAGGTCATAACAGCCAGAGGAGCAGCAGGTCATAACTCATAACAGCCAGAGAGGCAGCAGGTCATAACAGCCAGAGATGCAGCAGGTCATAACTCATAACAGCCAGAGGGACAGCAGGTCATAACAGCCAGAGGGACAGCAGGTCATAACAGCCAGAGGGGCAGCAGGTCATAACAGCCAGAGGAGCAGCAGGTCATAACTCATAACAGCCAGAGAGGCAGCAGGTCATAACAGCCAGAGGGACAGCAGGTCATAACAGCCAGAGGGACAGCAGGTCATAACAGCCAGAGAGGCAAAAGGTCATAACATCCAGAGGGGCAGCAGGTCATACCAGCCAGAGGAGCAGCATTTCATACCAGCCAGAGGGGCAGCATGACATACCAACCAGAGGGGCATCAGGTCATACCAGCCAGAGGGGCAGCAGGTCATATCAGCCAGAGGGGCAGCAGGTCATACCAGCCAGAGAGGCAGCAGGTCTTAATAGCCAGAGGGGCAGCAGGTCATACCAGCCAGAGGGGCAGCAGGTCATACCAGCCAGAGGGGCAGCATTTCATACCAGCCAAAGGGGCAGCATTTCATACCAGCCAGAGGGGCAGCATGTCATACCAACCAGAGGGGCAGCAGGTCATACCAGCCAGAGGGGCAGCAGGTCATACCAGCCAGAGGGGCAGCAGGTCATATCAGCCAAAGGGGCAGCAGGTCATACCAGCCAGAGAGGCTGCAGGTCATACCAGCCAGAGAGGCTGCAGGTCATACCAGCCAGAGGGGCTGCAGGTCATAACAGCCAGAGGGACAGCAGGTCATAACAGCCAGAGGGGCAGCAGGTCATAACTCATAACAGCCAGAGAGGCAGCAGGTCATAACAGCCAGAGATGCAGCAGGTCATAACTCATAACAGCCAGAGGGACAGCAGGTCATAACAGCCAGAGGGACAGCAGGTCATAACAGCCAGAGAGGCAGCAGGTCATAACAGCCAGAGGAGCAGCAGGTCATAACTCATAACAGCCAGAGAGGCAGCAGGTCATAACAGCCAGAGATGCAGCAGGTCATAACTCATAACAGCCAGAGGGACAGCAGGTCATAACAGCCAGAGGGACAGCAGGTCATAACAGCCAGAGGGGCAGCAGGTCATAACAGCCAGAGGAGCAGCAGGTCATAACTCATAACAGCCAGAGAGGCAGCAGGTCATAACAGCCAGAGGGACAGCAGGTCATAACAGCCAGAGGGACAGCAGGTCATAACAGCCAGAGAGGCAAAAGGTCATAACATCCAGAGGGGCAGCAGGTCATACCAGCCAGAGGAGCAGCATTTCATACCAGCCAGAGGGGCAGCATGACATACCAACCAGAGGGGCATCAGGTCATACCAGCCAGAGGGGCAGCAGGTCATATCAGCCAGAGGGGCAGCAGGTCATACCAGCCAGAGAGGCAGCAGGTCTTAATAGCCAGAGGGGCAGCAGGTCATACCAGCCAGAGGGGCAGCAGGTCATACCAGCCAGAGGGGCAGCATTTCATACCAGCCAAAGGGGCAGCATTTCATACCAGCCAGAGGGGCAGCATGTCATACCAACCAGAGGGGCAGCAGGTCATACCAGCCAGAGGGGCAGCAGGTCATACCAGCCAGAGGGGCAGCAGGTCATATCAGCCAAAGGGGCAGCAGGTCATACCAGCCAGAGAGGCTGCAGGTCATACCAGCCAGAGGGGCTGCAGGTCATACCAGCCAGAGGGGCTGCAGGTGATACCAGCCAGAGGGGCAGCAGGTGATACCAGCCAGAGGGGCAGCAGGTGATACCAGCCAGAGGGGCAGCAGGTGATACCAGCCAGAGGGGCAGCAGGTCATACCAGCCAGAGGGGCAGCAGGTCATAACAGCCAGAGGGGCAGCAGGTCATACCAGCCAGAGGGGCAGCATGTCAGAACAGACAGAGGGGCAGAATGTTATAACAGCCAGAGAGGCAGCAGGTCATTAAAGCCAGAAAGATAGCAAGTCATTAAAGCCAGAGAGGTAGCAGGTCATAACAGCCAGAGAGGAAGCAGCTCATAACAGCCAGAGGGGCAGCAGCTCATAACAGCCAGAGGGGCAGCAGGTCATAACAGCCAGAGAGGCAGCAGGTCATAACAGCCAGAGAGGCAGCAGGTCATAACAGCCAGAGAGGCAGCAGGTCATAACAGCCAGAGAGGCAGCAGCTCATAACAGCCAGAGAGGCAGCAGCTCATAACAACTAGAGGGCAACAGATCATAACAGCCAGAAAGGTAGCAGGTCATGACAGCGACAGAAGCAGCAGGTCATAACAGCAGGGGGCAGCAGGTCATAACAGCCAGAGGGGCAGCATGTCATAACAGCCAGATGGGTAGCAGGTCATAACAACCAGAAAGGCCCTACAATTTACTAAATACACTTGTGAATAATCCTGAGACTGCAGTAATCAATAAAAGTGGCACTTTGTGATGAATTTGAAGAAACAATTTGTTATATTATTGGGTTAAGTGATTTTTATTGTCCTTGTTTGATTTGTTTACTACAAACAGCAGAAATTTGTAACTTTTACTTATAAACCAAATTTTAAGTGTGGGGATAAATAATTGTAAATGCAACTGTGTCAAGTCCTGCTGTCAGTAAAGAACTGGATACAATTGTGTCACGCTCCCAGGGTCCCGGTGCCGTCTGTCACTCACCGCTCCGGTTCCCGGTCCTTCTGCCCGCGGCTGCCCCCCTCAGTTGTCGCGGGCGGCGGGGCGCTGCGCTCACCACGCTCGGGTCCGGTGCTGCTGCTCGGTGGCTCGAGCGGTGGGCCGTATCCGGGGACTCGAGCGGCGCTCCTCGTCCGTGAGTGAAAGGGGTGGTTTGTTGGTGTTTGGAATGTCAGTTTGTGACGCCACCCACGGTTTGTGGTGAGGTTGGGACACCACCGCTGCTCTGTACGGGGATCCCGGGAGCGATGGCAGGGAGCAGCTGAGATGTTTCTCTCCCCTCCGTGGGTAGGGGGATTTTGGTGGTCCCGGGGCCCGGTGATGTTGACTGGAAGGTGGGTGGCGGGGTTTAGCGAGGTGCAGGGTCGCGGGGCAGCGCAGTGCCAGACGGCACGGCGGTACTCACTCAGCCAGTAATGCACACGGAGTCTCTGGTAAAACAAACGGCTGGATGGACGAGTCCCACAGACGGCTGCGACGGTCACTCCCGGTAGGTTGGCGGTAAATGTCTCTCCCTGCACCGGTGCTTTGTTCTCGGCCCCGATGGCTTCCCACCGGTAACCCGCTCCGCAGCGGTAGGTTGGCTAAGGGAGCCCCCTGTTTGCCCGCAGGCTCTGGCCCTGGGAGCTCTAGCTCTGGCGGTAGCTTTCTCTCCCTCACGGTTTGGACGGTTGCCTTCAGTCGGGTCTTTACTGCTGGGAAACCCCGGAGGTTCCTGTTGCTGACGGATTTGACCGGTTTAACGGCGACTCCTAGCCTGGTCGGGGTCCGTAGGCCCTGCCGGATGGTGCTGGCTTCTCTTCGCTCCCCGATCCGGTACCGGCGGGCACCGCCCGTCATCGGTCCTTACGGTTGTGCATCAATCGGCCTCTCCTGCAGACGGTCACCACCATCTGCCAACCTTGCTGTAAGGTGCCCGGGCCACGTACCCAGACACGGCCAGTCAGTTCCTCCACTACCACTTCCCTGACTCTCACTCTCTACACTCCAAACTCAACTCAACTGCCTTCCTTTTCCCGCCTCCAGGACTGTGAACTCCTCGGTGGGAGGAGCCAACCGCCTGGCTCCGCCCCACCTGGTGTGGACATCAGCCCCTGGAGGGAGGCAACAAGGGTTTGTGTCTGAATTTGATGTTCCTAACCGGGGTGTGGGGTGTGTTGTTGCAGTACCTGTGACGTCCTGGCTTGTCCAGGGCGCCACACACTCTCCTTCCTCTGCGTCCTCCATGCCTCCTGCCCGCCGGTCCCGGCGTCCCCCTGCGACCCAGGACACTATGTCTGGTTCCCCTGCAACTCCTGCACCACTTCCTGCTCTGGTCTCTGGCACGTGAGCCTCGTGCATGCGCATTAGGACGCGCACACGTTCACTCACCTCTTCTTGAAGGGCCAGCGCCCCGGAAACAGGATATGGTCAATTACAGGTACAGGGTATATTAGGACTTCCTTTCCATGTGGGCAGTGCCTGATCAACGTGTTCCCATAGCTAGGTGTTCAGGTCCCTCTGTGTCTTGTACCCAGATTAACCCTGTCTCTCACGCAGAGCCCGTCTGCCGTCCTGACCGGGTCCCAGAGAGCCGATTGCCCAGGAGGTGTCCCGGTGACTGTTCGCTGAGGATCCTGCCATCTCCCGTCAGCCTGAACCCATCACCTGGACGTTACCTGGAAGCTCCAGCCGCACGTCCCGCTGGATCCGGACCCCGTCGGCTGTGACTACTCGGCATCTGTACCCGGTTCCCGTCATCTGTCCTGCCTCCGGTTCCCTTTGGACTATTAGTCATCTCCCGTGCCGATCTCTGAAAGACCCATACCCCGTACTCCCTATGTTCCGGCTGCCGTGCATTTAGGCCCTCTGGTGGGGTGACCAGACAGTCCCTGTATAGGGGTTAGCTCTTGGTTGCCTCTCTGGGGGAGTCCGGTGCACGGTCCCGTGAATCCACCTCCAGGACGTTACAAATTGTATCCAGTGCAGACAACGCTCTGTGAGCTAAACATCCCAGACTCCAGACTGATACATTGTATCCAGTGCAGACAACGCTCTGTGAGCTAAACACCCCAGACTCCAGACTGATACATTGTATCCAGTGTAGACAACGCTCTGTGAGCTAAACACCCCGGACTCCAGACTGATACATTGTATCCAGTGTAGACAACGCTCTGTGAGCTAAACACCCCGGACTCCAGACTGATACATTGTATCCAGTGTAGACAACGCTCTGTGAGCTAAACACCCCGGACTCCAGACTGATACATTGTATCCAGTGTAGACAACGCTCTGTGAGCTAAACACCCCGGACTCCAGACTGATACATTGTATCCAGTGTAGACAACGCTCTGTGAGCTAAACACCCCGGACTCCAGACTGATACATTGTATCCAGTGCAGACAACGCTCTGTGAGCTAAACACCCCAGACTCCAGACTGATGCATTGTATCCAGTGCAGACAACGCTCTGTGAGCTAAACACCCCAGACTCCAGACTGATACATTGTATCCAGTGCAGACAATGCTCTGTGAGCTAAACACCCCGGACTCCAGACTGATACATTGTATCCAGTGTAGACAACGCTCTGTGAGCTAAACACCCCGGACTCCAGACTGATACATTGTATCCAGTGTAGACAACGCTCTGTGAGCTAAACATCCCAGACTCCAGACTGATACATTGTATCCAGTGTAGACAACGCTCTGTGAGCTAAACATCCCAGACTCCAGACTGATACATTGTAACAAATCAGAAGAAGCTGGCAACACATATTGAAGGGGTTTGGTGAAAATAAGGGGTACTTTGCACGCTGCGACATTGCTAGCCGATGCTAGCGATGTTGAGCGCGGTAGTCCCCGCCCTCGTCGCACATGTGATAGCTTGTGATAGCTGCCGTAGCGAACATTATCGCTATGGCAGCTTCACACGGACTTACCTGCCCTGCGACGTCGCTCTGGCCGGTGACCCTCCTCCTTCCTAAGTCACACGGCAGGTGGCTAATAGAAGCAGAGGGGCAAAGATGAGCGGGACGAGCTCCTCCTTCCTTCCGCATAGCCGGTGGAGGCAGGTAAGGAGAAGTTCCTCGCTCCTGCGGCTTCACACACAGCGATGTGTGCTGCCGCAGGAACGAGGAACAACATCGGACCTGTCACTGCAGCGAAATTATGAAAATGACCGACACTACACAAATCACCGATTTACGTCGCTTTTGCGATCGTTTATCGGTGCATCTAGGCTTTACACGTTGCGACGTCGTTACTGGCGCCGGATGTGCGTCACTTTGGATTTGACCCCGACAACATCGCAGTAGCAATATCGCAACGTGCAAAGCGCCCCTAAGTCCTCATCCGAAGGACCGATCATAACTTGCTGATCGGTGGGTTCCGGACTGCTAGGACCCATACCTATCAGGAGAACGGGACTTTTGCTGCTCTGCTCCATTCATTCTCTATGGGGCTGCTGAGCTCTGCACTATTTTTAGAGCACCATTGATTCTATGATGCTGTACATGAGAAGGGGAGAATGTACGCTGAAGCATTGTGAATGCATATGTCTGTATATTGGCCACATAGCGTATTGGTGCTCCTGTAATGAATTTAATGATAAAGGTGTGAAGGCCCATCACATTATCTCTTACTCAGGTGTGCAGTAATTTAGAGTGTCAGTTCTGGGGTCTAAACTAATGTAGGGGTCTAGAATGGGGAGTCAATGTAGGGACTCTATACAAGGGTCTGAATTTATTTAGGATTATCGGTACCATAATTAATGCAAAGTGTCAGGGTTGTGGCCTGTATTTATTTAGGGGTCGGGACTGGGGTTAGCATTTATTTAGTGGTACAATTAATACAGAGGTTTTAATTAGCACCATGTCTTGGCTTTGCATTTATGAAGTGGTGTAATGAAGGGGAATGGTCTGTTGGTCTGAATTAATATAGAGATGACGTGAATAGAGAAACTCCTGGCGAGCACCGCAACACACAGGGTACACCAGGAGCACGATGCAATGGTGGGCCTGGTGCTAGAGAGAGGGGAACGGGTCACCTCCTAACACTCACCTGAGGCTGATCCCTGAACTCCCTAATGTCCCTATACAAGTCCTTTCCCCCATCGTCAATCACATTCCTATGCCCTCGCTTACTCTGAACTCACCCTGGCTAGTGAGAAAGTCGGTGAGAGCACTAGTCTAACCAATGCAATAATACAATACAAGGGAAAAGAGACAGACAGGGGGAAATAGACTCCGAACTCCTCCAATGCAGCTAAACACAACAGCTACAATAGTCACGACTTCTCAGCTTCTTCCAGAGACAGGATCCTTCCAAAGTGGTCTGTGTAAGAATGGGATTCCTTAACCAGCATCAGATGTTAAGACATGTGACTTTTTAAAGTAAAAAGGAGTGGTCACAAAAGAGCTGCACATTAGATTAAGGCTACAATGGATAGCCAGATAGGAAAGAGTCCTTAACCCCTACAGCACCAAAAGAAAGTTTACTCAAACACAAGCTACAGACCTGCGCATAATAAGTGCCACACTTTCACACCCATGACTGAGGTTGTTCCAAACATTATGGAGAGCTGACCCCAGATCTTCTGTGTATGAGGCTTGTGCAGATCCTCTGTCTCTTGATCCCAGATGGGCTAGTGTGAGCCGGATCATCACTTTCAGGGCTCTGCAGGGGCCAGATCATCACCTCCAGGACTCCTGCTTTTTAATAACTGTCACAGGGTTCTTCTTCGATACCACACAATTAACAGAGCGAGAGATGAGTGAGCAATCTAAAGAACCTTTAGTCCATGCAATCCAGAAGGTTCATAAAAATAATCCACCACACAGAGGGTAAAATAGTCCAGAAACACAGATACAGTCCAGTAAGGGATAAATGTCCAGGTCTTTCTGGGGAGCCTTAGCTTCTCCCACAGAGGATAAATCCGTCACAATCCTCCAGCAGTCCTATTCCAGGGAAATCAGAGTCTCTCAATGGCTCTCTTTGGAGCTGACTGTAGCCGCAGCTTCTCCCTCAGAGGATGAGCTTGTCTCTTGTCTTTCCCAGCAACACTAAATAATCTCCCAGGTAAGGAGAGAGTTTGGGTGGACCCCAGGTCCCCCTCCCCCAGACTTAGGGACAAAAGCCCGGCAGGGAATGATTACCTGCAAACAGGAAAAAGTACACAGCATGGACAGAGCACCAAGCCTAAAATATGAACCTACGCAAAATTATACACAATCCCCCCATGCTCCACCATCACAATAACATTGGCTGGATGTTTGGGCTCTTTGTCCGGTTGAAGAGTATATTTGGAGCCAATCAGATGCCTTCCTGATGAGATTACATAATGGACAAGTATCTGCCTGTATCAGTGACCTCCATCATCACATCCTTTGGAAAGCTAATGCCTGCTACACACGCTTCAATAAATCTTTCAATCCGTCGTCGGGGTCAAGTTGTAAGTGACGCACATCTGGCAGCATTCGTGACGTATTTGCGTGTGACACCTACGTGCGATCAAGATTGAACGCAAATACGGTGATCGCATACACGTCGTTTATTCCTCATACATTGGACGTTTTGTTGCACGAACCTAGTCAATTGTAACGTGTGACATCCCTCATACGATTGTGATGTCTGAGGCTATGTGCGCAGGTGTGCGCTCTGCACCGCAGCTTAAAAAAGGTCCGCTTCAGAGCGCAGCTGAAAAGCCTCACAATGTCTGTCAGTCACTAATCTCTGTCAGTCGGTCACTATCTCTGTCCCTCACTCTCTGTCCATGTCAGTCTATCCCCCTCTCTCATACTCACCGATCCCCGATCCCCGGCGCTGCACGGCGTTCACACTGCTCCGGCGGCTTTTACTGTTTTGAAAAAGCCGGCCGCTCATTAAACAATCTCGTATTCCCTGCTTTCCCCGCCCACCGGCGCCTATGATTGGTTACAGTGAGACACGCCCCCACGCTGAGTGACAGGTGTCACACTGCACCCAATCACACAAAAAACACACACATATACCGTGGTTCACCACTTTAATCAGCCCCAAAAAGCCCTCCTTGTCCGGCGTAATCCAGGATGCTCCAGCGTCGCATCCAGCTCTGCTGCATGGAGGTGACCGGAGCTGCAGCAGACACAGCCGCTCCGGTCACCTCCACACAGCAAATGAAGACAGCGGCGCGATCAGCTGAGCTGTCACTGAGGTTACCCGCTGTCACTGGATCCAGCGGTGGATGCAGCGGTGACAGCGGGTAACCTCAGTGACATCTCAGCTGATCGCGCCGCTGTCTTCAGTTGCTGCGTGGAGGTGACCGGAACGGCGGTGTCTGCTGCAGCTCCGGTCACCTCCATGCAGCAGCGCTGGATGCGACGCTGGACCATCCTGGAGTACGCCGGACAAGGAGGGCTTTTTGGGGCTGATTAAAGTGGTGAACCAGGTTATATGTGTGTGTTTTTTTATTTCTAATAAAGGATTTTTCGGGTGTGTGTGTTTATTTACTGTAATTTACAGATTAATCATGGAGGGTGTCTCATAGACGCCTGACATGATTAATCTAGGACTTATTGGCAGCTATGGGCTGCCAATAACTCCTTATTACCCCGATTTGCCAACGCACCAGGGCAAATCGGGAAGAGCCGGGTACAGTCCCAGAACTGTCGCATCTAATGTATGCGGCAATTCTGGGCGGCTGTTGGCTGATATTGTTAGGCTGGGGGGCTCCCCATAACGTGGGGCTCCCCATCCTGAGAATACCAGCCTGCAGCCGTATGGCTTTATCTGGCTGGTTTTAAAATTGGGGGGGACCGCACGCCGTTTTTTTTAATTATTTAATTATTTATTTCACTACACAGTATAGACACGCCCACCGGCTGCTGTGATTGGGTGCAGTGTGACACCTGTCACTCAGCGTGGGGGCGTGTCTCACTGTAACCAATCATAGGCGCCGGTGGGCGGGGAAAGCAGGGAATACGAGATTGTTTAATGGGCGGCCGGCTTTTTCAAAATAGTAAAAGCCGTCGGAGCAGTGTGAACGCCGTGCAGCGCCGGGGATCGGGGATCGGTGAGTATGAGAGAGGGCTGCTCAATTCACTTACTCAGGAGATTAGCGGTCACCGGTGAGTCCTTCACAGGTGACCGCTAATCAGGACGCGACACAGACAGAGCCGCAGCATGACTATGAAGTCGGCTGAAGTTTACCCGAGTTCATTCTGACAGTGCGGCTCTGTCTGTGTCTGCTGTTATCTGCCATTCAGCTCTGCTACATGGCTGTCTGTGTCTGCTGTTATCTGCCATTCAGCTCTGCTACATGGCTGTCTGTGTCTGCTGTTATCTGCCATTCAGCTCTGCTACATGGCTGTCTGTGTCTGCTGTTATCTGCCATTCAGCTCTGCTACATGGCTGTCTGTGTCTGCTGTCATCTGCCGTTCAGCTCTGCTACATGGCTGTCTGTGTCTGCTGTCAGCGGCCATGTAGCAGAGCTGAATGGCAGATGACATAGTAAAAACGCATCCCACATTACACACGCTTGGCAAGTCAATAAATAAAGAAAAAAAAAAGGTGCCCAATGCATACGTCACAGATCACATGATCTAAAGGATCGCACACAAAATTGATCAATTTAACATAGACTACTAACGCAAGTGTGACAGCAAATGAACAACCTACGTGCAATCTCATTCAATCGCATATGCAACCTGGGCGTGTCACATCGCATACGAGATCGCACACCTAATTGTAAGGTGTAAAGCTGGCTTTAGATGCAAAACAAGCAATTTTCCAGAAAATCGAAGACGTGAACGGAAATCCACATAAGTTGTCTAAATCCATTTAAGAATCTAATGCACTTGTAACTATCATCTTCTAGGCCTTACTAATCAATTTCTACAGGAGCCTTGTGGTCCGGCCATCCCTCGTGGACACAGCAATAGATGGATAAAGCAGAGATTTCCAGGTCATTACTGAAGACCCAAGGAAAATGGAGTGCGCCGCACAAATCAATGCAACCCACGTGTTGTGAGAAAGCTCAATGTGTCGCAGCTGACGGCGGAACGTACATTGTTATCCCTTTATCTGCACCATGTGATGTGGAGACAATAGAACAGGAATTTCAACTTTATTTTAGCTTAGATTCTGGAATTTTTCTGCATCAATTTATTTTCTAAAAAATCAACTAAAGAAATAAAAACCCACTTCTGCACCAAACTGAGTGATCTGCCGGACTGATGGCGTCCACCTGTCTGCTCACAGATCATTTCAGCCTCATTATTAGTCACATTTGTCTGGTGGAAAATACAGGATAATCACACGTGGCAGATCTGGTGCGAAGGTTTCTTTACATTCATCTAATCGAGACTTGGAGAAATCCATCTGGTGCCAAAACAATCCCATTTTATTAAGCCAACAAAGCTGCAGCGTGTGAATATCCCCGTAGGCGTCAGTCACACATTTCTATGTCTGAAATTCTGAATTGAAAAGGTTTCTGTTTGTAGCTAATTGATATTTCATAAACTCTTATTCACACTCCGCTTTATTAAGAGAGAGGATCTGAAAGAGATAAATCATAAACAGATAATAGATAAAAAGAAATGGAAAGATAGATACTGGAGATACACAGATGAAAATGTCTAGAGAAATAGATATTACACAGATAATGGATTATATGAGATGAATGAATGAATGAATGAATGAATACTTGGATGGATGTTTGTATGGATGTTTTGATGAATGGTTGGATGGATAGTATATAGATGAATGAATAGATGGATGGTTGGTTGGATGGATGAATAGATGGATGGATAGATTTATAGATGTATGGTTGGTTGGACGAATGGATGGATAGATGAATGGATAGATGGATGGCTAGATTTATAGATGGATGGTTGGGTGGATGGATGGATATATGGATGAATGGTTGGATGGATGGATAGATGGATGATGGATAGATGGATGAATTTTTGTATGGATGGATGGTTGGATGGATGGATAGATGGATAGACATGTGGATGAATGGATGGATGGATGGATATATGGTTGGATGGATGGACGGATGGATAGATGGAAGGATGTTTGTATGGATGTTTTGATGGATGGTTGGATGGCTAGATGGATGGATGGATCAATAGATGGATAGACATATGGATTAATGGATGGATGGTTGGATAGATAGATAGATAGATATATAGATGGATGGATGGATGGATAAATGGAGGGATAGATGGATGGATGGTTGGATAGATAGATAGATGGATGGATGGATGGATAAATGGATGAATAGACATATGGATGAATGGATGGATGGTTGGATAGATGGATGGATAAATGGATGGATAGATGGATGGATGGATGGATGGATGGTTGGATAGATAGATGGATGGATAAATGGATGGATAGATGGATGGATGGTTGGATAGATAGATGGATGGATGGATGGATAAATGGATGGATATATGGATAGATGGATGGATGGATTAATGGATAGATATATGGAGGAATAGATACATGGGTAGATGGATGAAAAGATGGGTGGATGGATGGATAGATGGATGGATGGTTGGACGGATGTTGGATAGATAAATGGATGGATTGAAGGATGGATGGATAGATATATGAATGAATGGTTGGATAGATGGATGGATGTTTGTATGGATGATTAAATGGATGCATAGACATATGGATGAATGAATGGATGGATGGTTGCATGGCTAGCTGGATGGATGAATGAATGGATGGATGGTTGTATGAATGGTTGGATGGATGGATGGATGGATGGATGGTTGCATTGCTAGATGGATGGATGAATGGATGGATGGTTGTATGAATGGTTGGATGGATGGATGGATAAATGGATGGATGGATGAATGGATGGATGGTTGTATGAATGGTTGGACGGATGGATGGATGGATGGATGGATAAATGGATGGATGGATGAATGGATGGATGGTTGTATGAATGGTTGGATGGATGGATGGATAAATGGATGGATGGATGAATGGATGGATGGTTGTATGAATGGTTGGATGGATGGATGGATGGATGTTTGTATGAATGGTTGGATGGATGGATGGATGGATGGTTGCATGGCTAGATGGATGGATGGATGAATGGATGGATGGTTGTATGAATGGTTGGATGGATGGACGGATGGATAAATGGATGGATAGATATATGGATAAATGGATGGTTTGGTGGGTGGATGGATAGATAGATGGATGGATGGTTGGATAGATATATATGGATGGATGGAGAGATGGATGGATAGATATTTCTGGGTGGATGGATGGATATATAGATGGCTGGTTGAATGGATGATGCGGATGTATGTATGGACGGTTGTTTGGTGGATGGATGGGCGGAGAGATGGAGGCATGGATTGATAGATAGATGCATAGATAGAATGAAAACAGTATCATATACCTTTATATGCCGACTATTCTCTCCTCACAGATCTACTTTAAATAAGACCATGTGGTCGATGCGTCGGGTCATATATCTGTATCCATTGTCTGTTTTTGAATGATAAAACTTCTCGTATCTCAGCATATTCCTGTGGAAAATCATTTGTGCTGAAGTTTATTTCTGCTAGAATAAAAGATAGATCGTGCCTTGTAAAAGTATTCATACCCAATTAAGTTTTCCACATTTTTTCATGTTACACCCGCAAACTTAAATGTATTTTATTGGGATTTTATGTGATATACTAACACTATAGAAGTATTCATGAAGTGCAAAACAAATGATACCTGGTTTTCTAAATATTTAAAAAATATAAATCTGAAAATTGTGATGTGCATTTGTATTCAGCCTGTTTAGTCTAATGCCTCTGAATAAAATCTTGATTGACCAAGTGACTCCAGAAGTCACATATTAGTACATTGCGTCCACCTGGGTGTGATTTATCCTCAGTATAACTACAGCTGATCTGTGAAGGCCTCAGTTTAGTGTGAGAACATCAGGGATCAAACACCATCATGAAAACCAAGGAACACACCAGACAGGTCAGGGATAAAGAGGAGAAGAGTAAAGCAGGGTTAGGTTAGAAAAAAAGAGCCCAAGCTCTGAACATTTCATGGAGAACTGTTCGATCCATTATACAAAAAAGGAAGGAAAATGGCACAACTGTAAACCTACAAGACATGGCCGTCCACCAAAAGTGACATTCCAAGAAGGAGAGCGCTAATGAGAGATGCAGCCAAAAGACCCATGGTCACTGGAGAAGCCGCAGAGATCACAGCTCAGGGGGAGAATATTTAAACAGGATGACTATTAGTCGTAGGCTCCACAAATCTGGCCTTTATGGAAGAGCAGCAAGAAGAAAACCATTTTTGAAAGGCATAAGAAGTTCTGTTTGCAGTTTGCAAAAAGCCATGTAGGGGCTACAGCGAGCGTAAGGAAGAAGGAGCTCTGGTCAGATGAGACTAAAGGAGAACATTTTAGGCTAAATGCAAAACACTATGTGGGATGGAAAACTAACTCCGTACATCACCCTGAAAACGCCATCCCCACCATCACACATGGTGGTGGCCGCATCCTGCTGTGGGGAACCTTCTCTTCTGCAGGGGCAGGGAAGATGCTCAGAGGTGATGACAAGATGGAAAAAAAGCTAAATACAGGCTGCAAAAGACCTGAGACTGGGGCGTAGGTTCACATTCCAGCAGGATAACGACCCTAAGCATATCCTGCCAGAGCTACAATGAAGGGTATAGATCGGAGCATAGTCATGTGTGTGATCGGCCCCGTCACCGTCCAGACCCAAATCCACTGAGGATCTGTGATGAGATGGGAAAATCACTGATCACAGACGTCTCCATCCAATCTCACTGAGCGAGAGCAAAGCAGGGGGGGGGCAAAAATGTCACCTCCAGTTGTGCAAAGCTGGAGAGACCGAGCCCAAAAGATTCACAGCAGGAACTGTTGACAGGGTATGAATACTTTTGCAAGGCGGCATGGAGATGAATAGATTGATAGATGATAGATATTTTGTATTTTCACACATAAGCTCAGGTCCCATCTGGAGATGCATTTTGTGCCGTAGTTCTGGAATATGAGCGTTCTCGCTCCGGCGCGGGATCTCGCTCGTCAGCCCCCCGGCCCCCCGCCCGCAGCTGACAGCTGTTCTCCGCTCATTTACATATTGCATCAGACATGGTGATTTGCTCCCTAATTGCTTAGTTTATGAATTCACCGTGTCTATAAGACTTCTCCGAATCTCCAGGAGCCGGGGGGAGCGCAGGAGATGCACGGGCAGAGCCACTGGGCAGAAGGATTAAGAAGGAGCAAGTGGGGTCAGGTGCCATCCGGGGCCATTCACGGTCACTCCGGTCCTCCAAATGGTGCTGTGACAACCACCGCGGCATGTGACCGGACTGTACAGCAGAAGTTGTCAGAATGGCTGCCTACATTTTGCACAACATTTAATTGGTCTAGCGCTGCCTCTCTGCTGCCCCCTCTGGCTGCAGGAGTGAGTGCACGTGACCACTGCAGCCAATCACTGATCTCAGGGGATGATGCCTATGTAGATAGACCCAAACTTTCTCATACACTTTGGGGGTTATGTATAATCATGGGAATGTCCCTTTTTTGGAATCCGTTTTTTTCTCCAAGCTAATAGACATTCCACTAAATGTATGAAATGTCACACAGTGTAAATTAACCCCTTCACGATGCGGCCAATTTCCGTTTTTGTGTTTTCTATTTCTCCCAGAGCCATAGCTTTTTTATTTTTCCATCAATTTAACCATATGAGGGCTTTTTTTTTTGCAGGATGAGTTGGACTTTTGAGGGACATCCTTGTATTGGAAAAAGGGGAAAAACCTCCAAATGGGAGCAAATTGTAACCCCCCCCCCCCACAAATTTGACAGTTTTTTGTGAATTATTTTTAGGGTGTATATTCTGGGGTAAAAATGACCTCACAAAATGATTCTCCAGATCAATACGATTACGGCGATACTAAACATGTCCAGTTTTATTTTATTATTATTTTATTGGTGAAAAAAAAATCAGTCGTTTGCAAAAAAAAGGGGGTTGTCCCCTGATGTTTTCATTTTGGAGCCGTGTGATGATAAATAATAATATTAATAACATAGTACATTTGACATAAACAGTAAACACCATAAAGGAAAAAAATAAAGAAAAAATAATTGGTGTTTCTAAATCTTTGAAAAATAAATACAGGAAATAAAAAAAAAATAAATAAAAATGTATATACTTTTTTTTTTTTTTTTTTTAAATCAAGAATATATATATATAGTCTTGGTTTTTTTAAATAAATATATATTATTTTTTATTTTTATATCTATTTAAAAAAAATATATAATATTTTTTAAATAGATAAAAACATATATACAGTATATATAATTTCTTTTTATATATATATATATATATATATATATATATATATATATATATGTATATATTTCTAGATACATATATAGATAGATACAGACATACATATACAGTACAGACCAAAAGTTTGGACACACATTCTCATTCAGAGAGTTTTATTTATTTTCATGACTCTGATAATTGTAGATTCACATTGAAGGCATCAAAACTATGAATTATCACATGTGGAATGAAATACTTAACAAAAAAGTGTGAAACAACTAAAAGTATATCTTATATTCTTGGTTCTTCAAAGTAGCCGCCTTTTGCTTTGATTACTACTTTGCACACTCTTGGCATTCTCTTGATGAGCTTCAAGAGGTAGTCACCGGAAATGGTCTTCCCTTCACAGGTGCGCCCCGTCAGGTTTAATAAGTGGGATTTCTTGCCTTATAAATGGATTTGGGACCATCAGTTGTGTTGTGCAGAAGTCTGGTCGATACACAGCTGATAGTCCTACTGAATAGACTGTTAGAATTTGTATTATGGCAAGAAAAAAGCAGCTAAGTAAAGAAAAATGAGTGGTCATCATTACTTTAAGAAATGAAGGTCAATCAGTCCGAAAAATTGGGAAAACTTTGAAAGTGTCCCCAAGTGCAGTGGCAAAAACCATCAAACGCTACAAAGAAACTGGCTCACATGAGGACCGCCCCAGGAAAGGAAGACCAAGAGCCCCCTCTGCTGCGGAGGATAAGTTTATCTGAGTCGCCAGCCTCAGAAATCGCAGGTTAACAGCAGCTCAGATTAGAGATCAGGTCAATGCCACACAGAGTTCTAGCAGCAGACACATCTCTAGAACAACTGTTAAGAGGAGGCTTTGTGCAGCAGGCCTTCATGGTAAAATAGCTGCTAGGAAACCACTGCTAAGGACCGGCAACAAGCAGAAGAGACTTGTTTGGGCTAAAAAAAACACAAGAAATGGACATTAGACCAGTGGAAATCTGCGCTTTGGTCTGATGAGATCTTTGGATCCAACCACCGTGTCTTTGTGCAATGCAGAAAAGGTGAACGGATGGACTCTACATGCCTGGTTCCCACCGTGAAGCATGGAGGAGGATGTGTGATGGTGTGGGGGTGCTTTGCTGGTGACACTGTTGGGGATTTATTCAAAATTGAAGGCATACAGAACCAGCATGGCTACCACAGCATCTTGCAGAGGCGTGCTATTCCATCCGGTTTGCGTTTAGTTGGACCATCATTTATTTTTCAACAGGACAATGACCCTCAACACACCTCCAGGCTGTGTAAGGGCTATATGACTAAGAAGGAGAGTGATGGGGGGCTACGCCAGATGACCTGGCCTCCACAGTCACCAGACCCGAACCCAATCAAGATGGTTTGGGGTGAGCTGGACCGCAGAGTGAAGGCAAAAGGGCCAACAAGTGCTAAGCATCTCTGGGAACTCCTTCAAGACTGTTGGAAGACCATTTCCGGTGACTACCTCTTGAAGCTCATCAAGAGAATGCCAAGAGTGTGCAAATATATATATATATATATATATATATATATATACATACATACATACATACATACATACATACATACATACTGTAAAGGGTGCTTTACATGCTGCGACATCGCTAGCGAATGCACCCACCGAACAATCCCTCCTTCAAGGGGGAGGTGCGTTCGGCGTCATAGCGACATCACTGCGGCGTCACTAAGTGGCCGGCCAATAGAAGAGGAGGGGCGGAGATGAGCGGGGCGTAACATCCCGCCAACCTCCTTCCTTCCTCATTGCCTTTGGACGCAGGTAAGGAGATGTTCATCGTTCCTGCGGTGTCACACATAGCGATGTGTGCTGCCGCAGGAATGCCGAACAACATTGTACCGGTGGCAGCAGCGATATTAAGGAAAGGAGCGGCGTGTCAACGATCACCGTTTTTGAACAATTTTGTGAACGTTGATCATTGCTCCTTGGTGTCACACGCTGCGATGTCGCTACCGGCACCGGATGTGCGTTACTAACAACGTGACCCTGACCATATATCGATAGCGATGTCGCAACGTGTAAAGCACCCTTAAGAGTAACTTGGTTTAAGAGCAGACTCCCGGAACCAAATATGCTCATAATCCAAGGTTCCACGGCTGGTTTCAGATCAGCGTTTTTTTAACTGCAGCAAGAATGGATTTTTTGCCGCAAAACCGGATCCTTTACAAATGTGTTGTCATTTCAATGCATTTGCAATGGAGTTGCGGCAAGATGCAGTTACTTGTGGTTGCGTGCGGCATACACTAGATCTGGTGAAATGCGGTATTTTATCTTTTGTCAAAACCGTTACTTGTAGCGTTTTTGACCTCGGACAAAATACTGCATCTCACTGGATCTGATGCATGGCGGTGCTAGCTGCAATGCAGTTCAATGAGCACCGAATCCTGCTATACTGTAAGTCACCACATTCTGGTAAGCAGGATCCTGTTGTCTGCAATGAACATGCCCAGAAAATAGTTATTCCCCCCCCCCGTGCTTTCTGATATAGTGGAGCTGGATCAGTTGAAGAAAGAAGACCAGGATCGTGGAGGGGTGAGAGGGAGTATTAAAGATGGAGTCCCTAAGTGTGTCTGTGTATTTATTTTTAATAAAGTGTTTTTTCTCTGTGTGATGTCTTTTTTTTTAACCCTTTATTGGAGATTCTTAATGGCCGGGTCAAACTTGGCCTGACATTAAGAATATTGGGCTTTATACCAACTGGTAAAACAAAGCTGGTATTAACTCCTTATTACCCAGTGTGCCACCCGGCACCAGGACCGCTGTCGGAGTTGCACACAGCACCAGAAGATGGTTCTTCTATGAAAGCGCCATTTTCTGAGGTGACTGCGGACTGCAATTCACAGCGGGGAGGGAGGGGGCAGAAAGCTTGGGCCACCCTGCGCTGTGGATTCCAATCCCCAGCTGTAATTGCACCTGGCTGGACACAAAAATTGGGCGAAGCCCACGTCGTTTTTTTATT
Source organism: Anomaloglossus baeobatrachus (assembly GCF_048569485.1). NCBI lineage: Eukaryota > Metazoa > Chordata > Amphibia > Anura > Aromobatidae > Anomaloglossus > Anomaloglossus baeobatrachus. Next base: position 942,080,318 of record NC_134353.1, read on the forward strand.
TTTTTTTAAATTATTTCATGAAATTCATTAAATAATTAAAAAAAGGGCTTCCCTATATTTTTGGTTCCCAGCCGAGTACAAAATAGGCAGCTGGGGGTTGGGGGCAGCTCGTATCTGCTTGCTGTACCTGGCTAGCATACAAAAATATGGTGAAGCCCACGTCATTTTTTTTTAGTTTTTGGGCAAAAGACTTTAAAAAAAAAAAGTCTTCTCTGGATTTTCCATTGCCAGTGAAGGTAACACCAAGCAGTGGGGGTTAGCAGCCAGTAACTGCTTGGGTTACCCTTAGCAATAGAAAATGCAGCGGGAGCCCACGCATTTTTTTTTTTACCCCTAACCCTTGGGTTATGTGTTTGGGTTTTTCACTTTTGTTTTATTTATTTTTTAATGAATAAAAAAAAAAATCAACATGGGCTTCGCTCATTGAGCACCCGAGCATTTACTGCTCACTCATCCCTACTCCTGATCACACAGCCAGCAGAGCAAGTGATCAGATCAGCTGACTCCAGTGTCGGCTGATTACTTGTTCTGCGTCCCCCTGCATCCATCGCAACATGTGCGGGCTGTGATGTTATCTGAGTTCGGCTGGCACTGGAGTTACCTGATCTGAACTCAGTTGAACTCACAGCCCGCACACTCAGCGATGGACGCAGCGGGACAAAGAACAAGTAATCAGCCGGCACTGGAGTCAGCTGATCTGATTAGTTGTTCTGCTGGCTGTGAGGTCAGGAGTTCAGCTGAGTTCAGATCAGCTGACTCCAGAGTTGGCCGATTACTTGTTCTGTGTCCCCCTGCATGCATTGCAGCATGTGTGGGCTGTGAGGTCAGGAGTTCAGCTGAGTTCAGATCAGCTGACTCCAGTGTTGGCCGATTACTTGTTCTGTGTCCCCCTGCATCCATTGTGTGGGCTGTGAGGTCAGCTGAGTTTGGCCGGCACTGGAGTCAGCTGAGTTGAACTCAGCTGACCTCACAGCCCGCACATGCTGTGATGGATGCAGAGGGACACAGGATAAGTAATTGGCCGACACTGGAGTCAGCTGATCTGATCACTTGTTCTGCTGGTATGAGATCAGGAGTTCAGCTGAGCTCAGATCAGCTGATTCCAGTGCCGGCCGAACTCAGCTGAATTCCACATCCCGGACATGCTGCGATGGATACAGCAGGACACAGAACAAGTAATCGGCCGACACTGTAGTCCTCAGCTGATCTGAACTCAGCTGACCTCCTGACCACATAGTCCGCTCACGGTCACATATGATTGGCAGCAAGCAGTAACTGCTGTTAACCTGCATCCATCGCAGTGTGTGTGGGCTGTGAGATCAGGAGTTCAGCTGACTCCCGATCAGCTCAATAGGATTAGGCACTTCCACAGTTATAGAGATCCGTATATGGGGTGCTCACGTAGGTTTCCAAACCATATAGTGAATTAATAAGCACGAGGTACTCCCAGATAAATTGAAAAACGTGAATTTTTTTATTGTTATTTCGTATTCAGTGCAGTTGTCAGTCAATTTATGACATTCGTCAGTAACTATTACATGAAATTAACACATATAGCACAGGATATCTGGCTCTGGCTTCACAAGTCAGGGATAGCTGTTGGTACGCTAATGATTAAGCGTCATTACTGGCCGTCTGTAATAAGCGGTATCCGTCGCTGTGTGCGGGTACAGTCTGTCCTCCCTGGGCTTGTAGCTCTACCTCTGTCAGTCGGATTGGATGACCAGACTGTGGGCACTGAGGCTATATCGGCTCAGGGTTCGGCGGTCTGGAAGTTTCTCCTGATATCTGTAGACTCCGGTACGTGGTAAGGTTTGTGAGATGATGATATCGTTTCTGCAGCCACTGACATACCTCTCCTGGTCCTCGTTTACCATCTTCCTGATTCAGGCTGCTGTGATTGGTGATTTTGTCTAGTTGGGTTTGGGTGATCTGTTCCGGGGGTCCTGGTTCATCTGGACCACCTACATGTATTAGAGCTTTATGGGGATGGGAACTTGGATTGCTACTGTGCAGGTGAGCCCGAAATGATAGTGCGATCTTCAGAACAGCTAGGTGTAGAAGGAATCTGCCCAGCTCATCCTGAGATGCCATGTTGGAGGTGTCAGGTGGACCTGGAGAAGGTGCTTCAGAATACCAGGAGAAATATTTCTGTTGGGCTGGAATCCCACCTTGACCAATCTGGGTAAGAGTGAAGGCCCCAGACTTCTCTGACGTACAGGAGCATTGGGGAGATGATGGAATTGAAGATTTGTAGCCAGACCCTCAATGGTGGCTTCAGAGGATAGAGGTTCATTTAGATGATGTAGGAGGGTTGCATAGGCCCCTGCACTGTAGAGTGTATGGGTATGTAAAGAAAATGTATTAACAATGTGTAGTGAAGTGTGTTAGTCAGATAAACATTAGATTAAGACATAGGGTTTAATAGATATAGCAGAGAGGTGAATGTTAAGTAGGATGTAGTGTGAGGCAAAGGATTAGGATGTCATTTATATGAAGTCATGTGAAGTATAGGAATGATATGTAGATGAACTTTGTTAGTAATAGAAACAGTGAATGTTGGATCCAGCTCTCTGGGGGTAGGACTAGTGTTGAGTTGAGTGAGAGACTTCCTGGTTACAAGAGGGAGAGCTGTTTAGTTATGGTTCAGCCTAGCAGGAGAAGGGCCTTGGTGCTGAGGTCGGTCCTCAGAAACTGATGTCAGTCCCGGAAGGCCTGGAGCATAAGGCTTATCCTGACAGGCTTGGTGAAGCCTCCCAAGCGTGACATATAGGGGAGTTAGATCAAAGAAGACAGGATGATCCTGGGGTGTCGCAGACCCGTGTGAAACATTGAGGGAATTGACGGAGAAAGGAGAGGCTGACCCTGCTTATACAGAAGCCTTGGAATGGTGAAGCTGTAGCTGCACCCATAGTGGGAGCATGTAACGTCCTGGAGGTGGATTCATGGGACCGTGCACCGGACTCCCCCAGAGAGGCAACCAAGAGCTAACCCCTATACAGGGACTGTCTGGTCACCCCACCAGAGGGCCTAACTGCACGGCATCGGAACACAGGGAGTACGGGGTACAGGTCCTTCAGAGATCGGCACGGGAGATGACTAATAGTTCAACAGGAACCGGAGGCAGGACAGATGACGGGAACTGGGTACAGGTGCCGAGTAGTCACAGCCGACGGAGTCCGGATCCAGCGGGACGTGCAGGCTGGAGCTTCCAGGTAAAGTCCAGGTGACGGGTTCAGGCTGAAGGGAGATGGCAGGATCCTCAGCAAACAGTCACCGGGACACCTCCTGGGTAATCGGCACTCTGGGACCAGGTCAGGACGGCAGACGGGCTCTGCGGAAGAGACAGGGTTAATCTGGTTACAAGACACTGAGGGACCCGAACACCTAGCTATGGGAACATGTTGATCAGGCACCGCCCACATGGAAAGGAAGTCCTAATATACCCTGTACCTGTAATTGACCATATCCTGTTTCCGGGACGCTGGCCCTTTAAGAAGAGTTGAGTGAACGCGCGCGCACCCTAATGCGCATGCGCGAGGCTCGTGTGCCGGAGACCAGAGCAGGAAACGGTGCAGGAGATGCAGGGGGACCAGACAGAGTGTCCTGGGTCACAGGGGAACGCCGGGACCGGCCGGCAGGAGGCACGGAGGACGCAGAGGAGGGAGAGTGAGGGGTGTAGCCGCGGGCAGAAGAACCGGGAACCGGAGCGGTGAGTGACAGACGGCGCCGGGATCCGGGGAGCGTGACAGAGCATTTAGATAGAAGGAGGAAAGTCACTGAGTTTATATGATAGCTCTAACGGGAAGGAATACCCCAGTCAGAAAGGAAGAATGTTGAACAACTTGTCTGCTATGCAACCGATAACTAAAAGTAAAGACTTTTTTCTTAAAGAGACCCTGGTGTGGTGTGAACTCTGTCCGGCAACACCTACAAGAATGGATGGGGAGATAGATGGCATCTTCCAGCAGCAGGTGAGTGCCATGCACCATACACAGAAAAGTACACCCAACTGGGACTATGGAGTGCAGCGCCCGTGCAGCTTGGTGCCTCCTCCCCTCAATGGCATAGAATGTTTGCAGGCCTTGTCTTTCAGGGTCTCCATGGCTTGTTTGAAGCTCCCTGACTGGTGAATTTCCAGGCCCAGGTAAGTATATTTGTCAGATCCTGTAAGAGCACAGTTGTTTAACACAAATGAAGGTGCTGGTCCGATCTTGTCTTTCTCCTCTGGAACACCATGATGTTGGTTGTCTTTAAGTTGATTGGTAGCGCCCATGTGGAGCTGAATTTCTCCAAGATTTTCAGGTTGTTTTGGAGGCCTTTCTCGGCTGATGACAGCAGCTGTAGGTCATCTGCATAGAGCAAGAATTTCACCTCGACGTCATGGAGTGTAAAGCCCGCTACACACGCTTCAATATATCTCACAATCCGTCGTTGGGGTCAAGTTGTAAGTGACGCACATCCGGCATCGTTTGTGAGGTGTCTGCGTGTGACATCTACGTGCGATCAGGATTGAACGCAAAACCGTTGATCGCAAACACATCGTATCTTTGTCTAGAATTGAGCGTTTTGTTGCACGAACCTACTCAATTGTAACGTGTGACATCCCTCATACGATTTTGGTGTCTGAGGCTATGTGCGCAGGTGTGCGCTCTGCACCGCAGCTTAAAAAAGGTCCGCTTCAGAGCGCAGCTGAAAAGCTGCGTTCTGAAGCGCCTCACAATGTCTGTCATTCACTAATCTCTGTCAGTCGGTCACTATCTCTGTCCCTCACTCTCTGTCCATGTCAGTCTATCCCCCTCTCTCATATACTCACCGATCCCCGATCCCCGGCGCTGCACGGCGTTCACACTGCTCCGGCGGCTTTTACTGTTTTGAAAAAGCCGGCCGCCCATTAAACAATCTCGTATTTCCTGCTTTCCCCGCCCACCGGCGCCTATGATTGGTTGCAGTGAGACACGCCCCCACGCTGAGTGACAGGTGTCTCACTGCACCCAATCACAGCAGCCGGTGGGCGGGTCTATACTGTGTAGTGAAATAAATAATTAAATAATTAAAAAAAACGGCGTGAGGTCCCCCCCAATTTTAAAACCAGCCAGATAAAGCCATACGGCTGAAGGCTGGTATTCTCAGGATGGGGAGCTCCACGTTATGGGGAGCCCCCCAGCCTAACAATATCAGCCAACAGCCGCCCAGAATTGCCGCATACATTAGATGTGACAGTTCTGGAACTGTACCCAGCTCTTCCCGATTTGCCCTGGTGCGTTGGCAAATCGGGGTAATAAGGAGTTATTGGCAGCCCATAGCTGCCAATAAGTCCTAGATTAATCATGTCAGGCGTCTATGAGACACCCTCCATGATTAATCTGTAAGTTACAGTAAATAAACACACACACCCGAAAAAATCATTTATTATAAATAAAAAACACAAACATATACCCTGGTTCACCAATTTAATCAGCCCCAAAAAGCCCTCCATGTCCGGCGTACTCCAGGATGCTCCAGCGTCGCTTCCAGCTGTGCTGCATGGAGGTGACCGGAGCTGCAGAAGACACCGCCGCTCCGGTCAGCTCCACGCAGCAACTGAGGTGAGTAGCGCGATCAGCTGAGCTGTCACCGAGGTTACCCGCGGCCACCGCTGGATCCAGTGACAGCGGGTAACCTCAGTGACAGCTCAGCCGATCGCGCTGCTGTCTTCAGTTGCTGTGTGGAGGTGACCGGAGCGGCGGTGTATTCTGCAGCTCCGGTCACCTCCATGCAGCAGCGCTGGAAGCGACGCTGGACCATCCTGGAGTACGCCGGACATGGAGGGCTTTTTGGGGCTGATTAAAGTGGTTAACCAGGGTATATGTTTGTGTTTTTTATTTCTAATAAATGATTTTTTCGGGTGTGTGTGTTTATTTACTGTAATTTACAGATTAATCATGGAGGGTGTCTCATAGACGCCTGACATGATTAATCTAGGACTTATTGGCAGCTATGGGCTGCCAATAACTCCTTATTACCCCGATTTGCCAACGCACCAGGGCAAATCGGGAAGAGCCGGGTACAGTCCCAGAACTGTCGCATCTAATGTATGCAGCAATTCTGGGCGGCTGTTGGCTGATATTGTTAGGCTGGGGGGCTCCCCATAACGTGGAGCTCCCCATCCTGAGAATACCAGCCTTCAGCCGTATGGCTTTATCTGGCTGGTTTTAAAATTGGGGGGACCGCACGCCGTTTTTTTAAATTATTTAATTATTTATTTCACTACACAGTATAGACACGCCCACCGGCTGCTGTGATTGGGTGCAGTGAGACACCTGTCACTCAGCGTGGGGGCGTGTCTCACTGTAACCAATCATAGGCGCCGGTGGGCGGGGAAAGCAGGGAATACGAGATTGTTTAATGGGCGGCCGGCTTTTTCAAAATAGTAAAAGCCGCCGGAGCAGTGTGAACGCTGTGCAGAGCCGGGGATCGGGGATCGGTGAGTATATGAGAGAGGGCTGCTCAATTCAGTTACTCAGGAGTTTAGCGGTCACCGGTGAGTCCTTCACTGGTGACCGCTAATCAGGACGCGGCACAGACAGAGCCGCAGCATGACAATGAAGTCGGGTGAAGTTCACCCGAGTTCATTCTGATCGTGCGGCTCTGTCTGTGTCTGCTGTCATCTGCCATTCAGCTCTGCTACATGGCTGTCTGTGTCTGCTGTCAGCGGCCATTCAGCTCTGCTACATGGCTGTCTGTGTCTGCTGTCAGCGGCCATTCAGCTCTGCTACATGGCTGTCTGTGTCTGCTGTCAGCGGCCATTCAGCTCTGCTACATGGCTGTCTGTGTCTGCTGTCAGCGGCCATGTAGCAGAGCTGAATGGCAGATGACATAGTAAAAACGCATCCCTACACATTACACACGCTTGTCAAGTCAATAAATAAAAAAAAAAAAGGTGCCCAATGCATACGTCACAGAACACATGATCTAAAGGATCGCACACAAAATTGACCAATTTAACATAGACTACTAACGCACGTGTGACAGCAAATGAACGACCTACGTGCGATCTCATAGATCCCGTATGCAACCTGGGCGTGTCACATCGCAAATGCGATTGTACAACTAATTGCAACGTGTAAAGCTGGCTTTAGACCTGGAGTTGTGAAAGAGTCCAGAGTGGTGGTCGCTCATTAATGTAAATGCTGAAGAGTTTTGGACTGCAGCCCGGCCTGACTCCGCGGCTCTGCTGGAAATAAGAGCCGTTCTTCTACCGTTCACACTCACGCTGTAGAGGTTCTCGGTGTAGGAGCTTTGATGATATCATAGGTCTTTCCTCTAATTTCGCTCTCCAGCAATTTCAGGAATAAACTCGTGTGCCACACAGAAGGCAAAGGCCCTTTTAAAATCCACAAAACAGACGTATATCTTCCCATGCTTTGTATTGTGGACGTGGCTCTGGATGAGAATGTGCAGAGTGTAGATGTGGTCGGTGGTGCCACGATTTGGCATGAACCCTGCTTGGCTCTTGCTGAGGACATTGTGCCCAGTGAAGAAACTGAGGGTCCTCATGTTCACAATGATTGAGAACCGTTTTCCAAGATTACATATCATCTATGGAGGGGGGTCACTCACAATGTGTGGGGGCTTCTCATCCATGGAGGGGGTCACTCACAATATGTGGGGGCTTCTCATCCATGTAGGGGGTCACTCACAATGTGTGGGGGCTTCTCATCCATGGAGGGGGTCACTCACAATATGTGGGGGCTTCTCATCCATGGAGGGGGTTACTCATAATATGTGGGGGCTTCTCATCCATGTAGGGGGTCACTCACAATATGTGGGGGCTTCTCATCCATGGAGGGGGTTACTCATAATATGTGGGGGCTTCTCATCCATGTAGGGGGTCACTCACAATATGTGGGGGCTTCTCATCCATGGAGGGGGTTACTCATAATATGAGGGGGCTTCTTATCCACGCAGGGGGTCACTCACAATATGTGGGGACTTCTTATCCATGGAGGGGGTCACCCACAATATGTGGGGGCTTCTCATCCATGAAGGAGGATCACTCACTATATGTGGGGACTTCTCATTAATTAAGGGGGTCACTCACAATGTATGGGGGCTTTTCATCTATGGAGGGGGCTCACTCACAAAATGTGGGAGCTTCTCATCCACACAGGTGGTCACTCACTATATGTGGGGGCTTCTCATTAATGGAGAGGGCTCACTCACAATATGTGGGGCTTCTCATCCATGGAAGGGCTGACTCACTATATGTGGTGGCTTCTCACCTATGTTGGCGGTCACTCACTATATGCGGGGGCTTCTCATCCACGGGGGGGCACTCACAATATGTGGGGGCTTCTCATCCATGGAAGGGCTCACTCACTATATGTGGGGGCTTTTCATCTATGGAGGGCATCACTTGTTATATGCGGGGGCTTCTTGTCCATGGAGTGGGGTCATTCACAATCTGTAGGGGCTTCTCATCCATGGAGGGGATTATTCACAACGTGTGGGGGCTTCTCATCCATGGAGGGGATTATTCACGTCTGGGGGCTTCTCATCCATGGAGGGGATTATTCACAACGTGTGGGGGCTTCTCATCCATGGAGGGGGTCACTCACAATAATTTCTATAATCATTGCTTTAAACAAAGAATGGGAACAACTTCTCCAATCATCCAGGACAATGTGGAGATGATGTTTTTTCCCTTCATGGTTGAGAATAGGTTAAGGCAAAATGAGAACTAAGTGGCTCCAGGAACTGAACATTGATATTTTGGGTCGATGACCAGGAAAGTCCTCATACCTGAGTCCCATTGAGAATATGCGGTCAATCTTTAAAAAATGACAAAACCCAGAAATTGTGATAATTTCAAGCTCTGATGAAACAGGAAGGGGTCATCAGGATCAGAAGCCGATATCCGGCCGCCGGGCGAAGGGCAGAAGTCTGGAGAAATCCGGGTCAGTGCTGGGAATATTCCGTGTTTACAGAAAGGTCATGGATTTGTCAATAAATTGTAACAACTGACGGAATGTTCATAATTGTATCTCAGCGACCAATCACAAAGCCCGGCACACAGGGACGTCCGCTTCACTGCACCGGTATTCCGCAAAAAGGGATCAGAAAATGATTTTTTCTTGCTGATCGGACACATAACATCATAACATGATCTGTGGTTTTTCACAAGGGCCTAATATTACCCTGCAGGTACCTACGTGCTCAGCCGCAGTGATTTACACCGTGTTGGGCACACATTTCCTCCACATCTTGTGCATCGTAGCAGGGACAACACTAATGAGTGTTCAGCAGAATAAATGGATGCTATAAAGCATTGGCTGATGACAGAAAGTAATAGCTGCTGGAATGCTAAAGACATATTTCACCTAGATCTGTTTATTTGCAGCTCCCCTATACTCCTACAAATCTGTCATCTTGTTTATACACCTCTGCACCTTTCACTCCCCCAAACAAAATTCCTCAGGTCAACAAGCGCCATCCAGTCCTTCATTAATGAGGATGCACACAGAAAACATATAGAGATGTAGCAGAGCTGAATGTGTACTATGCTCTCATGCAATGCTGGTATTCGTCTCTAGGTGGGAAGGTGCCCTGTGCAGTACCGTCTGTTGGTGCTCTTCCCACCCCTCAGTCCTCATGTTATAACATACGGCAGCAAGAAATAAAATGATACAATGGTTGTATAAATGTCACTAAGGCGAAGTTCACACATCAGTTTTCTTCCATCAGGCAGAATCCGGCGTTTGTGTCCCGCAACGGATCCGGTAAAATTTGTGAAAAAACAGATGCGCCAGACCGATTTTTCCGTATCCGTCATTCTCCCCCTGTGCGCGGTGACGTCACTTCGGTGTTACTGCTGTGCTGAGAGCACAGAGCGCAGGACGGACTGCTGTCCGCAGTATCAGCAGCTTCTCACACTGCAGTGCGGGCAGCCGCGGGGATGACGAGCGCTGCTGTCAGGAGGTTAGATGAGATCATTACCTGCTGTGATGATCGCCTGCACTCTGGACGTCAGCGCTGTCACTGCCTTCAATTGCCCGCCGCGTTCTCACATCACGTCTCGCGGGCGGCCTGAGACTGTCACTAGAGGTCGCCGCATCCGTTTTTTCAGAAAAGCGCCGGATTGTGCCGCACAGCAAAAACCTGATGTGTGTAAATACCCTTAGCTAGAGAATATGCCTGCATCCAGTGAAACTGCCATCCATGTGCCCGGCCATCCATGAGGTCCAGTGGCGCCCTCTACACTGGTGACATGTGATGGGCCCTATACCCGCTGCACAGGCTGCCCATCTGTGCAGATATGTGATGACTCCCGCTATTATGTCCCTCTGGCTGCTCCTTGACGTCTTTCTTTGGAGCCCAGATTCCAGTAAGACCCATCGATTACAATGTATTCCCGGTGTTACGTGTTCCGCTCACTTCACGGGAGAAAGATCTTTATTCCTTCCCGGGAGCAGTAATTGCAATTGTCTCAGTCATGAAGCCATTGATTTCCATTTAAGCTGAAATCCTTCATTATACTTCACTGGATAAGTGGTCACTGCAGAGCCAGACCGAAATCAAGACCGAAATCAAGACCGAAATCAAGACCGAAATCAAGACCGAAATCAAGACCGAAATCAAGACCAACCATCTACAATTGTCCACTATTCCTGCAATGTTACATTACACCCTACTGCTATCTACTACACCCTACTGCTATCTACTATACCCTACTGCTATCTACTATACCCTACTGCTATCTACTATACCCTACTGCTATCTACTATACCCTACTGCTATCTACTACACCCTACTGCTATCTACTATACCCTACTGCTATCTACTATACCCTACTGCTATCTATTATACCCTACTGCTATCTACTATACCCTACTGCTATCTACTGCACCCTACTGCTATCTACTGCACCCTACTGCTATCTACTATACCCTACTGCTATCTACTATACCCTACTGCTATCTACTACACCCTACTGCTATCTACTATACCCTACTGCTATCTACTATACCCTACTGCTATCTATTATACCCTACTGCTATCTACTATACCCTACTGCTATCTACTACACCCTACTGCTATCTACTGCACCCTACTGCTATCTACTATACCCTACTGCTATCTACTATACCCTACTGCTATCTACTACACCCTACTGCTATCTACTATACCCTACTGCTATCTACTATACCCTACTGCTATCTATTATACCCTACTGCTATCTACTGCACCCTACTGCTATCTACTGCACCCTACTGCTATCTACTATACCCTACTGCTATCTACTATACCCTACTGCTATCTACTACACCCTACTGCTATCTACTATACCCTACTGCTATCTACTATACCCTACTGCTATCTATTATACCCTACTGCTATCTACTATACCCTACTGCTATCTACTACACCCTACTGCTATCTACTGCACCCTACTGCTATCTACTATACCCTACTGCTATCTACTATACCCTACTGCTATCTACTATACCCTACTGCTATCTATTATACCCTACTGCTATCTACTATACCCTACTGCTATCTACTGCACCCTACTGCTATCTACTGCACCCTACTGCTATCTACTATACCCTACTGCTATCTACTATACCCTACTGCTATCTACTACACCCTACTGCTATCTACTATACCCTACTGCTATCTACTATACCCTACTGCTATCTACTATACCCTACTGCTATCTATTATACCCTACTGCTATCTACTATACCCTACTGCTATCTACTATACCCTACTGCTATCTACTACACCCTACTGCTATCTACTATACCCTACTGCTATCTACTATACCCTACTGCTATCTATTATACCCTACTGCTATCTACTATACCCTACTGCTATCTACTACACCCTACTGCTATCTACTACACCCTACTGCTATCTACTATACCCTACTGCTATCTACTATACCCTACTGCTATCTACTACACCCTACTGCTATCTACTATACCCTACTGCTATCTACTATACCCTACTGCTATCTATTATACCCTACTGCTATCTACTATACCCTACTGCTATCTACTATACCCTACTGCTATCTACTACACCCTACTGCTATCTACTATACCCTACTGCTATCTATTATACCCTACTGCTATCTACTATACCCTACTGCTATCTACTACACCCTACTGCTATCTACTACACCCTACTGCTATCTACTGCACCCTACTGCTATCTACTATACCCTACTGCTATCTACTGCACCCTACTGCGATCTACTGCACCCTACTGCTATCTATTATACCCTACTGCTATCTATTATACCCTACTGCTATCTACTACACCCTACTGCTATCTACTGCACCCTACTGCTATCTATTATACCCTACTGCTATCTACTGCACCCTACTGCTATCTACTGCACCCTACTGCTATCTATTATACCCTACTGCTATCTACTGCACCCTACTGCTATCTACTACACCCTACTGCTATCTATTATATCCTACTGCTATCTATTATACCCTACTGCTATCTACTACACCCTACTGCTATCTACTACACCCTACTGCTATCTATTACACCCTACTGCTATCTACTACACCCTACTGCTATCTACTACACCCTACTGCTATCTACTATACCCTACTGCTATCTATTATACCCTACTGCTATCTACTATACCCTACTGCTATCTACTGCACCCTACTGCTATCTACTGCACCCTACTGCTATCTACTATACCCTACTGCTATCTACTATACCCTACTGCTATCTACTACACCCTACTGCTATCTACTATACCCTACTGCTATCTACTATACCCTACTGCTATCTATTATACCCTACTGCTATCTACTATACCCTACTGCTATCTACTATACCCTACTGCTATCTACTACACCCTACTGCTATCTACTATACCCTACTGCTATCTATTATACCCTACTGCTATCTACTATACCCTACTGCTATCTACTGCTACCCTACTGCTATCTACTGCACCCTACTGCTATCTACTATACCCTACTGCTATCTACTATACCCTACTGCTATCTACTACACCCTACTGCTATCTACTATACCCTACTGCTATCTACTACACCCTACTGCTATCTATTATACCCTACTGCTATCTACTGCACCCTACTGCTATCTACTACACCCTACAGCTATCTACTATACCCTACTGCTATCTACTATACCCTACTGCTATCTACTACATCCTACTGCTATCTACTATACCCTACTGCTATCTACTATACCCTACTGCTATCTATTATACCCTACTGCTATCTACTATACCCTACTGCTATCTACTGCACCCTACTGCTATCTACTGCACCCTACTGCTATCTACTATACCCTACTGCTATCTACTATACCCCTACTGCTATCTACTACACCCTACTGCTATCTACTATACCCTACTGCTATCTACTACACCCTACTGCTATCTATTATACCCTACTGCTATCTACTATACCCTACTGCTATCTACTACACCCTACTGCTATCTACTGCACCCTACTGCTATCTACTATACCCTACTGCTATCTACTATACCCTACTGCTATCTACTACACCCTACTGCTATCTACTATACCCTACTGCTATCTACTATACCCTACTGCTATCTATTATACCCTACTGCTATCTACTATACCCTACTGCTATCTACTACACCCTACTGCTATCTACTGCACCCTACTGCTATCTACTGCACCCTACTGCTATCTACTATACCCTACTGCTATCTACTATACCCTACTGCTATCTACTACACCCTACTGCTATCTACTATACCCTACTGCTATCTACTATACCCTACTGCTATCTATTATACCCTACTGCTATCTACTATACCCTACTGCTATCTACTACACCCTACTGCTATCTACTGCACCCTACTGCTATCTACTATACCCTACTGCTATCTACTATACCCTACTGCTATCTATTATACCCTACTGCTATCTACTATACCCTACTGCTATCTACTATACCCTACTGCTATCTACTACACCCTACTGCTATCTACTATACCCTACTGCTATCTATTATACCCTACTGCTATCTACTATACCCTACTGCTATCTACTACACCCTACTGCTATCTACTACACCCTACTGCTATCTACTGCACCCTACTGCTATCTACTATACCCTACTGCTATCTACTGCACCCTACTGCTATCTACTGCACCCTACTGCTATCTATTATACCCTACTGCTATCTACTACACCCTACTGCTATCTACTGCACCCTACTGCTATCTATTATACCCTACTGCTATCTACTGCACCCTACTGCTATCTACTGCACCCTACTGCTATCTATTATACCCTACTGCTATCTACTGCACCCTACTGCTATCTACTACACCCTACTGCTATCTATTATATCCTACTGCTATCTATTATACCCTACTGCTATCTACTACACCCTACTGCTATCTACTACACCCTACTGCTATCTACTACACCCTACTGCTATCTATTACACCCTACTGCTATCTACTACACCCTACTGCTATCTACTACACCCTACTGCTATCTACTACACCCTACTGCTATCTACTATACCCTACTGCTATCTACTATACCCTACTGCTATCTACTACATCCTACTGCTATCTACTATACCCTACTGCTATCTACTATACCCTACTGCTATCTATTATACCCTACTGCTATCTACTATACCCTACTGCTATCTACTGCACCCTACTGCTATCTACTGCACCCTACTGCTATCTACTATACCCTACTGCTATCTACTATACCCTACTGCTATCTACTACACCCTACTGCTATCTACTATACCCTACTGCTATCTACTACACCCTACTGCTATCTATTATACCCTACTGCTATCTACTATACCCTACTGCTATCTACTACACCCTACTGCTATCTACTGCACCCTACTGCTATCTACTATACCCTACTGCTATGTACTATACCCTACTGCTATCTACTACACCCTACTGCTATCTACTATACCCTACTGCTATCTACTATACCCTACTGCTATCTATTATACCCTACTGCTATCTACTATACCCTACTGCTATCTACTACACCCTACTGCTATCTACTGCACCCTACTGCTATCTACTGCACCCTACTGCTATCTACTATACCCTACTGCTATCTACTATACCCTACTGCTATCTACTACACCCTACTGCTATCTACTATACCCTACTGCTATCTACTATACCCTACTGCTATCTATTATACCCTACTGCTATCTACTATACCCTACTGCTATCTACTACACCCTACTGCTATCTACTGCACCCTACTGCTATCTACTACACCCTACTGCTATCTACTATACCCTACTGCTATCTACTATACCCTACTGCTATCTATTATACCCTACTGCTATCTACTATACCCTACTGCTATCTACTGCACCCTACTGCTATCTACTGCACCCTACTGCTATCTACTATACCCTACTGCTATCTACTATACCCTACTGCTATCTACTACACCCTACTGCTATCTACTATACCCTACTGCTATCTACTATACCCTACTGCTATCTATTATACCCTACTGCTATCTACTATACCCTACTGCTATCTACTATACCCTACTGCTATCTACTACACCCTACTGCTATCTACTATACCCTACTGCTATCTACTTATACCCTACTGCTATCTACTATACCCTACTGCTATCTACTACACCCTACTGCTATCTACTACACCCTACTGCTATCTACTGCACCCTACTGCTATCTACTATACCCTACTGCTATCTACTGCACCCTACTGCTATCTACTGCACCCTACTGCTATCTATTATACCCTACTGCTATCTATTATACCCTACTGCTATCTACTACACCCTACTGCTATCTACTGCACCCTACTGCTATCTATTATACCCTACTGCTATCTACTGCACCCTACTGCTATCTACTGCACCCTACTGCTATCTATTATACCCTACTGCTATCTACTGCACCCTACTGCTATCTACTACACCCTACTGCTATCTATTATATCCTACTGCTATCTATTATATCCTACTGCTATCTACTACACCCTACTGCTATCTACTACACCCTACTGCTATCTACTACACCCTACTGCTATCTATTACACCCTACTGCTATCTACTACACCCTACTGCTATCTACTACACCCTACTGCTATCTACTATACCCTACTGCTATCTACTACACCCTACTGCTATCTACTACACCCTACTGCTATCTACTATACCCTACTGCTATCTACTATACCCTACTGCTATCTACTACACCCTACTGCTATCTACTATACCCTACTGCTATCTACTATACCCTACTGCTATCTATTATACCCTACTGCTATCTACTATACCCTACTGCTATCTACTATACCCTACTGCTATCTACTACACCCTACTGCTATCTACTATACCCTACTGCTATCTATTATACCCTACTGCTATCTACTATACCCTACTGCTATCTACTACACCCTACTGCTATCTACTACACCCTACTGCTATCTACTGCACCCTACTGCTATCTACTATACCCTACTGCTATCTACTGCACCCTACTGCGATCTACTGCACCCTACTGCTATCTATTATACCCTACTGCTATCTATTATACCCTACTGCTATCTACTACACCCTACTGCTATCTACTGCACCCTACTGCTATCTATTATACCCTACTGCTATCTACTGCACCCTACTGCTATCTACTGCACCCTACTGCTATCTATTATACCCTACTGCTATCTACTGCACCCTACTGCTATCTACTACACCCTACTGCTATCTATTATATCCTACTGCTATCTATTATACCCTACTGCTATCTACTACACCCTACTGCTATCTACTACACCCTACTGCTATCTATTACACCCTACTGCTATCTACTACACCCTACTGCTATCTACTACACCCTACTGCTATCTACTATACCCTACTGCTATCTATTATACCCTACTGCTATCTACTATACCCTACTGCTATCTACTGCACCCTACTGCTATCTACTGCACCCTACTGCTATCTACTATACCCTACTGCTATCTACTATACCCTACTGCTATCTACTACACCCTACTGCTATCTACTATACCCTACTGCTATCTACTATACCCTACTGCTATCTATTATACCCTACTGCTATCTACTATACCCTACTGCTATCTACTATACCCTACTGCTATCTACTACACCCTACTGCTATCTACTATACCCTACTGCTATCTACTATACCCTACTGCTATCTACTGCACCCTACTGCTATCTACTGCACCCTACTGCTATCTACTATACCCTACTGCTATCTACTATACCCTACTGCTATCTACTACACCCTACTGCTATCTACTATACCCTACTGCTATCTACTACACCCTACTGCTATCTATTATACCCTACTGCTATCTACTGCACCCTACTGCTATCTACTACACCCTACAGCTATCTACTATACCCTACTGCTATCTACTATACCCTACTGCTATCTACTACATCCTACTGCTATCTACTATACCCTACTGCTATCTACTATACCCTACTGCTATCTATTATACCCTACTGCTATCTACTATACCCTACTGCTATCTACTGCACCATACTGCTATCTACTGCACCCTACTGCTATCTACTATACCCTACTGCTATCTACTATACCCTACTGCTATCTACTACACCCTACTGCTATCTACTATACCCTACTGCTATCTACTACACCCTACTGCTATCTATTATACCCTACTGCTATCTACTATACCCTACTGCTATCTACTACACCCTACTGCTATCTACTGCACCATACTGCTATCTACTATACCCTACTGCTATCTACTATACCCTACTGCTATCTACTACACCCTACTGCTATCTACTATACCCTACTGCTATCTACTATACCCTACTGCTATCTATTATACCCTACTGCTATCTACTATACCCTACTGCTATCTACTACACCCTACTGCTATCTACTGCACCCTACTGCTATCTACTGCACCCTACTGCTATCTACTATACCCTACTGATATCTACTATACCCTACTGCTATCTACTACACCCTACTGCTATCTACTATACCCTACTGCTATCTACTATACCCTACTGCTATCTATTATACCCTACTGCTATCTACTATACCCTACTGCTATCTACTACACCCTACTGCTATCTACTGCACCCTACTGCTATCTACTATACCCTACTGCTATCTACTATACCCTACTGCTATCTATTATACCCTACTGCTATCTACTATACCCTACTGCTATCTACTGCACCCTACTGCTATCTACTGCACCCTACTGCTATCTACTATACCCTACTGCTATCTACTATACCCTACTGCTATCTACTACACCCTACTGCTATCTACTATACCCTACTGCTATCTATTATACCCTACTGCTATCTACTATACCCTACTGCTATCTACTATACCCTACTGCTATCTACTACACCCTACTGCTATCTTCTATACCCTACTGCTATCTATTATACCCTACTGCTATCTACTATACCCTACTGCTATCTACTACACCCTACTGCTATCTACTACACCCTACTGCTATCTACTGCACCCTACTGCTATCTACTATACCCTACTGCTATCTACTGCACCCTACTGCTATCTACTGCACCCTACTGCTATCTATTATACCCTACTGCTATCTATTATACCCTACTGCTATCTACTACACCCTACTGCTATCTACTGCACCCTACTGCTATCTATTATACCCTACTGCTATCTACTGCACCCTACTGCTATCTACTGCACCCTACTGCTATCTATTATACCCTACTGCTATCTACTGCACCCTACTGCTATCTACTACACCCTACTGCTATCTATTATATCCTACTGCTATCTATTATACCCTACTGCTATCTACTACACCCTACTGCTATCTACTACACCCTACTGCTATCTACTACACCCTACTGCTATCTACTATACCCTACTGCTATCTATTATACCCTACTGCTATCTACTATACCCTACTGCTATCTACTGCACCCTACTGCTATCTACTGCACCCTACTGCTATCTACTATACCCTACTGCTATCTACTATACCCTACTGCTATCTACTACACCCTACTGCTATCTACTATACCCTACTGCTATCTACTATACCCTACTGCTATCTATTATACCCTACTGCTATCTACTATACCCTACTGCTATCTACTATACCCTACTGCTATCTACTACACCCTACTGCTATCTACTATACCCTACTGCTATCTATTATACCCTACTGCTATCTACTATACCCTACTGCTATCTACTGCACCCTACTGCTATCTACTGCACCCTACTGCTATCTACTATACCCTACTGCTATCTACTATACCCTACTGCTATCTACTACACCCTACTGCTATCTACTATACCCTACTGCTATCTACTACACCCTACTGCTATCTATTATACCCTACTGCTATCTACTGCACCCTACTGCTATCTACTACACCCTACAGCTATCTACTATACCCTACTGCTATCTACTATACCCTACTGCTATCTACTACATCCTACTGCTATCTACTATACCCTACTGCTATCTACTATACCCTACTGCTATCTATTATACCCTACTGCTATCTACTATACCCTACTGCTATCTACTGCACCCTACTGCTATCTACTGCACCCTACTGCTATCTACTATACCCTACTGCTATCTACTATACCCTACTGCTATCTACTACACCCTACTGCTATCTACTATAGCCCTACTGCTATCTACTACAGCCCTACTGCTATCTATTATACCCTACTGCTATCTACTATACCCTACTGCTATCTACTACACCCTACTGCTATCTACTGCACCCTACTGCTATCTACTATAACCCTACTGCTATCTACTATACCCTACTGCTATCTACTACACCCTACTGCTATCTACTATAACCCTACTGCTATCTACTATACCTACTGCTATCTATTATACCCTACAGCTATCTACTACCTACTGCTATCTACTACACCCTACTGCTATCTACTGCACCCTACTGCTATCTACTGCACCCTACTGCTATCTACTATACCCTACTGCTATCTACTATACCCTACTGCTATCTACTACACCCTACTGCTATCTACTATACCCTACTGCTATCTACTATACCCTACTGCTATCTATTATACCCTACTGCTATCTACTATACCCTACTGCTATCTACTACACCCTACTGCTATCTACTGCACCCTACTGCTATCTACTATACCCTACTGCTATCTACTATACCCTACTGCTATCTATTATACCCTACTGCTATCTACTATACCCTACTGCTATCTACTGCACCCTACTGCTATCTACTGCACCCTACTGCTATCTACTATACCCTACTGCTATCTACTATACCCTACTGCTATCTACTACACCCTACTGCTATCTACTATACCCTACTGCTATCTATTATACCCTACTGCTATCTACTATACCCTACTGCTATCTACTATACCCTACTGCTATCTACTACACCCTACTGCTATCTACTATACCCTACTGCTATCTATTATACCCTACTGCTATCTACTATACCCTACTGCTATCTACTACACCCTACTGCTATCTACTACACCCTACTGCTATCTACTGCACCCTACTGCTATCTACTATACCCTACTGCTATCTACTGCACCCTACTGCTATCTACTGCACCCTACTGCTATCTATTATACCCTACTGCTATCTATTATACCCTACTGCTATCTACTACACCCTACTGCTATCTACTGCACCCTACTGCTATCTATTATACCCTACTGCTATCTACTGCACCCTACTGCTATCTACTGCACCCTACTGCTATCTATTATACCCTACTGCTATCTACTGCACCCTACTGCTATCTACTACACCCTACTGCTATCTATTATATCCTACTGCTATCTATTATACCCTACTGCTATCTACTACACCCTACTGCTATCTACTACACCCTACTGCTATCTACTACACCCTACTGCTATCTATTACACCCTACTGCTATCTACTACACCCTACTGCTATCTACTACACCCTACTGCTATCTACTATACCCTACTGCTATCTACTATACCCTACTGCTATCTACTACATCCTACTGCTATCTACTATACCCTACTGCTATCTACTATACCCTACTGCTATCTATTATACCCTACTGCTATCTACTATACCCTACTGCTATCTACTGCACCCTACTGCTATCTACTGCACCCTACTGCTATCTACTATACCCTACTGCTATCTACTATACCCTACTGCTATCTACTACACCCTACTGCTATCTACTATACCCTACTGCTATCTACTACACCCTACTGCTATCTATTATACCCTACTGCTATCTACTATACCCTACTGCTATCTACTACACCCTACTGCTATCTACTGCACCCTACTGCTATCTACTATACCCTACTGCTATGTACTATACCCTACTGCTATCTACTACACCCTACTGCTATCTACTATACCCTACTGCTATCTACTATACCCTACTGCTATCTATTATACCCTACTGCTATCTACTATACCCTACTGCTATCTACTACACCCTACTGCTATCTACTGCACCCTACTGCTATCTACTGCACCCTACTGCTATCTACTATACCCTACTGCTATCTACTATACCCTACTGCTATCTACTACACCCTACTGCTATCTACTATACCCTACTGCTATCTACTATACCCTACTGCTATCTATTATACCCTACTGCTATCTACTATACCCTACTGCTATCTACTACACCCTACTGCTATCTACTGCACCCTTCTGCTATCTACTATACCCTACTGCTATCTACTATACCCTACTGCTATCTACTATACCCTACTGCTATCTATTATACCCTACTGCTATCTACTATACCCTACTGCTATCTACTGCACCCTACTGCTATCTACTGCACCCTACTGCTATCTACTATACCCTACTGCTATCTACTATACCCTACTGCTATCTACTACACCCTACTGCTATCTACTATACCCTACTGCTATCTATTATACCCTACTGCTATCTATTATACCCTACTGCTATCTACTATACCCTACTGCTATCTACTATACCCTACTGCTATCTACTACACCCTACTGCTATCTACTATACCCTACTGCTATCTATTATACCCTACTGCTATCTACTATACCCTACTGCTATCTACTACACCCTACTGCTATCTACTACACCCTACTGCTATCTACTGCACCCTACTGCTATCTACTATACCCTACTGCTATCTACTGCACCCTACTGCTATCTACTGCACCCTACTGCTATCTATTATACCCTACTGCTATCTATTATACCCTACTGCTATCTACTACACCCTACTGCTATCTACTGCACCCTACTGCTATCTATTATACCCTACTGCTATCTACTGCACACTACTGCTATCTACTGCACCCTACTGCTATCTATTATACCCTACTGCTATCTACTGCACCCTACTGCTATCTACTACACCCTACTGCTATCTATTATATCCTACTGCTATCTATTATATCCTACTGCTATCTACTACACCCTACTGCTATCTACTACACCCTACTGCTATCTACTACACCCTACTGCTATCTATTACACCCTACTGCTATCTACTACACCCTACTGCTATCTACTACACCCTACTGCTATCTACTATACCCTACTGCTATCTATTATACCCTACTGCTATCTACTATACCCTACTGCTATCTACTGCACCCTACTGCTATCTACTGCACCCTACTGCTATCTACTATACCCTACTGCTATCTACTATACCCTACTGCTATCTACTACACCCTACTGCTATCTGCTATACCCTACTGCTATCTACTATACCCTACTGCTATCTATTATACCCTACTGCTATCTACTATACCCTACTGCTATCTACTATACCCTACTGCTATCTACTACACCCTACTGCTATCTACTATACCCTACTGCTATCTATTATACCCTACTGCTATCTACTATACCCTACTGCTATCTACTACACCCTACTGCTATCTACTACACCCTACTGCTATTTACTGCACCCTACTGCTATCTACTATACCCTACTGCTATCTACTGCACCCTACTGCTATCTACTGCACCCTACTGCTATCTATTATACCCTACTGCTATCTATTATACCCTACTGCTATCTACTACACCCTACTGCTATCTACTGCACCCTACTGCTATCTATTATACCCTACTGCTATCTACTGCACCCTACTGCTATCTACTGCACCCTACTGCTATCTATTATACCCTACTGCTATCTACTGCACCCTACTGCTATCTACTACACCCTACTGCTATCTATTATATCCTACTGCTATCTATTATACCCTACTGCTATCTACTACACCCTACTGCTATCTACTACACCCTACTGCTATCTACTACACCCTACTGCTATCTATTACACCCTACTGCTATCTACTACACCCTACTGCTATCTACTACACCCTACTGCTATCTACTACACCCTACTGCTATCTATTACACCCTACTGCTATCTACTACACCCTAGTGCTATCTATTACACCCTACTGCTATCTACTACACCCTACTGCTATCTACTATACCCTACTGCTATCTACTACACCCTACTGCTATCTACTACACCCTACTGCTATCTACTACACCCTACTGCTATCTATTACACCCTACTGCTATCTACTACACCCTACTGCTATCTACTACACCCTACTGCTATCTATTACACCCTACTGCTATCTACTACACCCTACTGCTATCTACTGCACCCTACTGCTATCTACTACACCCTACTGCTATCTACTACACCCTACTGCTATCTATTACACCCTACTGCTATCTACTATACCCTACTGCTATCTATTACACCCTACTGCTATCTACTATACCCTACTGCTATCTACTATACCCTACTGCTATCTATTATACCCTACTGCTATCTACTATACCCTACTGCTATCTACTACACCCTACTGCTATCTACTACACCCTACTGCTATCTACTGCACCCTACTGCTATCTACTATACCCTACTGCTATCTACTGCACCCTACTGCTATCTACTGCACCCTACTGCTATCTATTATACCCTACTGCTATCTATTATACCCTACTGCTATCTACTACACCCTACTGCTATCTACTGCACCCTACTGCTATCTATTATACCCTACTGCTATCTACTGCACCCTACTGCTATCTACTGCACCCTACTGCTATCTATTATACCCTACTGCTATCTACTGCACCCTACTGCTATCTACTACACCCTACAGCTATCTACTATACCCTACTGCTATCTACTATACCCTACTGCTATCTACTACACGCTACTGCTATCTACTATACCCTACTGCTATCTACTATACCCTACTGCTATCTATTATACCCTACTGCTATCTACTATACCCTACTGCTATCTACTGCACCCTACTGCTATCTACTATACCCTACTGCTATCTACTATACCCTACTGCTATCTACTACACCCTACTGCTATCTACTATACCCTACTGCTATCTACTACACCCTACTGCTATCTATTATACCCTACTGCTATCTACTATACCCTACTGCTATCTACTACACCCTACTGCTATCTACTGCACCCTACTGCTATCTACTATACCCTACTGCTATCTACTACACCCTACTGCTATCTACTACACCCTACTGCTATCTACTACACCCTACTGCTATCTATTACACCCTACTGCTATCTACTACACCCTACTGCTATCTACTGCACCCTACTGCTATCTACTACACCCTACTGCTATCTACTACACCCTACTGCTATCTATTACTATTACACCCTACTGCTATCTACTATACCCTACTGCTATCTATTACACCCTACTGCTATCTACTACACCCTACTGCTATCTACTGCACCCTACTGCTATCTATTATACCCTACTGCTATCTACTACACCCTACTGCTATCTACTACATCCTACTGCTATCTACTATACCCTACTGCTATCTACTACATCCTACTGCTATCTACTATACCCTACTGCTATCTATTACACCCTACTGCTATCTACTACACCCTACTGCTATCTACTGCACCCAACTGCTATCTACTGCACCCTACTGCTATCTACTATACCCTACTGCTATCTATTACACCCTACTGCTATCTATTACACCCTACTGCTATCTATTATACCCTACTGCTATCTACTACACCCTACTGCTATCTACTACATCCTACTGCTATCTACTATACCCTACTGCTATCTACTGCACCCTACTGCTATCTACTACACCCTACTGCTATCTACTATACCCTACTGCTATCTATTACACCCTACTGCTATCTACTACACCCTACTGCTATCTACTACACCCTACTGCTATCTACTACACCCTACTGCTATCTACTACATCCTACTGCTATCTACTACACCCTACTGCTATCTACTACACCCTACTGCTATCTACTACACCCTACTGCTATCTACTGCACCCTACTGCTATCTACTGCACCCTACTGCAATCTACTACACCCTACTGCTATCTACTACACCCTACTGCTATCTACTGCACCCTACTGCTATCTACTACACCCTACTGCTATCTACTACACCCTACTGCTGTCTATTATACCCTACTGCTATCTATTACACCCTACTGCTATCTACTACACCCTACTGCTATCTACTACACCCTACTGCTATCTACTATACCCTACTGCTATCTATTACACCCTACTGCTATCTATTACACCCTACTGCTATCTACTACACCCTACTGCTATCTACTATACCCTACTGCTATCTATTACAACCTACTGCTATCTATTATATCCTACTGCTATCTACTATACCCTACTGCTATCTACTACACCCTACTGCTATCTATTATACCCTACTGCTATCTACTATACCCTACTGCTATCTATTATATCCTACTGCTATCTACTATATCCTACTGCTATCTATTATACCCTACTGCTATCTACTGCACCCTACTGCTATCTATTATACCCTACTGCTATCTACTACATCCTACTGCTATCTATTATACCCTACTGGTATCTACTGCACCCTACTGCTATCTATTATACCCTACTGCTATCTACTGCACCCTACTGCTATCTATTATACCCTACTGCTATCTACTGCACCCTACTGCTATCTATTATACCCTACTGCTATCTACTGCACCCTACTGCTATCTATTATACCCTACTGCTATCTATTATATCCTACTGCTATCTATTATACCCTACTGCTATCTACTACACCCTACTGCTATCTACTACACCCTACTGCTATCTATTACACCCTACTGCTATCTACTACACCCTACTGCTATCTATTATACCCTAGTGCTATCTACTACACCCTACTGCTATCTACTACACCCTACTGCTATCTATTACACCCTACTGCTATCTACTGCACCCTACTGCTATCTTTTATATCCTACTGCTATCTACTATACCCTACTGCTATCTATTATACCCTACTGCTATCTACTACACCCTACTGCTATCTACTACACCCTACTGCTATCTATTATACCCTACTGCTATCTACTGCACCCTACTGCTATCTATTACACCCTACTGCTATCTATTATACCCTACTGCTATCTACTATACCCTACTGCTATCTACTATACCCTACTGCTATCTATTATACCCTACTGCTATCTATTATACCCTACTGTCATCTACTATACCCTACTGCTATCTATTATACCCTACTGCTATCTACTACACCCTACTGCTATCTATTACACCCTACTGCTATCTATTATACCCTACTGCTATCTACTATACCCTACTGCTATCTACTACACCCTACTGCTATCTACTATACCCTACTGCTATCTATTATACCCTACTGCTATCTACTATACCCTACTGCTATCTACTATACCCTACTGCTATCTACTACACCCTACTGCTATCTATTATACCCTACTGCTATCTATTATACCCTACTGCTATCTACTATACCCTACTGCTATCTATTATACCCTACTGCTATCTATTACACCCTACTGCTATCTATTATACCCTACTGCTATTTACTATACCCTACTGCTATCTACTACACCCTACTACTATCTATTATACCCTACTGCTATCTATTATACCCTACTGCTATCTACTATACCCTACTGCTATCTATTATACCCTACTGCTATC
Organism: Anomaloglossus baeobatrachus; assembly: GCF_048569485.1. Taxonomy (NCBI): domain Eukaryota; kingdom Metazoa; phylum Chordata; class Amphibia; order Anura; family Aromobatidae; genus Anomaloglossus; species Anomaloglossus baeobatrachus. Next base: position 942,107,447 of record NC_134353.1, read on the forward strand.
TATTATACCCTACTGCTATCTACTATACCCTACTGCTATCTATTATACCCTACTGCTATCTACTATACCCTACTGCTATCTATTATACCCTACTGCTATCTATTATACCCTACTGCTATCTATTATACCCTACTGCTATCTACTATACCCTACTGCTATCTATTACACCCTACTGCTATCTACTGCACCCTACTGCTATCTACTATACCCTACTGCTATCGATTACACCCTACTGCTATCTACTATACCCTACTGCTATCTACTGCACCCTACTGCTACCTATTACACCCTACTGCTATCTACTATACCCTACTGCTATCAACTACACCCTACTGCTATCTACTATACCCTACTGCTATCGATTACACCCTACTGCTATCTACTATACCCTACTGCTATCTACTACACCCTACTGCTATCTACTATACCCTACTGCTATCTACTGCACCCTACTGCTATCTATTATACCCTACTGCTATCTATTATACCCTACTGCTATCTACTACACCCTACTGCTATCTACTATACCCTACTGCTATCTACTATACCCTACTGCTATCAACTACACCCTACTGCTATCTACTATACCCTACTGCTATCGATTACACCCTACTGCTATCTACTGCACCCTACTGCTATCTATTACACCCTACTGCTATCTATTATACCCTACTGCTATCTACTATACCCTACTGCTATCTACTATACCCTACTGCTATCTATTACACCCTACTGCTATCTACTATACCCTACTGCTATCGATTACACCCTACTGCTATCTACTGCACCCTACTGCTATCTATTACAACCTACTGCTATCTACTATACCCTACTGCTATCTACTATACCCTACTGCTATCTACTGCACCCTACTGCTATCTATTATACCCTACTGCTATCTATTATACCCTACTGCTATCTATTATACCCTACTGCTATCTATTATACCCTACTGCTATGTACTATACCCTACTGCTATCTATTATACCCTTCTGCTATCTACTATACCCTACTGCTATCTATTATACCCTACTGCTATCAACTACACCCTACTGCTATCTACTATACCCTACTGCTATCGATTACACCCTACTGCTATCTACTATACCCTACTGCTATCTACTACACCCTACTGCTATCTACTATACCCTACTGCTATCTACTGCACCCTACTGCTATCTATTATACCCTACTGCTATCTATTATACCCTACTGCTATCTACTACACCCTACTGCTATCTACTATACCCTACTGCTATCTACTATGCCCTACTGCTATCAACTACACCCTACTGCTATCTACTATACCCTACTGCTATTGTTTACACCCTACTGCTATCTACTGCACCCTACTGCTATCTATTACACCCTACTGCTATCTATTATACCCTACTGCTATCTACTATACCCTACTGCTATCAACTACACCCTACTGCTATCTACTATACCCTACTGCTATCGATTACACCCTACTGCTATCTACTGCACCCTACTGCTATCTATTATACCCTACTGCTATCTATTATACCCTACTGCTATCTACTATACCCTACTGCTATCTATTATACCCTACTGCTATCTACTATACCCTACTGCTATCAACTACACCCTACTGATATCTACTATACCCTACTGCTATCGATTACACCCTACTGCTATCTACTGCACCCTACTGCTATCTATTACACCCTACTGCTATCTACTATACCCTACTGCTATCTACTATACCCTACTGCTATCTATTATACCCTACTGCTATCTATTATACCCTACTGCTATCTACTGCACCCTACTGCTATCTACTATACCCTACTGCTATCTACTATACCCTACTGCTATCTACTACACCCTACTGCTATCTATTACACCCTACTGCTATCTATTACACCCTACTGCTATCTATTATACCCTACTGCTATCTACTATACCCTACTGCTATCTACTACACCCTACTGCTATCTATTATACCCTACTGCTATCTACTACACCCTACTGCTATCTATTATACCCTACTGCTATCAACTACACCCTACTGCTATCTACTATACCCTACTGCTATCGATTACACCCTACTGCTATCTATTATACCCTACTGCTATCTACTGCACCCTACTGCTATCTATTATATCCTACTGCTATCTACTACACCCTACTGCTATCTACTATACCCTTCTGCTATCTATTATACCCTACTGCTATCTATTATACCCTACTGCTATCTATTATACCCTACTGCTATCTATTATATCCTACTGCTATCTATTATATCCTACTGCTATCTATTATACCCTACTGCTATCTACTATACCCTACTGCTATCTACTACACTTTACTGCTATCAACTACATCCTACTGCTATCTACTACACCCTACTGGTACCTACTACACCCTACTGGTACCTACTACACCCTGCTATCTACTACACCCTACTGCTATCTACTGCACCCTACTGCTATCTACTGCACCCTACTGCTATCTACTATACCCTACTGCTATCTATTACTTTTTACTGCTATCTACTGCACCCTACTGTTATCTACTACACCCTACTGCTATCTACTATACCCTACTGCTATCTACTACACTTAACTTCTATCAACTACACCCTATTGCTATCTATTACACTCTAGTGCTATCTACTATACCCTAATGCTATCTATTACACCCTAATGCTATCTATGACACCCTAATGCTATCTATTACACCCTACTGCTATCTACTACACCCTACTGCTATCTATTATACCCTACTGCTATCTACTGCACCCTACTGCTATCTATTATATCCTACTGCTATCTACTACACCCTACTGCTATCTACTATACCCTTCTGCTATCTATTATACCCTACTGCTATCTATTATACCCTACTGCTATCTATTATATCCTACTGCTATCTATTATATCCTACTGCTATCTATTATACCCTACTGCTATCTACTATACCCTACTGCTATCTACTACACTTTACTGCTATCAACTACATCCTACTGCTATCTACTACACCCTACTGGTACCTACTACACCCTACTGGTACCTACTACACCCTGCTATCTACTACACCCTACTGCTATCTACTGCACCCTACTGCTATCTACTGCACCCTACTGCTATCTACTATACCCTACTGCTATCTATTACTTTTTACTGCTATCTACTGCACCCTACTGCTATCTACTACACCCTACTGCTATCTACTATACCCTACTGCTATCTACTACACTTAACTGCTATCAACTACACCCTACTGCTATCTATTACACTCTAGTGCTATCTACTATACCCTAATGCTATCTATTACACCCTAATGCTATCTATGACACCCTAATGCTATCTATTACACCCTACTGCTATCTACTACACCCTACTATCTATTATACCCTACTGCTATCTACTGCACCCTACTGCTATCTATTATATCCTACTGCTATCTACTACACCCTACTGCTATCTATTACACTCTAAAGCTGGGGTCACACTAAGCGACAGCGACAACGACGTCGCTGTTACGTCACCATTTTCTGTGACGTAACAGCGACCTTGTAAGTCGCTGTTATGATCGCTGCTTAGCTGTCAAACACAGCAGAAGCAGCGATCATAACGTCGCTGTGCTACATGTGCAGAGAGCAGGGAGCCGCGCTTAGCGCTGGCTCCTTGCTCTCCTAGGTACAGTACACATCGGGTTAATTACCCGATGTGTGCTGCAGCCACATGTCACAGTGCACAGAGCAGGGAGCCGCGCGCACTGCTTAGCGCTGGCTTCCTGCTCTCCTTGCTACAGTATACATCGGGTTAATTAACCCGATGTGTACTGCAGCCACATGTGCACAGAGCAGGAGCCGGCGCCGGCAGCAAGGTAACGAAGGTAAATATCGGGTAACCAGGGAAAGGGCTTCCCTTGGTTACCCGATGTTTACGCTGGTTACAGCTTACCGCAGCTGCCAGACGCCGGCTCCTGCTCGCTTCATTTCGTCGCTCTCTCGCTGTCATACACAGCGATGTGTGTGTCACAGCGGGAGAGTGACGACCAAAAAATGAAGCTGGACATTCAGCAACGACCTGCGACCTCACAGCAGGGGCCAGGTCGTTGCTGGATGTCACACACAGCGACAGCGACGGGACGTCGCTGCAACGTCACAGAAAATGGTGACGTTGCAGCTACGTCGTTGTCGTCGTCGTTATGTGTGACACCAGCTTAAGGCTATGTGCACACGCTACTTTTTTTGACGCTGCTTTTTTGGCGGCTAAAACCGCACAAAAATGCATAAAAACGCACTACCAGCAAAACACGTGTTTTTACCGCAGTTTGGTGCATTTTTGGCTGCATTTTGCGGCGTTTTTGATCTCTGCGTTTTTTTTGCGTTTTTTCAATGCATTGCATGGGGGGAAAATGCAGAAAAACGCAGGAAAGAATTGACATGTCCTTTTTTTTAAGTTCAAAAACACAGCTTAAAAAAAAGTTGTGTTCGGACAGCAAAAATGAAAAGTCATAGACTTTGCTGGGGAAGCAGTCATGCAGTTTTAAACACAAAAACGTACCCAAAAAACGTGCAAAAACACCGCGAAAAATGCACTGTGCGCACATAGCCTAACTTCTCTAGACCACCAATCAATAACAGGATTGGATTTCATCAGCCAGGGAAATGTGGCGCCCCTGAGGCTTCAGTCGCCACAGGGTACTGCACCTAATTTAAGTGCTTTCCCACTGGGGTTGGCCTAGGGCAGATAGGGGGGTGGCCATCATGAAGCATGGGACTTTCCCGGTCATTAGGACAACCACCTGGGGGGCAGGCACCAGTTGGGGAAAAGGAAGGAGCATCTTCACACTGGAGGCAGTTACCCCCTGGCACAGCTTGGGGTGAGGAGCACTGTCAGGACCTCGGTCCAGTCATCACCTAACACTTCTGGGAGCGATACAAAACCCGTGGCTTGGAGCAGGCAGCTCAGCCCGGGCTCTCTACAGCTACTGGGGACTCCAGCGTCTGCAGAGAGTGCAGGAATCACCCGCAGCCCGTTCCTTCGTCCATACACTGGATTGGAGGGACCCCGACCAGAAAGGACACACAGTGAGAACACCGGTGGTGACCTCCGAATTATCCAGGGTCAGCTGGGGCCCATCACGGCAGAGACCAGCACTCCAAGGGTGACAACTAGACTGTGAATAAGACCTTGAACTGCAACAACTGAGTCAGCCCATCATCCTCCCTGGGGCCTTGCTCTACCTGTGGGGAGCTGAACCATCTGAGCTGCGACACCATCCGCCCCAGAAAACACCGACCGCAGTGGCGGCTAATCCCTGGCTGCACACCACAGGTGGCGTCACGAGACAATAACCCCTTACATCCTCAACCCCTTCATCCTCATCTCCCCACCATCATCCCATCCTCCATCACATCCCTCCCTCTGTGTGTAATGACTCTATATAATATATAGGAATAGATCACTCTGTGTGTAATGACTCCATATAATATATAGGAATAGATCCCTCTGTGTGTAATGACTCCATATAATATATAGGAATAGATCCCTCTGTGTGTAATGACTCTATATTATATATAGGAATTGATCCCTCTGTGTGTAATGACTCTAATATATAGGAATTGATCCCTCTGTGTGTAATGACTCTAATATATAGGAATAGATCCCTCTGTGTGTAATGACTCTATATAATATATAAGAATAGATCCCTCTGTGTGTAATGACTCCATATAATATATAGGAATAGATCCCTCTGTGTGTAATGACTCTATATTATATATAGGAATTGATCCCTCTGTGTGTAATGACTCTAATATATAGGAATAGATCCCTCTGTGTGTAATGACTCTATATAATATATAAGAATAGATCCCTCTGTGTGTAATGAATCTATAGAATATACAGTGGAACCTTGCTTAACGAGAACAATCCGTTCTGGGACTGTGCTTGTTAACCAAGTTACTCGTTCAGCAGAGCAAGATTTGCCATAGGAAATCATTGCAATGCTGACAATTCCTTCCACAACTTGTTAAATGTCCCCTCCTGGTCCCCTATTGTGCCATTCCACACTTGCACAAACTCGCACAAACACGCCTAAACACACAAGCACGCATGTGTCGCGGGCGGAGGAGGGGACGCTGCGCTCACCCACTGCTCGGGTCCGGCTGCTGCTGCTGCTCGGTGACTCGAGCGGTGGGCCGGATCCCGGGGACTCGAGCGGCGCTCCTCGCCTGTGAGTGAAAGGGGGTGGTTTGGTTTAGGGATGTTGTCCGTGACGCCACCCACGGTTGTGGTGATATTGGTGACACCACCGCTGCTCTGGACGGGGATCCCGGGAGTGATGACAGGGAGCAGCTTGGATGTTGGTTCTCCCCTCCGTGGGTAGGGGGTTGGTTGTCCCGGGGCCCGGTGAGGGGTAGGGATGGATGGCAGGCGGGTTACGGGGCCTGGTGAGGTGCAGGGTCGCGGGGGCAGCGCTGTGCCGCACGGCACGGTGGTACTCACTCAGCCAATGATCAATGCAAAGTCTCCGGTAAAACAAACGGCTGGATGGACGGGTCCCACAGACGGCTGCGGTGTTTTTCCCCTGACCCAGTTTGGTAGTGTAAGTCCTTTCCTGCACCTTCGTGTACGCTCCTCCTGCGCTCCGGTTTCCAGCTGGCTCCCCGGTTCAGTACCGGTGGGCCACCGCCCAACCCCGGCTACCTACGGTTCCACCAAGACTGTCTTCCCAACTCCCGCAGACGGCCACTACCGTCTGCCTGACTGCTACACGAGGGCCCTAGGCTCCAACCTAGGCCCCAGTCTGCGTCTGCCTCTCTGCAGACCTCCTCTCTCTTCCTCTGCCTGGACTTGTCTAAACTTGTTTCCTGCCTCAGGCCAGCTAGACTCCTCGGTGGGTGTGCCCATCTGCCTGACTCCGCCCACCTGGTGTGTCTGTCTGAACCCGAGGAAGAAATCAGGTCTCACTGGGGATGTCTGCTGTGAACTGCTGAGGGTGGGGGTGTTTGTGTGTTGTTACCTGTGGCCCCTGGCTTGTCCAGGGCGCCACACATGCACACGCACATATTACATGCTCACCTTACCTTTCGTTCCATCGCCGGTCTCCTGGGACTTGCTGTTCGCAAGTACGGGCTGTGTATCGGGTTACCATCACGACGAGGGCGGAACTTCCTCTGCCAGAGCGCTGACGTCAAAGGCAGGAGCCGCTTGCCTCTGATTGGCCAGCGTGCTGCCTTTGAGTAGCGGTGACAGAGGAAGTTCCTGCTTCGTCGCTATGGTTGCCGATACACAGCCTGGAGTGGAGCGGCGAACTACAAGAACCAGGAGGCCGGCAATGTAACAGAAGATACGCATATTATGCTCACCTTACCTTCCGTTCCATCGCCGGCCTCCTGGGTCTTGTAGTTCGCCGCGAGGATTCCTCCCTCATCGCAATATACCGGCGAACTACAAGAACCATGAGGCCGGCGATGGAATGGAAGGTAAGGTGAGCATAATACTGTATGTGTGTGCGTGTGTGTGTGTTTGTGTGCGTTTGTGTGGATGAAAGTGCGGGTTAGAGCGTGGTGGATGTACGGAACCGGAAGTGTGTGCGGTGAGGATTTTGCTCATACAGCAAAGATTTCTCGTAAACCGAGTTACAAATTTACAGAAAGCTTTACTTGTTAAGCAAAATTCTCGTTAACTGGGTTACTCGTTAATCGAGGTTCCACTGTATAGGAATGGATCACTCTGTGTGTAATGACTCTATATAATATATAGGAATAGATCCCTCTGTGTGTAATTACTCTATATAATATATAGGAATAGATCCCTCTGTGTGTAATGACTCTATATAATATATAGGAATAGATCCCTCTGTGTGTAATTACTCTATATAATATATAGGAATACATCCCTCTGTGTGTAATGACTTTATATAATATATAGGAATAGATCCCTCTGTGTGTAATATCTCTATATAATATATAGGAATACATCCCTCTGTGTGTAATGACTCTATATAATATATAGGAATACATCCCTCTGTGTGTAATGACTCTATATAATATATAGGAATACATCCCTCTGTGTGTAATGACTCTATATAATATACAGGAATAGACCCCTCTGTGTGTAATTACTCTATATAATATATAGGAATAGATCCCTCTGTGTGTAATGACTCTATATAATATATAGGAATAGATCCCTCTGTGTGTAATTACGCTATATAATATATAGGAATACATCCCTCTGTGTGTAATGACTCTATATAATATATAGGAATAGATCCCTCTGTGTGTAATGACTTTATATAATATATAGGAATAGATCCTTCTGTGTGTAATATCTCTATATAATATATAGGAATACATCCCTCTGTGTGTAATGACTCTATATAATATATAGGAATACATCCCTCTGTGTGTAATGACTCTATATAATATACAGGAATAGACCCCTCTGTGTGTAATTACTCTATATAATATATAGGAATAGATTCCTCTGTGTGTTATGACTCTATATAATATATAGAAATAGATTCCTCTGTGTGTAATGACTATATAATATATAGGAACAGATCCCTCTGTGCATAATGACTCTATATAATATATAGGAATACATCCCTCTGTGTGTAATGACTCTATATAATATATAGGAATAGATCCCTCTGTGTGTAATGACTCTATATAATATATGCGTTTCCCTTTTTTGTATTGAATTACTGAAATAAATGAACTTTTTGATGCTATTCTAAGTTATTGAGATGCACGTGTGTGTGTGTGTGCGCGCGTGTGTGTGTGTGCGCGCGTGTGTGTGTGCGTGTGTGTGTGCGTGTGTGTGTGCGCGCGCGCGTGTGTGTGTATATATATATATATATATATATATATATATATATATATATATATAGTGGGCAAATAGCTATTTAATCCTCTGACGGTTTTTCCCCCATACAAAGAATGGAGAGGTCTGTAATTTTTATAATACGCAACTTCAACTGTGACAGACAGAATCCACCCCCCTAAATATCCAGAAAATCACATTGGATGATTTTGAAATAATGTATTAGCATTTTATTGCATGAAGTAAGTATTTGGTCACCGACCAACGAGCACGAATTCTGCTCTCACAGACCTGGTATTTTTTCTTCTACTCTGCACCCATTATATGTATTAATGGCACCTATTTGAACTCGTTACCTGTATAAAAGACACCTGTCGATGCAATCAATCACACTCCAACCTCTCCACAATGAACAAGACCAAAGAACTATCTAAGGACACCAGACCTACACAAGGCTGGGATGGGCTACAGGACAATAGGCAAGCAGCTTGGTGAAAAGGCAACAACTGTTGGTGCAATTATGAGAAAATAGAAGAAACACAAGATGACTGTCAATCTTACTCAATCAGTGGCTCCATGTAAGATCTCGCCTAGTGGGGTAAGGAGGATTCTGAGAAAGGTCAGGAATCAGCCCATAACTACACTGGAGGACGTAGTCAATGACCTGAAGAGAGTTTGTACCGCAGTCTCAAAGATTCCCATTAGTAACACACTACGCTGTCATGGTTTAAAATCCTGCAGGACACACTAGGTCCCCCTGCTCATGCCAGCACTTTTCTAGGCCCATTTGAAGTTTGCCAATGTTCATCTGGATGATCCAAAGGAGGCATGGAAGAAAGTCATGTGGTCAGATGATACCAAAATAGAACTTTTTGGTTGCAACTCTACTCGCTCTGTGTGCAGAAAGAAGAAAAATGAATGCATCCCTAAGAACACCATCCCATCTGTGAAGCATGGGGGTGGATACATCATACTTTGGGGGGGGGGTGTTTCTGCAAAGGGGACAGGACGACTACATCGTATTGAAGGGCGGATGGATGAGGTTATGTATTGCAAGATTTTGGCTAACAACCTCCTTCCCTCAGTAAGAAGATTGAAGATGGGTCATGGCTGGCTCTTCCAGCATGACAAAGACCCCAAACACACAGCCAGGACAACTAATAATGGCTCCGTAAGAAGTATTCCAAGGTCCTGGAGTCGCCTAGCCAGTCTCCAGACCTGAACCCAATAGAAAATCTTTGGAGGGAGCTGAAACTCGATGTTGCTCCTGAAAGATTTGGAGAAGATCTGTATGGAGGAGTCGCTAAAATCCCTGCTGCAGTGTGTGTAAATCTTGTCAAGAACCAGAGGAAACGTCCGACCTCTGTTATTGTAAACAAAGGTTTCTACCAAATATTAAGTTCTGTTTTTCTATTGTATCAAATACTTATTAAATGCAACAAAATGCAAATTGTTATATAAAAATCATACAATGTGATTTTCTGGATTTTTTTTATATTCTGTCTGTCACAGTTGAAGTTACATATGGTAAACATTCTTCGTAGGTGTGAATACTTGCAAAATCGTCAGTGTATCTAATACTTATTTTCCCCACTGTATATATAATATAGAGGCAGATGGCTGTGTCTATCTATCTATCTATCTATCTATACACATAGTTATGGCCGAAAGTGTTAGCACCCTTGAAGTTGTTCAACCTAATGTAGTATATCCCTCAGAAAATTAATAATAATAACACACTCTCTAAACCGCTCCTCTCTATAATATATCTCCCACACTGCCCCTCTGTATAATATTCTTCCACACACACTGCCCTTCTGTATAATATCACCACACACTGCCCCTCTGTATAATATTCTCCCCACACAGTACCCTCTGTATATCTCCCCACACACTGTCCCTCTGCATAATATCCCTTACACAGACTGTCTCTATGTGTAATATCCCCCCTACACACTGCTCCTTTGTGTAATAACCTCCCACACATACTGTACCTCTGTGTAATATCCCTCCTGCACACTGCCATTCTGTATACCATATTTTTCTGACTACAAGACGCACCGGACCATAAGATGCACCCAGGTTTTAGAAGTGTAAAATAGGAAAAAAAGCATACACTCACACATACACTCATCAGACAGCATACACTCACACATCCAATCGCATACACTCACACACAGCCACGAAATCGCACATACCTATACAATCACGCGCACACACTCACAACATCCGGAGATACCACATGCTTCCGGCCATGTGATCATCCTGCATGTACTGGAAGCTTAACTTAGTGAACAGCGTCGCAGGTCCTTACGCCGCCGAGAAGCAAACGATATCGCTGCATGTGGTGAGAGTGTGGATGCGATCTGTAGTGAGATTGTGTATGTTTTCTCGTGTGTGTGTGTTCTCGTGTGTGTGTGTGTGCAGGCGTGCCGAACATCAATTCCTCCACCACCACCATATATTCAGACTATAAGACGCAACCTCCACTTTCTTCCAAGAATAAAAGTGCGTCTTATAGTCCAAAAAATATGGTAATAATATCCCCACACACTGCCCGTGTATACTTTCTCCCCACACACTGCCTCTCTTTGTAATATCTCCCCACACACACTGCTCCTCTGTGTAATATCCCCCCCACATACTGTACCTCTGTATAATATCTGCCCCCCTGTATATCCCCCACACTGCCCCTCTGTATAATATCCTCCCACAGACTAACCCTATATAAAATATCCCCCCACATTCTGCCTCTGTGTAATATTCCCCACACTTTTTACCCTCTATGTAATATCCCCCCACACACTACCCCTCTTTATAATATCCTCACAGACTGCCTCTCTGTGTAATAGCCCCACACACACTGCTCCTCTATGTAATATCCCCCCCACATACTGTACCTCTGTATAACATCCCCCCACACACACTGCCCCTCTGTATAATATCCTCCCACAGACTACCCCTCTATGTAATATCCCCCCACACTCTGCCTCTCTGTGTAATATCCTCCACACTCTGCCCTTCTGTTTAATAGCCCCCTCATACTGCCCCTCTGTATAGTAGCCCCACACACTGCCCCTCTGTGAAACCCCCCACACACTGCCCTTCTGCATAATATCATCTCCCACACACTGCCATTCTGTGTAATATCCCCCACACACTGCCCCTTTGTATAATATCACCCCACAAAGAAGTAGTGGGCACCACAAGGTAATAAATATAAAGAAAGGAAGGGGTGCTAAGAAAAACTGTGCAAAAAAAAATAATTTTAACATGAGAGGGGAAAAAAGCTGCATAGTAAAAATGTGCACACCCAGCTATTTATACATAAACATTTCTTTTATTGATACAAAACACATAAGGCTGACAAAAACAAAGGTTAAAAAAAGGATTGACAAGAGAAAAAGAATGGATGAAATAGGGGGATGGTCATAAAAACCCTAATGAAGTATAAGGGCACTGATAGTAGAATTGCACAATAAGTATATAAACAAGGCAGTGTCCACAGATAAATTATATAATCCCAAACACACTATACCTGGCTGTAGAGCCCCACCTTAAAGGGAATGTGCCAGTAAGTCAATAGCGCCGGCGCTGCATCACCCAATTACTCTCCAGTCTTCACTACCCTCTTCTACTGTCTGCCACACTCTAATCATACAGACAAGTTGTATCTTTGCTAAAAAAAATATATAAAAAAAATAGCTTTTTAACATTGCATTTTGATACATTTATAGGTCAAAAATTCTTATTTTTAAACCTCCATTTACAGTATCTTCATATTAAGATACATTTCCTCTCATCTGTGCCTCATTCATTGTACCAATAAATGATACAAATATGAAAAACTAAGGAAGAAACGTCACACTAATGAGACCTCCAAACCTTAATGGCCCAGTGATTTTGCCCTTTAGTCCCATATTTATCTGTTTCGGGTCCTGAGATCCATTTCATAGGATACATCAGTAAACGTGATTGCTCACATTTGATGTAAAATGTGCCTTCTGAGTCGTAATTTCTCACCTGTGACAATTCCATTCATCTCAGAGTGACATTGGCTGAATACCTGCTGACAGATCTCAGACGGTCCGGGCTTTGTGCACAAGGCAGGAGGAGGTCCTCTGTAGGCTCTACAGCTGTTGTAGCATCAAAGGTGACGGGGATTGTAGATCACAACCACATAAAACCCTGTACGATTGTGTAGCATTTGCAAAAACATCGCATCACCATTTGTATTGACAGGTAACGCACCAATAATGCCCGCAACCTCCACCAATTGCAAGAGCTTCACAGGAGCTGCTGGATCGTCTTCCACCATGCATGATGGCATCACAGAGCTGGTGAATGTTAGAAACCTTGTGTTCCTTCACCTTCCATTTGAGGAGGCCCCACAGCTGCTCCGTAGGGTTTGGGTCTGGAGACACTTGGCCGGTCCAGCACCTTTACCCTCAGTTTCTTTAGTGAGGCAGTGGTGGTGTTGGAGGTGTTTGGGGTCATTATAATGTTGGAATATGAAGGGAGGGGATCATGCTGTGCTTGAGTATGTCACAGCATATGTTGGCATTCATGGCTCTCTCAATGAACTGTAGCTCCCCACAGTCGGCAGTACTCATGCAGCCCCAAACCATGACCTTCCACCACCATGCTTGACTGTAGGCAGGACATTATTGTCTTTGTCCTTCTTAACTGGCACCACCACACACACTTGACACCATGTGAACCAAATAACTTTATATTGGTCTCATCAGACCACAGGACAGTTCCAGTAATCCATATACTTATTCTGCTTGTCTTCAGCAAACTATTTGCGGGTTTCTTGTGCATCATCTTCAGAAGTGGCTTCCTTTGGGAATGACAGCCATGCAGAGCAATGTGATGCTGTATGGCGTATGGTCTGAGAACCCCCCCTCCTCTGCAGTGTGTGGTGTATGGTCTGAGCACTGACAGGCAGACCCCCCACCCCTGTAACCTCTGCAGTGTTTGTTGTATGGCCTGAGCACTGACAGGTGGACCCCCCAGCCCTGTAACCTCTGCAGTGTGCAGTATATGATCTGAGCACCGTCAGGTGGACCCCCCACCCCTGTATCTTCTGGATATGACACTGAGCTTGTGCACTCAGCTTCTGTGGTCGGCCATGGCGAGGCCTGTTCTGAATGGATCCTGTGTGGTTAGACCTCTGTATGGTCTTGGCCACTGTGCTGCAGCTCAGGTTCAGATGGTGACAATCTTCTTATAGCCTCGGCCATCTTTATGTAGAGCAACAATTCTTTTTTTCAGATCCTCAGACAATTCTTTGCAATGAGGAGCCATGTGTTGAACTTCCAGTGACCAGTATGAGAGAGTGTGTGAGGGATAACACCGAATGTAACACACCTGTTGCCCATTCACACCGGACACCTTGTAACACGAATGAGTCACATGACACCGGGGAGGGAAAATGGCTAGTTGGGCACAATTTGAGTATTGTCACTTATGGGGTGTACTCACTTTTGTTACCAGCGGTTTAGACATTAATGGATGTGTGTTGCATTATTTACCCTGTTATACAAGCTACACACTGACACTGTACATTGTATCAAGGGGCAGATCTTCAGTGATGTCCCAGGAAAAGGTATAATATATATATATATATATATATATATATATATATATATATATATATATATATATATATATATATATTGTATATATTGCAACTAATTGCAGAATAAAAATAACATTTATATGGCACAAAAAACAACTACAACTCAATGTTTCACTTTACCCTAAAATACAAATTCTGCAGATCCATAATGGTCAACAAATTTGATTGCGGTGGAAAGATGTTAAATTTTCTGCAAATTTGAAAACAGTGCAACTAAATTGATCCTCCTGACACAAAACTACATCAATTATTATTATTTAGACCTAATGAGGCTGGTGTGCTTATCATCATTCTGATTATTAGCTCCTCAGTGTCCCTCCTCCCTGCTTCTGCTCAGCCCACTCAGCCTTACTGACAGCTCCTCAGTGATCCTCCTCCCTGCTGCTGCTGAGATCTCACACTGCTCAGTACCAGCTGCAGTTGAGATTAATCGGTTCAGCAGGGTAGGAGGAGATTGAATATCTGTCAATCAGGTGGGGGGGACTGAACACATTTGGACTCATGTAACTAATAAACTTAACATGTAAAATGTAAACATTAATATCCGGATTATACAGCCAATCTGACATGGATTTTCATAGTAAGTACACCCGCCTCATCAGGTTTACTATATAAGCCATTTGTATTGGGAAGCCCCTCTCAGTTACATATTATAAAATATATATAACATGGAGGTGTCCATTCCTGATGTGTGAATGTGCGGAGCCCCCCGGCCCCCTTTATCTTCCAGGTTATATAGGAGGCTGATATTGCAGGTGGAAGCATCACTACAATAGCAGTGCCGCAATCTGCGCTCCTCCTGATCGCTGACAGCACAATGTGACATACGCTCTATTACCCCGCGAGTCGTGACAGCCGGGAGAGGAGCATTTCCATAAATGTGCGGTTTAGGTGGATAAATGCTGTAAATACTTTGGCTGTCAGTAATGTCAGTCTATAGGTTGTTACCAGCGCAGGTGAAGATGTCATCCTGCCGCTCACACTGCACAAAGGAGGAAAAACTAATGGAGCTTGAGAGTTTTCCTCCAGCTCAAGGACAGACCCCGGGGAAGGGGGAGCGGGGTGTTTGATATTCATGTATTATTGTGTTTGTGTTGTTTTGTTGCGTTATGGCGACGTCTGATACAATACTTTACATTGTCAAAATTAACATTGCTTGAGCTTGGGGTTGCGGAAACTTCATTTCTGTGCAAGATTTGCAAATTGTTGTGCGGAATTTTGTAAGAAATCTGCACTGCAATGAAATTCTACACAATTATATATATATATATATATATATATATATATATATATATATAATAATAGCCTTAGCACCCGGCATTGCCTCGATATGTAACTGTCTCTCTGTTTCTCTCCCAGTCTCTGTCTGTCCCCCCCTGTCTCTATCTCTTTGTCTGTGTGTCTCTTTCCTTGTCTGTCTCTCTATCTCTTTCCCTGTCTATCTCTTTCCCTGTCTGTCTCTTTTCCAGTCTTTTTGTGTCTTTCCCTGTCTCTCTTTCCCTGTCTTTGTCTGTCTCTATCTGTCTCATTGCTTGTCTCTGTCTGTCTCTTTCCCTGTCTGTCTCTTTGTCTGTATGTCTCTCTGTCTGTCTGTGTCTGTTTCTTTCCCTGGCTGCATTGTGACACGCCAACATTCTTCTAAAGTTCTGGTTGCACAGTGGCTCCCAGCTCCAACGACTTTAATGGAGGTTGCAGCCTGGGAGTGCTGCCATTTGCTGTGGGGGAATGTGGTGCCCCTGATGCTTCAGTCGCCACAGGGTACTGCAGTTCATTTAATCTGCGGTATTCATCTCGGATAAGGAGGGGGTTAATCACCGGTGTTTCCACATTTACACTTTTCATACAACTTAGGAGCCTTCTCACTGGGGAGTTGGACTAGGGTAGACAGGGGGACTAAGTCAGTCTAGTCACACCGGGACTTCAGTTATGGCAACACGACACCACTCTCTTCTTCTCTTTTCTTTCACGGGGCTTGAGGCTTGAAGCTTAAAGTGGAATGCTCAGTCCGGGTTCCTCACTACTGGAGGGGCAACTAATAGTAAGGACACTTTCAAAATACCAGTGGCTATTTCTAACTTAATCGGGATTGACTGGTTTCCACCACAACAGTGACAGTACTCTAGGACTGCACTGGAACAGTGAGTAAAGACACCTGGAACCACAGAGACTGCGTCAGCTTGTTATTGCACCGTGCTTCAACGCCGACGGCCATTACTACTCTTCTCATCATCCTCCCCAGGGCCTGCTCCACCTGTGAGGAGCAGAAATCATCTTTGCTGCTACTACCATCCGCCCCAGAGGACAGAAACAGCAGCAGCGGCTAATCCCTGGCCGCATACTGCAGGTGGCACCACAAGACAATCCTCCCCACCTTCATCCACTACTACCCTCATACTCTCCACCATCCCATCCGTCCCATCCATTCCCCTTTATTGTACACCTCAGGGCCACGAAGCTGGGAAGGGCCATCTGTGACATCTCCGGACCGGACATCACCGACCCGGCGACGAGTAACAGTTTAACCCAGTGGCGTAACTAGAGTTTGATGGGCCCCGGTGCAAAGTTCAGACCTGGGCCCCCCCTCCACGTACACCGACACTTAGGGTACGGGATAATGACACTGACACTCGGGGTACAGGATAATGATGCTGACACTTGGCTCTTACCCACAGCACCCAGATTTCCCATGATCTGAAATCCCTCTATCAGCACCCAGCTTTCCTATGTTCTGATATCCATCTTGTCCTCGGCACACTGCTTCCCCATGCTCTGCTATACATCTTTCCCTCAGCACCCAGCTTTCCCATATCAGAGCATGGGAAAGCTGGGTGCTGAGAAATGATGTATAGCAGAGCATGGGAAAGCTGGGTGCTGAGAGAAGATGTATAGCAGAGCATGGGAAAGCTGGGTGCTGAGAGAAGATGTATAGCAGAGCATGGGAAAGCTGGGTGCTGAGGGAAAAGAGCCTTTTTCCCTCAGCACAAAACATTCCCATCCCCTGCTTGTATCTTTGTCCCCCCTTGTATATAGTTCTCCAAATACAATAATGGCACCCACATAGCCTTCTATATAGTATAAAGGTTCCCACATAACCCTTCATATATTAGAATACACTTCCATAGTCCTCCATGTATTATAATGCATTTCCCATAGTTCTCCATGCATTATAATTCACCCCATAGTCCTCCATATATAATACTGCACCACATAGTCCTCAATGTTTTATAATGCACCCCCATAATCCATGTATAAGGTAGCCTCCATAGTCCTCCATATATTATAATGTAGCCCCCATAGTCCTATATGTATTATAACGCAACCCCATAAAACTTCATATTGCATTATGCAGCCCCATACTCCTCCATGCATAATGCACCCCTATATTCCATGTATAAGGTGTCCTTCATTTTGTATTATGCAGCCCCCCCAGACCTCCACATATAATAATGCAGCCAGCCTCTCCAGGCCTCCATATATAATAATGCAGCCAGCCTCCTCAGGCCTCCATGTATAATGTAGCAGACAGCCTCTCCAGGCCTCCATGTATAACAATTCACCCAGCCTCCTCAGGCCTCCATGTATAATGCAGTATCTCCAGGCCTCTATGTATAATGAAGTATATCCAGGCCTCCATGTATAATGCAGCCTCTCCAGGCCTCCCTGTATAATGCAGCCTCTCCAGGCCTCCATGTATAATAATGCAGACTCCCCAGACCTCCATGTATAATAATGCAGCCTCCCCAGACCTCCATGTATAAAAATGCAGCCTCCACAGACCTCCATGTATAATAATGCAGCCTCTCCAGGCCTCCATATATAATACAGCCTCCTCAGACCTCCATGTATAAAGCAACCTCCTCAGATCTCCATGTATAAAGCAGCTTCTCCAGGCCTCCATATATAATGCAGCCTCCTCAGACCTCCATGTATAAAGCAGCCTCTCCAGGCCTCCATGTATAATAATGCAGCTACCCCAGACCTCCACATATAATGCAGCCTCCTCAGACCTCCATGTATAAAGCAGCCTCTCCAGGCTTCCATGTATAATAATGCAGCTTCCCCAGAACTGCCTTCCCAAGCCTCCGGCCACTGTTTACTCAATTATATTAAAAAAAACAAACAAAAAAAAAAAACAACAAGTACTCACCTTCTCTCTTTCTTCCACCGCTGCTGTCCTCCCCGCTGCTCGTTCTCCCGGTGCTGCGGTCGGCGTCCTCCTGTCCTGCACTCTATGCACTCAGCACAGCAGTCGCTCGGGAGTGACGTCATCGCACAGGGGGAGAATGGTGATGCATAGCGCGGCACCGACCGCGCTATGCTTCATCATTACTGTGCGCGGTGACGGGGGAGACGCCGCAGCCGCTGACACCAGGCAGGGGGCCCCGGTGCCGCCGCTGACATCAGGCAGGGGGGCCCGGTGTCGGCGGCGGCAGCGGGTCAAATAGCGTCCGCGTGGTCTGTGACAGATCAGCGCGGCTCCTCTCACACTGACAGGAGCTGGCTGCTGATCTGCCTGGCGGCCGCCGCGCCCCTAACCTCCCGGGCCCGGTCGCGATCGCTGCGACCGCGGTAGTTACGCCACGGGTTTAACCCCTTGCCCCGTGGGTGCTACACATTTAGTAAATCATTGTAATCTTCTATAAAAGTAAAATAAAAACCTTTCCAATAAGTAAAAAATGTAGAATTTGGAGTCGAAAGTAAAAATGTTCTCTGCAGTCAGTTGTGCAAATCAATGTACACAGTACTGGCTTCATCACATAACAAACATGGCGCCCCCTGTTGGTTGATCACATAGCCCCTTCCCTTGTAGACACCCCTGCGGGGGATCTAGGGGGTTCATAGGTGATCACAGGTCTCTCCACCGTATAAAAGACTCAATGTAAACATAAAAGGGTCAGGTGGCTGTGTAAAGGCTTTGCTTTTGTGTCATTACCTATGATGTTTTCTGTCCATTTTCCAACAATGTAAATTATTATTTTAAGATTTTCTTTTCCTTTTTAATTCAAAAGGACAAAACAAAACACAATGTCAGTGGATGTTGGAATTCTCCGGGGCTTTTGTGTATTTTATTTAGGTCCCCCTGGAACTGGTATTAATTAGGAGCAGCCATCGTCATCAGCTTGTTTATTGTGATTCAGGAGAAGCTGCCAAAGTGTAGCGGGGTCCGGACTTCCCCGAGGCGACAGACGCAACAGCCAAAATCACATTTCAGTCATAACTGATTCACTTTACTGGGGCTTAGAGCAGAGTACCGGGCTACCGGGAGGTGACCAGAGCCCCACCACACACCCCGGTCATACATGTCACACAATGAGCCCCATGTATCATTTATGTCTCCAAGTCACCATGTGGGCACAGACTGTCCTCCCTGGGCTTGTATTGTGGGCACTGAGTCTATATCGGCTCAGGGTCCGCCAGTCTCTGAGGTCCAGTTTCTCCAGATCTGGAGCCAGTCTGTACATGGTCAGTTTCTGTAAGGTGATGATATTGTTCCTACAGTCACTGGCAAATCTCTCCTAGCCCTCGTCTACCATCTTCTCACTCTGTCAGGCTACTGTGACTGGTGCTTTTGTCTGGTTGGGTTTGGGTGAGCTGTTTCGGGGGTCCTGGTTCATCTGGACCACCTACATGTATCAGGGCTTTTCTGGTGATGAGAGCTTGGATTGCTACTCTGTAGGTAAGTCCAGAATAACAGTGTCCTCTTCAGAGTTGCTAGGTGTAGAAGGAATCTGCTAAGCTCATCCCAACAGGCCCTGTTGAAGGTGCTTTGATGGACTTGGAAAAAGAGCTTCCAGAATTCCAGGTGGGATATTTCTGTTGGGCTGGAACCACACCTTGACCAATCTGGGTAAGTGTGAGGGACTCAGACATCACTGCCATACAGAAGAATTGAGGAGATGATGGAATCAAAGATTTTTAGCCAGAACCTCACTGGTGTATTCAGATGGTAGAGTTTCCTTCAGATGGCATAGAAGGTTTTGCAGGCTTTGACTTTCAGGGTCTCCATCGCTTGTTTGAAGCTCCATGAGTGGTGAATTTCCCGGCCCAGGTCAGTGTATTTGTCTGTTCCTATAAGAGTGCAGTTGTTTAGCACAAATGAAGGTGCTGGTCCGATCTTGTCTTTCTCCTCTGGAATACCATAATGTTGGTTTTCTTTAGGTTTAGCGGTAGTGCCCATGTGGAGCTGAATTTCTTCAAGATTTGTAGGTTGTCTTGGAGGCCTTTCTCAGTTGGTGATAGCAGCATACAGCAGGATTTTCACGTGGGCTTCATAGAGGGTGGGACCTAGTGCCACGGAGGATTCCAGAGCAGTGGTCGCTCATTGATGTAAATGTTGAAGAGCGTTGGACTTAAGGCTGCTTTACACCAGACAATCTATCGTGCGATAGATCGTCGGGGTCACGGTTTTTGTGACGCACATCCGGCATCGCTGGCGATGCCGGCCTGTGTGACACCTCCTAGCGACGCAGTATCGCTCACAAATCGTGAGTCGTGTACTGGTCGCTAGGTTCCATAATATCGTTTAATTTAGTTGTTCATCGTTTCCGTGGTAGCACACGCCACTCCGTGTGACACCCCGGGAAAGATGAACAGCAGCTCACCTGCGTCACGCGGCCGCCGCCGGCTATGTGAAGGAAGGAGGTGGGCGGGATGTCTACGTCCCGCTCATCTCCGCCCCTCCGCTTCCATTGGCCGGCAGCCGTGTGACGTCGCTGTGACGCCGAACGTCCCTCCCACTCCAGGAAGTGGACGTTTGCCGCCCACAGCGAGGTCGCACGAGAGGTAAGTATGTGTGACGGGGGTTACCGACTTTGTGCGACACGGGCAGCGATTTGCCCGTGCCGCAAAAAGGACGGGGGCGGGTAAGATCGATTGTGAAATTGCACAATCGCTCGTACCGTGTAAAGCAGCCTTTAGGCTGTAGCCCGGTCTGACTCCTCGGCTCTGCTGGAAATAAGCCGTTCTTCTACCTTTCACACTCACACTGCAGAGGTTCTTGGTGTAGGAGCTTTTGATGACATCGTAGGTCTTTCCTCCTATTCCGCTCTGCAGCAATTTCAAAAATAATCCCAGGCGCCACACTGAGTCGAAGACCCTTTTAAAGTTCACAAAACAGGCGTATATCTTCCTGTGCTAACTTCTGAATGTCCTTTTTAAAACGTGAAGTCCAAAGCTAGATCCTATATTCTAGATGTGACCTTACAACTACAAGTGACTTATGGAGGGGTAACAATACGTTAGAATCATGGGATCTAATCTCTCTTTTTATGCACTCTAAAATCTTGTTTGCTTTAGCAGCTGCTGCCTGACATTGAGTGCTGCTGCTCAGCTTACTTGTAACCAGAATTCCCTGGTCTTTCTCCTGTTCTGTAGTCCTGAGTCTACAGGAGGCTATTTAACAGTTTTCCCAGGTTGCTGCTGACACATCTATCTGTGTAGTTGGCAGGGTCATACCTGTGTCCACTCTTGTGGATGGGTGTGATGAGGCCTTGATTTCAGGTACGAAGGAAGTAGCCGGCACTCAGCACAATGTTAAATAGTTTAACCATTGCAGCTTGTATTTCTGGTGGGCCGTATTTCAGCATCTCTGAGGGGATTCCGTCTAGGCCACCAGCTTTTCTATACCTGAGATTCTTTTTCAACTTCATGCATTGTAATTGGTGTATCCAGAGAGTTTTTGAATTTTTTTACTTTTTCCTCCATTGCCTTTGGTTTTGCCGTTATATTATCCTCCTCTTGGGTTAGTTCTTCCTTTGGGATGTCTTTTTTTGAGGTCTCTGAAATACTGGAGCAATACTGTTTTTCTTGCGTATGTCGTTCCATAGCTCCCAGAAGGGCATCTTGGAGTTGGTTAAGTATCATGGGGTGTGACGGGCTCTCTAGGGACAGGGGTGCCTGACCTGGTCCTCGGGCTGTGGAACCCTTGCTGACCCTGATCCCAAAGATACATCTGAAGGTGACGATGTTTGGGCTGCCTCCCTTGCCCTAACTCCTGAACAACCCTTGTCTAGTGGCCACATTCCCTCCACCCAGGAGAGGGCCGGGACAGGAGTGACTAATCCCACACAAATAAACAGACGGGGGGAAAACCAAAACTCAAACTCACAGCAATGAGTCACAGAGGTACAGACAAAACGTGATCAAGAGGATACTAAAGGAAGGGAGGAAATAATCAGACAACAAGAATATTTCCACAACACAAAAGTTCACCAGTACCTGGATAACAAATCACAAGGACCGGGATCGCATGAAGCTATCATCGGCATTGGAGAACAGACTCCACCATCTTAAAAAGGGTGGAGGTGACTGTGATAGGTCTCCTGCTACATGTGACTCCAGCAGCAATCCACAGGCTAGCAGAAAATAACTCCTGCACACTCGATTACTAACAAGAGCACAGCTGTCCAACTCTGCTCAGAAGTACTGACGCTCGGCGATTTTTATGCCAGACACCACGTGACACTAAGTTTGGTAGAGGTGTAACTCTGCTTCGTCCTCCTGAGGATGGTTTAGTAATGCCTTTGTATGGGGTCATAGGCTTCCCTCAGACCCGGTGGTTGGGGTCTCCATCTATCACAGAGCTTTCTATGTGGCCAATAGAACTCAGGGCTCAGTAAGGAAATGTTGGGGCCATATGACCGAGCAGATGACCATGAGAAGTTGCCAGAAGTTCCATTTACTGAACAAGAAGTTGCGTTTGGCACACTCACCCACTAGGACAACCTCAGGCCGATTACACCTGACAAATAAATCACAGATCTGCTCTGCCTCATTGAATAACATTGATCCGGGTGTAAATATCGGGGGGTTTTTTGCACTTGTCAGAGTAATACGTTAGTTGTACGCTAGGGTCGCGAGCGGGGAAGGACGCCGCTGCTCTCGCTAACGCTCGGGTCCGGCGCTGCTGCGATGGCTGCTTGGTGGCTCGAGCGGTGGGCCGGATCCGGGGACTCGAGCGGCGCTCCTCGCCCGTGAGTGAAAGGGGGTAGTTTGGTTTGGGGATTTGGTCCGTAATGCCACCCACGGGTTGTGGTGAGGTTTGGCACCACCGCTGCTGGTGACGGGGATCCCGGGAGCGATGGCAGGGAGCAGCTGGGATGTTGTTTCCCCCTCTGTGGGTAGGGGTTGGTGGTCCCGGGGCCCGGTGAGATGACAGGGAGGCAGGATTGGATGGGTGCAGGGTCGCCAGGTGGCACGGTAGTACTAACTCAGCCACAAAGGTACGCAAAGTCTCTGGTAAACCAAACGGCTGGATGGACGGGTCCCGCAGCCGGCTGCTGTGGCTTCTCCTGGACGGTTAGTGGTGGCTGCCTTTCCCTGCACCTTTGTGTATGTTCGGTCCCGATGGATTCCCACCGGTAACCCGCTCCCCAGCGTGTGTATGTGCCGGAGGAGCCCTTTTGCCCGCAGGCTCTGGCCCTTGGAACTCTAGCTGTGGCGGTAGCTGTATTTCCTTCTGTTGGTTGGACGGTTGCCTTCAATCGGGTCTTGGCTGTTAGGAAACCCCTGGGGTTCCGGTCACTGACGGATTTGACCTCTAATGGCGACTCCAAGCCTGGTCGGGGTCCGTAGGCCCTGCCTGTGTGTGCTGGCTTCACTTCGCTCCCCGGTTCGATACCGGCGGGCCACCGCCTGTCCCCGGTCCTACGGTTCCGCGTTGATCTGCCTCTCCTGCAGACAGCCACCACCGTCTGCCAACCTTTCTTTTGGTGCCCGGGCCACACACCCGGACACCGTCAGTTTGCTCCTCTCCTACCACTTCCCTAACTGAACTCTCTTCTGAACTCTCTTCTGAACTCACTTCCTTCTCCCGCCTCCAGGACTGTGAACTCCTCAGTGGTTGGGGCCAACCGCCTGGCTCCACCCCACCTGGTCTGGACATCAGCCCCTGGAGGGAGGCAACAAGGATTTTGTGTCTGGCTGATGTTCCTGTCTCAGGGTGGGGGTGTATGTTGTAGTACCTGTGATGATCTGGCTAGTCCAGGGCGCCACATTCCCCCTTGGTTAAATGCAGACCGTCCGCGGGCTGCCCGTCCATCATCGGTTTTATTTTTCTTTTCAACTGTAAAAATAATAAATAACATGTAACGGTAAACATTAAGCATACTTCATGTCATCTTGAACATTGCAAAAACACAGATATTTACATTTACTTTTAATAATAACGGACGGCTTCCGCTCTCCCACCCAAGCAACCTAGCCCTGATGCTGCCCCTAAGAAGTGGGCAGCACCCCTTGACCCCAGTCCAGATCCAGGCTTCCCGAGCGGGAACGGGTATGGTGCCTCACACCCGGCTGTCACTTCAGGGGACTCCACGTCCATGGGGGACCCCTGACCCCCGGAGGATTGCCACCGGTTGCGGTAGTGGTGGGCCTGGGCCATCTCTTTCCTCCAGGCCCTTCCTCCAAATCAGCCTCTCCGGAGGCAGCAACAGAAACATGCCCCAACATATTTACAATCCCACCAGTTCGTGGGTGCCCTGCAAGTTCTCAGGCATGTCCATGAAGAGTTCCTCATGCAACGGTAGCAAAGGGTCCCTACGGGGACAACTTGCCGGCAACGGCCGGGTCAATCACGGTGTCAATCAGGTTACTTTCTCGGTTGATTCATTCATTTACTCATTTACTTAACAGGTTACGGTACTGGTGGTCCCAGCGGGGACAACGGTGCAACGGAGAAACCGCTGACTTTGGGGCGGCTACCACCGCGGGGGGTCAGCCCAATCGGGGACCGGACGGTACATCGGGTTCTCCTTCCACAGGCAGTGGAGTCCAGAACCGCTGATCGCCGTTGGGAACGGTGGCGGGGGCAGCGTGCTCGGGACCTCCTCTTCCATCAGCTGCACTCTCTCGGGACCTCCTGCTGCGGTACCGGCCCCCGGCTCCCACTCAATCAAGGCTGGTTCAGGAACTTGGGTGGCCTGATCACGACGCGGCACGGCCGCCGCGGCCCCTTGCTCACGGGCCCACACCACGGCGACCATTCTGCGCACCTCCGCCTTCCAATCCAGCAGCTGCTGCAAGCTCTGCGCCCTCACCTTCAAGCAGAACCAGCCCAGCTCCCGTTCCAGCCACGCAGCGGTCCCGGCGGGGAGCTCACCCAGGCCGCAGTCTTCAAAGGCTACTCCTCCTCTGCCCCTCCAGAGCTTAGACACTCCGGTGGCGGGCGCTCCCGCGCTCCAGCCCGAAGACGCCGCCATCTCTCAATCCACGTCCCCCCTTGGTCTTTTCTCGGCACCTCCTCTTCAGGGGCGGGGCTTCGGCTTTCGCGCCTCCACTGCTCGAGAAGACGCTCGAGCGGGAAAATCTTCGCCCCCAAGATGGCGGATTCTGAAAGTTTTCGGCCGGACACCGCCGACGGGGCACAAGGCGCACTTCTACCAGCCAGCAGAACGGTAAGATCCTGTTCGTGACGCCAAGTTGTCGCGAGTGGGGAAGGACGCCGCTGCGCTCGCTAACGCTCGGGTCCAGCGCTGCTGCGATGGCTGCTCGGTGGCTCGAGCGGTGGGCCGGATCCGGGGACTCGAGCGGTGCTCCTCGCCCGTGAGTGAAAGGGGGTAGTTTGGTTTGGGGATTTGGTCCGTGATGCCACCCACGGGTTGTGGTGAGGTTGGGCACCACCGCTGCTGGTGACGGGGATCCCGGGAGCGATGGCAGGGAGCAGCTAGGATGTTGTTTTCCCCCTCCGTGGGTAGGGGTTGGTGGTCCCGGGGCCCGGTGAGATGACAGGGAGGCAGGGTTGGATGGGTGCAGGGTCGCTTGGACTGCACAGCGTGGTGCCAGGCGGCACGGTAGTACTCACTCAGCCACAAAGGTACGCAAAGTTTCTGGTAAACCAAACGGCTGAATGGACGGGTCCCGCAGCCGGCTGCTGTGGCTTCTCCTGGACGGTTAGTGGTGGCTGCCTTTCCCTGCACCTTTGTGTATGTTCGGTCCCGATGGATTCCCACCGGTAACCTGCTCCCCAGCGTGTGTATGTGCCAGAGGAGCCCTTTTGCCCGCAGGCTCTGGCCCTTGGAACTCTAGCTGTGGCGGTAGCTGTATTTCCTTCTGTTGGTTGGACGGTTGCCTTCAATCGGGTCTTGGCTGTTAGGAAACCCCTGGGGTTCCGGTCACTGACGGATTTGACCTCTAATGGCGACTCCAAGCCTGGTCGGGGTCCGTAGGCCCTGCCTTTGTGTGCTGGCTTCACTTCGCTCCCCGGTTCGGTACCGGCGGGCCACCGCCCGTCCCCGGTCCTACGGTTCCGCGTTAATCTGCCTCTCCTGCAGACGGCCACCACCGTCTGCCAACCTTGCTCTTGGTGCCCGGGTCACACACCCGGACACGGTCAGTTTGCTCCTCTCCTACCACTTCCCTAACTGAACTCTCTTCTGAACTCTCTTCTGAACTCACTTCCTTCTCCCGCCTCCAGGACTGTGAACTCCTCAGTGGGTGGGGCCAACCGCCTGGCTCCACGCCACCTGGTGTGGACATCAGCCCCTGGAGGGAGGCAACAAGGATTTTGTGTCTGGCTGATGTGCCTGTCTCAGGGTGGGGGTGTATGTTGTAGTACCTGTGACGACCTGGCTAGTCCAGGGTGCCACACTAGTGTCGGTGAGTCCTTAGGTCAGACTGTCTGGCAGAAATAAGATTGATTCCCCATTTGTGTGAGAGAGCTATATCTAGATAATTCTTTATCCTTGTTTATGGGATGGGTGGATGAATGATATCTCCAGTGACCTTCCATGTCTAAACAATTGTACCCTGATGTCTATTCAGCACATGGTAAAATCTTCACATACAGTACTAATTACTTTTGCAGAAAAATTTGATTTAAAGGGATAGTCCCATGTTAGACATTTATGGCGTATCTACCACCCTTCGATGTTGATAAGTGTCCCTTTACTTCTCCTTGATCTGTCTATGGAACCAGTCGACCACCGAAGTCAAGAGTTTTCGACTTATACTTAAATATTGGTCTACGCATCTGTTTCCGGCCGATAGTAACCTGATGCAGAATGAAAGTTTTAGAAAGTCTGTGTGTTGTGTCTAAAATCTGCCAGGAACATGGAATACAGTAGCAAGAAAAATAAACTCCAAGAACTCGATATATTTATATTACCATCTCTAAAAATTCCTTAAAGGGATTTTTTGACTGTTGACTTATAAGATGTCAATCAGACATATAATAAGGGTCACATCTGCAGGGGACCGGGCAGTCGGGGTCCTAATCCCCATGTCAGATGAAATAGCTGAGCACGCATCGCCGGGCATCCTCAGGGGCTTGTGGTCTTGAATGGTTCTAAGGACTGTTTGTCATTTTCCGAATATGAGTGATTTCCTGTTACGTATATATTGCCGGTATAATCATAGGGTATAATCATAGTGCTCTACCAAGATTTCCCATACGTTAGTACTTGTCCATCATTGGACTCACACACACCCAAGTGCAAAAGGGACAATTTTAAATGTATAAGACCGATCAGAATTATTACCCCCCACCCTGCATTGTAAATGTAGAAACTTTCTGCTGTTTGCAATAAACCAATGAGACAAGAACAATGTAAGTAGATGAACACAACAAATATAACAGGATGTTTCTCCAAATCCACCACTAAAAGGCCAGATTTACTGACGGAGTCTCAGAATTATTCACCTATTCACAATAGGTGTCTACAGTATTAGTTGAGACCCTCTGACTGTTATAACCTGCTGCATCTCTAGCTGTTATGACCTGCTACCTGTCTGGCTGTTGTGACCTGCTGTCTCTCTGGCTATTGTGACCTTCTGCTTCTCTGTCTGCTTTGACCTGCTGCCCCTCTGGCTGCTATAACATGCTGCTTCTCTGGCTGCTTTGACCTGCTGCTCCTCTGGCTGTTATGCCCTGCTGCCCCTCTGGCTGTAATGACCTGCTGCTTCTCTGGCTGCTTTGACCTGCTGCCCCTCTGGCTGCTACAACCTGCTGCCCCTCTGGCTGCTTTGACCTGCTGCCCCTCTGGCTGCTATGATCTGATGCCCCTCTAGCTGTTATGACCTGCTGCCCCTCTGGCTGCTATGACCTGCTGCCCCTCTGGCTGCTATGACCTGCTGCCCCTCTGGCTGTTATGACCTGCTGCCCCTCTGGCTGCTATGACCTGCTGCCTCTCTGGCTGTTATGACCTGATGTCTCTCTGGCTGTTATGACCTGCTGTCTCTCTGGCTGTTATAACCTGCTGACTCTCTGGCTGCTATGACCTGCTGCCTCTCTGGCTGCTATGACCTGCTGCTTCTCTGGCTGTTATGACCTGCTGCCTGTTTGGCTGTTATGACCTGCTGCCTCTCTGGCTATTATGACCTGCTGCTCCTCTGGCTATTATGACCTGCTGCCCCTCTGGCTGCTATGACCTGCTGCTTCTCTGTCTGCTTTGACCTGCTGCCCCTCTGGCTGCTATGATCTGATGCCCCTCTAGCTGTTATGACCTGCTGCCCCTCTGGCTGCTATGACCTGCTGCCCCTCTGGCTGCTATGACCTGCTACCCCTCTGGCTGCTATGACCTGCTGCCCCTCTGGCTGCTATGACCTGCTGCCTCTCTGGCTGTTATGACCTGCTGTCTCTCTGGCTGTTATAACCTGCTGCCTCTCTGGCTGCTATGACCTGCTGCTTCTCTGGCTGTTATGACCTGCTGCCTGTTTGGCTGTTATGACCTGCTGCCTCTCTGGCTATTATGACCTGCTGCTCCTCTGGCTATTATGACCTGCTGCTCCTCTGGCTGTTATGACCTGCTGTTTCTCTGGCTGTTATGACCTGCTGCTTCTCTGGCTGCTATGACCTGCTGCCTGTTTGGCTGTTATGACCTGCTGCCTCTCTGGCTGTTATGACCTGCTGCCCCTCTGGCTATTATGACCTGATGCCCCTCTGGCTGTTATAATGTGATGTAAAGCTGATACATAGCCACGTTCTTCAGAAATCCTAGCCAATTCCTCATGAGGAATGGCCCCAGGTGATTAATTTTCTTGAGAGGTTTGTGTGCTGCAACCACCTACTTTAGATTCCAATAAATATATTCAAGTCAGATGACTGTGACAGCCACTCCCTAAATTTCCAGGACATCACTTAAAGCCAAGCATTTGTGAATTTCAAGGTATACTTGGGATCATTATCCTGTTGCATCCTTTGCACAGCCCGACCCAGTGTGTCATCTGCCGGCTTCATCTGCGGCATCTGACCAGCCAGTGGATACGGCATATTCCCCAGATTAAGCCACAAGGCGAAACTCTTGGTCAAGTTTGTGCAAAACATACCTTTGTCTTCAAAGTTTTGTGCTGAATTTTAACCTTTTGAGTATGTTGAATAAATCTGAATGGAATTTAGATGTTGCTTTGCTTTTGCACTGTGCCCTTAGAACACCGCTGTCACCAATTTGTCACAAACAGCACTGCTAGGCCAGTTAATGGGGAGCTCAGTGAGCATATTATATACTGTACATGCAATTGATTCCAACGTAAGGAATATATATATATATATATATATATATATATATATCACAGGAAAATCACTGCCCAACTCCACAATAATCCAAGAAAAATACTAGCTGCCACCACCAATAGTTTATGCAGCTTGGACACCAGCACAGTTAGTGTATGGCTTCGAGGTTGCGCTTCATAGAGCAAGAGGAACAAAGATATTAAATGTTATATATTTAATCTGAAAGATAGGCAGTGCTTACAAAAATATCAAAAATATTCAAAAGCTGTTCCAAAGGGGACAAAACAATACATTTTATATAATTACATAATATAAAAAGGAATAACTAAAGAAAATCATTAAGTCTGTGTCCTCAATAGGGAAAATCTGGGTAAAAAGTCTGATTAGAAAGACTAACATTTGCATTGCCAAAGCAAGTGGAAAATACGGAATTGAATGATAGGGGCACAATGTCCACGGAGGGGCAAATCTGTCTATGACTTATCACACATTTTGCACTGCTATCTCCACCGGGCTTTCATTGTCTGCCAGGAGAATTTAGAGTTCCTTCTCTTCTTCCTTAGATTTGAAGTCCAGGAAGAGATTGGAGAGACTCAGAAAGTGAGAGTCCCTCACTTCTGAGTATTTGGTGCCATGAAACTGGAAGTGGGTTTCGTCCTCCAAATCACAATGTGGGCACAGTCTGTCCTCCCTGGGTTTATTGTATGCACTGAGTCTATACTGGCTGAGGATCTGGTGGTATCCAGCATTCGGGAGATTTTCCAGATATAGAGCCAGTCTATAGTATATTTGTAGATATGTTCTGCATTTGTGGCACCCCAGTGGTCATGGGTGCCACAGTGGCATTGTTCTCCTCAATGGGGGGCAATGCTATGCCTGGAAGCAGGGGGGAAATCTCCATGTCAGGTAAAATCACATACAACATTTCCTAACTCAGGCCAGAAGGGGGAGCTCAAGTCCTGGTTGGGACGAGCTTCCCTGTGCATTCTGGGCTGGGGAGGGGTTAGAGAGGGAAACAGGACGAGGGACCTCAGAAGACGAGAGGCGAGAAAGGAGAACGGTCGCTGTAAGAGAGCTGTAGTAAAAGCAAAAAGCCAGCAGTAAATGTGCACTTCAGCACTAAAAATTCCAAACTGTACTTATTATAAAAATTTTGAGATTTTTGGCAAAAAATTGCAATGCCGTGACGTGGCGGGGTAGCTCAAGCAATTGCAATTTTTTGCCAAAAATCTCAAAATTTTTATAATAAGTACAGTTTGGAATTTTTAGTGCTGAAGTGCACATTTAGTGCTGACTTTTTGTTTTTTCTTCATTAAATTGGTCGGTGGCTGTCCCCCACCTCCCTCTGTGGACACCTCAGGGTCATGAAGCCGGGCAGCGCCACCAGTGACATCCAACGTGGAGTGAAAAGAAAAGGATGATCCGGCACAAAATCTCCTTTGGTAAAAACATCCAAAATTTATTGAAACATCATTAAAAATAGCGTGAAGACCAAGTATCCACTCAGATGGAAAGCATGGAGGTCATGATAACTTTACGCGTTTCGGACAGTTATAAAAGCAAAAAAAGTCCTTAATCATAAGACTTTTTTTTTTTTTTTTTACTTTTTTTGCTTTTATAACTGTCCGAAACGCGTAAAGTTATCATGACCTCCATGCTTTCCATCTGAGTGGATACTTGGTCTTCACGCTATTTTTAATGATGTTTCAATAAATTTTGGATGTTTTTACCAAAGGAGATTTTGTGCCGGATCATCCTTTTCTTTTCACTCCACGTTGCCTGTTACCGGTTGGGATAAACCGAAGGATCCTAGGCACCCGCTAGGCTGAACAGTCTGGGCAGCAGGTGAGCTGAAGTTTTCTTCCTATTTACCCCACCAGTGACATCCCCTGACCCTCACCGGCCCGGTGATGAGTGTGGCGCCCTGGACAAGCCAGGACGTCACAGGTACTGCAACAACACACCCCACACCCCGGCTAGGCACATCGAGGTCAAACAAAAATCCTTGTTGCCTCCCTCCAGGGGCTGATGTCCACACCAGGGGGTGGAGCCAGGTGGTTGGCCCCACCCACCGAGGAGTTCACAGTCCTGGAGGCGGGAAAAGGAGAGGAGTTCAGTTTTGGAGTTTGAGGAGTGAAGTGGTAGTAGAGGAGACTGACCGTGTCCGGGTGCGTGGCCCGGGCACATAGAGCAAGGTTGGCAGACGGTGGTGACCGTCTGCAGGAGGGGCTGATTGACGTGAACCGTAAGGACCGGGGACGGGCGGTGGCCCGCCAGTACCGGATTATGGGAGCGAAGAGAAGCCAGCACCATTCGGCAGGGCTTACGGACCCCGACCAGGCTAGGAGTCGCCGTAAAACCGGTCAAATCCGTTAGCGAAGGGAACCTCCTGGGTTTCCCAGCAGTCAAGACCCAATTGAAGGCAACAGCTCAAACCGTGCAGGGAAACACAGTCACCACCAAGGCTACAGTTCCCAGGGCCAGAGCCTGCGGGCAAAAGGGGCTCCCTCAGCATCCATCCAAGCTGGGGAGCGGGTTACCGGTGGGAAGCCACCAGAACCGAAAACATAACACAGGTGCAGGGAAAGGCAGTCACCACCAACCTACCGGGAGAAGAACAACCGCAGCCGTCTGTGGGACCCGTCCATCTAGCCGTTTGTTTTACCGAAGACTTTGCATTCATCATTGGCTGAGTGAGTACCACTGTGCCGTGCGGCACAGCGCTGCCCCCGCGACCCTGCACCTCACCAGGCCCCGTAACCCGCCTGCCATCCCTCCCTCACCGGGCCCCGGGACAACCAATCCCCCTACCCACGGAGGGGAAGAACAACATCCAAGCTGCTCCCTGTCATCGCTCCCGGGATCCCCTGTCCAGAACAGCGGTGGTGTCACAACCTCACCACAACCGTGGGTGGCGTCACGGACAATAAATCCCCAAAACCATTCCCCTTTTCACTCACGGGCGAGGAGCGCCGCTCGAGTCCCCGGGATCCGGCCCACCGCTCGAGCCACCGAGCGAGCAGCAAGCGAAGCAGCAGCAGTGCCGGACCCGAGCGTGGTGAGCGTAGCGTCCCCTCCCCGCCCGCGACAACGAGTATTCCCCAAGGCCCCGTGGGGTGCTTCACATTGATTTCTTGATTTTGGGCTTTCGTCAGGCTGTTGTGGTTCATGTTTGGGATGGTGTTTTTTTTTTTTTTGTTCTAGGGGCCTGTCTACGAGTATCTATCTTTCTAATGAATCTATCTACTGTATTTTTGTTTTACTGACTGCTATAGTGCCATTAATTCCACAGCACTTTACAGACATCAGCAACACTGTCACAATCTAAATTTCCTCTCAGTATGATTTTGGCGTGTTGGAGGAAACCGGAGAACCCAGAGGAAACCCAGGGAGAACATACAGACTTCTTGCAGATGTCGTCCTTGGTGAGAATTGAACCTAGGTCCCCAGCGCTGCAAAGCATCAGTGCTAACCACTGAGCCACCTCATAGTGCTAGCTAGTGAGCCACCTTTATAGTGCTAAGCACTGAGCCACCTTATAGTGCTAACCACTGATCCGACGTATAGTTCTAACCACCAAGCCACCTAATACTGCTTACCAGTGAGCCATCTTATAGTGCCAACCACTGAGCCACCTTATAATGCTAACCAGTGAGCCGCCGTATAGTACTAATCGCTGAGCAACCGTATAGTGCTAATCACTGAGCTACCATATAGTGCTAACCACTCAGCCACCGTATAGTGCTAACTACTGAGTCACCATATAATGGTAACCACTGAGCCGCCGTATAATACTAACCACCGAGACACCTAATAGTGCTAACCACTGAGCCACTGTATAGTACTCACCACTGAGCCAATGTATAGTGCTCACCACTGAGCCAATATATAGTGTTAACCACTGAGCCACTTAATAGTGCTAACCACTGATATATCTATTTAATGAATAAAAAATGGGAGCACTCTAAAGTATGGTGACAAAAAAAGCAGTGGTTTATTCATTCCTGTGGCGTGTGACGTTTTAGCTCCCAAAAATGTTAGAACCACGCTGAAGCCTCAGACTCAGAAATATTTTGGAGTCTTAGCATTGCATGTCAAATG
Organism: Anomaloglossus baeobatrachus; assembly: GCF_048569485.1. NCBI lineage: Eukaryota > Metazoa > Chordata > Amphibia > Anura > Aromobatidae > Anomaloglossus > Anomaloglossus baeobatrachus. The sequence goes on from NC_134353.1 coordinate 942,141,447, forward strand.
GGGGAGTAAAGTGTACCGCCCTGAGAGGGGCCCGGCCGCTTCTCCTCTGCTCGGGCCGAGCCGCTCGAGGTCCGGGCTCGGGTTGTCGGTGGCACGAGCGCCTCCGGACCGGGGGCCACGTCGCTCTGTTAAGGGGGGGAGGCAGTAGGGTGGTGGTGTGGGACGAGGCGCGCAGCCGGGGGGGCCACGTTGTCGTCTAACGGGTTGTGACGCCACCCACGGGTCATGGTGACGGGATGCACCACCGCTGCGGCTGGAGTGAAGGTCGGCTCGTCCGGGATCGGTTGCATGTTAGCCCCTCCGTGGGTAGGGGCGGTGTGTCCCGGGGCCCGGTGGGGGACTGGCGATGGTGTTGTTGTCGGGGTGCAGGGTGCCGTGCTGTGGTGCAGTGTCGTGCCCGGATTGCACTGGTGTACTCACGATTAATTCACACTCAGAGTCACTGGTAAACCAAAGTTCGGGTCTGGTCGGGTCCCGCAGCCGGCTGCTTGTGTCCCCTGTGAGGTTGATGGTGGCCCCTTTTCCCTTGCACCTCTTGTTGTGGTTTTCGGCTCCCCTGCCTGGACAATGGTAGCCCGCTCCCCGGCGTTGAGCTGCCGGAGGAGCCCTCGGTTGCCCGCAGGCGCTGGCCCGTCGGATGTTTGGCCCATGGCAGTGGCTCTCACCCGGAATCGGTGGGCTTTTGCCTTCTTTCGGGACTTTGGAAGAGGATGAACCCGTGAGGTCCAGCCTGCAATCAGTTAATTTGCCTATACTCAGTGGCTTCTAAGCTAGGACAGGGTCTGAGTACCCGGTCTCTGGTGCTTCGGTACACGGTTGACTCCCCGGTTCAGGGCCGGCGGGCTCCAACCCTGGCCCGGTCCCTACGGTTCCGCCGGTTGCTGTACCGGTACTCCTGCAGGCGGCCACCACCATCTGCCTGCCTGACGGTTCAAGGGTCCCAGGCTCCAACCCGGCTCCCTGACAGCTCTAGAACTCCGCTCCTCTCACTGTCACTCTCCAAACTCTAACTCCAACTTCCGCTGACTGTATTTCCTGCCTCAGGACAGTAGTCTGCTCGGTGGGCGTGTCTTTCCGCCTGACACCGCCCACCTGGTGTGCCCTACTGGCCCTGAGGGAGGCATCAGGTCTCTCTTTCGGGTGACGGGTGTGTCCTCACAAGGGATGGGGGTGTGTGTGTGTGGCGCCTTGGACAAGCCAGGGGCCACAGGTAACAACACACACACCCCCACCCCCAGCAGTTTCACAGCAGACATCCCCAGTGAAACTTGATTCCTTTCCTCGGGCTCAGACTGACACACCAGGTGGGCGGAGTCAGGAGATGGAGACGCCCACCCAGGAGTTTGGCTGGCCTGAGGCAGGAAACAAGCCCAGTCTAGTCCTAGGAGAGGAAGAGAGAGGAGGTCTGCAGAGAGGCAGACGCAGACTGGGGCCTAGGTTGGAGCCTAGGGCCCTCGTGCAGAGTGAGGCAGACGGTAGTGGCCGTCTGCAGGGAGCCGGGCAGACAGTTGGTGGAACTGTAGGTAGCCGGGGCTGGGCGGTGGCCCACCGGTACTGAATCGGGGAGCCAGCTGGAAACCGGAGCGCAGGAGGAGCGTACGGAAGGTGCAGGAAAGGACTTACATTACCAACCTGGGGTCAGGGGAAAAACACCGCAGCCGCCTGTGGGACCCGTCCATCCAGCCATTTGTTTCAGCAGAGACTCTGTGTGCATCATTGGGCTGAGTGAGTACCACCGTGCCGTGCGGCACAGCGCTGCCCCTGCGACCCTGCACCTCACCAGGCCCCGTAACCTGCCTGCCATCCATCCCCACCCCATCACCGGGCCCCGGGACCACCAACCCCCTACCCACGGAGGGGAAACAACATCCTAGCTGCTCCATATCATCGCTCCCGGGATCCCCGTCCAGAGCAGCGGTGGTGTCACAACCTCACCACAACCGTGGGTGGCGTCACGGACAATCTCCCTTACCTAACCCCTTTTTACTGTGGAGCCTGGGATCACAGACCGGGTCACGCAACCGTGATACCCACAGAAGTGACCTCGTGGCCCGCATCTGAGTACCCCTGGTCCCCGGGCGACACGTGTGTAATGTGGTAGGTTTTGCTACCTGTGACCCCTGGGGTCCAGGGTGTCACAAAAGCACTGATATTTTTTAACAACATAATTTAACCCCTTCACGATGAGGGCAATTTCTATCTTTGCTTTTTTGTTTTTCCTCTCCTTCCCAGACCCATAACTTTTTTATTTTTCCGTCAATATAGCCATATGGTGACTTGTTTTTTCCAGGACGAGTTGTACTTTTGAATGACACCGTTCATTCTGCCCCATATTGTACTGAGAAACGAGGGAAAAAATCCAAGTGTGGTGAAAAATTGTGAAAATATAAAAGTCTGACAATAGTTTTTACGCTGTACACTTTGTGATATAACAATGACCTCGCATTAAGATTCTCCTCATCGGTACGATCACGGCGACACCAAAAATGGCCATATTTTTTTTTAGAATTTAATATTTAGTGGGGGGAAAAAAAATAGATGTCTGCCCCCAAAATGTGGGGGATTGTGTTGACATTTTTCAAGACTAGTAACATTTTCATTTTTTTCAGCCAAGTGAGTCGTGTGATGGATTAGGTTTTGTGGGGTGAGACAATATTTTTATTGATACTATTTTGGGATAGATTTGACATTTTTATCTCTTGATACAGCCTTTTTTTTTGCTAATGCAGTGACAAAAAACCTGATTTTGGCATTTCTAAATTTTATTTTTGTTTCCGGCTTTTACCGATTGGGATAATTATTTATATATTTTGAAACAACGCAACGATACCACATATCTATATTTATTATTATTATTATTATCATCATTATCATTATTATCTTTGTTGTTAATGGGTCAAAAGGGGGATGATTTTAACTTTTATGTATATTTTTTGAAACATTTGTTTTTTACTTTACTCTCTTCTTAATATTCCCCTTACAGGACTATACCCTGCGATCGTCTGATCCATTGTGCTATATACAGTACCGCCACAGCATTGCTGTATATAGTGAAGATCACAATCTCATATGATGCCCAGCCAGGGGCAGATTTAAGGGGAGGGGTGTAATTGTGGCGCCCTGGACAAGCCAGGACGTCACAGGTACTGCAACAACACACCCCACACCCCGGTTAGGCACACCAGCCACACACGCACAAATCCTTGTTGCCTCCCTCCAGGGGCTGATGTCCACACCAGGTGGGGTGGAGCCAGGCGGTTGGCTCCTCCCACTGAGGAGTTCACAGTCCTGGAGGCAGAAAAGAAGGTCAGACAGATAGTGACAAGGAGTGAGGGAAGTAGTAGTGGAGGAGCAGACTGACCGTGTCCGGGTACATGGCCCGGGCACATACAGCAAGGTAGGCAGACGGTGGTGACCGTCTGCAGGAGAGGCAGATTGACGCACAACCGTAAGGACCGGGGACGGGCGGTGGCCCGCCGGTACCGGACCGGGGAGCGAAGAGAAGCCAGCACCATCCGGCAGGGCCTACGGACCCCGACCAGGCTTGGAGTCGCTGTTAAACCGGTCAAATCCGTCAGCGACGGGAACCTCCAGGGTTTCCCAGCAATAAAGACCCGACTGAAGGCAACCGTCCAAACCGTGAGGGAGATAAAGCTACCGCCAGAGCTAGAGCTCCCAGGGCCAGAGCCTGCGGGCAACAAAAGGGGCTCCCTTAGCCAACACACCGCTGGGGAGCGGGCTACCGGTGGGAAGCCATCGGGGCCAAGAACAAAACACCGGTGCAGGGAGAGACCGTTACCGCCAACCGACCGGGAGTGACCGTCGCAGCCGTTTGTTTTACAAGAGACTCCGTGTGCGTTACTGGCTGAGTGAGTACCACCGTGCCATCTGGCACAGCTGTCAGGTTTCCAGGTTTTCCAGTTCTCTTTTGAATCAGCTTGCCCTCAGTTAACATGGAGTTTAAGGTTCTGTTGCCCTACTTCCTGTCCAGCTGCTTAAAAGGCCGCCTCTCAGCCCAGTCCAGTGCCTGAGTATACTGCTTGCTGTGTGCTCCTGCCTTGCTGCTGCTAATCCTGATTGCTTTCGGATCCTCCTAAAGACTACCGACCGACCGACTCTGGACCTTACCTGGTTTCTCAAGCTGTGCCCGGATCCCGTCTGCCATCTTCGGTCAGCATTCTGCCCGGTTCTCTCTGGTTCGTAACCACTCTGGACAATCATCCCGTACGGACACTTCTGGACTATACCACTTGCCCCTTGTGTCCCGGCTGCTGCGCATTTAGGCCTTCCGGGGTGATTGCCGGACAGTCCCTGTATAGGGGTTCGCTCTGGTGGTCTCCCTGGGGGAGTCCGGTGCGTGGCCCTGGGAATTCCCTCCGCTCCGTTATCGGGAAGGTATTTTGTGTATTTGTACTGCTGTGTTTGTTCCGTTGTTATCTACCGTGGTTACAGATTATAAAACATCTTGTATCAAAAACTCGTCTCTGCTGATCATTGCCCTAACGCTATCGAAATCCTCAGAACATATAATAAGTATTACATTATACTCAGGCCAAAAAAGAGGATTTCGCTGGGGCAATGACTGAGACACGAGGAGTAGATCAGCTCTTTTCTATGATTAACTCCTTGCAGCAGGAGATGGAGGTGGTGCAGACTAAACTGAGAGATGTGGAGGCACAGCTGGGCCATGATCACCAGGTACTGGGTCCGGCTATACAGGACTTGCAAGTCAGAGTGGACATACCTCCCAACCGTCCCGGATACAGCGGGACAGTCCCTCTTCTGAGCCTTTGATCCCGGGTCCCGCCCGTGAGGCTGTTTATCCCGGGCTCCACCCACCCACTGTAGCCCCGCCTCGCTGTTTCTCCCTTCTATTCATTACAGAGCCGAGCGCGCACCTACTCCTGTGACTGCTGCTGAGGTATGAATCACCCCCTGCAGCAGAGCGACCCCCCTGCAGCAGAGCGACCCCCCCCCCTGCAGCAGAGCCCCCCCCCCCTGCACCAGAGCCGACCCCCCCCCCCGTCCCGGAGCCTGCGTTTGTCTGCAGCTGTTCTCTGACTCCCCGTGTGCGGCTTCTCACTGCTGCAGATACACGTGGAGTCAGGAAGCTGAGGAGACCGTGCAATCAGCACTTATCTCCTGCAGATAGCAGTGACAATAACCTATGCAGAGTGGCATCTGCAGGCTTCTATTACCGATCAGTGGTCTCCTGCCTGTGGAGCAGAGCTGCTGGGTCCTAGCTTCCCAACAACTTCAGCTCTGCTTTATCCTGGCTCCTCTACCAGTTAAAGGGAACATGTCAGCAGAAATTTCACAATAAAAATAAAAGATTCCCCTCTGCAGCTCCTGGGCTGCATTCTGGAAAGGTTCCTGTTGTTATTGTGCCCCCTTTGAGACCTACAAAAATACTTTATGAAGTCTTACCTTTTTGTATGCAAATGTGTTTTTATGGTCACGGGGGCGGGCTGTCTGGCGTCCGTTATTCCCCCTCCTGCCGCTTTACGCAGTCCCCCATTGCTCATTTACATACACAAGGACGCCTTCCTCATGTAACTGTCCTCCCGAAGTTTTGCGCATGTGAACGCTTTTTCAGGTGATTGCGCAGGCGCGAGATTATGGGCGGCGCTGTGATTGTCATCAACAGCGTTAACCAAGTACCCGCCCATAATCTCGTGCCCGCACTTTTCCCTCTGACTCCACCGTTATGCGCAAGTGCTGGCCATATGAACCATGTTACCTATTACTGCTTGCACGAGATTATGGGCAGGTACTTGGATGACTTTGCTGATGACAATCACAGCGCCGCCCATAATCTCGCGCCCATGGTAATAGGTAACGTGGTTCATATGGCCAGTGCTTGCGCATAACGGTGGAGGCAGAGTGAGAAGCGCGGGCACGAGATTATGGGCGGGTACTTGGATGACGCTGCTGATGACAATCACAGCGCCGCCCATAATCTCGCGCCCATGGTAATAGGTAACGTGGTTCATATGGCCAGTGCTTGCACATAACGGTGGAGGCAGAGTGAGAAGCGCGGGCACGAGATTATGGGCGGGTACTTGGATGACGCTGCTGATGACAATCACAGCGCCGCCCATAATCTCGCGCCCATGGTAATAGGTAACGTGGTTCATATGGCCAGTGCTTGCGCATAACGGTGGAGGCAGAGTGAGAAGCGCGGGCACGAGATTATGGGAAGGTACTTGGATGACGCTGCTGATGACAATCACAGCGCCGCCCATAATCTCGCGCCTGCGCAATCACCTCAAAAGCGTTCACACTTTGCACAGTGCTTACTCCCGCGAGAGTGGCACTGGGCATGCACAAAACTTCAGGAGGACAGTTACATGAGGAAGGCGTCCTCATGTATGGAAATGAGCAATGGGGGACGGCGTACAACGGCAGGAGGGGGAATAACGGACGCCAGGCAGCCCGCCCCCGTGACCATAAAAACAGATTTGCATACAAAAAGGTAAGACTTCATAAAGTATTATTTTAGGTCTCAAAGGGGGCACAATAGCAACAGGAACCTTTCCAGAATTCATCCCAGGAGCTGCAGAGGGGAATCTTTTATTTTTTTTGCTAAATTTCTGGTGACAGGTTCCCTTTAAAGGGAACCTGTCAGGTGCAATCTGCACTCAGAGCCAGGAGCAGTCCTGGGTGTATATTGCTAATCCCTCCCTAACTGTCCCTGTATACACTAGCATAGATAAAGGCATCTATAGAAAAAGTATTTTTAAAGAGCTTATATCTTATGCTAATTAGCGCGGGGACTAGTCCCAAGGGCGTTACTTCACTTGGCTAGTCGGCTCATATAGCGTGTTAGTACTCACACAGGGGCGTAATAACATGCTAACATGCTATGCGAGCCGACTAGCCAAGTGAAGTAACGCCCTTGTGACTAGTCCCCGCGCTCATTAGCATAAGATATAAGATCTTTAAAAATATTTGTTCTTGATCTCTTTATCTATGCTAGTGTATACAGGGACGGTTAGGCAGGGATTAGCAATATGTACCCAGAACTGCTCCTGGCTCTGAGTGCATATTGCACCTGACAGGTTCACTTTAAAGGGAACCTGTCACCAGATTTGGGGCCTATAAGCTGCGGCCACCACCAGCGGGATCTTATGTACACATTCTAACATGCTGCATACCTCCCAACCGTCCCGGATACAGCGGGACTTTCACGCTTTACGTTGTTTGTCCCGTTGCCACGGGCGGGACGGCCGGCTCCCGGGCTCCGCCCACCCACTCTCTCTCCGCCTCCCTGCTTTTCCCTCCTACCATCCTAGTAGACGTGGCATAGAGAGGAGCGCTGCCTGTGCTGCTGCTGGTACAGTAAACTAATCTCCCCAGCGCTGATTTCCCTCCCTCCCCCCTCACCCCCTGCCGCCTGTCTGTGCGGGCGCCCCCTGCCGCCTGTCTGTGCGGGCGCCCCCCCCGCCGCCTGTCTGTGCGGGCGCCCCCCCGCCGCCTGTCTGTGCGGGCGCCCCCCCCCGCCGCCTGTCTGTGCGGGCGCCCCCCCGCCGCCTGTCTGTGCGGGCGCCCCCCCGCCGCCTGTCTGTGCGGGCGCCCCCCCGCCGCCTGTCTGTGCGGGCGCCCCCCCGCCGCCTGTCTGTGCGGGCGCCCCCCTGCCGCCTGTCTGTGCGGGCGCCCCCCTGCCGCCTGTCTGTGCGGGCGCCCCCCCTGCCGCCTGTCTGTGCGGCGCGCCCCCTGCCGCCTGTCTGTGCGGGCGCCCCCCCTGCCGCCTGTCTGTGCGGGCGCCCCCCTGCCGCCTGTCTGTGCGGGCGGCCCGCCGCCTCATTGTGCGGGCGGCCGGCCGCCTCTCTGTGCGGGCGGCTGGCCGCCTCTCTGTGCGGGCGGCCCGCCGCCTGTCTGTGAAGGCGGCCGGCCGCCTGTCTGTGAAGGCGACCGGCCGCCTCACTGTGGCTGCCTGCGTGTCCGTGCTGGAGGCCCGCCGGCTGCCTGCGTGTCCGTGCTGGAGGCCCGCTGGCTGCCTGCGTGTCCGTGCTGGAGGCCCGCCGGCTGCCTGCGTGTTTGTGCTGAATGGGTGTGGATGGGGAGTGGATATGGGCGTGACTGTGAAATGGGTGTGGTTAGGGGGCGTGGCTAAAATTTGCCGCGGCGCGCTACGCGCGCCGCAAACTTTGTCCCTCTTTTCCTTCTTTAAAAGTTGGGAGGTATGAGAGTGGAGGCTCAGGAAGCCGTCCCACTACGTCCATATCAGCTGCCGGTATGCCTAGGTTACCCCCATTTCGTTTCAGTGGTGACCGTAGTCAGTTTCGTGGATTTGTGAACCAATGTATACTGTTTTTTGATGTACATGCTGATTATTACCGTTCTGACCGGTCCAAAGTGTTATGTATAATTATGTTATTAACCTCACGAGCACTGGCTTGGGGCTAATCCTATGATAGAGAACCGGGACATCCGTTTAAATCACCTAGATGATTTTCTGAACGCAATGGCGCAAATGTTTGATGATCCGAATCGCCGTGCTACCGCTGAATCGGCTCTCCTTTCCTTACGTCAGGGAAAGCGTTCTGTCGTTGAATACGCCACTGAATTTAAGAGATTAGTGGTAGACACCAACTGGGGGAAACAATGCGTTATTGTCTGTTTTCAGAAAGGGGTTGTCCGGTACCATCAAGGACGAGTTAGCTCGTTCCGAATCTCCAGGGGATTTTGAACTGTTTCTCCAGCACTGTCGTGCCGTATTGATACCCGCTTGACGGAACGTAGACAGGAAAAATGGGCAGCTGTAAACCGTGTAAACAACTTTGCATTTCCTTCCAGAGAACCCGCTCTCAGGACGCCACGGGAGGCCGAGGACGTTCCTAATGCAAGTGGACTCTCTGCAAAAGCGAGAGACCAATGAACGTCGCGAACACCGGCTCCGTGAGCGTTTGTGTTTCTATTGCGGTCAATCGGATCATTTCTTGATCGACTGCCCCGAAACGTTCCGAATCGCCCCAAATAAGGTATTGGCAGCCATGGCAGAGTGTGACAACACGGACGCAGAGTCCGATATCTCTGAGGCAAGTGGACACTTGGATGCAGTATTTCCCTTGACTGTAATGTCAACCTCACCGAAGGACTCAGAAGGGAAATATACCCATTGTTCACTCCCCATTCAGATCCGGTGGGAGGGACAGCTAATACCTACCTCTGCAATGATAGACTCTGGGGCAGGGGGAAATTTCATGGACTCTTCTTTTGCCAGGAAACACAGTATCCGGACTCAGCAAAGATCCTCACCGGTTACCATGGAGACGGTAGACGGATCTCCGTTAATCTCTGGACCAGTTGATCGGGAAACCGTACCGCTAGAATGCGTCATGAAGCCAGGTCAGCAGGAGACCCTTGTTTTCATGCTAATTTCATCTCCTCATTTTCCGATTATTTTAGGTATTCCGTGGCTACGGTCTACAAATCCGGTCATCGATTGGGAAACTAAAGAAATATCCTTCCCACCGCAGAATATTCCGACCATTAGTCCAACTGTTCCGGTTCCAGTACCACCAAATGCGGAGAGCACTGTACAGGTACCTGTTTTACCCCCGGTTTACCGTGACTTCACTGATATATGCGACAAAAGAAAAGCCGACCGACTTCCCCCGCATAGACCGTATGATTGCCCCATAGACTTACTCCCAGGGGCGGAGATTCCGTTTGGTCATGTCTACCCGTTGGCGGCACCTGAGCTAGGAGCGTTAAAAGAGTACATTGATGAAAGCCTAGCCAAGGGATTTATTCGTCCGTCTACCTCACCGCAGGGGCACCCCATCTTTTCGTGGAAAAAGAAGGAGGGGACTCTGAGACCCTGTATTGACTACCGGGAATTGAAGTAAAATAACCATCCGGAACCGGTATCCGTTACCGTTGATTCCTGAGCTATTGGAGAGGGTCCAACAGGCAAAAATATTCACCAAATTGGACCTCCGTGGGGCATATAATCTGCTTCGTATACGTCCCGGAGACGAGTGGAAGACCGCGTTCCGATGTCGGTACGGACATTTTGAGTACCTAGTGATGCCCTTTTGGACTTTGTAACGCTCCCGCGGCATTTCAACATCTAGTTAACGATATTTTTAGGGATATCATGGACCAATTCATGGTGATCTATCTGGACGATATCCTAATCTTTTCTGATTCTCTACAGGAACACCAGGAGCACGTCAAGACCGTACTTACCCGTCTGAGGGAAAACCACCTGTACATTAAGCTGGAGAAATGCGAGTTCCACTGCTCACAAATACAATTCTTAGGTTATGTCATCTCTCCTCAGGGACTAAACCATGGAGTCGGGCAAGATACAAGCAATTCTGGACTGGCCGGCGAACCGGGAAACATCAAGGAGGTACAACGCTTTGTCGGTTTTGCCAACTTTTACCGACGCTTTTATCCGTAACTTTTCAGAGATTGTTCGTCCCATCACTCTGTTAACCAAGAAAGGACAGAAGTTTGTGTGGTCCGCCCAGGCCCAGGAAGCATTCAATCGTCTCAAGGTATGTTTTACCTCAGCGCCAATATTTGTCCATCCGAATCCCGCACTTCCCTTTATCGTGGAGGTCGACGCTTCCGACTATGCATTAGGGGCCATTCTTTCTCAAAGGACCGGGGACAAGAGTCTCTTGCATCCGTGTGCCTTCTTTTCCCGTCGGTTGTCCCCTGCAGAAAGGAACTACGACATTGCGGACAAGGAATTATTGGCGATTATTTCCGCTTTTCAAGGAATGGAGACACCACTTACAGGGAGCCGCGCAGCAAGTGATAGTACTCACGGATCATCGTAATCTGGAATTTCTTAAGTCTGCCAGGTGCCTGTCTCCACGGCAAGCCCGTTGGAGCCTATTCTTAACCAGTTCAATTTTATCGTTGCATACCGTCCAGGTTCACGTAATGGGAAAGCCGATGCCTTGTCCCCGAATCCACGCCGTGGACTCCGTGCCTGGAACCCCCGTCTCAGACCGTGTTATCGGATGCAATTCGTTGGAGTACTCCAGGACCAGGACTTGTGGAAGGACATCAAGCTGGCCTATGATGGTGACGTATTTCTTGCTGCCCCCCGAATGATGTAACTCTTGTTCTTCGGAATGGTGTGTGGTTGAGAGAGCGGACGCCGTTTATGTCCCGGAGGCCGTAAGACTTCGGGTTCTCAAGTTGGTCCATGACTCCGTGTTGGCTGGTCATAGGGGGGTACAGAAGACGCAAGAATTTCTGAGCCGTTTTTTCTGGTGGCCTACCTGTTTAAAGGATGTGAAGGACTATGTCCACTCATGTGTGGTTTGTGCCGTGCAAGGTCCCTCGTGTGGCTCCTACGGGACTCCTCCAGCCGTTACCCGTGCCATCTCGCCCTTGGGGGTCTATCTCCATGGATTTTATTGTGGAGTTGCCAGTCTCATGCGGACACAATACCATTTTAGTGGTGGTAGACCGATTGACTAAAGCTGCTCACTTCATTCGATTGTACCGGTCTTCCCTCAGCCGCAGAGACAGTGGATTTGGTTATCCAGAACGTATTCCGATTGCATGGGGTACCAGACGAGATCATCTCTGACCGGGGCGTGCAGTTCACGTCTAGGTTCTGGAAGGGGGTTTTGTACGGCACTCCAGATTGATGTCTGTTTGTCTTCTGCATACCATCCTCAGACAAATGGGGCAAACCGAACGGACAAATCAAACCCCTGGAACAATACCTTCGATGTTATGTCAGCCATCTCCAAGACGATTGGTTGAAGATGCTTCCGTTGGCGGAGTTCTCATATAACAACACTCAGAGCAGCTCCACTAAGGTAAACGCCTTTTTTCGCTAACTTGGGTTACCATCCGAATGTGTTGCCTAGGTCACCGGGTTGCGGTTTCGGTGCCAGCGGTGGAGACAGATTGACAGAGCTACGACAAAATCTGGAGGTTCTGAAGGACACTGTGGCTACGGCCCAGGAGACGTTACAACGAGGTCGGCCGACACTCACCGGAAACCGGCACCCATGTACAAGGTAGGGGACTCTGTATGGTTGTCCACCAAAAACCTGAGATTGGGTGTTCCTTCGCAGAAGCTGGGACAAAAATTCATCGGTCCGTTTAAGATCACCGGGATCGTGAGCCCTGTGGCCTGTCGGCTACGGTTTGCCGCACCATCTAAAGGTACATCCGGTCTTTCATGTGTCTCTCCTCAAACCTTGTCTCCCCTAATACGTTTCGTGGTCGTGTTGTGCCTCCTCCTCCGCCTGTGATGGTCAACGGCGAGGAGCAGTTCGTGGTTGAGGACATTATTGACTCCCGGCTCCATCGTCGTCGGCTTCAATATCTGGTACGTTGGCAGGGGTACGCCCCCGAGGACGATTCCTGGGAACCGGTGGGTAAACATTCGGGGCACCCCGGAAGATCGCTCAGTTTCATCGACGGTTCCCGGACAAGCCGGGCCCTGATCCGTTCCTGAGGCCGTCTCTGGGGGGGGGAGTAATGTCAGGTTTCCAGGTTTTCCAGTTCTCTTTTGAATCAGCTTGCCCTCAGTTAACATGGAGTTTAAGGTTCTGTTGCCCTACTTCCTGTCCAGCTGCTTAAAAGGCCGCCTCTCAGCCCAGTCCAGTGCCCTGAGTATACTGCTTGCTGTGTGCTCCTGCCTTGCTGCTGCTAATCCTGATTGCTTTCGGATCCTCCTAAAGACTACCCGAACCGACCGACTCTGGACCTTACCCGGTTTCTCAAGCTGTGCCCCGGATCCCGTCTGCCATCTTCGGTCAGCACTCTGCCCGGTTTTCTCTGGTTCGTAACCACTCTGGACAATCATTCCCGTACGGACACTCCTGGACTTTTACCGCTTGCCCCTTGTGTCCCGGCTGCTGCGCATTTAGGCCTTCCGGGGTGATTGCCGGACAGTCCCTGTATAGGGGTTCGCTCTGGTGGTCTCCCTGGGGGGAGTCCGGTGCGTGGCCCCGGGGAATTCCCTCCGCTCCGTTATCGGGAAGGTATTTTTGTGTATTTGTACTGCTGTGTTTGTTCCGTTGTTATCTACCGTTGGTTACAGATTATAAAACATCTTGTATCAAAAACTCGTCTCTGCTGATCATTGCCCCTACGCTATCGAAATCCTCAGAACATATAATAAGTATTACAACAGCGCTGCCCCCCGCGACCCTGCACCTGGCCAGACCCGCAATCCCCCAAACAGACAATAACTCCGGGCCCCCGGGACTACCAAAATCCCCTACCCACGGAGGGGGAGAGAAACATCCCAGCTGCTCCCTGTCATCGTTCCCGGGATCCCCGTCCAGAGCAGCGGTGGTGTCCCAACCTCACCACACACCGTGGGTGGCGTCACGAACCGACATCCCAAACACCAACAAACCACCCTTTTCACTCACGGGCGAGGAGCGCCGCTCGAGTCCCCGGATCCGGCCCACCGCTCGAGCCAACGAGCAGCAGCGGTGCCAGACCCGAGCGTGGTGAGCGCAGCGTCCCCTCCCCGCCCACGACATAATGACAAAAACCGAGGTGTTCAGAAGACCCTATGCTGTCTTAGCAACGCATCGGAGTCCCGCAATCACATCACAGACGCACTGATGGGCGCTCAAAATAGTGCACCTCTATGCCGGTGCGTGATAATCCCACTCTCAGAATTTGACAGCGGGAGACACTTTGCATTTTTTCATGCGTTTCCGCAGCGTTTTCAACTGCACCGTTTTAATGCCAAAATGCATGCGTTTTGATTTTCCAGCAAAGTCTATGGGAAATTAGGATTTCTTGTGTGCACAATGCTGTTAAAAACGCTGCTTTTAATTTGCATATTTTTGGGCAAAAACTTAGTGTTTAAAGAAGCAGCATGTCAATTGTTTTTGCCATTTGAGCTGCGTTTTGATAAACATTAGAGTCAATGAGAAGATTGCCAAACGCAGCATCAAAATCCCAGCATTTTACATGCTTTTTGGATGCAGAGTGTTTTTTGACAATTTAATTGCCTGCGTTTTTGACTTTATAATAAGGGCATGATATGTCCCTTTACACACACACACACAGTCCGACAATTACAATTAAGAAAAACATTATTTAACATTATTTTATACATAAATATTAACAAACAGTTATCATGTTAATAAAAGCAGCTATTTTTTATATGATTATAATCTTGATATTTGTTATCATTTTTTTCCATTTTTCATAGTGTTTGAATGTTAAAACTTTATTTAGCAGTGTATTGTCATCAAAACGCATCTGACTTTAAGCAATGAAAAAGCATGTAAATCACGGTAAAAAGCGCGCATATTTATAGCGTTTTTGTGGGTCAAAAGCAACTTTGGCAAATACCATTTCTGCTAAAGGGTGCGTTTTAGAACTGCAACTACCTCGAAGCAAAGTGCGGACATAGCCTTAGAAGGTTAAAGAGATCGGTTAAACTATGGTTGTTTGTGCCCGCCGGGTATGGAGCTTTCTTCTTTCTTTCTTTCTTTCTTTCTTTCTTTCTTTCTTTCTTTCTTTCTTTCTTTCTTTCTTTCTTTCTTTCTTTCTTTCTTTCTTTCTTTCTTTCTTTCTTTCTTTCTTTCTTTCTTTCTTTCTTTCTTTCTTTCTTCTTTCTTTCTTTCTTTCTTTCTTTCTTTCTTTCTTTCTTTCTTTCTTTCTTTCTTTCTTTCTTTCTTTCTTTCTTTCTTTCTTCTTCTTTCTTTCTTTCTTTCTTTCTTTCTTCTTTCTTTCTTTCTTTCTTTCTTTCTTTCTTTCTTTCTTTCTTTCTTTCTTTCTTTCTTTCTTTCTTCTTTCTTCTTTCTTCTTTCTTTCTTTCTTTCTTTCTTTCTTTCTTCTTTCTTTCTTTCTTTCTTTCTTTCTTTCTTTCTTTCTTTCTTTCTTTCTTTCTTTCTTTCTTCTTTCTTTCTTTCTTTCTTTCTTTCTTTCTTTCTTTCTTTCTTTCTTTCTTTCTTTCTTTCTTTCTTTCTTTCTTTCTTCTTTCTTTCTTTTCTTTCTTTCTTTCTTTCTTTCCTTCTTTCTTTCTTTCTTTCTTTCTTTCTACAAGCTAATCACAAGCTATTAGGAAATGTCAGAATATTTCTACGCTGGTCTCTAGCAACATAACTGAGCTTTTACTAACCTCCACTATCCTGTAAAAAAAAAAAGTGAGATGACTCTGCTCATCATGCTCCAATCTGTACAGCAAAGCTGGCAAGGAGCTGCAGAAAACGGGACCACGTCAGTTTATTGTGTGCTCTATTTCGAGTCGGTAATATTTCAAAATGTTATAATGAAATTTATTGAAAAAAACAATGATATTAAGGAAAGGACGCGACGGTGTCAACGATCGATTTTTGCGATCGTTGAAGGTCGCTCCTTGGTGTCACACGCTGCAAATGCTCTAACAGCGCCGGATGCTGCGGTGTCCGCGGGCGGAGGAGGGGACGCTGCGCTCTCCCACTGCTCGGGTCCGGCTGCCGCTGCTGCTGCCGGCCGCTGCTGCTCGGTGGGCTCAGAGCGATAGGCTGGATCCCGGGGACTCGAGCGGCGCTCCTCGCCCGTGAGTGAAAAGGGGAATGGGTTGTTTGGGTTTAGGGATATTGTCCGTGACGCCACCCACGGTTGTGAAGATTTTTGGTAACACCACCGCTGCTCTGTATGGGGATCCCGGGAGCGGTGACAGGGAGCAGAAAAGTTGTTAGTTCTCCCCTCTGTGGGTAGGGGGTGTTTGTCCCGGGGCCCAGTGATAGGGTGGAGGATGAGGAATGGCAGGCCCGGTGCAGGGCTTGGTGAGGTGCAGGGGCGCGGGGGCAGCGCTGTGCCTCACGGCACGGTGGTACTCACTCAGCCTGAGACGATGACACTGTTCTCGGTAAAACACACGGCTGCAAAGACGGTTCCCATGGACGGCTGCTGTTGCTTTTCCCCGGTAGGTAACGGTGACTGTCTCTTTCCCTGCACCTATGTTCAATGTTGGTAGCGATGGATTCCCACCGGTAACTCGCTCCCCGACTTGGATATGGGCCGGAGGAGCCCCTCTTTGCCCGCAGGCGCTGGCCCTGAGAAACTGGTGCCTTGGCGGTGGCGGTGTCTCTCTCATACGGTTGGACGGATGCCTTCAATCGGGACTTAGTTGTTTGGAGACCCGGAGGTCCCCTTCACTGATGGATTTGGCAAATTCACGGCGACTCCTAGCCTTGCCGGGATCCGACAGGCCCCTGCCAATGGTGCTGGCTTCTCCTTGTGAACCGGTCCGGTACCGCCGGGCCACCACCCGTCCGCGGTCCTTACGGTAATTCCGATAGGCCACTCCTGCAGACGGTCACCGCCGTCTACTAACCTTGCTATCTCGGTCCGGGGCACACACCCGAACCAACTTCAGGCTTTCAAACTGTCACTTTTTCTCTTTCACTACTTTCCCTCCTTCTACTTCAAACTCCAAACCTCATCTGCCTGGTTTTCCCGCCTCCAGGACTGTGAACTCCTTGGTGGGCGGAGACCAACCGCCTGGCTCCACCCCCTGGTGTGGACATCAGCCCCTGGAGGAAGGCAACAAGGATTTCAGGTCTAGCTTAGGTGTGCCTAACCGGGGTGTAGGGTGTGGTGATGTCATTACCTGTGACCCCTGGCTTGTCCAGGGCGTCACATTCCCCCTTAGCAAAATGCAGACCGTCCGCGGGCTGCCCGTCCAACACCGGTTTTATTTTTCTTTTAAACTGTAAAAAGATAAAAACACATACAAGTATAGTAACATCATCCCACAACGGGAGGCACTTTCTTAAACGTTGCAAACGGTTTCAAACGGTTACGGCTTCCGCTCTCTCCCACCCAAGTAACCTGGCCCTGATGCTGCCCCTAAGAAAACAGGCAGCACCCCTTGACCCCCAGTCCTGCACCAAGTTACCCGAGCGGGATCTGTCCTTTTCCAGGGGACCCACGTCCATGGGGAGCCCCTGGACCCCCAGAGGGTAGCCACCGGTTCCGGTAGTGGCTGGGCCCCAGCCTGCTCCACTGCGGGCCCTCCCTCCAATCTGCCTCTCCGGAGGCGGCAACGGTGGAAGCTGCAACAACATTTTTATTTACATCCCACAAGTTTGTGGTTGCCCTGCAAGTTCACGGGCTTGTCCGTAAGGAGTCCCTTACGCAACTTTAAACGGTCCCCACGGGGACAACTTTTAGGCGGAGGACCGCCGGCTTAACAGTCCATCCTCAATCGCGGGGCTCTAGTGCCACCTTCACATGGTGCACCGCTGTGGACCCCGATGGTAGCTCGCTGCGGGTGATCTTCCACCATATTCATGCGGGCATGCACATCCGTTCTACACCCCTCTTGGGCATCGATCTCCCTGCGCAGCTGCTGTTGCCGCCGCTCCCATCCGGGAGCACTTTCTGTTTGCTCCGGTTCAGCATGTGCGGGGGACGGACCCAGCCAGAGTCCCTCCGTGTCGGCTACGACCGGCACCTTCAGTAATGAGGGACCCTGCTGTGACATGGCCTGCTCTGCTTCCTGGCAGCTGCATCCCCGCCGTGCCTCCGGTGCATCTTTGCTGACGGGCTCAGCCTTCGGCTTCTTCCATGGAAGCGGATCAGGGTGGTAACGGGCTTTGGCTGCAGGTCGGTCCGCCGGGGCGGATTGGCAGGGTACCTCTACCGGTGGTGGTGGTAGCGGGTCTAGTGGCGGGGCAGCAGCAGCCAACACGGGTAGCGGGGGAGGTAGCAGGGCGAGCGGGTATGGACCGGGTCCCTCAGCCGCGATGACCGACCCACTAGGGGTACAGGGGCGTGGGTCACTTACCCTCCCTTCCAAGACTCCCTCCACCTTACGTCTCCGTATGGCCGCCACCACTTCCGCCATGTCGGCCTCCCACTCCTCCAGGAGGAGCTGCATGCGGACCTGCAGACGGCTGCTTAGCTGGACGGTCCGGACTTCCACCCACGCTGCGGGGCCAGGCGCGGGGACCATGGTGTTGTCGGTCGGACTCAGCATCTTTAGCAGCGGCCTCTTTCAGGAACCAGTCAATGGCCGCAGGGTCCTGGCGTCCCTGCTTCTATAGCCGCGGCTACATGCGACCAGTCGCCATTTCGTCCCCCTTAGCCTCTTTCCGGCTCCTCCTCTATCGGGGCGGATTTTGGCCTTCGCGCCTCCACTACTCGAGGAGACGCTCGAGCGGGAACTTTTCGCGCCAAAGATGGCGGCTTCTGAAATTTTCTGGCCGGACACCTCCGGCGGTAACAAGGCGCACCTCTACCCAACGGCAGAGCGGTAAGATCCTGTTCGTGACGCCAAGTTGTCGCGGGCGGAGGAGGGGACGCTGCGCTCTCCCACTGCTCGGGTCCGGCTGCCGCTGCTGCTGCGGCCGCTGCTGCTCGGTGGCTCGAGCGATGGGCCAGATCCCGGGGACTCGAGCGGCGCTCCTCGCCCGTGAGTGAAAAGGGGTTTGGTTTTGGGATAGTTTATTGTCCATGACGCCACCCACGGTTGTGGTGATTGTGTGGACACCACCGCTGCTCTGTATGGGGATCCCGGGAGCGGTGACAGGGAGCAGCAAAGTTGTTGGTTCTCCCCTCCGTGGGTAGGGGGTGGTCGTCCCGGGGCCCAGTGATGAGTTGGGGGATGAGGGATGGCGGGGCCGGTGCAGGGCTTGGTGAGGTGCAGGGTCGCGGGGGCAGCGCTGTGCCTCACGGCACGGTGGTACTCACTCAGCCTGAGACGATGACACTGTTCTCGGTAAAACACACGGCTGGAAAGACTGTTCCCACGGACGGCTGCTGTTGCTTTTCCCCGGTAGGTAACGGTGACTGTCTCTTTCCCTGCACCTATGTTCAATGTTGGTAGCGATGGATTCCCACCGGTAACTCGCTCCCCGACTTGGATATGGGCCGGAGGAGCCCCTCTTTGCCTGCAGGCGCTGGCCCTGAGAAACTGGTGCCTTGGCGGTGGCGGTGTCTCTCTCATACGGTTGGACGGTTGCCTTCAATCGGGACTTAGTTGTTTGGAGACCCGGAGGTCCCCTTCACTGATGGATTTGGCAAATTCACGGCGACTCCTAGCCTTGCCGGGATCCGAAAGGCCCCTGCCAATGGTGCTGGCTTCTCCTTGTGTACCGGTCCGGTACCGCCGGGCCACCACCCGTCCGCGGTCCTTACGGTAACTCCAATAGGCCACTCCTGCAGACGGTCACCGCCGTCTGCTAACCTTGCTGTCTCGGTCCGGGGCACACACCCGGACCAACTTCAGGCTTTCAAACTGTCACTTTTTCTCTTTCACTACTTTCCCTCCTTCTACTTCAAACTCCAAACCTCATCTGCCTGGTTTTCCCGCCTCCAGGACTGTGAACTCCTTGGTGGGCGGAGACCAACCGCCTGGCTCCACCCCCTGGTGTGGACATCAGCCCCTGGAGGAAGGCAACAAGGATTTCAGGTCTAGCTTAGGTGTGCCTACCGGGGTGTAGGGTGTGGTGATGTCATTACCTGTGACCCCTGGCTTGTCCAGGGCGTCACATGTGTCACTAACACCGTGACCCCGACGATATATCGTTAGCGATGTTGCAGCGTGTAAAGCATCCTGTAGTGTTACGTCCAGTTTATACCCTCCCTGTGATCACTCTGCCATATATAAAAAGAAGATTTCAGGACAGAACGTTTCATCCTCGTCATCACTAAATTACTAGCACAAATCATTCCATTGCAGGTTGATGTGACGCTCAGTGACGTCACCGCTGCTCCTGATGATCTTCTAATTATCAGCGTCACTTGTGTCACCGGCCGTGGAAATCCTCGCTGCAAATCACTCCAGGAAAATCCATGAATCCCATTACGTACACCAGTAAAAACCAGTGTAAACACCCAGTCCATGCCAGATACCACAGAGGACAGTGCCACAGAGGTCACAGATGAGCAGCAAGATCCAGATATTATAGTACAATGTCCGCCCGGACCTCTGTAACTTGTATCTCCAGCATTCAGTGTAAAATGTACTGGGAGGAGGCAGCAGGGGCCACTATGTGACTACAGGGTAGCGCCAGGGCAAAGACTGATCCAAAGGCTACAGAACCTGATAACAAACCTCAGCTGCTGCAGAACCGCATAATACACCTCAGCTGCTACAGAACCTCATAATACACCTCAGCTTCTGCAGAACCTCATAATACACCTCAGCTTCTGCAGAACCTCATAATACACCTCAGCTGCTGCAGAACATAATACACCTCAGCTGCTGCAGAGCCTCATAATACACCTCAGCTGCTGCAGAACATCATAATACACCTCAGCTGCTGCAGAACATCATAATACACCTCAGCTTCTGCAGAATATAATACACCTCAGCTGCTGCAGAACCTCATAATACACCTCAGCTTCTACAGAATATAATAGACCTCAGCTGCTGCAGAACCTCATAATACACCTCAGCTTCTGCAGAATATAATACACCTCAGCTTCTGCAGAACCTCATAATAGTAATACACCTCAGCTGCTGCAGAACATAATACACCTCAGCTGCTGCAGAACCGCATAATACACCTCAGCTGCTGCAGAACATCATAATACACCTCAGCTGCTACAGAACCGCATAATACACCTCAGCTGCTACAGAACCGCATAATACACCTCAGCTGCTCCAGAACCGCATAATACACCTCAGCTGCTGCAGAGCCTCATAATACACACCTCAGCTGCTGCAGAACCTTATAATACTCACCTCAGCTGCTGCAGGACCTCATAATACACCTCAGCTGCTGCAGAACCGCATAATACACCTCAGCTGCTGCAGAACATCATAATACACCTCAGCTGCTACAGAACCGCATAATACACCTCAGCTGCTGCAGAACCGCATAATACACCTCAGCTGCTGCAGAACCGCATAATACACCTCAGCTGTTCCAGAACCGCATAATACACCTCAGCTGCTGCAGAACCGCATAATACACCTCAGCTTCTGCAGAACATAATACACCTCAGCTGCTGCAGAACCTCATAACACACCTCAGCTGCTGCAGAGCCTCGTAATACACCTCAGCTTCTGCAGAACCTCATAATACACCTCAGCTGCTGCAGAACCGCATAATACACCTCAGCTGCTGCAGAACCACATAATACACCTCAGCTGCTACAGAACCGCATAATACACCTCAGCTGCTACAGAACCTCATAACACACCTCAGCTGCTGCAGAGCCTCGTAATACACCTCAGCTGCTGCAGAACATAATACACCTCAGCTGCTGCAGAACCTCATAATACACCTCAGCTTCTACAGAACATCATAATACACCTCAGCTGCTGCAGAACCGCATAATACACCTC
Organism: Anomaloglossus baeobatrachus; assembly: GCF_048569485.1. NCBI lineage: Eukaryota > Metazoa > Chordata > Amphibia > Anura > Aromobatidae > Anomaloglossus > Anomaloglossus baeobatrachus. The sequence goes on from NC_134353.1 coordinate 942,162,694, forward strand.
AGCTTCTGCAGAACATAATACACCTCAGCTGCTGCAGAACCGCATAATACACCTCAGCTTCTACAGAACATAATACACCTCAGCTTCTGCAGAACCACATAATACACCTCAGCTTCTACAGAACATAATACACCTCAGCTTCTGCAGAACCACATAATACACCTCAGCTTCTACAGAACATAATACACCTCAGCTGCTGCAGAACCGCATAATACACCTCAGCTGCTGCAGAACCTCATAATACACCTCAGCTGCTACAGAACCTCATAATACACCTCAGCTGCTGCAGAACTTCATAAAACACCTCAGCTTCTGCAGAACATAATACACCTCAGCTGCTGCAGAACCGCATAATACACCTCAGCTGCTGCAGAACCGCATAATACACCTCAGCTGCTGCAAAACCTCATAGTACACACCTCAGCTGCTGCAGAACCGCATAATACACCTCAGCTGCTGCAGAACATTATAATACACCTCAGCTGCTGCAGAACATTATAATACACCTCAGCTGCTGCAGAACATTATAATACACCTCAGCTGCTGCAGAACCGCATAATACACCTCAGCTGCTGCAGAACCTCATAATGCACCTCAGCTGCTGGAGAACCTCATAATGCACCTCAGCTGCTGCAGAACCTCATAATACACCTCAGCTGCTGGAGAACCTCATAATACACCTCAGCTGCTGCAGAACCTCATAATAAACCTCAGCTGCTGCAAACCCTCATAATACACCTCAGCTGCTGCAGAACCTCATAATACACCTCAGCTGCTGCAGAACCGCATAATACACCACAGCTGCTGCAGAGCCTCATAATACACCTGAGCTGTTGCAGAACCGCATAATACACCTCAGCTGCTGCAGAGCCTCATAATACACCTCAGCTGCTGCAGACCCTCATAATACACCTCAGCTGCTGCAGACCCTCATAATACACCTCAGCTGCTGCAGAACCTCATAATGCACCTCAGCTGCTGCAGAACCTCATAATACACCTCAGCTGCTGCAAACCCTCATAATACACCTCAGCTGCTGCAGAACCTCATAATACACCTCAGCTGCTGCAGAACCGCATAATACACCACAGCTGCTGCAGAGCCTCATAATACACCTGAGCTGTTGCAGAACCGCATAATACACCTCAGCTGCTGCAGAGCCTCATAATACACCTCAGCTGCTGCAGACCCTCATAATACACCTCAGCTGCTGCAGAACCGCATAATGCACCTCAGCTGCTGGAGAACCTCATAATGCACCTCAGCTGCTGCAGAACCTCATAATAAACCTCAGCTTCTGCAAAACCTCATAATGCACCTCAGCTGCTGCAGACCCTCATAATACACCTCAGCTGCTGCAGAACTGCATAATACACCTCAGCTGCTGGAGAACCTCATAATGCACCTCAGCTGCTGCAGAACCTCATAATAAACCTCAGCTTCTGCAAAACCTCATAATGCACCTCAGCTGCTGCAGACCCTCATAATACACCTCAGCTGCTGCAGACCCTCATAATACACCTCAGCTGCTGCAGAACTGCATAATACACCTCAGCTGCTGGAGAACCTCATAATGCACCTCAGCTGCTGCAGAACCTCATAATAAACCTCAGCTTCTGCAAAACCTCATAATGCACCTCAGCTGCTGCAGACCCTCATAATAAACCTCAGCTGCTGCAGAACCTCATAATACATACCTTAGCACAACAGCCAAAGTGCAGCTTGCCCCTGCAGCATTCTGGCTGTCCGCCCCTGGTTTATTGTCAGTGTCTGCCCCATTACTGGTTCTCCGTTTGCTTTCGGTGCATTTGGTGACATGGTTTCCTCTGATTTTTCCTGCAGATCAGGGCTGTGCATTCTGATCGTATATGTGTAGGGTTAATGTATGAATTGGAGCCGGAGAGCATTTCTCACTCTTTAATGTGTGTAATCCCTTCTTTCCGGCTGGATATGAGGTTTCTCCTGGCTCCGGAGGATTATTAGACTCCGTGTATTATATGAGAGGTCTGCAACTCAACCGCAGGACAAACAGAACAGGTGGCAATCAGTCCATCTATGAAGACAGGTCTGTCCGCTCCTGTCCATGGGCTGTGTCTAGTATTCAATGGGGTTCAGCTGCAATACCAAACACAGCCACCAGACAGGAGTGGCGCTGTCACTCCTAACCCTGTACTTTCCAAACCCTGTACTCAACTTTACTGGACCATCAGGGATGCTAATGCACAAGGACCATGCATATATCCGATTTTTACTCATACGTCTCAAAGGGAAAAAAAAACTAATATAAAGATTTTAGATATATAGAATATATAAATAGATATCCTGCAGATATATAATCACCCCCCCCACACACATGTTATACACTTGCACCTTCTAGTGCCTTCCATGTGGCACTAAAGAGTGTTTATTCATTGAATAAATAAAATGATTAAAAAAATTACTTTATGTCCACCTATTTTTGATAACCAGCAAACATTAAGCAGACAGCTGGGGGCTGATATTATCAGACTGGGGAGGCCCATGGTTATTGGCCCTTCCCAACCTAAAAATGCTAGCCCCCGGAATACACGCATCACATTAGTTGCTCTAATTGTGGTGCTTTCCGATTGCCCTGGTGCAGTGGTAATGTTTGATAGGGTTGATGTAAGCTGTGTAGTGTCAGTTGGCATTAAGCCCAGTGGTTAATGGAGTATTATCAGGCTGGGAAGGTTCATGGTTATTTGGCCCTTCCTAGCCTAAAAATAGCTGCCCACCGCCACCCCAGAAGTGCCACATCACATTAGAGGAGCCAATTCTGGTGCTTTGCCGGCTCTTCCTGATTGTCCTGGTGCATCGGGGTAATGGTGTATTCGTGCCTGAAAGATGCACATACATTTGAATACAAGATGGAGAGAAACAAGCTCTCCTGGGTCTTTGTTGTCCTCAAGGGATCCTTTTCAGTCCATATATTGTTCAGGCCTGTTCCAATGGCTACTGTGAAAATAATTGCAATATATCAACATTTACATCATAATATAAAAAAAATTGCCCACATTTTTCAAAATGACATCTAATACAAAATCCTAATTTAAAGGGATTTTCCTCTTTCAAAAAGTGATTCCCAAATGACCACAGATGTGTAAATCAACAAACTCATATAGTAGTCCCCCCAGGGACCAACGTGGCTCTTCACTGCTGCTCCAGTGTCTATCTATTGGATGCAGCTGTGATGTCATGACTATTACATGCATCACCGCTGCAGCTAATCATCGAGATCAGCAAAGCAGATGTAAATAGCATAAGCTGCTGAGCTTAGTGATTGGCTTCAGCAATGATGTGTGCAGTAGTCAGTACATCACTGTTGCAGCCAAAACACAGATACAAGAGTGGCTGAGGATTGTCAGTGTTGGACCGGTGGAGGGTGAGTAGTATATGTGTTTGAAATTTTTAATATTGGCAATAATCTGAGGACCAACTTGACAATGTGAAAAAAATATATATTTTTTGACAACACGTAAACTTTGTGAGTTAGACAATAATCTAAAAATATTTGTAATGTGACCATTTTTGATTTCTCTCAAGAAAGCAAATATGGATTGCCCATGACACAATTCGGGAAAAACGCTTTCTGTGAGACACAAACCTTAGTTTCAGGGTTAGCAGCAAAGAGTATTAAATTGCTCTACTTGTTTTCATTGAGTAAAGAATATAAAAAAAACCTGTTATTAATGTGCTGTTACTGCAGTATATCACAGATTAAAGTGATTCATAGTGTGCTGACTCTGCAGATCTAGGACCTCCCTATTTACTGTTACACTGACTCTGCAGATCCAGCACCTCCCTACTCTCTGTAACACTGACTCTGCAGATCCAGCATCTCCTTATTCATTTTTACACTGACTCTGCAGATCCAGAACCTCCCTATTAACTGTTACACTGACTCTGCAGGTCCAGAACTTCCCTATTCACTGACACACTGACTCTGCAGCTCCAGGACCTCCCTGTTCACTGTCACACTGACTCTACAAGACCAGAACCTCTCTATTTACTGTGACACTGACTCTGCAGGCCCTGCACTTCCTTATTCATTGTTACACTGACTTTGCAGGTCCAGAACTTCACCTATTCAGTGCCATACTGACTCTGCAGCTCCAGGACCTCTGTTACGGTTGCTGCGAGCACTGGAGACTAAGTCCAGATTTCTTACTACTGCACATGTGCGAGCGCTGGAGACTAAGTCCAGATTTCTTGCTACTGCACATGTGCGAGCGCTGGAGACTAAGTCCAGATTTCTTGCTACTGCACATGTGCGAGCGCCGGAGACTAAGTCCTATCTTGGAGCCATTGCACATGTGCGGGTGACATCATCGCTGACACGAGGTCACATGTCTCTGACACCTTCTATGCCGATTGGTCGCTGGTCATGTGCTTGTGATGCCTTGCTCGGTGATAGGCCAGCATGACGTCACTCCTGTCGTTCTGGCAGCGGATTGGCTCTGGTGTCCTCCATCTTGGATGAGGCACAGAGTCTATATAAGACCCTGACACACGCCGCATGGTGCTCAGTCCTCTTGGTTCATGCATATGAGTAGACGCTCTGTGCGCGTTCCTCTAGGCATTCCTCTGTCTATGCTAGGTGAGCACTACCGGCAGGGTAGCGTTCTTATACCTTACAGCTTCGGCTGCTGTCCGTATCCTTACCTCTTAGGGGAGCGGACATAGGCAGGTGCCTGAGGCACATGGTCTGGCTGGGCCTTGTGGTTCGACTCGTAGGTGGACGTTGCCGCTAGGGTAACGTTCCTTATACTGCGTCTGGCAGTTGTTTGTATCCTCGCACACTAGGGGAGCGAACAGAGGTAGGAGCTTTGTGCGGCTTACGCTGCTGTTCGTCTCTTTTGCACCACTAGAAGAGCGGACCTAGGCAGGTGCCATATCTAGTGGTTCGTGTCCTCGCACACTAGTGGAGCGAACGCAGGTAGGAGCTTTGTGCGGCTTACGCTGCTGTTCGTCTCTTTTGCACCACTAGAAGAGCGGACCTAGGTAGGTGCCATTTCGCACACATTGCCTTTGTCTCTGTGATTATTAACAGAGATCATTCCACACACCCTCCAAGTAAGGGAGGAATTGCTTTACTTACTTATTATATCCTTCTGTGAGTTAACAGAGGTATTGCACTCTGCCATAGTCTGCAGCAGAGTCTTTGCACGGTGGACCCTGACTGTCTGATACTCCTTTAGGTTATCAGACAGCCCCCCGTAACAACCTCCCTGTTCACTGTCACACTGACTCTACAAGACCAGAACCTCTCTATTTACTGTGACACTGACTCTGCAGGCCCTGCACTTCCTTATTCATTGTTACACTGACTTTGCAGGTCCAGAACTTCACCTATTCAGTGCCATACTGACTCTGCAGCTCCAGGACCTCCCTGTTCACTGTCACACTGACTTTGCAAGTCTAGAACCTCCATATTTACTGTGAAACTAACTCTGCAGGTCCAGCAAGTCCGAATTCATTGTTACACTGACTCTGGAGGTCCAGAACTTCCCTTTTCCTGTCACACTAACTGTGCAGGTCTAGAACCTCCCTATTTATATCACGGGATAAGAAATGACAGAACAGGGGCTCCTAAGCTGGCTCTCAGACTTGATACCCTCCGCTATCCCTTATCTCAGTGGTACACTTGATGGTAGCGAGGTCTAAGCCCCCAGCGTGACCCTGACTACTGTCCGAGCCCTGATCTTACTCCCCATCTTCCCTATCTTTAGGCGGGCTGGAAATACAATAAAAAAAAACACAGAAACAACACGGACAAGGGACAATGAAAACTCATAAACACTGCACTCAAACACAAAGGAGTGACTATATGTGTACAGGGGATTAAAGAAAAAAGGAAGTAAACACACAACAGGGCAACTTCCACACAACTCAAAATAGCAAATACAGATCACCAAAAACTGGATCACCACCAAGATTGTAATCGCTGTAGCTTTGCTGAAGCTATTATCGGCTCAGAACCAGAGGCTTCCATACCTTAAATAGGAAAGAGACAACTGTGGGTGGTAATTAGCAACCTGCTCCTGGGAGCCACACACAAATCATCAAGAATTAACTCCTTCAGGGTTGGGGGCAATGGAAATGAATCAGCCACCACCTAGCTCAGGCTGAGCAACTAGAAGATCTCAGGTTGCCCGTCAGACACTAAAATGTGACCAAAGTCCGACACCGTAGCGGCATCCCGTGAGTGTGGAACCGAAGACCGCATAACAAATTACTTTGACACTGACTCTACAGCTCCAGTACCTCTCTATTCACTGTCACACTGACTCTGCAGCTCCAGGACCTCCCTAGTCATTGTCCCACTGACTCTGCAGCTCCAGGACTTCCATATTCACTGTCACTATGACTCAGTAGCTCCAGGACCTCCCTATTCACTGTCACACTAATTCTGCAAGTCCAGAACCTCCCTATTTACTGTCATAATGATTCTGCAGCTCCAGGACCTGCCTATTCACTGTCATACTGATTCTGCAGCTCCAGGACCTGCCTATTCACTGTCACACTGGATCTACAGCTCCAGTACCTCCCTATTCACTGTAACACTGACTCTACAGCTCCAGTACCTGCCTATTCACTGTCAAACTGACTCTGCAAGTACAGAACCTCCCTATTCACTGTCACACTGATTCTACAGCTCCAGTACCTCTCTATTCACTGTAACACTGACTCTACAGCTCCAGGACCTGCCTATTCACTGTCACACTGACTCTGCAAGTCCAGAACCTCCCTATTTACTGTCACACTTACTCTGCAGCTCCAGGACCTGCCTATTCCCTGTCACACTGGCTCTACAGCTCCAGTACCTCCCTATTCACTGTCACACTGACTCTGCAAGTCCAGAACCTCCCTATTTACTGTCACACTAACTCTGCAGCTCCAGGACCTGTTTTTATTCACAAACTGAAACTACCACTCCCATTTTCACTGTGTTTCAGCACTGCAACACATTTAGGCTTGGAACTATTTCTATCCCTTTGTTGTAATGAACTGTGCAGTCTGATCTCGTAACCCAAAATGGCACTGCACAGCAGGCCCTTTTCTCTTATATTAGCTGTGATAGTCCTCCCTGATGTGAAGTGATACCTGTAAAGCATTATAGGGAAGACCCTGCATCCAAAGCTGTCATCATTAGCTCTATGGCTGCTTCAGTGTTCAGCTGTGTGTAAAATGACGTTGGGAAGTGTTTTGGCTTTTTTTTTAGATCTTTGCGAATGGAATCAAAAATTTTCAAATTCATGGGACCTGCAAATTTTAGAAAATTCATATAGAAGATGATCAATCAGCTCATCTCTAAGGCGATTAAAATATTACAGAATGATACTTTCATGGCACCAGTCAATGCCACGCTCAAAAATGCAATTTGCTTTGCCCATTGCAATATGCCATGAGTGGTCTACACTACACAAGTCCCCCAAAACAGTGACATTTTTGCTCAATAAAGTGAAACAGGCTAACAATACCGTGGTCCATGTCTTGTCTATACAAGAGGCCGTGCAGTGATGCTCCCATCCAGTGAATATAGATGAGCTGCAGTACCAGCCACAGCCACATCGTATATATGGCACTGTGCGGACAAAGAAGAGAATAAGTGCCCCTCCATTGTGCCCGCCAAATTAATATATATAAATATCCACCAGATTTTTTTACATTTTGTTTAACATGTTGCTCCTTTTATGGGGATACAAAATATGTGCGAGTTATTTTTAAAATATGTACTGAGACATTCTGTTTTTTATTACTATGTTTCTGGGAAATATTAGGATTTTATTGTTGCATTTTAATTGTTTTAGCTATAATGCAATGATATATTTGTGTGTTCCGCTATGTTATGTGTAATATACCAGATCTTATCAATAAACCGCCCCGAGGATCAAACGGGACTCGTCACTGGCAATAATATGCACATATTTGTGTTTTGTAAATTCTGCTCATGTTTTTAATGATCTCCTGAATCTGGCATCATCTTTCTTTTGTTCCTGCTCCTGTTCTTGAGATGAAGCCTCCGTCCTGGCACTGCACTGTTCAAATGTACACGTGTATGTGACGCCCTGGGCAAGCCAGGGGTCACAGGTCATCACACCACCACACCCTGCACCCCAGTTAGGAACATCTAAGCTAACCCAAAATCCTTGTTGCCTTCCTCCAGGGGCTGATGTTCACACCAGGGGGTGGGCCAGGCGGTTGGCTCCGCCCACCGAGGAGTTCACAGCCCTGGAGGCGGGAAGAACCAGGCAGTTCAGTTTAGGAGTGAAGTGGTAAAGGAGCTGAGTAGTGAAGCTGAAGTCAAGTGAAAAGAGAGAGTAGTAAAGCCTGAAGTTGGTCCAGGTGTGTTTGCCCCGGACAGTGACAGCAAGGTCAGCAGACGGCGGTGATAGTCTGCAGGGGGACTGCTCGGAGGTTGCTGGAAGGACCGCGGACGGGTGGTGACCCGGCGGTCTGGAGCAGTATACGAAGAACAGTCAGCACCAGGGCAGGGGCCTTTCGGATCCCGGCAAGGCTAGGAGTCGCCATAATTTGCCAAATCCGTCAGTGAAGGGGACGTCTGTCTCCTAACAACCAAGTCCCGATTGAAGGCAACAGTCCAACCGCAACGGAGAAACACCGCCACCGCCAGGGCACCAGTTTCTCAGGGCCAGCGCCTGCGGGCAAAGTAGGGCTCCTCTGGCCCATATCCAAGCCGGGGAGCGGGTTACCGGTGGGGACCCATCGCAACCATTATCATCATAGGTGCAGGACAGAGGGACCGTCACCGTCACCTACTGGGGAAAGCAAGTGCAGCCGTCCGTGGGAACCGTCTTTCCAGCCGTGTGTTTTACCGAGAACTGTGTCATCGTCTCAGGCTGAGTGAGTACCACAGTGCCGCAAGGCACAGCGCTGCCCCCGCGTCCCTGCGCCCACCAAGCCCTGCATCACCCACCTCATCACTGGGCCCCGGGAGCACCAACTCCTACCCACGGAGGGGCAACACAACCACTGGCTGCTCCATACCATCACTCCCGGGATCCCCATACAGAGCAGCGGTGGTGTCAACAAATCACCACAACCATGGGTGGCGTCACGGACAATAAACAATCCCCACACCCAAAAACACCCTTTCACTCACGGGCGAGGAGCGCCGCTCGAGTCCCCGGGATCCGGCCCATCGCTCGAGCCACCGAGCAGCAGCGGCCGCAGCAGCCGCAGAGCCAGCCGGACCCGAGCAGTGGGAGAGCGCGGCGTCCCCTCCTCCGCCCGCGACACGTATATGAGAGGCGAAGTCTGCAGGTCCTGCACGCACCTCATTTTGTGCAGGTCTGAGGGCTCCGGCAGTGCAGGACCTTTGGTGAGTCACTGACAGGTCCTTCTGCAATCGCGGAAACTGGAGTGATCGCACAGAATTTGTGCGATCACTGCAGTTGTCAGGGCCAGGCGGTCGGGCAGACCCAGGAGGTGGATCCACTGGGCCGAACTCTAAGATGGTGGTAGGAGTCCGGTAGCTGAAGCACTATGGATAGCAGAACAGTCCGTGCACGTGAAGGTAACGGAGAAGTCCCTGGGACCACGGAGTCACAGATGGTAGTCCGGGTGACGTAGCTCAGGTTCGGAAGCCGAGATGATGTCAGGCAGGGTCCGGAACCTTGTGGAGCGAGATGACAGGTCACCGCAGGGATCCGAGATGGTACGGACTGTCAGATGGCAGACGGACAGCGTGCGGGGTTCGGGATTCAGCAGAACCGGATGGCGAGGCAGGATCAGCTCTAGAAGAGAGATACGTGAGTATGGCACGAAGACACAAGGAGACCTGACTCCTAGCTTGGAAAACACGAAGATCAGGCCCCGCCCCCTTGGACAATAAACCCTTATATACCCTGTACCTGTTTAGCTTCATTTCCTGTTAATGGACGCTGGCCCTTTAAGAAAGGGTCAGTGACCGCGCGCGCGCCCTAATGCGCATGCGCGCCGCCCGGGTGCCAGAAGCCAGGGAAGGAGGCTGAGGGGAGGACGCAGGGGAGCCGGCCAGGGCCTGGGAAGCCGTCAGACGCCGGGATCGGAGGCCAGGGAACCTGGGAAGGATGGGCACCGGAGGCTGGAGAGCGGGGAGCGTGGCAGGTGAGCCGGGGAGCGGGGCAGAGGACCCGGGGAGCGGGGCAGAGGACCCGGGGAGGGGAGCCGAGGACCCGGGGAGCGTGACAGTACCCCCCCCCACGCCCCCCTCCCCGCAACCGGGACATGAAGGCACGGATCAGAGGAGTGCCCACGTTCTCCCTGGGCTCCCAGGACCTATCCTCAGGACCATACCCCTCCCAGTCCACCAGGAAGAACTGTCGGCCTCGAACAGTCTTCATGGCCACGATATCCCTTACCGCATAGATGTCGTCCTCGGCAATAGGAGGAGGAGCCGGACTGGCCGCAGAGGAGAAGGGACCAAGGAAAACCGGCTTGAGCAGAGAGACGTGGAAGGAGTTGGGAATCCGCATCGTGGCCGGAAGCCTCAGTTTGTAGGAGACCTCATTGATCTTGCTGAGGACCTTAAACGGCCCGATGTAGCGAGGACCCAGCTTGTAGGAAGGTATCTTCAATCGGATGTACTGGGAAGCAAGCCAGACCAGGTCACCAGGAGAGAAACACGGAGGGTCCAGGCGCCTCTTGTCGGCGTGTTTCTTCATCCGCTGGGAAGCGCGCCCAAGGGACGCCTTGACAGAGTCCCAAATGGTAGCGAAGTCACGGGCTACAGTATCAGCAGCAGGGACATCCGAAGAAGGGGATAAAGGCAACGGGATGGAGGGCTGAAGTCCGTAAACGACATGGAAGGGAGACTTGGAGGACGACTCACTGATGTGGTGGTTATGGGAGAATTCAGCCCAAGGCAGAAGCGTGGACCAGTCGTCGTGATGGGCGTTGACATAGTGACGTAAGAAGGAGGTCAAGATTTGATTGACCCTCTCCACTTGGCCATTAGACTGAGGATGGTAAGCAGAAGAAAAGTCCAGAGTCACTCCCAGATGTTTGCAGAGCGCCCTCCAGAAGCGGGAGGTGAACTGAGTTCCCCTGTCGGACACGATGTGGGATGGAAAGCCATGCAAGCGGAAGATGTGATGTATATAGGCTTCCGCGAGTTCCTGAGCAGAGGGCAGTCCGGCCATAGGGACGAAGTGAGCCATTTTGGAGAACCGGTCCACCACGACCCATATGACTGTGTGCCCGGAGGATAATGGCAAGTCCGTAATAAAGTCCATCGCTATGTGTTGCCATGGAACTGAGGGTATAGGCAGAGGCAGAAGACGGCCATATGGCAGGTGCTTGGGCGTCTTGTTCCTGGCACAAGAGGAGCAGGCAGAGACGAAAGCAGCGACGTCCGTGCGAAGGGATGGCCACCAGTAATGGCGTACAATCGCACCCCATGTTCTCTTCTGACCTGCATGACCGGCTGTTTTTGAGGCATGACCCCAGTGTAAGACTTTTTGCCTGTCGGTCTCAGAGACATAGGTCTTCCCGGGCGGTATCTGGGCCAGGGTGACAGGGGCCACCGGAATAATCTTGCTAGGAGAGATGATAGGTTGGGTACTCTCTTCCTCCTGCTCCATGGGCATGAGAGACCTAGACAGGGCATCAGCGCGTACATTCTTGTCCGCGGGTCGGAAATGGAGCTGGAAATTAAACCTGGCAAAGAATAAGGACCACCTGGCTTGCCGTGGGTTCAGTCGCTGAGCGGACCGAAGGTATTCCAGGTTCTTGTGGTCCGTGTAGATAATCACGGGGTACACTGCTCCTTCCAGGAGGTAGCGCCACTCCTCCAGAGCCAGTTTGACCGCCAATAGTTCTCGGTCACCGATGGTGTAGTTGCGTTCAGGCGCTGAGAAGCTCTTGGAGAAAAAACCGCAAGTCACCATCTTCCCGGAGGAGGACTTCTGCAGGAGCACTGCTCCGGCTCCTGAGGAGGAGGCATCCACCTCCAAGGTGAACTGGCGGTTTAACTCCGGTCGGTGGAGTACAGGAGAGGAGGCAAATGCTCGCTTCAGAGAGCAAAACGCGGCGTCGGCCGCAGGTGACCAGTCCTTTGGATTAGCCTCCTTCTTGGTCAAGGCGGAGAGAGGAGCAGTCAGGGCAGAGAAGTGAGGTATAAACTGGCGGTAGTAGTTGGCGAATCCCAGGAACCGTTGGATTGCCTTCAGTCCAGAAGGGGGAGGCCAGTTGAGAATGGAGGAGACCTTCTTTGGATCCATCTGCAGCCCTGTACCCGAGATGATGTATCCCAGGAAAGGGAGAGAAGACTGCTCAAAGACACACTTCTCATATTTGGCGTAGAGACGATTCTCTCTCAGTCTCTGTAGAACCAGCCGTACGTTCTCTCTGTGGGTCTGGAGGTCCGGAGAGAAGACAAGGATGTCATCCAGATAAACTACTACACAGATGTAGAGGAGGTCCCGGAAAATGTCGTTCACCAATTCTTGGAATACGGCAGGAGCGTTACACAGACCGAAGGGCATTACGCAGTATTCATAGTGCCCATCGCGAGTATTAAACGCGGTCTTCCATTCGTCCCCAGAGCGGATATGAACTAGGTTGTAGGCACCCCGAAGATCCAGTTTGGTGAACACACGGGCTCCTCTGAGCCGGTCGAACAATTCGGGGATGAGCGGCAGGGGGTACTTGTTTTTTATGGTGATCTGATTCAAACCCCGGTAGTCAATGCATGGGCGTAGGTCACCCTCTTTCTTCTTAACGAATAAGAAGCCTGCTCCCGCAGGAGAGGAGGATCTCCGGATGAATCCCCTTGCCAGGCTCTCTGTGATGTAGGTAGACATGGCTCTGGTTTCGGCTGGAGACAACGGATATATCCGTCCTCGAGGTGGTGTTGTTCCGGGGAGCAGGTCGATGGCGCAATCGTAGGGACGGTGTGGCGGAAGTACTTCAGACTCCTTTTTGTCAAAAACGTCTGCGAAGGACCAATAGGCCGAGGGCAGTTCCGGTAGGTTCTCTGGAACCGGAGGTCGTCGGATGGGTTGTATGGACTTCAGACATTTCTCATGACAGGCAGAGCCCCATCGGGTGATTTCACCAGTGCCCCAGCTGACTGATGGTTCGTGTGTCCGCAACCAGGGAAGTCCCAGCAGGATTTGATGGGACATGTGTGGGAGGACGTAGAGAGCGATGTTCTCGGTGTGAAGGGCACCGATACGCAGTTTGACCGGCCTGGTGACCCAGGAGATGGTATCAGAGAGGGGTCTCCCATCCACAGAGGCTATCACGAGGGGTTTGTCAAGTGGAGTAACAGGCAGCTGGTACTTGTCCACCGTGGCTTGCTGGATGAAATTGCCTGCTGCCCCGGAGTCGAGGTATGCCTCAGCCGTGAAACGCGTCTCTCCCGTTGTTACTTGCACAGTCCACGTAACCGGGTCTGAGAGAGTCCCAGCACCTAGGGTGGCCTCTCCTACCAACCCTAGGCTTTGGAGTTTCCCGGCCTTTCCGGACAGGAGCGTAGGAGGTGAGTGCCCTCTCCGCAGTAAAAGCAGAGACCCTTGGCGAGTCGCTCTGCTCGACGTTGTTCAGACTGCCGTACTCGGTCGATCTGCATGGGCTCGTGGACGGGAATCCCAGCTGATGATGACTGAGGTGTGGAGGGTTTCTGTGGAGGAGAAGAATGCCGTACCGGACGTCTCTCACGAGACAGCTCCTTGGAGCGCTCCTGAAAACGAATGTCCACTCGAGTTGCTAGGGCAATCAGGGCATCTAGGGTGGAGGGCACGTCACGACCCGCCAACTCATCTTTGATGCGACTCGAGAGACCTTCCCAGAAGGCGGCTGTTAGGGCCTCATTATTCCACCCGAGTTCTGAAGCCAACGTGCGGAAACGGATGGCGTATTGGCCCACCGTCAGTGTTCCTTGACGTAAGCGGAGAAGGGATGAAGCAGACGCAGAGGCGCGTCCCGGCTCGTCAAAGGTGCTGCGGAAGGCCTGCAGGAACTCTTGAAGATCCTTGGTCATAGGGTCCTCCTTCTCCCACAAGGGGTTCATCCACGCCAGTGCCTCGCCCTCTAGGTGAGACATGATGAAGGCGACCTTGGCTTGGTCGGAGGTGAACAAATGTGGCAGCTGCGTGAAATGAAGGGAACATTGGTTTATGAAGCCCCTGCAGGTCTTGGGATCTCCGGCATAACGAGGTGGTGAAGCCAAACGGAGTCGGGAAGCATCCGAAGAGGCGGCCACGGGTGCGGGAGCCGTGGATTGACTAGTGGAGGCCCGGGATGCTGAAGGCGTAACTGCCGCTTGTAACGTATTCAGGCGGGTGTCCACGGAAGTCATAAAGTTCAGCATGCGGGTCTGGACTTCACGCTGGCGTTGGAGTTCCTCTTGCAAGGCCGCTAGTGCTGCAGCGGGATCCATGGCCTGATCTTACTGTCAGGGCCAGGCGATCGGGCAGACCCAGGAGGTGGATCCACTGGGCCGAACTCTAAGATGGTGGTAGGAGTCCGGTAGCTGAAGCACTATGGATAGCAGAACAGTCCGTGCACGTGAAGGTAACGGAGAAGTCCCTGGGACCACGGAGTCACAGATGGTAGTCCGGGTGACGTAGCTCAGGTTCGGAAGCCGAGATGATGTCAGGCAGGGTCCGGAACCTTGTGGAGCGAGATGACAGGTCACCGCAGGGATCCGAGATGGTACGGACTGTCAGATGGCAGACGGACAGCGTGCGGGGTTCGGGATTCAGCAGAACCGGATGGCGAGGCAGGATCAGCTCTAGAAGAGAGATACGTGAGTATGGCACGAAGACACAAGGAGACCTGACTCCTAGCTTGGAAAACACGAAGATCAGGCCCCGCCCCCTTGGACAATAAACCCTTATATACCCTGTACCTGTTTAGCTTCATTTCCTGTTAATGGACGCTGGCCCTTTAAGAAAGGGTCAGTGACCGCGCGCGCGCCCTAATGCGCATGCGCGCCGCCCGGGTGCCAGAAGCCAGGGAAGGAGGCTGAGGGGAGGACGCAGGGGAGCCGGCCAGGGCCTGGGAAGCCGTCAGACGCCGGGATCGGAGGCCAGGGAACCTGGGAAGGACGGGCACCGGAGGCTGGAGAGCGGGGAGCGTGGCAGGTGAGCCGGGGAGCGGGGCAGAGGACCCGGGGAGCGGGGCAGAGGACCCGGGGAGGGGAGCCGAGGACCCGGGGAGCGTGACAGCAGTTTATGATGGAAAGGCTGGGGGGCCCCTCAGAGCGTGGGGGTCCTGCCCAGTCTACCCGCTCATAACGCTGGCACTAAGAGCGGCATTTCACGCACCGATTTATCGCCCGCCCCCATCGTTTGTGCGTCCACGGGCAATTCATTGCCCGTGTCACACACCATGTCGTTAAACCCCCATCACACGTACTTACCTCCCTAACGACGTCGCTGTGGGCGGCGAACATCCTCTTCCTGAAGGGGGAGGGACGTTCGGCGTCACAGCGACGTCACACAGCGGCCGCCCAATAGAAGCGGAGGGGCGGAGATGAGCGTGATTTAACATCCCGCCCACCTGCTTCCTTCCGCATTGCTGGCGGGACGCAGGTAAGCTATGTTCATCGTTCACGGGGTGTCACACGTAGCAACGTGTGCTGCCTCTGGAATGACGAACAACCGGCGCGCAGAAGGAGGAACGACATTATGAAAATGAACAACGTGTCAACGATAAGGTGAGTATTTTTGCTCGTTCACAGTCGTTCGTAGCTGTCACACGCTACGATATATAACGATGCCGGATGTGCGTCACAGAATCCGTTACCCCGGCGACATATCGCCCGATATATCGTAGCGTGTGACGCCGCCCTTACACCCCTGCCCAGCCCGCAATAACAAGCCCCCGGTACCCAGCACAATATCAAGCGTGGGGGCACCTAAGGACCGGGGGTCCACTGGAGCCCCGAGGGCCCACCGGAGGATGATCCGGTGCCTCAGTAGGTCAGTCCGACTTCACCTGAGCACTAGAGGTAATTTTAGACTCATACTTTTTGTTCTTTACAGAAGACTTTTTAGAAGTCTTATTATCTTCAGAAGGAAGATTACAATGACAGGAAAAACCTATATACACTTCTGATAACACAGTATCCAACATTCACAATAGGTGATGTCACAGGTCACCTCCTCCTCTTGTACAATGACTGATAATACTTTTACATAACGTAGATAACATAAGTGTCATGGTTCTGATCCGTGGTGCTCTGCTCTCCAGCAGAGGTGGTTTTCTGTTTTGTATTTCGCGCCGGTATACAGGTGGTTTCCCGTCCTCGGTTCCTACGCTGGTGTTGGCAGAGGCCTCTCTCCAGCAACGTCTCCCGGAACGCCACCAGTCGTAGTTCCTGTCTGCAGTAAGTGCTCCACCTCCCATTTATCTTTTGATTTTGTCCTCATACCCTGGACCCGTTGTTATCCCTCCCATTTCTGTGTCCCTGAGTCTGACTTTGTTCCCCGGCTCCTGACCTCTGGATAGTACCCTGACCTTGGCTCCGCTTTTCCCCAGTTCACCTTACATGACTTCCTGGCTTCAGACTTCTAGCTTGTACCCTGACTTTGGCTCCGTTTCCCCCCAGTGTACCTTATGTGACTTCCTGGCTTCTGACCTCTGGCTTGTGCTCTGACCTCAGCTTTGCTTCACCCCTGTGTTCTATACGTGACCTCCTTTCTCCTGACCTCCAGTTTGTTTGACTTCCCATCACAAGTTGCTTCTGGTGACACCTAGTAGTAGTTGATCACAATAGGATCCATCATTCACCATAGGTAATGTCACAGTTCACCTCCTCCTCCTGTACAATAACTGATAACATATCTATTATTAGTAGATAACACAGGATCCACTATTCACTATATGTAACATCACAGCACACCTCCTTGTCCTCTTGTACAATGACTGATAACGCCTCTATATACAGTAGATAACACAAAATCCACCATTTACAACAGGTAATGTCACAGCTCACCTCCTACTTCCCCAGTACAACGACTGATAACACCTCTATATACAGTAGATAGCACAAAATCCACCATTTACAACAGGTAATGTCACAGCTCACCTCCTACTTCCCCAGTACAACGACTGATAACACCTCTATATACAGTAGATAGCACAAAATCCACCATTTACAACAGGTAATGTCACAGCTCACCTCCTACTTCCCCAGTACAACGACTGATAACACCTCTATATACAGTAGATAGCACAAAATCCACCATTTACAACAGGTAATGTCACAGCTCACCTCCTACTTCCCCAGTACAATGACTGATAACACCTCTGTAGATAGCACAAAATCCTCCATTTGCAACAGGTAATGTCACAGCTCACCTCCTACTTCCCCAGTACAACGACTGATAACACCTCTATATACAGTAGATAGCACAAAATCCACCCTTTGCAACAGGTAATGTCACAGCTCACCTCCTACTTCCCCAGTACAATAACTGATAACACCTCTATATACAGACGATAACACAGGATCCATGATTCACAATAGGTGATGTCACAGCTCCACATCCCTTCATAAATGACCTTTGCACCCGCACATTAGATGCATCAATAGAAAAGATGAGGGTTTGACTATGTCCATTGTTGCTAATGTACATGTGAATATTTAAAAAAAAAAAAAAGACAGAAAGTGTCTAGAAAAGCCCATGTGGCCATGTATTTATTAATTTATTTTAATAAGAATTGTTATATAAAAAAAATGGCAGAAGATGCTTATAATATGCACATAACATAAAAACCTGAATAAAAAAAAGATGATTTATTTTCTGATGACACATCCCCTTTAAAGGAACACCGATTCCCTCTGTTGTGCCCAGCGGCTCCGCAGGATGACACATCCCCTTTAAAGGAACACCGATTCCCTCTGTCATGCTCAGCGGCTCCGCAGGGGCAGGACAGAGCACTGGAATGTAAAATCACACCAACGATAGAATTCCGGAGTGTTTCTTTCACTACCCCTTTCATGTATAAAAGCAGAAAACACATTCTGGAGGAAAACGTGAATCTCATTATCACGCTGCAAAAATACTTTAACATTTCCCGTTCTTTTCTGAGGCCTCGCTGCCATGAGTTAACGTCTTCACAATGCTTTTATAGAGCACTTTGTCTCAGGAGGAGCCCTGCCAAGTGTTTTAATGCTAACTCTGTGCAGATGCTGAACTCATGCACCAGGCACATTCCTACAGGACGGGTCCTGCGCTGAGCACCACGAGCCATCCACCTATCAAGACAGAAATTCTATCCTGTTACTTTTTTTTTTTTTTGCTTTCTTTTTATCTGACAGCCTAAAACACATCATCAGCAGCTGCACCAATCTCTCTGCTGGTTTGCTGCAATGTATCAGTGCAGGGTGCTCAGCGTGTGAGAATGTATAAAGCACCAAATAGTTTTTTTTATTATATTGTTTGCAATGTTTATATTATTACCAATTATCTGTGTGAATTTATGGGGTTTTTTTTTTTTGTATCGTTCCCTCCCTCACAAAAATTGCAACAAGGTTTTCCCAACTTTACAAGTTTAAAGTTTTGTCTGCACTTGTATTCGCTTTTCTCTTGTCTTGCTCTTGGTATTCTTCGCCTGTTTTTCATTTGCATCAAATTCTTTTGATTTGCACCTTTTTTAAGTCTGCCTACATTTTTTATGTTCACCATGTGTGGGCGGAATTTGTTGTTTCTAGATGTTTTCGGATTATTCATCACTTGCAACAAAGTAGTCTGCTCCTCCTCCATGGAGTGATTATCTAACATATAAAGCTGAGTGTATGTGTATGTGTGTGTGTGTGTGCGTGTGTGTGTGTATGTCCGCTAAAGGAATCCGCACCGTCACATTTACAATCACGAAATTTTGACCAGACACCCCATGTGACTTAGGGAACGTCATAGACTATGTTTTGACAGGAAAATGTTACCCCGCGCTTTACAGTTACACTCCAAAAATCCTGTCTCCATTAAAGTGAATGGAGCTGGGAGCTACAGCTTATTAATAGGAGCTGTGAGTGGTTGCTATAGGAACAAAACAAATTGTTAGTATAAGAAGCTTATGTGTGAGGTAATAAGATGTCGGTGGTGAGACGGATAGAGACAGACAGAAAGAGACAGAGAGATGTGGCGCCCTGGACAAGCCAGGACGTCACAGAACAACACCAACACACCCCACACTCCCTGTCAGGCACACCGAAGTCAGACAAAAACCCTTGTTGCCTTCCTCCAGGGGCTGATGTCCACACCAGGGGGGGTGGGCCAGGCGGTTGGCCCCGCCCACCGAGGAGTTCACAGTCCTGGAGGCGGGAAAAGCAGGCAGATGAGTGGAGGAGTGGAGAGAGATAGAGTTGAGAGTTGAAAGTGGAAGGAAGGAAAGTGGCAGTTAAGCAGCCTGAAGTTGGTCCAGGTGTGTGGCCCGGACGGATCAGCAAGGTTGGCAGACGGTGGTGACCATCTGCAGGAGTGGCCTATTGGAGCTAACCGTAAGGACCGTGGACGGGCTGTGGCCCGGCGGTACCGGACCGGTACGCAAAGAGAAGCCAGCACCATCCGGCAGGGGCTTACGGACCCCGGCAAGGCTAGGAGTCGCCGTGAATTTGCCAAATCCGTTAGCGAAGGGAACCTCCTGGGTTTCCCAGCAGCCAAGTCCCGACAGAAGGCAACCGTCCAACCGAGAGAGGGAAACACAGTCACCACCAAGGCTAAAGTTCTCAGGGCCAGAGCCTGCGGGCAAAAGGGGCTCCTTCAGCACCCATCCAAGCTGGGGAGCGGGTTACCGGTGGGAACCCATTGGAACCGTACACGTTACACAGGTGCAGGGAAAGGCAGTCACCATCAACCTGCCGGGAGGAGAAACACCGCAGCCGTCTGTGGGACCCGTCCATCCAGCCGTGTTTTTTACCGAGAACTGTGTCCTCATCTTTGGCTGAGTGAGTACCACCGTGCCGTGCGGCACAGCGCTGCCCCCGCGACCCTGCACCTCACCAGGCCCCGTAACCCGCCTGCCATCCATCCCTACCCTATCACCGGGCCCCGGGACAACCAACTCCCTACCCACGGAGGGGAGAACTAACATCCAGGCTGCTCCCTGTCATCGCTCCCGGGATCCCCATCCAGAGCAGCGGTGGTGTCACCAATATCACCACAACCGTGGGTGGCGTCACGGACAATAACTAAATCCCCACAATCCAATCCCCACCCTTTTCACTCACGGGCGAGGAGCGCCGCTCGAGTCCCCGGGATCCGGACCACCGCTCGAGCCACCACAGAGCAGCGGCAGCCGCAGCAGCAGCGGCCGGACCCGAGCAGTGGGAGAGCGCAGTGTCCCCTCCTCCGCCCACGACAACTTGGCGTCACGAACAGGATCTTACCGCTCTGCCGTCTGGTAGAGGTGCGCCTTGTAACCACCGGAGGTGTCTGGCCGGAAAATTTGAGAAGCCGCCATCTTGGGCGCGAAGAATTTCTGCTCGAGCGTCTCCTCGAGTAGTGGAGGCGCGAAGGCCAAAACCCCGCCCCTGTAGAGGAGGAGCTGAAAAGAGACGAAGGGGGACGAATGGCGGCCGGCCGCATGTAGCACGCGGCTATGGAAGCAGGGACGCCAGGACCCTGCGGCCATTTTACTGGTTCCTGGAAGAGGCCGCTGCTAAAGATGCTGAGTCCGACCGACAACACCGTGGTCCCCGCACCTGGCACCACAGCGTGGGTGGAAGTCCGGACCGTCCAGCTAAGCAGCCGTCTGCAGGTCCGCATGCAGCTCCTCCTGGAGGAGTGGGAGGCCGACATAGCGGAAGTGGTGGCGGCCATACGGAGACGCGAGGTGGAGGGAGTCTTTGAAGGGAGGGTAAGTGACCCACGCCCCTGTACCCCTAGTGGGTCGGTCATCGCGGCCGAGGGACCCGGTCCATACCCGCTCGCCCTGCTACCTCCCCCGCTACCCGTGTTGGCTGCTGCTGCCCTTTTCACTCACGGGCGAGGAGCGCCGCTCCAGTCCCCGGGATCCGGCCCACCGCTCGAGCCACCACCGAGCAACAGCAGCCGCAGCAGCCGGACCCGAGCAGTGGGAGAGCGCAGCGTCCCCTCCTCCGCCCGCGACAGAGACATAAGCACAGACAGACAGGGAAAGAGACAGACTGGGAAAGAGACAGAGACAGAAGGGGAAAAGAGACAGAAGGGGAAAAGAGACAGAGGGGGAAAAGAGACAGAGGGGGGAAAGAGACAGAGGGGGGAAAAGCGACAGAGAGGGAGAAAAGAGACAGGGGGGAAGAGACAGAGGGGAAAAGAGACAGAGAGGGGAAAAGAGACAGAGGGAAAAGAGACAGAGGGGGAAGAGAGACAGAGGGGGAAGAGAGACAGAGGGGGAAGAGATACAGAGGGGGAAAGAGACAGAGGGGGGAAAAGAGACAGAGGGGGAAAAGAGACAGAGGGAGGAAAAGAGACAGCGGGGGAAAAGAGACAGCGGGGGGAAAAGAGACAGAGGGGGAAAAGAGACAGAGACAGAGGGGGGGAAGAGACAGAGAGTGAAAAGAGACAGAGAGTGAAAAGAGACAGAGGGGGGAAAAGAGACAGAGGGGTGAAAAGAGACAGAGAGAGGGAGAAGAGACAGAGACAGAGGGTGAAAAGAGACAGTGGGGGAAAGAGAAGGGGGAAAAAGAAAGAGGGAGGAAAAGAGACAGCGGGGGTCAAAGAGACAGAGGGGGAAAAGAGACAGAGGCGTAAAAGAGACAGAGGGGGGAAAAGAGACAAAGGGGGAAAGAGACAGAGGGGGGAAGAGACAGAGGGGGGAAAGAGACAGAGAGTGAAAAGAGACAGAGGGGATAAAGAGACAGAGGGGGGAAAAGAGACAGAGAGGGGGAAAAGAGACAGGGGGGAAGAGACAGAGAGGGGGAAAGAGACAGAGGGTGAAAAGAGACAGGGGGGGAAGAGACAGAGAGGGGGAAAGAGACAGAGGGTGAAAAGAGACAGGGGGGAGAGACAGAGGAGGGAAAGAGACAGAGGGGGAAAAGAGACAGAAGGGGAAAAGAGGCATAGACAGAACGGGAAAAGAGACAGAGAGCGAAAATAGACAGAGGGGGAAAAGAGACAGAGGGGGAAAGAGACAGAAACAGAGGGGGGGGAGACAGAGGGGGGGAAGAGACAGAGGTGGGGAAAGAGACAGAGGGGCAGGGAGACAGAGGGGGGAAAGAGACAGATGGGGGGAAAGAGACAGAGGGGGGAAAGAGACAGAGGGGGGGAAGAGACAGAGGGGGAGAATAGATAGAGGGGGGGAAAGAGATAGAGGGGGGAAAAGAGACAGGGGGGAAGAGACAGACCTGGAATGAGACAGACAGACACAGTGATAGAGAAACAGACAGAGAGACTGATACAGAGACAGAGAGATATACACAGACAGACAGACATGGATAGAGACTGACACACAGACAGAAAGAGATAGACAGACTGGGAGAGAGACAAAGAGACAGTTACTATCCCAGGCAACGCCCGGGTACTACAGCTACTATATATACTGTATATATACACACACTGTATATGCCATGTATTTTGGCACAATTTTTGCACTATTTTGTAAAACGTGTGACTTTTTGTGCCAATAAGTTTCGAAACTGGATAGAGACAGAAGACGATTTTTTACTTTGCGCAGAATTCATGAACCTCATGTATCATATTAAAGAATTTGGTGGAAAACAAAATGGAAACAAATGGCACAAGATAAAATAGAAAAGTGGCTGTGTAGCGCTCCACGGGGCAGGTGGTTAAGCTACTCGTTGCCGGGCCGTTGAGGGATGGGTCAGGCGATGTCACGGGTGACCTTGCCCGGTTCCGTTGCCCGAGGCGTACAGCAAATGAAGGGAAAGTATGGTGATTGGGAAGGTTTGTCGTGACGCCACCTGTGGTATGCGGCCAGGGATTAACCGCTGCTGCAGAATTCCTTGCAGGTGTTATGGCAGCCGTGATGATGTCACTCCCCACAGGTGGGGCGGGCACCAGGTGGATGACGAGGGCAGTAGCCCACGGGAGCGCCGAAGCGCAGGACGCCGGCATCGGCAAAGACAGGGACGACACAGGGGCTGCGGTTCAAAGTTCTCTTTACTCACAGTTCGGAAGATGCCCCGGAGGTGCCGCTCTCCGCCGCGATGGGCCTCAGCCGGTCCTGGGTAAAGGCTGCTTTACACGTTTCAATTTCTCGTGCGATGGCATTTGCGATCGCACCCGCCCCCATCGTTTGTGCGGCACGGGCAATTTGATGCCCGTGTCGCACAATGTTGTTAACCCCCATCACACGCACTTACCTTCCAAACGACCTCGCTGTGGGCGGCAAACATCCACTTCCTGAAGGGGGAGGGACGTTCGGCATCACCGCAACGTCACACAGTGGCCGGCCAATCGAAGAGGAAGGGCGGAGATGAGCGGGACGTAAACATCCCGCCCAACTCCTTCCTTACGCATTGCCGCCGGCCGCAGGTAAGCTGCAGATCATCATTCCCGGGGTGTCACACGGAGCGATGTGTGCTGCCTCGGGGACATTGAAAAACCGGATGTTCGATTTTTAGAAAATGAGCGACGTGTCAACGAGCAACGATAAGGTGAGTATTATTGCTCGATCACACTCGCTCGTAGCTGTCACATGCTACGATGTATCAAACGATGCCGGATGTGCGTCACTTGCGACGTGACCCCAACGACATATCGTAAGATACATCATAGCATGTAAAGCCCGCTTAAATCAGAGGCAATCACAAGTGTCTGTGGAGTGTGTGACCTCTCTTCCTTGAACTTGGTTGTGGATTGACGTGGCTTGAAGCGGCTTGGGGACCCCAGTGTCTCTTAAGTGTCCGTCCCGTATGCAGGTGGCTCGGATCCTTGCTGTGGGGTCTGGCTGCAATCCCGATCCCGGATCTTATGTGTCACTGTGCTCTGGGAAAATGGGTGGTGGGCGATGGGACTTGAAATCACCACCCCCTGCAGATTTTGGCAGACAACATAAAGTATGATCTGCCCTAGTGCTTCTGCACCCTGTCAGCGCTGACACTGTGGGAACGGTTAGGCTCGACCTCCAGCTACCATGTTCTCCTGTGTCTCACCTCTCGCCCTCTTCCAGTCTGGCCAGTTCCACCTAGAAGAGCTTTGAAGCACTCCTCCTAGGGACTGTGTTGATCAAAGTCTCAGACTATTCTAAACTGAAACTGTTTGTGTGTACCTACTCCCTCAGTCAGCCCCCACCTTCTTGACGACTTGGAATTTCCCAGCCTGGCTTCCTGGGTTGTCTAACTGGCTGACTCACTGACTGGATTTTGTCTAAGTGAAACAAACACCAGCAATTAATCTCCTTTTACCCAGAATGAATACTACATCTTAAAAGAGATGCAGTACCCTATAGCACCTGAAGCCTCAGGGGCACCACAGCTGTAATTCTATGTCCCTGCAGGGACATGCTCTGACTCACCACCACGGCCGACTCTCTCGCTGCCCCGCATCTCTGCCTCTCCGCCCCGTGTGTTCTCCTCCCCCGCCTCCCAGAGTCTGTGTGCGAATCACAGCACCTCGTGGAAAGCTACAAAGAAGTGCGTACGCCGCTGCCCCACTCTTGCAGGGCCAGCGCGCCACTCCCAGGAAGTGTCTCTCAGCCTATTGCTGTGAGACACTGGGTATTTAGGGCAAGCTCCCACTAGGGGAGTTGCCTGTTCAACACCATAGCTCCTGTTAGTCAGTTCACTCTGTCTAATACGTTGTCAGGTCCCATCCTGTCCTGTCCTGCCAAGTATCCTGGTCCTGTCTCGTACCCGGTTCCCAGCCTGTTCAAACTGTTGGCTTCTGGGTCCAGCCTATCCTGCCTGTACCTGGCTACCAGCCCGTTCTTCCTGTTGGCACCTGATTCTAGTTCTGTCCTGCTTGTACCTGGACCCTGCGTGCCCTGTTGGTACTAGAGTGCCTGCCCTGCTGCCTGTACCTGGACTCTACCTATGCATCCTGCTGTGCTTGGGATGCTGCCTGTTCATCCTGCCTGTGCTACCTGCCTTGAGCCACCCTAGTGGTCCCTGCCTGCACATAAGACTTTGTCCTGCCTGATCCTGTGTCCGCCCCTGTCCTGGGGTTCAGCTGCCACCCGTCCCAGTCTTCTACCCCATGTTAGGGTAAGCCCTGGATTCCCCCTGTAGTCCAGTGGGTCCACTTTCTAACTGCCACAAGTACCATCATCCGGCGGTGAGCGTGACAGTGGCTATGATGAATCGGAGCCTTAAAGTTTCTTATTAAATTGCTGACATTTTCTTCATTTTGCATTTGGGTTTCATTCAAAATTTTGTACCACTTGGCTTTTACATGCTTTTTGTTTGGCTGCACATTGCTGGCTCCAGAATGAGTTAACTGAGAATCCATCAGTGAGCATATTTAGGAAGTCTGTAATTCTCTGTCTATTGTCTTTTTTTTCTGAGCCCCTCTCAGCTGATTTAGAGCCACAAAATTCAGGTAAACTTTCATGTGCAACTATAATGAGTGCAAGGGATGCAGACGCACCCGGGCCTGGAATCTGTGAGGTCTCAAAAGGTCCCTCTTGCCAATGAGAAACCCAATGTTTTTAAAGAGTCATGATAGTTGGAATCCCTATTGGAAATTTAGCTTTGGGGTCCACAAGCTTCAGTTACGCCATTGTTCATGTGGTCACAAAGCATCTTAGAGTAGTGAAGAAAAAGATGTGTAAAAGTGTTATAAACTCAAAATGTGCCCCCTGATGGATTTTCAGTTAACTCATTCAGCAGACAGCAATAGATAGTGCAACACAGACTACAGAAGTGTGACACCCTGGCCTATCAGGTCGTCACAGGGTATTGTGCAATCTGCCCTTCTGTACAATATACGCCTCCTCCTTGGTTAAGGGTCCCTAACCATTGATGTTGCCAAAAACAAGCTAAGCAACAAAAAGAGGAGCTAAAAACTCCCCCAAAAATGTATTATAAAATGTACTCACAGCAAAAAAGGGCAACCAGTCCAGTTAGCCCAGGCCAACACATCTAATGCACAAACAGGATGCAGACAAGCCTCTCAACATGATGGACACTTCACAGGTGCAAGGTAAATTGCACACTAGTGGCGCGCATAGGGCACTGTTCACACTTGTATGCGCATGGTGTCCAGCCAGCAACCTATTACCACGTCCTTACTATTAGATTAGGTGGGTTACCCGGACACTGCTCACTGCAGCACGTAAGGGACAGAAATTCCACTATGCACGGCCGTATTAAGAGGCCCGGCTGCACCCCGCATAGTCAAAGTGCAAAAAATACATATACAATATATGTGAGGTATTAGTTTGTAAATTGGCCAATGTACGTAAGCCCACAATCCTCATCACGGATCCTCACGCTTGCGGGTCCCTACACTGATAAATATCAAAAATAGCAACAAAAAGAGGAGCTAAAACAAGCTAATCAAAATCCTAGGAACACTCTGCACCACACCCACCAGACACACCAGTGAACGGCCTGAGTGGAATAGGGTCGCCCACTTTGGGGGTTGGTTAAGGGGGGGGTCAGGAGTGTCAGGAGCAGCGCAGTTGACGTGAGAGGTGTAAGTGAGAGGAGGTCAGGAGCTGGGCTCCTTGAAACTACTAGGTGGCAGACGTTGGTCTGGGCCTGGTAGGAGCTGGACCCCGGTCACAGGGGGATCGTGACATCACCGGGCAGGGGCCAGGGCAAGACGGGGTACGTGGACCCTAGGTCAGGGAGTAGCTTCAGGCGTCCTGACAATTTACCCGACGAGGACGGAGCCTTCAAGATCTGTTCTCCACCCGCTCCAAAATTGGGGTACTAGCGCAACACATACGGTCCACAAAATCCCAAGCGTGAACCCTGAGAGCAAGCTCATCCAGTTAGCCATACTGGGGAGCGGGACCCGATTAGTTTCAAGCTAATGGGACCAACTAGAAGGCAAGGTGCCACGGAAAAGGTCACAGACTAACAGGCAACACCAACGGGCCCGGGATCCAGGCGTGCTCCCTCCAAGCGGCAGCAGTGTCCAGAACTTTGGTTTACTACAGTTGTCGGTGTCAGTGTTATAGGACTTAGTGAGTACGCAAGTGACCCTTACCGTCCCAACGGCACATCCCTGTCACCATCACTGAGTCCAGGGCAACCCCCCCTAACCATGGAGAGGTTAAACACCTGGCTGCCGACACCATCGCCACCGGGTACTCCCAGCCGCAATGGTGGTACTCCACCTTACCACACACCACGGGTGGCGTCACAAACTTTATACACCATCCCCTGTACATATTCCCCTTTGTTTGAGGAGCCGCACGACCCCCAGGTCTGGAGCCCTCTCGAGCCACCGCAGATCCGGATCCGAGCAGCCCAGTTGCTGAGGCGGGGCGGCACAGAAGCAAACTGTGCAGTCTTTAAACAAGCACTCCCATCAAAGTTTTGTTGCAATCATCCTATTATATGGCACTGTGTACTTACAATTGCACATTTTGCCTCTCTACCCAGTAAATTCTTCTGTTTTCCATTAGGCCTATGACACCACGTTATTAAAAACTGACTAGCGGAATCCTTCCAAGTTCTATGTAGAAACCAAAGGGCTCTTTTCTCTGCTTGGCTTGAGTCATCAATGCAAAGTCAGTGGTAGGTGGGTGCGGAGCAGCTAGGTGAGGAGTTGAAGAGGGGAATGATTCAGGCAGGTATAAGAGACTTCCTGTTTCTTCGTAGATCAGAAAAAAAAGAGGGATTTACTGGGTAGAAAGGCAAAATAGGCAATTGTACAGTAAGTAGACAGTGCTATATAATATGATGATTTCAATATATTAAGAGCATAAAAACGTTGATGGGAGGGCTTCTGTAATGAATTAAATAAATAAAAAATATTTTTTGCCCCAAACACATGCACTGAACTAAACGAAAAATCCATAGAAAGTGTCCATATCCTTTAATAATGAATTTTTATTTTATTAGTTTTCCCGATACATTAAGAAGTGATGGAACAGAATATCTAAAAATTGTCAGAACAGGGTACAAAGGTGCTTTTCTGACACTGTGGGGGGTGCAAAGGTAGCAGATACACTGGAGGGCATAACTTCCTGAGGGGGGAGTCCAAAGGCCTCTCTGCTACATACGTTTGCCTGGTTATCCAGCTATGCACAGTCCCTGGATTTTGGGAAGCAGTCCCAGAAAATTCAGGGAAGTCCAGTGGTCGGGTTCACGCAAACGCTGCCTGGTCCCTGGTGGGCCTAGAGAGGTCCATGGCGGGACTAACATGTCATGAAACTGACAATATTAATTTTGGTAACTATGGTATTGGAAATCTGTGGATGGGGGGTTTCATTTCGTGTCTTTACCTTTCAGGGGCTTAGGAACGTTCCAGGGGGTGGAAACTGATTATGGTCATCATTCAACCAAAACTTGGAGAAGGCAACAATTAAACTACATTAGCAATGGCTCATTTTTAGCTTGGAAATACTCTTTGAAGGGACGGTGCGTGGCAGAGGCCTAGATATGGCGGCACGGCAGAGCCTGCCTTGGCTTAGGGTTCTTACACACAGGGCTATGTCAGGGCACTGACTCTCGTCTGGGGCCTGCGATTCATCAGTAAATGTTAAGCTTTTCCACTTGTACAAAGCTTTTATTTGCTTCTATTCTCTGCTTAACAATGGAAATAAAATAATTGTGTTCAGTTGTTTCCATGTTATTTTAATTTCTGGTTGGAGAACGGCCCATTGTACGGTGCAGGCCTCACGGACTGAGAAGCCCTAATGTAAACAATGGGGCTATGTTACCCCTAGCAACCAATCACAGCGCAGTTTTCATTTTGTGCCAGCAGCTTCAGAAATGTAAGCTGTGCTGTGATTGGTTGCTACGGGTAACAAAATCAGCTTTACTACTAGACACATTTACTCATTTTGTCTCTATTGGGGCTACGTGATCCACTTAAATCTCTCTTTACATGATCTTTTTGATGCTCAAAACAGATGCAAAGCCTATGTGGGCCCTTAGGGAGCCCAGTATTACAGGGCCCCTTTTCGCTTTCAAATTTTCCTCCTCACCCTTTAATGACTTGTTTGTTTTTCAGCTCAAAGAGTTGTATGGGGATTTTCCTTTTTCCCCTAGTACCAGATGGAGTTTTTATCATCACCATTTTGGTGCTGACACTACCTTTTCAATGTTTATTTCTTCATTTCACCTTTTTTTTTTCTTTTTCAGATTCGGGGAAAAGGGGGTGATGTGAACATCTTTTTTTCATGTTTTACAAATATATACTGTATATATATATTGTGAGGTATCAACCGGCTGTATTACAAAGGGCCGGTATGTTTTGCAGAAGCGTGGGTGCTCTGCAATGTGAAGCTGGCTGGGACCTGTGGTTCCACAGGATTGCATTACATGCAGAGCCATGGAAGGGTGTGTGATGCTGATTACACACTCCTTACCACCTGTGGGTGTGGCTCCAGGGGTTAAAGCAATCCTGTCTCTGAACCTGGGAGAGTGTCGAGGGCAGTCTAGGGAGAGACTGGCTCTAGACTTCCAGTGTGTGTGCTGGAGATGGAGAGAGCAGAGGCAGGGTGTTTTGCACTCCTCCGGAGACCTTCTTCTGAAGGAAGGGGCTTTTAGGTCCATGTGTAAAGCCATGTGGCTGGAGCCAGGGGGAACCTGGAAAGGACACTAGCCACCTTAAGAGGAAGGTAACTGGGATTGGACCTGGGGTCTGGATACTGACAAGGGTCAGTGACACATGGGTGGCAGTCCAAAAGTGTGTGGACTTTATATTATGTGTTGGTCTTTGAGGAGAAAGCCAACGAACGGCATCTTTATGTTATGTGACCTGATATGGTTTATGGACCTGTTAATAAACCAGATGGTCTGTTAAAGAGACCAATTACTCTGGCGTGCTTTAATCCCGCTACCTGATGTGTGGCCCACATACACTTGGGGCCCACATTGTCACAATATATATATATATATATATATATATATATGACGCGCCCACAGGGTCTGGGGTTACCCGTCCCCGGGCCGAGGTTCTTCTCCTGGGTCCCCGCGGTTCCGTGACCCCAGCTGTGTCAATAAAGATGAAGGGATTGGGATGATGGGGCAATTGTTCGTGACGCCACCTGTGGTATACGGCCAATTATTAGCCACCGCTGCGGGAAGTCTCTCTGCTAGGGAGGATGGTGACGCAGCTCAGGTGTTACAGCTCTCCACAGGTAGAGCTAGGCCCCAGGGAGGATGTTGGCGGTAGTAGTCTATGGCGCTGGAGCGCAAGAGCGCCGGCACCGGTATAAATGGGACGACACAGAGGCTGTGACTCGCCCACCCCAGGGCTATGGGACACCCGGTGCCGGGCCGGACTAGTCCGGTGGTAGTCAGTGGTGGCTGGGCCCGGCTCCGTGGCCCTGGTGGGTGTCAGTAGACTATGTGGCTTGGTGAATAAAGTTGTGTTCGTGACGCCACCTGTGGTATGCGGCTATTAAGCCGCCGCTGCTGTGTGAGGCCTCCGGGATGATGTTATGGCAGCAATGGTGGTACTGATCCCCACAGGTGGAGCAATGCCCGGGCCACAGTTGGTGCTCGTGGAAGTCTATGAGGTGGTGTGGCTAACACGGTGCAGGGCCGACAGGCGATGAAAGAACCAGGCATAAACAACAGTCTCTTTACCTTTTCCTCTTTACTTTGGAGACAGTCCAGTCCTGGGAGACCGTTACAGGTGGTGATGGGGATCCGGTCGGCCTGGAAGTATTTGGGGTGATCTCTCTGGCCAGCTGAGTATGAGGCCTACTCCTGTACTTTGCTTTGTTACGATAGGACCCTGCTTCTCTGAATCCAGCAATGGCCCTCTGTGCAGCTGGGACTGTTGGTGCGTCCCTTTCCCTCTGTAGCAGGCTGCGCAGGCTCCCTCTCTGGTGCTTCTCTGCTGTAATCCACACCGGCCTTGATGCTGCAGCTGTACTTTTGGGATGTTTTTGGGCCAGGTGCTTGCAGCTCTCCTGCCCTTCGGATTCGGCTACCAGGGAGTATTTTAAGCCCTGGTGGCCACAGACTCCGATGTCCGAGTCTATCCGCTGCCTCTCAGCTACTCCTGCTTCTCTGGGCCAAGCTACTCTAGCTCTAGGCCCCAGATTCACAGGACAGCTCACTCTGCGTCTGTTCACTTCTACTGCTCTCTACAGACTGAACACTACTTCCTCTCTCAGACCAGGCTTAAGGGGATGCTCCCTGGAATCCCAGGTTCAGAGCTCCCCCTGCTGGCCGGAGGGAGAACTGCGTTGGGTGTTAAACTTGCTGGCCAATGGATCTCCCAATTACCTCCAGGCTCAGCATTAACCCTTTGGGAGGGCAATGCTGTTGTGGCGACCAGGTCCTGGGGCGCCACACTCCCCCTTAGTTAAATTCAGTACTCCCGGACTGTGGAAACAAACATAACATGTTACAACATTTCATCCCATTATGGGAGGCACATTACTTAAACGTTACAAACTTAAACACTACTATAAGAGTCCAGTGTGGCTCCCCGCCGGGTGTCCATTACACTGCTCCATGGGGGACCCGCCGCGATCAAACCCCCAACGTAGGCTCTGGGCGTGCGTCAGAGCATTGATGACCCCACTCTATGCACGCCGGACGGGTTTTTCTTCAGGGGTGTTGAGCACACTGGTGCTAACTATGAACAATTTAGGTGTTGGCCACCCATAGTCCAGTGGCCCAATTGTCCATTTACTTAATCACCTAAGACAAAAAGCATTTTATACACAACATTACAGACATTTCACATAACTATTTACATTCTGTTAGGTATTTTACTTTCTATATTCTATACCTTGGAGGGGGCTGTCCCCGAGTTCTACGTTAGGACCGGCGTAGCTCTGGGGTTTGTCCCTGACTACTTAGAGTGTCTGCCCCCCCCCCCCGTGTGATTGGTAGGCCTAACCCTGACAGGGATACGTGTCGGTTGCCTACGGGATCTCAGATTCGCCAAGGGTACGGCA
Organism: Anomaloglossus baeobatrachus; assembly: GCF_048569485.1. NCBI lineage: Eukaryota > Metazoa > Chordata > Amphibia > Anura > Aromobatidae > Anomaloglossus > Anomaloglossus baeobatrachus. The sequence goes on from NC_134353.1 coordinate 942,194,650, forward strand.
GGTTCACCACCGGCAGGGGTTTGAACCTCCTGTTCCACTGCTGGCGTGTCACCTCGTGTTGGAGCGGCCAGTTCTTTAGGTGGATCTGGAACCTCTTCTGTTTCTGGCTCGACCAACTGCGGGAACGTCAAGACTGGTACCACTATGGCATTGTTTATTCGGGTCCAAGTTTTGGGGAATTTTCCAAGGATTGTTTGGATCATCTCTTCCTCTTTTTCTTGACTTTGGGGACTTTCTTGTACTTCTTCTACTTCTTTTTGGGTTCTGCACCGTTCAGGGCACGCTTTCAGGCGGTCTCGAGAAATTGCTTGATAGGTCTTGCCTTCATCCTTGCTTATGAGGCATACCTTACTATTGTCAAAGTTGGAGGGGATAATGGTGTAGGGCTCGTTTTCCCACTGATCATCCAATTTATGCGTCCTCCGCTTCTTCTTGAGGACTTGTTCTCCAGGTGCTAAGGGAGTTGCTGGGGCTGTTTGATTGTAATGCTGCTCTTGTCTCGTTCTTGCTTGAGACAGGCTCCTCTCTACGCATTCCTGGACCTTACGGTACCGCTGCTGCCGCTCTGTATCCCAATCCTCTATTTCCTGAACCGCCTCAGGTGACACAGTCCCCATCTCCAAGTCTACAGGTAACTTGCCAGGTCTGGCTCGCATCAGGTAAGCAGGACTGCAGTTGGTCGAATTTACCGGGATATGGTTGTACAAGTCTACCAGATCTGGTAACTTTTCTGGCCATTGGTTTCTTTCTTCCAAAGGTAGAGTCTTGAGCATATCAATAACCACATGGTTCATCTTCTCGCACAATCCATTGGTTTGGGGGTGGTACGGTGTGGTTCTGATTTTCTTACAACCGTACATGTTACAGAACTCTTGGAACACTTCTGCCTCGAATGCAGGACCTTGATCAGTCAGTACCCTTTCAGGGTAACCGTGAGGTCGACAAAAGTAGGCCTGAAACGCTCTCGCTGCTGTTCTGGCTGTCTGGTCCTTCACGGGTACTACTACCAGGAAACGCGAGTAATGGTCCACAATGGTGAGGGCGTACACATAGCCTGACCGGCTTGGTGTTAACTTCACGTGGTCCAGGGCCACCAACTCCAGGGGCTGCTTCGTGACAATTGGCTGTAGGGGAGACCTCTGGCTGGCATCATCTTTCCGCCTCAGATTACACGGACCACAGTCTCGGCACCACTTCTCGACTGTCTTTCTCATGTGCACCCAGTAGAACCGGTCACGGAGAAGGGTCTCCAACTTCTTCCACCCGAAGTGTCCTGCGTTATCATGATAAGCTGCTAGGACCATTGGAGCATCCCTCTGTGGGACCACTATCTGCCAGACAAGTTCATTCGTTCGCCAGTTGACATATCTCTTGCAGAGCTTGCCTTGGTAGGTGAACAGTCGTCCCCTCTCCTTCCACAACTGCTGGGCTTCTTCTGGAGCATCTGGGCCAAGATGAGTCTCAGCTTGTGCTAGCTTTTCTTTGACCAATCGCACAGCCGGGTCACCGTTCTGTGTCTCTTCCCAATTATGGTGGAGTAATGGGTTGACCGAGACCTCGTGCTGGCACGAGCGCTTCACTCCCACAGCATGCTCACACTGGGAAGCACCCTGATGATGGAAAGCCGGTAACTCTATCTCTTCGAGTTCATCCAGGTCTTCTCCAGATTCGGGTAAGTGAGGCATTCTGGACAGCGCATCAGCATTGTTATTCTTCTTGCCAGCCCGATACTTGATGGTAAAGTCAAAGTTAGACAGCCGGGCCATCCATCGCTGTTCCAACGCACCTAACTTGGCTGTTGCCAGGTGTGTCAACGGATTGTTGTCCGTGAAGATGGTGAACTTGGCCGACGCCAGATAGTGTTTGAAGCGTTCAGTCACTGCCCAAACAATAGCGAGGAACTCCAGCTTGAAGGAACTGTAGTTTTCTGGATTCCTTTCTGTGGGCCGAAGCTTCCTACTGGCGTACGCTATCACCCTCTCTCTGCCTCCCTGCACCTGGGACAGAACTGCTCCCAGTCCCACGTTGCTGGCATCTGTATACAGTACAAACGGCTGGCTGTAGTCAGGGTAGGCCAGAATTTCTTCTCCCGTGAGAGCCCCTTTCAGCCGGACAAAGGATGTTTCTAGTTGGCTGCTCCATTCAAATGGAGGGCTCTGCTTCTTAGCCTGCTTTGGCTGGCCCACCAGGAGATCTTGAAGGGGCACTGCTATCTTGGTGAAACCATCAATGAACCTTCGGTAGTAGCCCACCAGCCCAAGGAACTGCCGCACCTCCTTTACCGTGGTGGGTCTTGGCCAGTCCTTGATTACGGTGACTTTCTCCGGATCAGGTGCCACACCTTCTGCGCTGACCACATGACCCAGGTACTGTACCTTTGGCTTCAAGAGGTGACATTTGGATGGCTTTATCTTCAGGCCATATTTCGACAAGGACTCAAACACTTCTGCTAAGTGCCTCAGGTGGTCTTCATAAGTCTTGGAGTAGACTATGACGTCATCCAGGTACAATAGCACGGTTTCAAAGTTGTGGTGGCCCAAGCAGCACTCCATCAACCTTTGGAATGTCCCTGGAGCATTGCAGAGCCCGAATGGCATACAGTTGAACTCGCAGAGGCCCATTGGTGTCGTGAATGCAGTCTTCTCCTTGTCCGCCTCTGCCACGGGAACCTGCCAATACCCACTGGTGAGATCCAAGGTGGAGAAATAGTTAGCTGACTTTAAGGCTGTTAGTGACTCTTCTATTCTGGGCAGTGGATAAGCATCTTTATGTGTAATGCGGTTAATTTGCCTGCAATCTACACACATTCTCATTGTACCATCTTTTTTCTTTACGAGCACTAGTGGAGCTGCCCAGGGGCTACAACTATCTCTGATAACCCCAGCCTCCTTTATTTCCCGTAACATTTCTTTGGCACACTGATACTGTGCGGGGGGTACAGGGCGGTATCTCTCTTTAATGCGATGATGATCACCCGTGGGGATTTGATGTTTAACCCCTTTCACCTGCCCAAAATCTAGGGGGTGTTTGCTGAAGACCCGCTCGTACTCCTGTACCACCCGGTAAACCCCATGCTTTTGGTGTGAGGGGGTGGAGTCGGTGCCCACATGTAATTTTTGGCACCAGTCTTCCAGCTGCCCCTTGGAGCCATTGTCTTCCGCCTGGTCGGACCGGATCAAGGGTTCCACTGCTTTGATGGTATTGTTGCTGACAGTGTACAGTTTTGCTACAGTGGCGTACCGGGGCAATTTGGCTTCCTCCTCCCCACAATTCAGGACACGGACGGGCACTCTCCCCTTGCGGACGTCTGCTACCCCTCTAGCTATCAGGACTCCAGGCCTACTGTCTGAATACACCGGTTCTACCAAGGCATGGTAGTCCTGACCCTTGAGGCCTATTGCTGCCCGACACCATATCAACATTTCACTTCTTGGGGGTATTGCAATGGGGAGGGGGTCACTTACCCTCACACTGCCAATTTCTCCTCCGGCCAGCTCTACCTGCTGCCTCCTCATCAGGGCTCGGATCTCCCTCTGTAGGGCACGCTGCTGCCCGGAGCTGGCAGTTTCAGACGCCTGTTGCAACAAAATTATCACTTCGGCAATACAATTTTCTATCACATTTGTACCAATGGTTAGCAGTGGGTCAGATTCTTTGCGATCAATATCTACAATTATCATCCCCTGACATGGCAATTCTACCCGCCCCACTTTAATGGTTACTTCTTTGTACCCAATTTGAGGCAAGGGCTGACCATTACTGGCCACAATTGTTAAATCATCATCTGGGCCATGGTCAATGTCTGAATCATCCCAATATCTTTTGTACAGTTTATAGGGGATGGTTGTTACCTGGGACCCCGTATCCAGGAGAGCATTCAAAGGGATCCCATCCAGCACAATAGGAAGGACCGGTCGTCCTCCCACATACTTGCTGCGGCTGGGGGTTGAGCCGGGCTTCCTTACACCTGGGGGTCGGCTCCTGGCCCCAGGCTCGGCCCATTTAAAGGACAGTGTCGTGCAATGTGGCCCGCCTGGCTGCAGCGGCGGCAGATCGGTTGTCCCGTTGAATCATACCGGTCTGTGTCTCTGCCTCGAGTCGGCGGAATCCTCCTTTGTCGCATCCATGGGACGTCATCTGGGCTGGAGGCCAACTCGATTCTTGCAGGTGATGGGGTCACTTGTAGAGACTGCACGGTCCTGGCAAGGGCAGCTACAGTCTTGGTCAGCTCCTGGACCTGCTGTCTGAGCTCTGCAGTGGGATCCTTTTCCAGGGACTGCGCCTCGGCCCCTGCAGCAGCTGGTGTTGCAGGCACCACCCCGGGGTACGTGATAGCAAGAGGCCGGAGGGATACTGGGTCATTCGGTGTAGATTCTCTCAGTACCCGGATGGCCTGGTCCTTAAACTTTGCAAAGTCCAGAGCAGGGTTCTGCAGGACCATGATACGCAGCTGGGTCCTGTGGGCATCTGACAGGAGCCCTTCTATGAACTGCTCAGTTAGGAGTTTGTCTTCTTCACGTACACTCTCTGGGTCCACTTGTTTAACTGCTTTCAGGGCCTCCTGCAAGTTTAAGGCATAGTCCCGTATGCTGTCTGTGGCCCGTTGTTTGCACCCAAAGAATCTCAACTTTATCTCTGCTGCGGTGCGGGTGTCAAAAGTACTCTTTAGCTTGGCCAGTATCTGGGCTGCTGTCCCTTTATCTGTATCAGGCCAGGACTTCACTTCACGCTGGGCTGCGCCGGCTAGCTGCCCCATTAATATGCCCACCTTCTGGCTCTCAGTCAGCGGATACACCCGGAACAAGCTGTGCAGGCTTTCTCTGAAGTCGCTCAAAGTATGGGACTCCCCGGCGTACTGCGGCAGCCATTCTGCTCCCGGGATGTACGGCATTGTGATCGGCATTACCGCCGCTACAGCGGGGGCTGGGGCGGCGGCGACTGGGATTGCTTCGGCCGGTGCTGCGGCGTCTCGGGCTATGGCAGCCACCTGCTCTTCCTCCGAGTCGGACATCTTCCTCCCCCTTAGTGAACCTTACCAGGCTCCGTTCACTTTTCAAACTCCCTTCTGGGTCGCGCGGGGTTAACAGCGCTCTGCTCTGATGGCGCGCTCCCTTCGCGCTCTTTGTCAGGCACGCCCCCCTTCTTCCTGCGCTCATTGGGGCTAATGGCGGCGGCAGTTTTCAAATAGTGACACAGTCTTTCAGGCACAGTTTCTGCAGGCGCACAGTACCCGGTGGGACCGGGCACGAAATCCTGTTTGTGACGCCAAAGTTGACTCGCCCACCCCAGGGCTATGGGACACCCGGTGCCGGGCCGGACTAGTCCGGTGGTAGTCAGTGGTGGCTGGGCCCGGCTCCGTGGCCCTGGTGGGTGTCAGTAGACTATGTGGCTTGGTGAATAAAGTTGTGTTCGTGACGCCGCCTGTGGTATGCGGCTATTAAGCCGCCGCTGCTGTGTGAGGCCTCCGGGATGATGTTATGGCAGCAATGGTGGTACTGCTCCCCACAGGTGGAGCGGAGTCCCGGGGACACTGTTAGTGCTCGTGAAAGTCTATGTTATTGTGTGGCTAACACGGTGCAGGGCCGACAGGCGATGAAAGAACCAGGCACAAACAACAGTCTCTTTACCTTTTCCTCTTTTACTTTGGAGACAGTCCAGTCCTGGGAGACCGTTACAGGTGGTGATGGGGATCCGGTCGGCCTGGAAGTATTTGGGGTGATCTCTCTGGCCAGCTGAGTATGAGGCCTACTCCTGTACTTTGCTTTGTTACGATAGGACCCTGCTTCTCTGAATCCAGCAATGGCCCTCTGTGCTGCTGGGACTGTTGGTGCGTCCCTTTCCCTCTGTAGCAGGCTGCGCAGGCCCTCTCTGGTGCTTCTCTGCTGTAATCCACACCGGCCTTGATGCTGCAGCTGTACTTTTGGGATGTTTTTGGGCCAGGTGCTTGCAGCTCTCCTGCCCTTCGGATTCGGCTACCAGGGAGTATTTTAAGCCCTGGTGGCCACAGACTCCGATGTCCGAGTCTCTTCTCTGCCTCTCAGCTACTCCTGCTTCTCTGGGCCAAGCTACTCTAGCTCTAGGCCCCATATTCACAGGACAGCTCACTCTGCGTCTGTTCACTTCTACTGCTCTCTACAGTCTGAACACTACTTCCTCTCTCAGACCAGGCTTAAGGGGATGCTCCCTGGAATCCCAGGTTCAGAGCTCCCCCTGCTGGCCGGAGGGAGAACTGCGTTGGGTGTTAAACTTGCTGGCCAATGGATCTCCCAATTACCTCCAGGCTCAGCATTAACCCTTTGGGAGGGCAATGCTGTTGTGGCGACCAGGTCCTGGGGCGCCACAGCTGCAGTTCAAGGTCTTTACTCACTGGAAGTACACTGCCGTTGGAGCACTGAGATATGCTGTGATGGGCTTCAGCCGATCCCAGATACTTTGGAAATCGTGGCCGGTTGTTTCCTTCTGTGCGTCTCCTTTCAACAGTTTCCCTCCACCCCAGCTCCTGGGCCGTGGAATGGTTCACGGGTGCCTTCTGCACTCCCCGCAAACCCTGGGATCCCCCTTCTTTCCTAAGAACCCAGGTTGAGCCTCCAGCTCCAGACAATGGGTTCCGAACTGTCCGTATCTCTGCTATTCTCTTCCTGAGTGCGACCTGGCATTTGCTGCGCCCGGGACAGACTGACTACTGTGTGAGATGGCTCCTAACTAACCCTGTTGGTGCACCGCCTCCCAGGTTCTTGGACTAGTGAGTAAGAGGTCCCAAACCTCGTGATGGCCACCCCAGCACCTACCCTAGCCCAGTCCCAGTGGAAGAGCTTCTGTGTTATGTCTTGGTTGATGTGATGTTGGTGGTTTACCGGTGACGACCTCCTCCGTATCTAAGATGAATACTGTGTCGCTTGAAGGCGCAGGAGTGCCACATATATAATGTGTCGCCCTGGGCAAGCCAGGGGACACAGGGCAAACACCACCACACCCCACACTCCAGGTAGGCACATCACAGCTAACCACAAATCCTTGTTGCCTTCCTCCAGAGGTTGATGATGCACACCAGGGGGTGGGCCAGGCGGTTGGCTCCGCCCACCGAGGAGCTCACAACACTGGAGGCAGGAAGTAACCAGGCAGATAGCTCAGGGAGGGGCAGGAGAGATACCTCAGGGAGGGGCAGGAGAGATAGCTCAGGGAGGAGCAGGAGTGAGGAGCTAAAGTGGAGGAGTTAAGAGAGTGGAAGTAAAAGTAGTAAAGGAGGAAAGCAAGTAAAGTAACAGAAGAGAAAGACAGCCTGAAGGGCCCAGCTTTGTGAGGGCCAGAACAGCAAGGTCAGCAACGGCGGTGACTGTCTGGAGGGGGACCGTTTGGAAGTTCCTGGAAGGACCCCGTTGGCTGTGTGCCCGGTGGTCTGGAGCAGTGTTCCGAAGGACAGTCAGCACCAGGGCAGGGGCCTCTCGGACCCCGGCAAGGCTAGGAGTCGCCAGATTTGCCAAATCCGTCAGTGACGGGGACGCAGCTCCCCCAACAACCAAGTCCCGATTGACGGCAACAGCCCGACCATTACCGGGGAGACACCGCCACCGCCAGGGCACAAGTTTCCCCAGGGCCAGCGCCTGCGGGCAAAGTGTAGAGCTCCTCCGGCCCAGATTGCAGTCGGGGAGCGGGTAACCGGAGGGAATCCACCGCTACCATCAGACAACACAGGTGCAAGGAAGAGGGACATCACCGTCACCTACCGGGAGTGCAGGTGCAACCGTCTGTGGGACCGTCCTACCAGCCGTTGGTTTACCGTACAGACTGTGTCCGTGTGTCAGGCTGAGTGAGTACCATAGTGCCGCAAGGCACAGCGCTGCCCCCGCGTCCCTGCGCCCTCCAGGCCCTACACTTCACATCTCATCACTGGGCCCCGGGATCACCAACCCCTACCCACGGAGGGGCAACACAACACCTGGCTGCTCCGCATCACCATCCCCGGGACCCCCATACTGAGCAGCGGTGGTGCAATCACCACAACCGTGGGTGGCGTCACGAACTATAACAATCCCCACACCCAACAAACAACCCCCCTTTCACTCACGGGCGAGGAGTGTCGCTCGAGAAACCCCGGGATCCGGCCCACAGCTCGAGCCACCAGGAGCAGCTGCCGGACCCGAGCAGAAGGGGTGAGCGTGGTGTGCTGACACCCTCCTCCCCGCCCGCGACAATAATGTGACGAATATCCGGGGGGGTCACGCAATCACCCCACCACTGTTCATCAATCTGTGGTGATACCACACCTCGCAGACCTACCTTGATGTCTCTAATACATCGGAGCCAGGCAATACAACCTCATCACTTTTGCCAACATGTGATGTCCTGCAGGGGTACGTAAGGTCAGCTTAGTGCAGTGTTACACTGACACCTCCTGTCCAGGCAGGCACAAGGAGGCACGTGGAGGGAGACAGAATGGGCCGCTCACAATACTGGCATGACACCCCACTTGCTCACAACCCCGACAGGCCAACATGCCCTTTTCGCTAGCCCAGTGAAACAGGGCCCTGCCAGCCCGGTAATCTGCCACCAGTTCCTCGTTAGATATAAGCATGGTCTGTTAGCAGGATTATGTCAGGCCAGAAACCAGCCCAGGTAGCGTGTAATACTAAACCAAGCTCACAGACTTGGGATTCGTGGATCGAGATGAAAGGGCAGCCCAAGAAATTATATATTTAATCACCGTAAGGACACACTAGATAAACAACTTTTACACAATGAATTTACAGATATTATGGTCATAAACACAGTTACAAGTAAGTAAGATATAAGTACAAGCAGATGTCCATATGAATCAGTTACCTTGTTCCTTATGATTAGGCCTGGTGCTGGCTTGGCACAGGGGAGGCGCTGTGGAGCCACTGGTTTCCTTGGGACTCCCCACACGTTTACTGGACGTGACCTCTCTGAGAAGAGCCCCTTCCAAAATGTCCGCTGTGGTTTTCAATAATCCATGTATCTCCCACATACCTCCCACCTGGTGACCTATGACAGGGCTGGACATGGGATGTGCCTTCAGATTCCATAGAATTATTAAATGGCAGCTTTTCTCATATATCCACCTCAGAAAGTCCCACGTGGAAAATATTACCATCATGTTTCCTATTATGATTTTATCTATCCATAGCTAGGAAACATGATGGGTCTATTGTCTTCCCTTGGCTAATTATTAATTATGGGCTGATACGCACGTCCCACAATTAAGTCAAAATATCTGTGACGTGCGTCCCGCTGTCCTGAGGCCAAAAATATGCCTGCCATATTTGTGGGAGCTGCGCACATCCCAATTTTATAATTTTAACCCTGAAGCCACTCTGTCTGAAAGGTCCCCTTTGAAGCGCCTCTGAAACTAGAAATCGTCCACCCCCTTCCCTAGGTGAATTACTTCTGTCACCACGGGGTCTTGCTCTAGTCAGGCTACTTCCTTGCTATAATTAACTTTGTCACCTGGAAAAAAAGGAAAGGTCCAGCACCAAAATTTTCCAATTTTCAATTTGACTTGTGGTAGCCAGCCACATCCGCGCACCTGTGGGTCTGCAGGACTAATGGTGAGCCTTTTCCTCACCCCTGTTTCCTTTGGGTTACCTAACTTTGTCACCTACCATTTATTCCAAGATCTTGGTATTAGATTTCCATCCTGGATATGGTGACCTCTTCTTGCTGCAGGTTAGGATGTGTCTGATTGGCATGATTGGCATTGGCAATAATACACAATGTAATAATGGGGCGGACACAGGGGATAGTGCTTCAGTGGGCCCACTAGTTCCAGGAGGACCAATGGAGTCGGAAATTATATCTTCAAAAATACAACTCCAAGAGGTTCGAGAAATTGATACGTCTGGAGAAAGATGGATAGAAAGAGAAAAGACTTCACGCATTTACTATCTATCTGCCCACAGTACACAACATTTTCGAACTATCCTAATTTTTAACATTCTCGTTAATTCTGCACTGCCCCAGGCTGAAAGTGTGGTGGGGGGGTTCATGTAAACCCAGTTGACAATTAGGCATTCCTGTGGATCGTGGGCATTATCTTGTATAAACTAGGATGTCTCAAAAGGATCAGCTGGAGAACACAAGACGATGTCTCTAACAAACCCAGAAGTTCACCCCCGGACATATTCGGAGCTTTCATCACCACTAATGAGGTCACAGCACAGAAGGTGACCATTGGATAGACGCTGCACAGATGACACCTACATGTGGCTGCCAAGAGGAGACCACCACTATCCACGACGATTACCCGGGGCACTGCATGACTAAGGTCTACAACAACGGGGAGTCTATCTTCCCCTCTGTTAGTTTTTTGGTGTCCAAAAGTTGCAAAATTTGTCTCAATTGGTGGCTGCAAAAAAATGTGAAAAATGTTGCCTTTCTTTGCCGGCCATGGCACTTGTTTTTGTAAAAGCATCATGGTCTACCACCGTGCCATAATTTACTTTAATGTACGTCAGAAAACCCAACAAAAACTTTATTATGAGACGTCCACCTCTTGCTGCACCTAATACAATCAGCCAAGGTGCAAGACTGGTGTACAAAATGCCAGTTTTGATAAATATCCCCGAAATGCATACTGCAGATGAAGCAAAGAGAATGATATGTGAAATCATTCACCATAGTAATTTGGTGCCTGCAGTGTAAACCATGGTGATAGACATGTTCTGGTATGAGGCTGCTTTCCGCAATCAAGGTCTAGGCAGCTCCCCACTATAAAGTCCACCATGTACTTTACATTGTGTCAGGGCATAAATCACAAAACCCCCAACAACACTATGCAGCATTTTGTGGGCGCAGCGCCGGTTTTAGGTGTTCGGTGCCTTTGCCGATGGCACTGTTATAGGGGCATGGCAATGATTTACATTGGAGGGTACCCATGTTTTGAGATCCCTCTACCCTCTGCACGTATATAGCTACCCCCGACCTTATATAATCTAGACATATCTGCACTCTGGTCACGGTCATCTTTCTCCGGTCTTACAGTCTTCATGTTCTCATATTCATTTACAGTCAATCAAACCATTTCACAAATCTTCCAAATAGGATTCAGCGCACGGCTCGCCCGAACATCGATTTGTACAAAACAAGTAATGAATCTCTTGAAATCATTTTATCGTTCCCTGAAGTGGAATAACATCACAGAGCCATTACGTTAAAGCCGGTGAAAATCGATCCGTAGAATCCAGTCCTGCGTCCATGTCCATAATCTCTGGCCACTTGATGGAAGCCCTATGAACCACGTCCTCCGGCATCCACGGGTCTTTTTTGGATTAGCTGGCCTGGTGCGATACCTGGGTAGTAGGAGGCAGTTTCCCATCCCACGACAACAGATTCATGATGTGGCCATTGGACCAGGTCTTTCGAACTGATAGGCACCAACTAGAAATGATAAAGTACAGACATTCCCCAAATAACCAGAGAGTGACTGGGTAGATACATATACAACCTTGTCTGTTTGTATGAGGTTACTTTGCCTCCAGTACAATAGAGCTGTCCTGTTATGACACTGAAGTGACTCTGCTCACTCTGTCTCAGTTTATACAGCAAAGCTGGCGGAGAACAATAAGGGTAAACCTACCTAGTGCTCTGGTGTCTGGTATGAGAACTTAAAAGCATTCCCTTACAATCAGACATATCTTTTTGTTTTTAGGCATGAACTATGCTTCTTTTCGAGACAGAAATAAGATAAAACAATGGTGACATTTCCCATGCAGAACATTTGTTCTATCAAGTCACATGATTTGCATTATCTTCAGCTAGAGAATTAGGACCATGATATGTCCTCTCGGGGATGGCTGCCATGACTCTATGAAGAACATCTAAGGGGAATGAGCAGTTTAGGATCTTGTCCTATTAATGGATATAACTTTTTTGGCATATAGAAGTCATGGTTGTGTCTGTTCTGAAGCAAACATGGGCAGAACATCATCATCAGTCTGAACTGTGAAGGCATTGTAAAAGTGTAGAGATCTTGAAAGGGGTCGTGTAGCGCTAGTGTCCCTTCAGGGACGCTGACATACCGCCACCGTATTTCGTCCTCCCAAGTGATTGCTCTCTTCGTATGATGTGTCCACAGTAGGCAAGTCATAGCTTGGTGATCTTTGCTTCAAGTGACATATCTGGCTTGATTTGTTTCAAAATTGATTTTTTTTTTCTTCTTTTTGATAGCATCCTTCCACAGAACCACATTTCAGAGGCGTTGATTCTGTCTTTTTTTTATCGTCTTGGTATTGCATCTATATGTTACTATGGAAGAGACCAGACTATGTATGAGCCGAGACCAGACTATGTATGAGCTGAATTTTTGTCATCAGTGAAATGTTCCTTGATTTGAGGACCTTGTCCAGTGACTTCATTGTTGATTTGCCTAACTTCTAGTTTGTTGCCGTCCATCTCAAATGTGTTCTGGTTGTAATAACCAGATTACAGGTATAAAATCAATCATACCCACCTCTATTATTATAATAGATAAAGGTAGTCCTCATAGGATGTCCCTACCAGGTTGATAGCTAGTCTTTTGGAGAAGGGGAGGAAGACTCTTGCCTGGCCCTAATAATGCAACATACTGTACTCAAAAACGTCTGCTGCAAAAACAGATTTAAATATCAAGATCCAATCAATTATTACCACTAGTTAATAGATTAGCAGTATTATATACTGAACATTTCCAATCTCTGATGGTCCTCCTGAATTAATGAGTGAGTGCCTCCTGATGGTTCTCCTAAATTTGAGTAAGTGCCTCCTGATGGCAATCCTAAATTTATGAGTGAGGGCCATAGCTTCCAACCATCCAGGATTAAGTGGGACTGTCCTGATCTGTGGACTCAGTCTCGCTGTCCCGGCCATCACTGCTTTTGTCCCGGCTACCTTTCAGCTCTCTTCTCTGCTCAGTAGCTCCTGATCGGAGGGCAACGCCGCCATCTCAGTGCAGTGCATAAATTAAATTAACAATTCTTCTCTGCTCCATAGGCAGCAGCTTTACCATAAGAATACTATAAAATAATGAGAAATTATTACAAAAGTATCATTGTTTTTATTTCCCTCCTCTCCCCAGGACTCAAACCAGCAACCTTTAAACATTTCAGCAGGAGCTCAACCTTTGATCCACAGACTCTAGTGATGTCACAGGGGGAATATAGTGTGCTTGAAGCTGCAGTGCAGCCTCTGATGCCACAGGCAGAATATACTGGACATAGAGATCCATTGTACAGAGCATCTCCATGTTTTGTATTCTAGAGGGAGAACAAAAGATATTTTTTCCTAAATTTAATAAAAAATAATAAAAAAATTGGAATGTAATTTTTAATACGCTTTTTTTTTTAAAAAAATAATAAACATCACAAATCAGCAAATAACTTGGACACCCTGTAATTGTAACGACCCACACAACACAACACAGCGCTCACATTTATGGGGGTCGGTAAATGGTGTAAAAACGTGGCGTGATTTAATTTTCTCTATTTAACTATTAAAATATGTAATAAATATGTACTGCTGAGGCCATGTTCACACATAGTGTAAATACTGTGTTTTTTTCTACAGGTGCCCAAACTATGCAACGCAATAACAAAAAAATGTTACCATCTAAAAGGCAGAAAGGGGATGGTTTACTATGTGATGTGCACATCCTAAATGGGGAAGAAATAAACTATAGTAGAAGTGTAAAATGCTTGTGTTTCTTCCGAAAAATGGTATATATAATTGTAAAGTGTAAAGGTGAAAATTAGGATTGGCATTGGACAATACACCCTGTGCAAAATTATAAAGTTGTGTTTTAGCGGATTTTTATATTATTGATCAACAACTATGTTCTCAATCAACCCAAAAGACTCATAAATATCAAAGCTTAATATTTTTGGTAGTTGGGGTGGGGTTTTTTAGATTTGGCTATCTTAGGAGGATTCTGTTTGTGCAGGTAACTATTACTGTGCAGAATTATTAGGCAACTTAATAAAAACCAAATAGATTCCCATCTCACTTGTTTATTTTCACCAGGTAAACCAATGTAACTGCACAAAATTTAGAAATAAACATTTCTGACATGCAAAAACAAAACCCCAAAAAATTAGTGACCAATATAGCCCCCTTTCTTTCTGATGACACTCAGCAGCCTACCATCCATAGATTCTGTCATTGCTTGATCTGTTTACGATCCACATTGCGTGCAGCAGCCACCACAGCCTCCAGACACCACAGCCTCCAGACACTGTTCCCAGAGGTGGACTGTTTTCCCTCCCTGTAGATCTCACATTTTATGAGGGACCACAGGTTCTCTATGGGGTTCAGATCAGGTGAACAAGGGGGCCATGTCATTATTTTTTCATCTTTTAGATCTTTACTGGCCAGCCACGCTGTGGAGTAGTTGGATGCATGTGATGGAGCATTGTCCTGCATGAAAATCATGTTTTTCTTGAACGATACTGACTTCTTCCTGTACCACTGCTTGAAGAAGTTGTCTTCCAGAAACTGGCAGTAGGTCTGGGAGTTGAGCTTCACTCCATCCTCAACCCGAAAAGGTCCCACAAGTTCCTCTTTGATGATACCAGCCCATACCAGTACCCCACCTCCACCTTGCTGGCGTCTGAGTCGGAGCGGAGCTCTCTGCCCTTTACTGATCCAGCCTCTGGCCCATCCATCTGCCCATCAAGAGTCACTCTCATTTCATCAGTCCATAAAACCTTTGAAAAATCAGTCCTAAGATATGTCTTGGCCCAGTCTTGACGTTTGATCTTATGTTTCTTGGTCAGAGGTGGTGGTTTTCAGCCTTCCTTACCTTGGCCATGTCCCTGAGTATGGCACACCTTGTGCTTTCTGATACTCCAGTAACGTTGCAGCTCTGAAATATGGTCAAACTGGTGGCAAATGGCATCTTGGCAGCTTCACGCTTCATTTTCCTCAATTCATGGGAAGCTATTTTGCGCCTTTTTTGCACAACACGCTTCTTGCGACCCTGTTGGCTATTTGCCATGAAAAGCTTGATTGTTCGGTGATCACGCTTCAAAAGTTTGGCAATTTCAAGACTGCTGGATCCCTCTGCAAGACATCTCACAATTTTGGACTTTTCAGAGCCCGTCCAATCTCTCTTCTGACCCATTTTGCCAAAGGAAAGGAAGTTGCCTAATAATTAAGCACACCTTATATAGGGTGTTGATGTCATTACACCGCACCCCTCCTCATTACAGAGAGGCACATCACCTGATTTACTTAATTGGTAGTTGGCTCTCAGCCTATACAGCCTGGAGTAGGATGACATGTATAAAAAGCGTCATGTGATCAAAATACTCATTTGCCTAATAATTCTGCACACAGAGTATATATTTTTTCTCTACCTTGAAAACATGCAATAATAAGGAAAATAAATATAAACAGAACAAATTATCTTTCACTGCGCAATGTTAAATGAAAAATCTATAAATCTATATGCAATTAGTGCAGTCACTTCAGCTCTAAAATTCAATCTACAAGCTATTTTGTCATTTCTCTCGGGGACCTGAGTGAGGAGACGCAAAGGAGGGCGCTTGACAGATTTCAGATTTTAACATTCCAGATGGATTTTTTTTGCATTTTTGACTGATGTTTTGATTTTTACTGTCAGTGTGATCATTGTAAAACATGGGATCAATGGCTTTTCTGTCTACAGGATATTGAGTGATTTCATAATCTTCCTTTTTAGATACATAAATTTAAAGGGAGACTTCAGTAGACAAATAGAAACTGTCATCACGTCCTAATTTCACCCATATAATAACAATGTGGTTCACCATATTAGTTGTGGATATTTATGTTTGCCTTATGCAGCTTTAGTAACTACATGTCATCAAATCGGGAAGCGTGGTCCGATCAGAAGAAGCTATAGTTATAATGATGAGTCCCACCTGTGACAGTCACAGAGGTAGCTCTAAAAAATAAGAAGCACACAGGTGAGGTTACAGACTGAGGCAGTATACAGTATGTTACAGGCAGTGGGAGAATGTCAGTTTACTGTAGAGGTTGGCAAATATTTCATCATTTACAGAAATACATGCAGATAATTTATCCTATTATTTATATTATTATTACTATTGCCCTTGGTTGAGTCTGTATAAATCTGTATGCAGTGAGCTCCCCCTAGTGGTGGTTGTATAAATCTGTATATAGTGAGCTCCCTCTAGTGGTGGCTGTATATATCTGTATGTAGTGAGCTCCCTCTAGTGGTGGCTGTATAAATCTGTATGTAGTGAGCTCCCTCTAGTGGTGACTGTATAAATCTGTATGTAGTGATCTCCCTCTAGTGGTGGCTGTATAAATCTGTATGTAGTGAGCTCCTCCTAGTGGTGGCTGTATAAATCTGTATGTAGTGAGCTCCCACTAGTGGTGACTGTATAAATCTGTATGTAGTGAGCTCCCTCTAGTGGTGACTGTATAAATCTGTATGTAGTGAGCTCCCGCTAGTGGTGACTGTATAAATCTATATGTAGTGAGCTCCTCCTTGTGGTGACTGTATAAATCTGTATGTAGTGAGCTCCTCCTTGTGGTGACTGTATAAATCTGTATGTAGTGAGCTCCCTCTAGTGGTGACTGTATAAATCTGTATGTAGTGAGCTCCCGCTAGTGGTGACTGTATAAATCTATATGTAGTGAGCTCCTCCTTGTGGTGACTGTATAAATCTATATGTAGTGAGCTCCTCCTTGTGGTGACTGTATAAATATGTATGTAGTGAGCTCCCTCTAGTGGTGACTGTATAAATCTGTATGTAGTGAGCTCCCGCTAGTGGTGACTGTATAAATCTATATGTAGTGAGCTCCTCCTTGTGGTGACTGTATAAATCTGTATGTAGTGAGCTCCTTCTAGTGGTGGCTGTATAAATCTGTATGTAGTGAGCTCCTCCTAGTGGTGGCTGTATAAATCTGTATGTAGTGAGCTCCCCCTAGTGGTGGCTGTCTAAATCTGTATGTAGTGAGCTCCCCCTAGTGGTGGCTGTATAAATCTGTATGTAGTGAGCTCCTCCTAGTGGTGGCTGTATAAATCTGTATGTAGTGAGCTCCCACTAGTGGTGGCTGTATAAATCTGTATGTAGTGAGCTCCTCCTAGTGGTGGCTGTATAACTCTGTATATAGTGAGCTCCCACTAGTGGTGACTGTATAAATCTGTATGTAGTGGGCTCCCTCTAGTGTTGGCTGTATGAATCTGTATGTAGTGAGCTCCCTCTAATGGTGGCTGTATAAATCTGTATGTCGTGAGCTCCCTCTAGTGGTGGCTGTATGAATCTGTATGTAGTGAGCTCCCTCTACTGGTGGCTGTATAAATCTGTATGTAGTGAGCTCCCTCTAGTGGTGGCTGTATAAATCTGTATGTAGTGAGCTCCCTCTAGTGGTGGCTGTATAAATCTGTATGTAGTGAGCTCCCTCTAGTGGTGACTGTATAAATCTGTATGTAGTGAACTCCCCCTAGTGGTGGCTGTATAAATCTGTATGTAGTGAGCTCCCTCTAGTGGTGACTGTATAAATCTGTATGTAGTGCGCTCCCTCTAGTGGTGACTGTATAAATCTGTATGTAGTGCGCTCCCTCTAGTGGTGGCTGTATAAATCTGTATGTAGTGAGCTCCCTCTAGTGGTGGCTGTATAAATCTGTATGTAGTGAGCTCCCTCTAGTGGTGGCTGTATAAATCTGTATGTAGTGAGCTCCCTCTAGTGGAGGCTGTATAAATCTATATGTAGTGAGCTCCCTCTAGTGGTGGCTGTATAAATCTGTATGTAGTGAGCTCCCTCTAGTGGTGACTGTATAAATCTGTATGTAGTGAGCTCCCACTAGTGGTGACTGTATAAATCTGTATGTAGTGAGCTCCCTCTAGTGGTGGTTGTATAAATCTGCATATAGTGAGCTCCCCCTAGTAGCAGCTGCATACATCCATATGTAGTGAGCTCCTCCTATTGGTGGCTGTATAAATCTGTATGTAGTCAGCTTCCCCTATTGGTGGCTTTATAAATCTGTATGTAGTGAGCGCCCGAAGTGGTGATTGAATAAATCTGTATACAGTGAGCTCCCCCTAGTGGCTGCTGCATATATCCATATGCAGTGAGTTCCTCCTAGTGGTGGCTGTATAAATCTATATGTAGTGAGCTCCCTCTAGTGGTGACTGTATAAATCTGTATGTAGTGAGCTCCCTCTAGTGGTGGCTGTATAAATGTGTATGTAGTGCGCTCCCTCTAGTGGTGGCTGTATAAATCTGTATGTAGTGAGCTCCCTCTAGTGGTGACTGTATAAATCCAAATGCATTGAGCTACCCCTAGTGATAACTTTATAAATCTGTATGTAGCGAACTCCCTGTAGTTGAGACTGTGTAAATCTGTCATGCTAGGTATGAGGAAGTACCAAGTGAGCGGCGAAGGGGAAGGGAAACCCTATGTTTATGGAAGAGGGAGATTGTGACCCCTGACCAAGCCTACCACTTGACCCTGGCTTTCCTCACCGCCCTAGATAGGTTCCGCACCTATGCGTCGAAATAGATACCTGGCCCTAGGCTGACCCTCATCTTGGCCCTAGGTAGGGAGCGGATGGGATGAACTCTTTGTCAACCCCATTAGGCGCTAAAGGACACACAGGGATAACAAACAAGGGAAAACAACAAACAACTTATCTCCAGTTGACTCAAGGAGAGGAACTGCAGCAACCACCAAGATTCTCCAGATGTATGCAAGCCGACTGTTTGCACTGAAGACTTGTAAAAGGTATATGAACTATCATCTGCACCGAGTAATAGCAGGTGAAGGTATATAAAGACACAAAGGAAGTGTTGATGAAAAGCAGCTGACAGGTTGAGGAACTCTGCAGGGTCCTAAAGGGAAAGACATAAAAAACAAGCAGAAATAAATCAGGGAGCAGTTTGCGCAGCCAATCCCTGTAACCTTCTATAGTCAGACACCACAGGACTGTCTGCCACCCGTGACACACTCGTGACAAAATCTGTATGCAGTGAGCTCCCCCTAGTGGTGGCTTTATGAATCTGTATGTAGTGATCTCCCCCAAGTGGTGGCTGAAGAAATCTGTAAGCAGTGAGCTCCCCTTAGTGATGGCTGTATAAATCTGTATGTAGTGAGCTCCCCCTACTGGTGACTGTATAAATCTGTATGTAGTGAGCTCCCTCTAGTGGTGTCTGTATAAATCTGTATATAGTGAGATCTCTCTAATGGTGGCTGTATAAATCTGTATATAGTGAGCTCCCTCTAGTGGTGGCTGTATAAATCTGTATGTAGAGAGCTCCCCCTAGTGGTGACTGTATAAATTTGTATGTAGTGAGCTCCCTCTAGTGGTAACTGTATAAATCTGTATGTAGTGAGCTCCCTCTAGTGGTAACTGTATAAATCTGTATGTAGTGAGCTCCCCCTACTGTTGACTGTATAAATCTGTATGTAGTGAGCTCCCCCTAGTGGTGATTGTATAAATCTGTATGTAGTGAGCGCCCGAAGTGGTGATTGAATAAATCTGTATACAGTGAGCTCCCCCTAGTGGCTGCTGCATATATCCATATGCAGTGAGTTCCTCCTAGTGGTGGCTGTATAAATCTATATGTAGTGAGCTCCCTCTAGTGTTGGCTGTATAAATCTGTATGTAGTGAGCTCTCTCTAGTGGTGGCTGTATAAATCTATATGTAGTGAGGTCCCTCTAGTGGTGACTGTATAAATCTGTATGTAGTGAGCTCCCTCTAGTGGTGACTGTATAAATCTGTATGTAGTGAGCTCCCCCTAGTGGTGGCTGTATAAATCTGTATGTAGTGAGCTCCCTCTAGTGGTGACTGTATGAATCTGTATATAGTGAGCTCCCTCTAGTGGTGACTGTATAAATCCAAATTCATTGAGCTCCCCCTAGTGGTAACTTTATAAATCTGTATGTAGCAAACTCACTGTAGTTGAGACTGTGTAAATCTGTCATGCTAGGTATGAGGAAGTACCAAGTGAGCGGCGAAGGGGAAGGGAAACCCTGAGTTTATGGAAGAGGGAGATTGTGACCCCTGACCAAGCCTACCACTTGACCCTGGCTTTTCTCACCGCCCTAGATAGGTTCCGCACCTATGCATCGAGACAGATACCTGGCCCTAGGCTGACCCTCATCTTGGCCCTAGGTAGGGAGCGGATGGGATGAACTCTTTGTCAACCCCAATAGGCGCTAAAGGACACACAGGGATAACAAACATGGGAAAACAACAAACAACTTATCTCCAGTTGACTCAAGGAGAGGAACTGCAGCAACCACCAAGATTCTCCAGATGTATGCAAGCCGACTGTTTGCACTGAAGACTTGTAAAAGGTATATGAACTATCATCTGCACCGAGTAATAGCAAGTGAAGGTATATAAAGACACAAAGGAAGTGTTGATGAAAAGCAGCTGACAGGTTGAGGAACTCCGCAGGGTCCTAAAGGGAAAGACATAAAAAACAAGCAGAAATAAATCAGGGAGCAGTTTGCGCAGCCAATCGCTGTAACCTTCTATAGTCAGACACCACATGACTGTCTGCCACCCGTGACACACTCATGACAAAATCTGTATGTAGGGTGTTCCCCCTAGTGGTGGCTTTATAAATCTGTATGTAGTGAGCTCCCCTTAGTGATGGCTGTATAAATCTGTATGTAGTGAGCTCCCTCTAGTGGTGACTGTATAAATCTGTATGTAGTGAGCTCCCTCTAGTGGTGACTGTATAAATCTGTATGTAGTGAGCTCCCCCTAGTGGTGGCTGTATAAATCTGTATGTAGTGAGCTCCTCCTAGTGGTGGCTGTATAAATCTGTATGTAGTGAGCTCCCTCTAGTGGTGGCAGTATAAATCTGTATGTAGTGAGCTCCCCCTAGTGGTGACTGTATAAATCTGTATGTAGTGAGCTCCCTCTAGTGGTGTCTGTATAATTCTGTATATAGTGAGCTCTCTCTACTGGTGGCTGTATAAATCTGTATGTAGTGAGCTCCCCCTAGTGGTGACTGTATAAATTTGTATGTAGTGAGCTCCCTCTAGTGGTAACTGTATAAATCTGTATGTAGTGAGCTCCCTCTAGTGGTGTCTGTATAAATCTGTATGTAGTGAGCTCCCTCTAGTGGTGTCTGTATAAATCTGTATATAGTGAGCTCCCTCTAGTGGTGACTGTATAAATCTGTATGTAGTGAGCTCCCTCTAGTGGTGACTGTATAAATCTGTATGTAGTGAGCTCCCTCTAGTGGTGGCTGTATAAATCTGTATGTAGTGAGCTCCCTCTAGTGGTGACTGTATAAATCTGTATGTAGTGAGCTCCGTCTAGTGGTGACTGTATAAATCTGTATGTAGTGAGCTCCCCCTACTGGTGACTGTATAAATCTGTATGTAGTGAGCTCCCTCTAGTAGTGGCTGTATAAATCAGTATGTAGTGAGCTCCCTCTAGTGGTGGCTGTGTAAATCTGTATGTAGTGATCTCCCTCTAGTGGTGGCTGTATAAATCTGTATGCAGTGAGTTCCCCCAAATGGTGGCTGTATGAAGCCATATGTGGTGAGCTCTATATTTGTTACACTGTCATCTCTGGCAGCAGCATTTAAATGTTTGCAATCACAGTGACCACAATGCAAACCATGAGATGTCACCATTAGTAACATACAGGAATACTACAGTATTGGATTATATAATACAAATGAATGATCAAAATTTCAAGTTACATAGAGGGAACAAAAATAAGGTGAAATTTGAAAAAATAAATTAATTAAAAATGTTATCTAATTTAAAAAAAAATAAATAAAAATCAAGCATATTTGGCATTGCGGTGATCATAAAAGTCTAATGTATGAAAACATAAAATGTATTACCCCTATGTTATCCCGCGTAAGGAAAAAAAATCGTATTTTGGTCACTGGCCCTCTTCGCAAAATTACAGTACAATGTGATTAAGATATAATACATAGCTCAAAATATTTTATAATATATATTTTATATATATATATATATATATATATACAGTTAGGTCCAGAAATATTTGGACAGTGACACAATTTTCGCGAGTTGGGCTCTGCATGCCACCACATTGGATTTAAAATGAAACCTCTACAACAGAATTCAAGTGCAGATTGTAACGTTTAATTTGAAGGTTTGAACAAAAATATCTGATAGAAATTGTAGGAATTGTCACATTTCTTTACAAACACTCCACATTTTAGGAGGTCAAAAGTAATTGGACAAATAAACCAAACCCAAACAAAAATTTTTTATTTTCAATATTTTGTTGCGAATCCTTTGGAGGCAATCACTGCCTTAAGTCTGGAACCCATGGACATCACCAAACGCTAGGTTTCCTCCTTCTTAATGCTTTGCCAGGCCTTTACAGCCGCAGCCTTCAGGTCTTGCTTGTTTATGGGTCTTTCCGTCTTAAGTCTGGATTTGAGCAAGTGAAATGCATGCTCAATTGGGTTAAGATCTGGTGATTGACTTGGCCATTGCAGAATGTTCCACTTTTTTGCACTCATGAACTCCTGGGTAGCTTTGGCTGTATGCTTGGGTCATTGTCCATCTGTACTATGAAGCGCCGTCCGATCAACTTTGCGGCATTTGGCTGAATCTGGGCTGAAAGTATATCCCGGTACACTTCAGAATTCATCCGGCTACTCTTGTCTGCTGTTATGTCATCAATAAACACAAGTGACCCAGTTCCATTGAAAGCCATGCATGCCCATGCCATCACGTTGCCTCCACCATGTTTTACAGAGGATGTGGTGTGCCTTGGATCTTGTGCCGCTCCCTTTCTTCTCCAAACTTTTTTCTTTCCATCATTCTGGTACAGGTTGATCTTGGTCTCATCTGTCCATAGAATACTTTTCCAGAACTGAGCTGGCTTCATGAGGTATTTTTCAGCAAATTTAACTCTGGCCTGTCTATTTTTGGAATTGATGAATGGTTTGCATCTAGATGTGAACCCTTTGTATTTACTTTCATGGAGTCTTCTCTTTACTGGTGACTTAGAGACAGATACACCTACTTCACTGAGAGTGTTCTGGACTTCAGTTGATGTTGTGAACGGGTTCTTCTTCACCAAAGAAAGTATGCGGCGATCATCCACCACTGTTGTCATCCGTGGACGCGCAGGCCTTTTTGAGTTCCCAAGCTCACCAGTCAATTCCTTTTTTCTCAGAATGTACCCGACTGTTGATTTTGCTACTCCAAGCATGTCTGCTATCTCTCTGATGGATTTTTTCTTTTTTTTCAGACTCAGGATGTTCTGCTTCACCTCAATTGAGAGTTCCTTAGACCGCATGTTGTCTGGTCACAGCTACAGCTTCCAAATGCAAAACCACACACCTGTAATCAACCCCAGACCTTTTAACTACTTCATTGATTACAGGTTAACGAGAGAGACGCCTTCAGAGTTAATTGCAGCCCTTAGAGTCCCTTGTCCAATTACTTTTGGCCCCTTGAAAAAGAGGAGTCTATGCATTACAGAGCTATGATTCCTAAACCCTTTCTCCGATTTGGATGTGAAAACTCTCATATTGCAGCTGGGAGTGTGCACTTTCAGCCCATATTATATATAGAATTGTATTTCTGAACATGTTTTTGTAAACAGCTAAAATAACAAAACTTGTGTCACTGTCCAAATATTTCTGGACCTAACTGTATATATATATATATATATATATATATGGCGCCCCTGAGGCTTCCGTCGCCACAGGACATTGCACCCCATCCAGCGGTGTGATGCTCCATTCTGGGTGAGGAAAGGAGTGAACACCAGTCCCCTGGTAAATCTACACAACACCCATTGTTAGGTACATACTGCGACCAGGGACAGTGGCAGTAACCCTCCCATGCTGCATGCTGGGAGGGGCCGTAAGACCCATCCCTGCTCCTATAGGGTACAGCTTAGCAACTGGGGAGGTGGGAGGAGCCACCAGAGAGCAGTCAGAGAAAGGAAGGTCAAGTTAGTTTCGGTTTACCTCAGAGAGTGAGAGAGTGAGGAGACAGCATGTAGCTGTGAAAGAGAAAGGATCTCTGTGAGCTCAGAGTGTCCGCACAGAGAAAGCAACAGAAGAAGGAGAGAGAGTGGGGAAGGAGGAGGAGGTCTGCAGGAGGCAGACAAGGAGGAGAGAAGGAAAGAGAGCTCCAAGTCAGTCAGGAGCTGAGAAGAAGAAAGAGACGCTTCCTGGTGAAGATCCTGGGACTCAGAGGGTCCAGGTGACACCAAGCAGAGAGAAGAAGGGATTCCAGTGCCACGGATACCTGTAGAGCTGTGGTGGCCTGCTCCACAGGAACATCGGTGGAGGGATCAAGCTGCAACAGGGGACGGTCCCTAGAAACCGGAGGAGTGCAAAATCATCTCCAAACAGTAAAAACCGAGGCCCAGGGAAAGTTGTAAACTCCCCGGGCCACAGCCCACAGCAGAACCTCTAGAAAGGGGATAATCATCCGACAGGTGACCCCCTAGCCTGGAGGCTGTAGTGGAGGCCGAGCAGGTTCATCCTAAAAGAGCTAGGCTTAGGAAGACAGCGGAAGACAGAGACACCTTAGAGAGAAGGGTACCGGTATTTACTCCAAGAATCACCCAGAAACGGCGGAGGTCCCTGACAGTGGGTTCCAGTCGTCTGAGGGCACCAGTGTGCGCATACCAGGACGTGTGAGTAAAGAACTTGAAACTGCACCCTTGGAGTGGTCTCTGTTATTTTATCTGCTTAGCCTTCCATTACACCATAGACTCTCACGAGCACCAACAGTGTGCCTCGGGGCATTGCTCCACCTGTGGGGAGCAGTACCACCATTGCTGCCATATCATCACCCCGGAGGCCTCATACAGCAACGGCGGCTTAATAGCCGCATACCACAGGTGGCGTCACGAACACAAACTTTATTCATCACCAAGTCATCAGCCATATTTAACTGACACCCACCAGGGCCACGGAGTCGGGCCCCGCCACCACTGACAACCACCGGACTAGTCCGGCCCGACACCGGGTGTCCCATAGCCCTGGGGTGGGCGAGTCATATATATATATATATATATTTAATATTTATATAAAAAATAAACTATTATATTAATATATAAATATATTATATATATATATATATATATATATATATATATATATAAAAATATATATAATTATCTGTCACACAAAATATTAAAAAATACTCCATCTACCATGTGTGCCATTTATAATACTGGGGTCTTAAGTGACAGTAGCAGATTTAGGACCCCACAAGTATTAGGATTACGGCACTGTCTTTGGGGTGCCATCCAAAGGAGCAAGTAAAAAACTGGTGCACAGAGCTTGTATTTAGCTTGGTAATTTACGAAGAATGGAAAGAGATTGATCTGAATTGTTGCACGTTTGTATCGGAATATACTGGGTGGCTATTTTCGATTTAGACCGGGCAGTAATTGATGCCACAGACCTGAGAGCGGCAGCATAAAGGGCGCAGTAAATTTATAAAACTGATGAATTGCCGCATTATAGGAGTTTAAGTTACTGACATTGTTTCTCCAAGTGTCCCGAGACCTCAAGGAAATGAGGAGGATAAATAAACAATGAAAAGAAGACGCTGATGGACCCCTGAGAAACGAAACCTGAGTTGCTGACACCACCGCACACTCTGAAGTCAGACCTGACCCTGGTATGGTTATTTCTGGGCTCTGATAAATAAACATAGACGATAATGGGGAAGAGACGGGAAATATTTGACTTTGAGAAGTGAGTCAAGTGGTGGGAGAAGTCAAGAGCGTAGAGGCAAAACCTGCCGCTTTTGGACCCCAATGCAAAATCTTCAACTTGGCTCCGTGCTATCATGGGACTTTAAAAGTACATTTCTTCTTATAAGGGAGAAGGACACTTTTTGGGCCCCATTTAGGGCCCGGGCTTGTGAATGCAGGAGCGATGACCATCTGAGGCCCAGTGCCAACTCTCATGGGATGTCTGGCTCTGCAGACACCTGCTGGCATGGTGTCGTCAGTCTCTGTTCACACTACAGAGCCTGACAAGCAACCTGAGGCTTCTGTATTGTTCAGCCAGAGCCGGGCGTCGGCTGGTTCAGGTTCACTGGTTTTCAGCTCTACAAGAGTTAATTCCTGCAGACTTGTGAGCAGGTCCTAGAGCTCAGGTTGCTAATTGTCACATTGTCTCATCTCTATTTAAAGCTTTCTTCCTGTATGTGCTGATGATAGCTTCAGCATTAGCTCCAGTGACCCTGGTCTTGGTGGTTATCCAGATTATGGTGATCCGTGTTGCGCTTCTGAGTAGTGTGTGTTCCCCTATTGTGCGATACTTCCTTCCCTTTTTTGTTGTTCCACAGTTCACATATTGCCTCTCCTGTGTGTTTTCAATGCTGTGTGTACCAGTTTTCGTTCTCACTTGTCCGTATCGTTTTGTGGGGTTTTGTCTTTGTGTTTTCCAGCCCGCCCCAAGGGTGTGGGAGAGGAGTAGTAAGATCAGGGCTCGGACAGGAGTTTAGGGTCACGCTGGGGGCTCGGACCTGGCTACCATAAAGCCTACCTCCGAGATAAGTGACAGCACAGGGTCTCAAGTCTGGGGCCAGTCTAGTGGCCCCTGTCCTGTCATTACATCCCCCATGACACCAGCCAAATATGAGACCCAATAACATTACGATACTATTTAGATATAGTACTATACTGTACTATATAAGTGATAGTTGCCAACTGTGCCAAATCTGCTTTCTGAATCCCACAAGTTCCTTATCCCAAGGCTGATAGTCTCAACTGTAACCAAACAACTTGCACCATCACCAGTGAATTTTTTGGGCAAAAGAAGAAGAGGAAAAGGAAGTTTTGTAAATTATCAGAGACTGTAGGGGGAAGAATATGGCATGAATAAGTCCATAGTGGGGCAAGATAAGTGAGTCAAGCAATCATTCTAGGCTCTTGGGCCCTTCAAACTATGCCCGTGTCAGTCCGCTTTGGTTTGAGAGAGAAATTGGAGTATGTGAGTTGGGGATTGGGGAGATGCAAAGGTACAGTAGAGGTGCTTTAGAAGACCAAATGGCCTTTTGGCACATTAAAGACACCTAACACTTTGGCGCTTTATTACAGATTTTGCATTTACAGTGAGGTGACCCTGTGTATGTCCAAAAAAATCAGGATATGAGAAGGGACTGGGGGAACATAACGTGAAGTTAGCTGGTGCATTGTCGTGTGGTAGTATACTGGATGTTAGAGCAGATGAATAGGGGCAGATAAGCAGGGGCGGGACATGGCGCCCTGCCCCTTAGGAAGAAGAAGACAATGTAAATGGAAGGATGATATTCCATTCTTTAGGGAAGGAGGAATAGGAGGTGAAATTACATTCCTGAATACATGGGCAGATATATGATTGATGTAACCTATGTAGCTGCATAGAGGCCTAAGAGGTAAAGGGGTCTGTGAGGAGCTGGCTGTGGACTAAAGACTATTGGACCAATGGATATAGAACACAGCCCACAGCTCTAAGGGATTTGGACTTTTTACAGCACGGAGCGCCGGTTGCGTCAATGTTATTGTTGTGTTTTATTAGAGATTGTTTGCTCATTAGTTTAAGGTACACAATTTGA
Source organism: Anomaloglossus baeobatrachus (assembly GCF_048569485.1). Lineage (NCBI taxonomy): Eukaryota > Metazoa > Chordata > Amphibia > Anura > Aromobatidae > Anomaloglossus > Anomaloglossus baeobatrachus. The sequence continues at coordinate 942,222,180 of NC_134353.1, forward strand.
AGGGGGAAGGGGATGTAAATGTGTTTATCCTAGTGTGTCTCTATGGACTTTAATGTAATTAGGCCTGCAGTAGGATTCATTGTCCTGCTTCTGATGGGGGGTTGTAAATCTATTGATCCCCCTGATACACTGCAGACTGCCCAGAGACTGCCTTCCTTCATACTTGCAATTACATGAAAAAAATGTCTAAGGGGGTGGGTGTGATGAGCACTTCTACCCATCCAGGGGGCTATTCCCAAGAGAGGGAGAACAATAAGCCACATGTTTGGTCAGTGAGTTGGCGCTGTAATGTGGATGGGCGAGGATCCGTTGCTGTGGCCAGGTCCTGGTGCCTATGATTGAACTATAGAGATTGGAGCTAGATACACATGCTAAGGTCATGATATCTGTCGTGTGGATTTGAGCATGTATCCTAAGGACTATTGTTGATATCCGCCATCTGGAATTGAGGATGTAACGGGGAGCCAGGGGCGCCTCCGGGCAAGGATGTATGTTAAGGACTATTGATGACATCCACTGTCTGGAATTGAAGAACTATCCTAAGGACTATTGTTGATATCCGTCGTCTGGAATTGAGGAACCAGCCTAAGGACTATTGTTGATATCCGTTGTCTGGAATTGAAGAACTATCCTAAGGACTATTGTTGATATCCGTCGTCTGGAATTGAGGAACCAGCCTAAGGACTATTGTTGATATTTGTCGTCTGGAATTGAGGAACTATCCTAAGGACTATTGTTGATATTTGTCGTCTGGAATTGAGGAACTATCCTAAGGACTATTGTTGATATCCATCGTCTGGAATTGAGCAACTATCCTAAGGACTATTGTTGATATCCATCGTCTGGAATTGAGCAACTATCCTAAGGACTATTGTTGATATCCGTCGTCTAGATTTGAGGCACTATCCTAAGGACTATTGTTGATATCCATCGTTTGGAATTGAAGAACTATCCTAAGGACCTTTGAAACGCCGTGATTTTTCACGGATGTGTGAAAGAGGCCTTAAACAGCGTCACACCTGTCCATGGGTTGTGTGTGGTGTTGCAGGTCAGCGCTATTTAAGTGCCTGGAAGGGTAATACCATTTTCGAAAAAAGTCGCTATGTAGCCAACCACCTAAAAATCACTTAAAATCAAGGTGCGGCACATGAATAGTTAATGGCACGGCTTTGATCTAGACAATACGTTACTTTCCTATAACACCATTTGTCATTGGCATTCCAGTTTCTCCAGTGGGACGGGGAGCCGCGTAACATAAGACCGCTCCTTCTCTGGATATTTGCTTGGTATGGTCGGCAATGATTTTTGGGCAGCCAGGTCCTCTCAGCACCTCATTTCCAGACCTCACGACTGAAAGACTATTAATGAGATCTCGCCCCATTCAGCTCCTGACCTCAACTTTGATGTATTTGGCTTTTCTGAAGCCGCCCTGGAATCTGATGCCATCACTGAAAGACACGGACAAGAAGCTCGCTCAGCGCTGGGAAACAGTGCGGGCGACGAGTCAGACAGCAATATGCCGGCTAAAAGACCTAAAAAAAGGTAGAAGAACCTGAACTTGATCCGCAAGTATGGACTGCTCTATTTTTCTAAAAAATAAAATTTAATTGTAACCCATTGTAGATGCATCAGAATAGAAAGGTCACCCAATCGTCAGCCGTGGCATTGGGATCACCAAGGCTGGAGAATATCAGATAAACATGGATACTCTCTTCCAAAAACAGCACCACACCTGTCTGCAGGCTGACTGAGTGGAGTATCACATTGATTTTTGCACAAACTTCCCCAACTGTCATGATAGCATCGGCCTCTGTTCACATTGCAGATTTTGACACACTGCTTGATGGTTTCTCTGGCATCTGGGATCAACACAATGTTGACCTGCTGTGTGCTGATTCACAGGCATTCTAGCAAGAGTTCATCTACATGTTGTGGGGAGACTTATCACATCTGCTCCCCTCCTATTTATGCTGTTGGAATCCTTCTACCCATGCCAGCTATAGTTTATTTTATGTTGGTCTGTGAGGTGTGGTGTCCCAGACTTTCTCTGGTGAAAGATGCGCTTAATGCGGGCTTTACACGAGACGATCTATCATGCAATAGATCGTCGGGGTCACGGTTTTCGTGACGCCCATCCGGCTTCGTTGGCGACGTCGTTTAGTGTGACACCTCCGAGCGACGCAGAATCGGTCACAAATCGTGAGTCGTGTACACGTCGCTTAGTTTTAAAAAATTGTTTATTTTTCATGGCGCCGGTTGTTCATCGTACCCGGGGCAGCACACATCGCTCCGCGTGACACCCCGGGAACGATGAACACAGCTTACCTGCGTCCCGCGGCACCCGCCGGCTATGCGGAAGGAAGGAGGTAGGCGGGATGTTTACGACCCGCTCATCTCCGCCCCTCCGCTTCTATTGGCCGGCGGCTGTGTAACGTCACTGTGACGCCGAACGTCCCTCCCCCTTCAGGAAGAGGAAGTTCGCCGCCCACAGCGAGGTCGTTTGTAAGGTAAGTGCGTGTGACGGGGGTTAACAACTTTGTGCGACACGGGCATCAAATTGCCCGTGACGCACAATCGACGGGGGCGGGTACGATCGCTCGTGAAATCGCACAATAGATCGTACCGTGTAAAGCCCGCATAAGTTGTGCTTTTTGCTTGGTGTGGTTGTGGAGTTTATTTCCTTCCTGCTCTTGTTTTCCTCCTGAACCTCGTATTGTCTTTACCTTTGTGTGTCCCTTGTCTGTCTTTATCTGTGGGTTTCAACACATTCATGTTCCCTTTTATTTTTATGTAATTGTATACTGTAATTGTATTGTTCCCTTTTGTAAATTCTTGTATATTTTTATAAGCACTGCCTATTTTCGGATTAAATATATAAAATGTAATAGTTTCTTTCCTCATGCTCTATGTTTATGAATCCAAACCCGAAGGGTCCTATGCTATCTGTAACGGGTGTCCGAACTTCATGTACCAAGTTTCGGTGGTGACAGCAGAATTATTGTTGTGTAGAATTAATGGGGTGCTATCATTAAGGGTACCGAGGTATATATATATTCTATTAGCGGGAATCGGTGATATACACATTTACCCTTGCTGTGAGACCTCCAATATTTGGCATTATTAGCTCAGCAACCTCATTTTATTCATTATCCTGCAGCACCAAAAGTGGCCTGCCAACAAGAGGGGCGCTATAGAGTAGTCGTGTCCGTGGCAAATCCGTGAATAGCTGCGGGATATCTGAGTGACGGGCAGCACGGTGGCTCAGTGGTTAGCACTCCAGTCTTGTGGTGGCTCAGTGGTTAGCACTGCAGTCTTGTGGTGGCTCAGTGGTTAGCACTGCAGTCTTGTGGTGGCTCAGTGGCTAGCACTGCAGTCTTGCAGCACTGGGGTCATGGGTTCAAATCCCACTAAGGACACCATCTGCAAAGAGTTTGTATGTTCTCCGTGGGTTTCCTCCGGGGTCTCCAGTTTCCTCCCACACTCCAAAGACATACAGATAGGGACTCTAGATTGTGAGCCCCAATGGGGACAGTGTTGCCAATGAATGTAAAGCGCTGTGGAATTAAAAGCGCTTTATAAAGGAATAAAATTATTATTATTACTATTGTTCATGTACCTTTCCTCCCTGGGGGAGGGGGAAGAGGAATCAGATCAGGATTGGTCAGGAGCAGGGCCAGGAAGGAGACTCAGGCCTCTCCACCATCAAGAGTATCCCTGAGATTAGGGATAGCATAGGGCCTCCAAGCTTGAGGGTCAGCTTAGGAACTGCAGTTATCCCATAGTCATTATGATGAGGTATTGCAATAAAGTCCCATTGATTTCAGTAGGAAGCCATATACAGTATGTTCCTAATAATATAAACCCCCTAAAAACACGTCTGACCAATGATCCTGCGGCAAGACATAACTGTTGGTAAAGTCATCAGTTTTTGCTCACCCCCTGTATGGGGAATGAGAGACAATGGACAATCCCTTTAATACTGAAAACTTAGGGACTTAACAGAAGTACCTAGAACTGTCCTGGGATAATTCTTGTAATTCCCAAACCAGATGTACAGTAGGTGCATTGGAAAAGTATTCATACCCTGTGAACAGTATTTGTGAAGTGTAAAGGAAATAATACCTGGTTTTCTAAATATCTCAAAAATATAAATCTGAAAATTGTAACTTGCATTTGTATTCAGCCCCATGAGTCAATACTTTATTGGACCAACCTTTCGCTGTAGTTTCTGTGGTGAGTTGTTTGGGCGATGTCTCTCCAGTTTTTCACTTCTAGAGGTGAAATTTTCCTCTTCTTTGTGTGGCGCCCCTGACCTGGTCAGGCACCACTGAGTACTGCACCCATGCTGGGGACAGTACAAACAGGTAATCCAGAAGGCTGACCGAGGTGTGACTACACAGGCGCATAGTGATCAGGTCTCACACATGTACCTTTGGGAGGACCCCTGGGGATCCCAGGAGGGGGCAAAGCCTTCACCTCCACTTGAGGAGTGGAGGGGGCGAAGCCTCCATCTCCACTCAAGGGGTGTGGTAGAGAGCCTGGTTGCTAGGTGGCGTAGGCAGGCACAAGGGGAAAAGAGAAGGAGGAGTAAACAGTCTGAAGCAGAATGTGGAGGAGTGAGGAGCATGGCAGTGGAGCTCAGACAGGAGTAGCAGTGCAGGTCCCGCGAGTGAGCCAGTTTAGTGTGCAGCTCAGGAAGAGCAGAAGCAGACCCTGGAGCTGTTGCAGTCTAACAGCGTCCGCGCAGTGACTACCGACGGGGGAGAACGGTCACCTGGTAGTGCTGCCCGAACACCACACACAGCTGGAGAGAGAGCAGTGTAGTGGAAAGTAAGGAGACTGTCAGGGAGTACCAGGCCCAAACGGGCGGCAGATCCCGATGCGGGGATAGATCCACCTTTCCTTGCTAAACCTGCCGGTGTGGGGCCCTTAAAGCCCACGCCACAACACCACAAAAGCCGCAGCCACGTAGCCACAGTTAGGGCCCATAGTTCACAGGAGGCAAGCAGCTGGAGTGATCTGGTCCAGGCGACAAGCAAACGGCAAACAAACGAGGGGAGCAGCTACTTCCCTGGGTGACCCCCATAGGGACTAAAAGTCGGGGTTACCACAAACCACAGAAGGGCTAAGGAAGGCGAGTCGGTAGCCACCCTCATCAGTCAGCCTGAAGGACACCTGGTTCCAGCCTGGTTCATCCCAGCTACGCCCGGGTTACTCACTCTGCCACCTTCTGTGAGTAAAACCCCTGAAAGACATTCTGCCTGTGTGGAGTTATTCTGCGCCTTGTGGTTCTACACACCTACACAGGGCCCTGGGGCTTGCCTCACTCTCAGGAGGCTATTACAACTGGCTGCACCCACCATCAGCCCCAGGCATCCCTTAACCTGCAGTGGCGGTCCCCACTGACCGCAATTCTGAGAGTGGCGTCACGACAATCCTAAAAGAAGATCTCCTACCTGTGACAAGATCCAGCTGCGTGGAGTCCCTGAAGGTAATGCACCGACACAACACTGGTGGGGCTTCACATCTGGCGTCACGAACAGGATAAGGACTAGACCTGTTCAGACAGGTGACCATGTGCCTGGGCGGTCCGCTTGGAAAATTGGAAGCGCCGCCATATTGCCACCATGAAAAGCGCGCTGAAAAACAACAGCAGCCCGCGCTGGGAGAAGTTACCGCCCACGAAGAGGTGTGGCTACCCAGAGATCCCCTGCAGAGTTCTGACCTCGCAAGTGAAGAGAGCGGAGGCGTTCAGAGACGTCGGGACAGAAAGGGAGCCAGAAGCCTGCTGCTGGAAGAGGCAGAGCAGAAACTGAAGAGCCTGCTACTGGAGGCAGCGACGAGTCCGCTGCTGGGAAATCGTGCAGAAGAAGGCGCAGAGGAAATGGCGTCTGAACGCAGAGACCCAGAGCCAGGCTCCGCTGCCTGGTGGTATCAGGAACTTGCCCAGTTCTGCGACCAAGTGGAGGCCAGGGTCATACGACAGATCAGCGAGGAACGCACGGCGCTTCTGGAGATGGCTGCCGCGGTGCAGGCCTATGAGGAAAGAGCCACGCGACGAGTGCCAGACCGAGCGGCGACGACTCAGACCCCGATGGTGCCACCGATGGGTGAGTCCAGTGTTGCCCCTGCCAGCGCGAGTGCCCCGACCCCTGCTGCCACGCCCGCGGTCCCTGAAGAGGCGCCCGGCGCGGCGACGCTGAATCAGGCCGCAGCCACGCCAGGTGCGGCCCGCCAAGCCCAGGCCGCCGCAGCGATGCCTTGCCCGGCCCGCAAAGATCCGGCTGCCACCGCGACCCTCATCCATGCCGCGGGTGTGACGCTGACCCAGGCCGCCGCCTTGCTAGGCCCGGCCCGCCAAGACCCCACCGCAGCAGCGACGCTCATCCACGCCGCAGGCGAGGTGCTGAACCAGGCCGCAGCCACGCCAGGTGCGGCCCGCCAAGCTCCGATCGCTGCAGCGACGCCCAGCCCAGCCTGCACAGATCCCATTGTAGCTGCGACGCCAATCCAGGCCGCCGCAGCGATGCCCTGCCCGGCCCGCCAAGAACCGGCCATAGTAGCGACGCCCGCTAAGACTCCAGCTGCGACCCTGAGTGCGACTGCGACAGCAACGCTGATCCAGGCCGCCGCCATGCAGGGCACGGCCCGCCAAGACCAGGCCGCCGCCATGTCAGGCGCGGCCCGCCAAGACAAGAATGTACCTCTGTTTACCCCGGCCTGCAAGGCCAGAGCAGACACCGCTCCCCAGTCTAAGGAGGTCCCTGCTAGGAAGTCCCTGATAGGAGAGGACCCCGAATACTGGAAGCTGAAGGCTGACCTAGAGGCCCAGTTCCCACAGGAGATGGTGGATCGGTACCTGCTCCCTCCGCACACCCCCAAGGCGACTTCTGCAGTAATCACGCCAAAGAGTCCTCCGCCCGGGCCTGCTGATGACCACCCATCCCCGGCGCTGCCACATTTGCACACAAGCTCTCGCTCAGTGAGATTGGATGGAGACATCTATGATGAGGAAGTTTCACGTCTTGTAACATATTCTCACTGGGATTTGGGTCTGGACTGAGAATTGGCTGATCACACACATGACTATGCTCTGATCTGCACCCTTCATTGTATCTCTGGCAGGGTGTTAAGGGTTGTTGACCTGCTGAAGGTGAACCTATGGGTGGCTTTACACGCTACGATATCGGTCCCGATATCGCTAGCATGAGACTCGCCCCCATCGTTTTTGCAAGAGGGGCATATCACTGCCCGTCGCGCACAAAATCGCGCACCCCCGTCACACATACTTACCTGCCCTGCGACGTCGCTGTGACCAGCATACCGCCTCCTTTCTAAGGGGGCGGTCCGTTCGGCGTCACAGCGACATCACTAAGCGGCCGCCCAATGAAAGCGGAGGGCGGAGATGAGCAGAACAAACATCCCGCCCATCTCCTTCCTTCCGCATTGTGGCCGGCGGCAGGTAAGGAGATGTTCCTCGTTCCTGTGGCGTCACACATAGCGATGTGTGCTGCCGCAGGTACGAGGAACAACTTCGCCCCAGTGACAGCAGCGATAATTGAGAATGGACCCCCATGTCAACGAGGAGCGATTTTGCATGTTTTTGCAACAATCCAAAATCGCTCCTAGGAGTCACACACAACGACATCGCTACAGCGGCCGGATGTTCATCACAAATTCCGTGACCCCAACGAGATCACTGTAGCGAAATCGTAGCGTGTAAAGCCTGCTTATGTCTCAGTTTTAAAGCATCTAACAGGTTTTCCTCCAGGATTGCCCTGTATTTAGCTCCATCCATCTTTCCACCAGCTTCCCTGCCCCTGCTGAAGAGAAGCCTCCCCACAGCAGTATGCTGCCACCACCATGTGTGATGGTGGAGATGGTGTTTTCATGTGATGTGTAGGGTTAGTTTTCCACCAATAATAGCGTTTTGAATTAAGCCCAAAAAGTCCTACTTCATTCTCATCTGATAAGAGCATCTTCTTCCATATTCTCACTGTGGACCCTACATGGAAGTTTGCAGACTTCTTATGGCTTTTAAAAAATGGCTTTCTTCTAGTCCTTCTTGCATAAAGGCCAGATTTGTGGAGTCTATGAATCAGAGTTGTTCTGTGGACAGATTCTCCCCCTGAGCTGTGATCTCTGCGGCTCCTTCAGTGATCTCGGGCCTCTTGGCTGCATCTCTCATTAGTTCTCTCCTTCTTGGGATGTCAGTTTTGGTGGACAGCCGTGTCTTGCTAGGTTTGCAGTTGTTCGGTACTGCTTCCATTTTTGGATAATGGATTGAACAGTGCTCTGTGAGATGTTCAGGGCTTAGACTATTTTTCATAACCTAACCCTGCTTTACTCCTCCCTTCATCCCTGACCTGTCTGGTGTGTTCCTTGATTTTCATGATGCTGTTTAATCCCTGATGTTCTCAAACAAACCTCTGAGGCCTTCACTGATCAGCTGTAGTTATACTGAGAAGAAATCACACCCAGGTGGACGCAATGTACTAATATGTGACTTCTGGAGGCAAAGGGTCACTCAGGATTTATTTCGGAGCATAAGACCACAGGGGGCTGAAAACAAATGCACGTCACAATTTTCAATATTCACTCAATCAATGATGAGTGCTGCTCCCTAGTGAGGCTTATTCAGCCCTTGAAGATCTGGAACCAAGACTGATCTGAAGACCAAAGTACACCAACAAGTCACTAATATAAAAGGTACGTTTGATAGGGTTGGATAGGTTGTTTTACCAACTGATTTTAAGAATGGGGGATCCTGTTCTCTACAAATTCAAGACTGCAGCTATGAGGAGTATGGACAGCGGCCGTGCAGTACCAAATACAGCCTGTGGACAAGAAGGGCACTGTTTCTGGAGGAAGGTAGCTGTTTTTTGCATATCATATAAGCCCTTTATATTTAAGTAAAGTTGCTTTTTTGTGAGCTTCTCACTAAGCTCCAGAGCATCGTGTCTGGTAGAAGTGGTGGATTTTGTAGAATTAGCAGCCAATTTGTTGCGGTTTGTATTATTACGCTACGTCTTCTCGCCCCTTGTGTTATAACACTTGGCGTATCTCCCCTCCTCGGAGCCTTCCGGTATTTTGGCTTCTGACAGAACCCCCTGCTGCTCCGGACTTTTATGTGGAGACCTTGCAGGCTGGATAATCTTGTAAACTCCGGGCCGACTACCAATCAGTCCCACAATGAGAGACTCAAACATTTCAGCTGTACTTTGTTTCATTGCCTGAGATGCTGATAACTCTTACTATGACCATGCTAATTTAGGCCTGTGCAGCAGACGCTCGCCCTCTTGACATTTGGGTAGGGAAGTCATAACAAGATGGATGATCTCATGCAATCTCTATGAGTTCTTTACGACTGACAGGAGTATATGCCCTCATGGGCAGAGTCAACCTCTTAGCTACTGCCCTCCAGTAATAGGAATGTTGACTAGTCCCATAAAATACTCACCAGGCCCCATAGTCCCCATGTGAAAGCCATCGTTCAGGCAGTGTCGGACATACTGACTTTCACTGATTGCAGCCACACAGGTATGACCTACTGCCCGGCAGAGCCCTAGCTGTTACGGGCCCATATGCACATCATATACATTCATATACAACCCTTGCACCACTTACCCGGTAAAATTCCAACAAGGCCCCCTCCACCTATTAGGATATGTGTGCATGTTGCAGAAACATTCTGCACCTAAAAACTGCACCTTGTGGCAGAAAAACCCATTTTGTGGCCCGAAAAATGCACTAAAAACCACTTGCTTTTTCGGTGCTATTTGTTGCGATTTTGGTACATTTTTGTGCCATGCATATGTACCGCCCCGCGCTCGGCTGCAACCGAGCCGCTCGGATCCGGGCTCATGTGTCGGTGGCTCAAGCGTCTCCGGACCGGGGGTCACGTCGCTCTGGAAAGGGGGTTGGCGTGTTGAGAGGGGGTTTTTGCTTAGTGTTTGTGACGCCACCCATGGGTCGTGGTGAATGTAGGCACCACCGCTGCCGGTTACGGTGCACCCCGGGGGAGATGTTGGGGGCAGCTTGTGATGTTAACCCCTCCGTGGGCAGGGGGTAGTGGCCCCGGGACCCGGTTGATGTGGTGCAGTGTTGGTGCGTGGCCCGCGGGCCCAGTAGTACTCTGACAAACACACAGGAGTCTCTGGTAAACCAAACGGAGGATTGTTGGTGCCCGCAGCCGGTTGCTTCGGTCCCCAAACGGTTGATGGTGTCCGTCTTTCTCCTGCACCTTTTTTGTAGAAATGGACAGCCGCGCTTCAGCGACGGGAGTCCCGCTCCCCGGCGTGTACGTCGGGAAAGCCCGTTTGCCCACAGGCGCTGGCCCATTGGATCTCTTGGCCCTTGGCGGTGGTCGTTATCCGGAATCGGTGGGCTGTTGCCTTCTTTCGGGACTTTGGGTGGGAAAGGACCTAAAGTCCAAACCTCAATCAGTTAATTAACGGGGTCCGGTAGATTCGGGACCGCGTTTCAGGGTCTGAGTACCCCCACTTGTGCTCCGGTTTCCAGCTGGTTCCCCGGTTCAGCACCGGCGGGCCACTACCCTGTCCCGGCTACCTACGGTTCCACCGGGCTGTCTTCCCGGCTGCTGCAGACGGCCACCACCATCTGCCTTCTAGCCAAAGTGCCCGGGCTCCTACCCAGGACACTGGTGTTAGACAGTAGCAGGCCTGGAACCAGGTCTGCTCTTGAACTTCACTCCTTCACTCCCTAACTTAATCTAACGTATGGTTCCTGCCTCTGGGCATGTGAACTCCTAGGTGGGCATGGCCAACCGCCTGGCTCAACCCACCTGGTGTGGACGTCAAACCCAGAGGGAGGTGACTAGGGTTTTGTAGGTTGGCTGCTGTCACCTTATTTGGGGATGGGTGTAGTGCAAGGGTCTAACTGTGACTACCTGGCTAGTCCAGGGCATCACACATTATTTTAGTGTATTCAGTGGCTGGCAGTGCTAAAAAAAACGCCAGAAAAAAACGCACAAGAATTGACATGCTGCAGTTATTTTGTGCGCCAAACACTGCAAGGAAAAAAAACATATGTCGAAGATCAGAGCCACTGTCACTACATGAGTGCGGCACCAGAACCACCTTCAGTACATGAGTATGGCACCAGAACCACCTTCAGTACATGAGTATGGCAACAGAACCACCTTCAGTACATGAGTATGGCACCAGAATAGTGATGAGCGAGTACTAAAAAGCTCGGGTGCTCGAAGCTCGGGCCGAGCCTCCCAAGATACTCGTGTACTCGGCCCGAGCAACGAGCCCAATGTTATCCTATGGGAGACCCGAGTATTTTTGTGAAATGACCACCGGCAGCATGTAGAAACCCTAAAAATGGCACAAAAGTCTCCGAAGAGTGCTCAAATGACATGGCAACAGCATGGGGAAGACCCCTTGAAGCATTTATCACTCAAAAGTCACAGCTGTGAACAATTTAGTCCGCGTTTTACGCCATTTTTACGGACTCACCAGAAAACCTTCCAAAATGACACCAAAATGAATTTTCATGGCGGAAATGTTAAGGGCACATAACCAATAGTGAGATAGAGCTAATGTATGTTACTTTTTGAGATTACTACATGAAAGATTTTACGTAAAACATTGTGTGGCACTCCGATGTCCCTGAGAAGAGACGTACATAAAGGCCTCTGAGTCTAATGTGCCCATTTTGAGGAAGTGAGTCTTTGTAGTATTTTCCTTTGCCAGGGCAGTCCAAAATTGTGAGGTTCACCAATGCCCCTGCATACAGACGTGCATGATGGCCTGTAAACCTGAAGTGCCCATTGTAAGGAAGTGGGTCTATTGTAGTATAGCCCTTAGGCAGGGCAGCCAAAAATTGGGAGGCTCCACGTTGTCCCTGGATAGAGATGTGCATGAGGGCCTGTAAACCTGAAGTGCCCATTGGAAGGAAGTGGGTCTATTGTAGTATAGCCCTTAGGCAGGGCAGCCAAAAATTGGGAGGCTCCACGTTGTCCCTGGATAGAGATGTGCATGAGGGCCTGTAAACCTGAAGTGCCCATTGGAAGGAAGTGGGTCTATTGTAGTATAGCCCTTAGGCAGGGCAGCCAAAAATTGGGAGGCTCCACGTTGTCCCTGGATAGAGATGTGTATGAGGGCCTGTAAACCTGAAGTGCCCATTGGAAGGAAGTGGGTCTATTGTAGTATAGCCCTTAGGCAGGGCAGCCAAAAATTGGGAGGCTCCACGTTGTCCCTGGATAGAGACGTGCATGAGGGCCTGTAAACCTGAAGTGCCCATTGGAAGGAAGTGGGTCTATTGTAGTATAGCCCTTAGGCAGGGCAGCCAAAAATTGGGAGGCTCCACGTTGTCCCTGGATAGAGACGTGCATGAGGGCCTCAAAACATTAAGTGTCCATTGTCAGGAAGTGGGTCTTTTGTAGTATAGCCCTTTGGCAGGGCAGCCAAAAATTGGGAGGCTCCACGTTGTCCCTGGATAGAGACGTGCATGAGGGCCTCAAAACATTGTTCCCATTGCAAAGGAGCGGGTCTCCTGTCGTTGTAATGTCCATTCTGCAAAGAATGGGCGAAAAAATTTACCACTGGGGGTATACCTGAAACAAAGGCCTAACTCTTGTAACGGTCATCATGGTGGCGCATGAGGAGAAGGAGGAGCAGTCCAGCGATTATCCAAAGTCCAGAAGTGTGTACCCATGGGTGACTGGAGGTACATGGCAAATTCCCGTTACAAACTTTAAATTCCGCTCTCATTTGCTGGTGGTGTGGTGAAGTCTGGCCCAATCCAACCCTTGTTCATCTTGATCAGAGTCAGCCTGTCAGCATTTTCAGTTGACAGGCGGGTGCGTTTATCTGTAATGATTCCACCTGCGGCACTAAAAACACGCTCTGACAAAACGCTAGCGGCAGGGCAGGCCAGGACTTCCAAGGCGTAGAGAGCCAATTCATGCCATGTGTCCACCTTGGATACCCAATAATTGTAAGGCACAGAGGAATGTCGGAGTACAGTTGTTCGATCTGCAAGGTACTCCTTGAGCATCTGGGCAAACTTAGGATTTCTTGTGGCACTACCCCGCACCTCAGGGGCTGTGGTACGTGAGGGGCTGAGAAAACTGTCCCACATCTTAAAGACTGTTCCCCTACCTCTGGCGGATTGGACTTGTGCCTCTCTCGGCTGTACGCCTTGGTTGTCCACTGATTCCTGACCTATGCCGCTAGTGTTTTGTGAGGGGAATGCTTTGCCTACTTCCGTGACTATGGCCTTCCGGAACTGCTGCATTTTGGTTGACCTCTCCGCCTCGGGAATAAGAGACATAAAGTTCTCCTTGTAGCGTGGGTCTAACAGTGTTACCAACCAGTAATGATTGTCGGCCAAGATGTTCTTAACGCGAGGGTCACGAGACAGGCAGCTTACCATAAAGTCAGCCATGTGCGCCAGACTCTTAACAGCCAGGACTTCAGTAGCCTGACCAACACGTTGACTGAACATGCTGTCCTCCTCCTCCTCCTCCTCCTCCTCCTCATCTACCCTGTCCTCTGGCCAGCCACGCTGAACCGAGGATATGACTGGTGTGCATGTCATATCCTCAATTTGGCCGGAGATTTGCTCCATGTCTTCATCCTCCTCCTCGTCATAGTCCTCCACTGCACGTTGTGATGAGACGAGGCTGGGCTGTGTGTTATCACCCACACCCACTACTGTTTCTTGCTGCAACTCATCGCGCTCCGCCTGCAATGCATCATGTTTGGTTTTGAGCAGAGACCGTTTTAGAAGGCAGAGTAGCGGTATGGTGACGCTAATAATGGCGTCATCACCACTCACCATCTTGGTGGAGTCCTCAAAGTTTTGGAGGATGGTACATAGGTCGGACATCCATCTCCACTCCTCAGGTGTTATGTGTGGAGTTTGACCCATTTCCCGACGGTTTAGGTGATGCAGGTACTCAACAACTGCCCTCTTCTGCTCACATATCCTGACCAACATGTGCAGAGTTGAATTCCAACGCGTGGGGACATCACACACCAGTCTGTGAGCCGGAAGATGCAAACTGCGCTGAAAGCCGGCAAGGCCGGCTGAAGCAGTAGGTGACTTTCGAAAATGTGCAGACAGGCGGCGAACTTTTACCAGCAGATCAGACAGCTCTGGGTATGACTTTAGAAACCGCTGAACCACGAGGTTGAGCACATGGGCCACGCATGGAACATGTGTCAGCTGGCCTCGCCTCAAAGCCGCCACCAGGTTCCGGCCATTGTCACACACGACCTTTCCTGGCTTTAGGTTCAGAGGTGTGAGCCAGTGATCTGCCTGCTGTTTCAGAGCTGTCCACAGCTCTTCTGCATTGTGGGGTTTGTCACCTATGCAGATTAGCTTCAGCACAGCCTGTTGCCGCTTCGCCGAGGCAGTGCTGCAGTGCTTCCAGCTTGGGACTGGTGTGGAGGGTAAAGTGGATGAGGATGCGCAGGAGGAGGAGGAGGCTGAAGAGCATGACATTCCGGAGCTGTAGAGTGTGGGTGAAACACTGACTGAGGTAGGGCCTGCAAACCTTGGTGTGGGAAGGACGTTTTCCGTCCCTCGCTCAGACTGGGTCCCAGCTTCCACAATATTAACCCAGTGTGCCATCAACGAGATGTAGCGGCCTTGCCCACAAGCACTTGTCCACGTGTCTGTGGTTAGGTGGACTTTGGGTGAAACAGCGTTGTTCAGGGCACGTGTGATGTTTTGTGACACGTGGTTATGCAACGCGGGGACGGCACACCGGGAGAAATAGTGGCGGCTGGGGACCGAGTAACGTGGGACAGCTGCCGCCATCAGGTCGCGGAATGCTTCTGTCTCCACCAGCCTAAAAGGCAACATTTCCAGCGCAAGCAGTCGCGAAATGTTAGCATTTAGAACTGTGGCATGTGGGGTGTTGGCAGTGTATTTGCGCCTGCGTTCAAAGGTTTGCTGAATGGATAACTGAACGCTGCGCTGGGACAAGGACGTGCTTGATGATGGTGTTATTTCTGCGTAGGCAACTGCAGGTGCAGGACCGGAGGAGGCTTGTTCGCAGGCAGCATGGACAGGGGATTGGCTCGCATGCACAACCAGCGAAGACGTAGCAGTGACATTAGCAAGCACTGCTCCTCGACTCTGTTGTACTTCCCACAAAGTCGGGTGCTTGGCTGACATGTGCCTGATCATGCTGGTGGTGGTCAGGCTGCTAGTTTTGGTACCCCTGCTGATGCTGGCACGGCAGGTGTTGCAAATGGCCTTTTTAGAATCATCTGGATCCAACTTAAAAAACTGCCAGACTCGGGAAGACCTAACATTTGTACAGGCACCTTGTGTCGTGTTGTTGTTCCGGGGAACGGTTGCCTGACTTCTGCCTGGAGCCACCACCCTGCTTCTTACTGCCTGTTGGGATGCTACGCCTCCCTCCCCCTGTGCACTGCTGTCCTCGCTCTGCATATCCTCCTGCCAGGTTGGGTCAGTTACTGGATCATCCACCAGGTCGTCTTCCTCTTCCGCACCCTGCTCCTCCTCCTGACTTCCTGACAATTGTGTCTCATCATCGTCCACCCCTGGTTGAGACACGTTGCCAACTTCGTGAGAACGTGGCTGCTCAAATATTTGGCCATCTGTACATACGATCTCCTCATGACCCACTTCAACATGAGCTGGCGAGAGGCCAGAATGTGCGAATGGAAACGTGAACAGCTCTTCCGAGTGTCCAAGTGTGGGATCATTAATGTCCGAGGACGTGTACTCAGCCTTGTGGTAGGAAGGAGGATCAGGTTCTGAAATGTGCGGTGCAGTATCACGGCTACTGACACTTGACCGTGTGGAAGACAGAGTGTTTGTGGTGGTGCCAATCTGACTGGAAGCATTATCCGCTATCCAACTAACAACCTGTTGACACTGGTCTTGGTTCAAGAGCGGTGTACTGCTGCGGTCCCCAAGAATTTGGGACAGGACGTGCGAGCAACTAGATGTGGCCCTTTGTTGTGGCAAAATTAGAGCTTGCCCACGACCTCGGCCTCTGCCTGCACCACCATCACGTCCACTTCCTTGTTCCTTGCCAACGCCCTTGCGCATTTTGCAATGCTGTGCTGACGTGTATTCACTAGACTTGGGCGTTATATCCAAGTTTGTGCAAATCGTGCACCTGTACGCTGCCACCGACAGGCACACACGTGCGGTTTTTAAATGCAAGCACGGACGCACTAAGAACCTAACAGGTTTTAGGAGAAAAAATTAATGACGAGAACTCTGACACTATCAGCCACTGCTGACTGACGTGTATTATACACTACACTTGTGCGTTATATAATAGTTTGGTAAAAACGCACACAAGTGCACCTGTACGCTGCCACCGACAGGCACACACGTGCGGTTTTTAAATGCAAGCACGGACGCACTAAGAACCTAACAGGTTTTTAGGAGCGACAATTGCTGAGAAGTCTGACACTATCAGGACTGTTTTAGACTGTGTACACCAGCCCCAGATATGATGAAGGCTGGTATACGGTCACCACTAGGAATGGCTATATACCCTGCCTGCCTGCCTGCCTGCCTGCCTGTATACTGCTACAATAGTCCTGACAAGGACTCTTTTGGTCACTAGCCTGTATTCCAACCTGGCTATACCCTGCCTGTATACAGCAACAATAGTCCTGAGAAGGACTCTGCTACTGTACTCCGACCTGGCTATACCCTGCCTGCCTGTATACAACTAGAATAGTCCTGAGAAGGACTTTTGGTCACACTGTTTGCAGCCCTGCTACGGAAATAGCTATAAAGGGCCGCAAAGCTTTCCCTGAATCAGCGACACTCTCCCTGCACTGACTGTCTGGATGGCTGTGAGCAGAGCACAGCGCGCCGGCCGATATAAAGGCTCGGTCACGCTGTGCAGGCCGGCCAATCACTGCAATTCCACAACTAACAGGGCTGTGGCATTGCAGTGGTCTGCCAGCCAGTCCCTGCATGAGGGCTGGCTCTCAAAAGAGCGCCAACATGCAGGGATGAAGACCACGAGTACAGCACGAGTATCGCGAGATTACTCAGTCCCCGCCGAGCAGCCCGAGTACAGTGATACTCGTGCGAGTACCGAGTAGTAACAAGCATGCTCGCTCATCACTACACCAGAACCATCATCAGCACCAAGCATAGTGTCGTGATCAAATGCAATGTCAGGTCAGCCCCATACATGTATCACTTGAACATACAATTCCTACTACGTCTTTAACAATGGTAAGGAGATACTGGGAGTTGTTGCTATCAGTCATCATTCGACTGTGGACCAAACCACAGTACTGATGAGAATTAATCAGCTTCACATGCAGGTGCATTATAGGTGACATCTTCTCTAATCATTCCCGTCCCTTTTGACGTCCTGCAGTACAGACGCCGTGATGAGATTTCATCCACAGCTCATCTCTGCAGACGCACCTTTTCTCCATCTTCAGCAGCACTTCCAGACATGGTGCCCTTAAAACAAGAATATCATACCGTACAATAAAAAAAAATATCTTTCATGTTGGAACCTTGAAAAAGAATTGCTCCTTACTGTGTTTCCTGCACAAAATATCCCCCACACTGCCCCCCTCCATAATATAACACTCTCCATCATGTCTCCCCACACAGCCCTTCCCTATAATATCCCCTCAACACTGACATCTCAATGAAATCCCCCTCCCTTCAGTGTCCCTCACCATATTCTCTCCCAAGAGTGACTCTCACCCATAGTATCCCCCTCACACTGAGCCTCTCCATAATATCTCCCTCCCCACCCAATCCCTTTCCATAATGCCGCCCCACACTGAGCCACTCCATACTATCACCCCCCCATAGTGCCTCTCTTCATGAAGTCCCACACACAAAGCTCTTCTCCATAATATTTCCCCTACACTGAGCCTCTCCATATTATCACCTTCAATTATGCCCCTCTTCATAATGTCTTCCACACACAGCTCCTCTCAATAATGTCGCCCATACATTGAGGCTCTGTTTACTATTACTCCCCATACTGTCCCTCTGCATAATGTCCCCACATAGCTCCTCTCTATAATGTCCCCCCACACTGAGCCTCTCCATATTATCACCTTCAGTACTGCCCCTCTTTATAATGTCCCCCACACACAGCTCCTCTCCATAATGTCCCCCATACATTGAGGCTCTGTTTACTATTACTCCCCATTCTGTCCCTCTGCATAATGTCCCCACCTAGCTCCTCTCTATAATGTCCCCCCACACTGAGCCTCTCCATATTATCACCTTCAGTACTGCCCCTCTTTTTAATGTCCCCCACACACAGCTCCTCTTCATAATGTCCCCCATACATTGAGTCTCTGTTTACTATCACTCCCCATACTGCCCTTCTTCATAATGCCCCCCATACAGCTCCTCTCCATCATGTGCCCCACACACTAAGCATCTCCATATTATCACATCCCATACTGTCCATCTCCATAATATCCCTCCCTACACACTGATATGGACCCCCCCCCATGCCCCTCTCCAAAATATCCCCCAAACTGCCCCAATCCATAATATTCCTCTCACACTGCCCCTGTGCATGAAATCCCACTGCCCCTTGCTATACTGTTCTCCCTATGACAATCCCCCTCCCACATATTCTGGCTTATCAGTAACCCCCCAACTCTCTTCCTCCCCCTCCTGATAATCACACATTTATTCTTCAGCTCCTCCATGGAGTGCTTACCACAGCCAGCCATGTCAGACTCCTCTGCGGCGCCAGCATATAAGGCCGGAGAGTATTACTTCTGAGAGCTCACTGAAGGATTCTCCGTAAACTTATTCTGCAGCTCAGGCCATTCACTTTACTGAGAATTAGACCGTGGTCAAGGGTGGTTTCTGGATACGTTTTACCACTGGATTTTAGAGGCGGTAGGCCTTCAATATCAGCATATTTGCTCATATATTTGGATTATTAATTATGTATGTGCTGTGAGGTGCCGCCCTCGTAATGGCTACAGATATTGATATTCAGGGTGAAGTCACTACGAAATATTTAATTCAGAAGAACGTTGTAAATTTTAGAAATGGCCAATGAGCGCATGGTGCAGTTACACCCCAAAATTCACATATTTGGCAAATGGATGCGTCTGGAAAACTGGATGGTGCTGGTTTATTTATTATGTGAGGAGATTCGGTTTTGAAGGTTCGTCACTTTCACTCTATGCCTGTATTTGATGCAATGACGGTACATCAGGGTTCAGGGCCCAAATCTCCATTGTACCCCTAGAAACCAATCACAGCATAGCTTTCATTTTACCAGAACTGTTTAATAAATGGAAGCTGCATTCTGATTGGTTGCTATGGACAACAATGACAGGTTTTCCTTTGGACCTGCTAGGCCTCATTTACTGATCTAAGTATCCAAAAGAAAAAACTAACCTGTAAAATCTTGTATAGTGCCACAAGGGAACCGAGGGTGGGCCGGCAGCGTCTGAGGTCACTGATGTCATTCACAGATGGCCCCCTCTGATGTGGCCATACATTGTAAGACGTTGTGGCTGTGACTGGGGCTTGTGGCGTAACTAGAGTCTGATAGGCCCTGGTGCAAAATTTGGACCTGGGCCCCCAACATGTTGGTCACATGTATGGGCCCCTGTAGCATTCTTAATCTTATGAAGAAATACGAATTTACCTCCTATATCTCCATTATGTAGTAATGTCCACCATCCTGTACTAATGTCCTCCATCCTGGGCCACTTCCTTGTAAATATATCTCTCATCATGGTATATATGTCCCCATCTTGGTATATATGTCTTTATGCTGGACCTATCCTTGTATATACTGTATGTCCTCATCCTGGGACCCATCCTGGTATATATGTCCCCATCCTGGGCTCATCCTCATATGTATGATCTCCCATCCTAGTATATATGTCCCCACCCTGATATTTATGTTCTCATCCTGGTATATATGTCCCTATCCTGGGTCCCATCTTGGTAAATATGTCCCCATCCTGATCCCATCTGGGCATATATGTTTCTATTATGGTATATATGTCCCCATCCTATCCTAGTAAATATGTCCCTATCCTTGGCACATCCTTGTATATATGTCCTCATCCTGGGACCCATCCTGGTATATATGTCCCCATCCTGGGCTCATCCTTGTATGTATGATACCCCATCCTATTATATATGTCCCCATCCTGGTATATAAGTCCACATCCTGATATTTATGTTCCTTATTCTGGTATATATGTCCCCAACCTATAGCGCCACCTGGTGGAAAACAACAGAGTTAGCATTTTTATCTCGAAAACGGAACGAGATACAGAAAAGAAGTGAATTACAAAGTTGTAGGGCATCATCAATTCAATACGAATCGACACCTTGCATACAGAAATGCTATGATTAGAACGTGTAAATTGGGGAATTACCCTATTATGCAAATAAGTGTGCAACGTCATACCTGACAAAATACTGTAGACTGCTAATAGTACATACTATACAGTAAATGGGATTATTCAAAGGGTTGCCAACAGACCTCTGTTACGCTGTTTTCTCCAGCGCGACTCATCCGTGTTTAAGCCGACGGTTTTAATTTCCCATCCGTTGTAATTATTGGGGGGACATGTCTTTCCTCTCCATCCCCCTTGGTCACAATTCCCATTAGTGACCTTAGTGACGGTTAAGTGCTCCATTAGTCCGCGTCTCGCAACATCTCCGTTTTGGAGATTGCGACCATACGTACGTGTGTTTTACATGTTCTAATCATAGCATTTCTGTAGGCAAGGTGTCGATTCGTATTAAATTGATGATGGCCTACAACTTTGTAATTCACTTTTTTTCTCTATCTCGTTCCGTTTTCAAGATAAAAATGCTAACTCCGTTGTTTTCCACCAGGTGGCGCTATAGGTGGTTTCATTGCGTAGCGCATGGCTACTTTACTATACCCAGACACTACTTCTATGCCTATAGCTGCCGCCGTTCTCAAGTTAATGGCGGTGGACATGGTATGGGTGGACACACTGTATATGTCCCCATCCTGATCACATCTGGGCATATATGTTTCTATTATGGTATATATGTCCCCATCCTGGTATATATGGTACTATCCTGGGCCCATCCATGTATATATGTCCTCATCCTGGGACCCATTCTGGTATATAAGTTTCTATTATGGTATATATCCCCATCCTGGTATATATGTCCCTATCCTGGGTCCATCCATGTATATATGTCCTCATCCTGGGACCCATCCTGGTATATATGTCCCCATCTTGGACCCATCCTTGTATGTATGATCCCCCATCCTGGGCCCCTTCCTGGTATATATGTCCCCATCCTGGGATATATGTCCTTATCCTGGGCCCCATCCTGGTATATACAGTCCCTGTTCTGTCTCCAGTGCATAAAAAAACAAAAAACATTCTACTCACCTGCCCTCCTTCCCCACATCGCACTGCGTCCTCTTCTGTAACCAGAGCGCAATAGCCGTCAGCTGACATCAGAGCGCGGCCCCAGTCACAGTAACGCCGACATCAGATGCCGGCCACTTTGTGCCACAATGCATTTCAGCTGTATATGCGCCCATGGATGCAATGGTGCGCACTGCTGCTCTCTGTTATCTGCCAATACACACACACATGCGGCCAATTAAAAAAAGAACTTCAAATTAATGCAGAAACGCTTCTGAAAATCGGCACCAAACATTTGCTTCAAACACTTGATGCACTTTCTATAAACATTTTTTTTTTTATTATTCACACATTTTGATGTACATTTTTCTCCTTTTTTCGAGTTAGGGGGAAATGCCTAGAAAAAATAGTATTTATATATATTTTAAGCAAAAGACCCAAAAAAGCCCCCATTTTATGTTTATTAACTATTTCTCATCCATTGACATGACTCAAAAGGGTTGGGTTCGTATAAAAAATGGTATTTAAATAACTAATTGGGAAATTTTGATTTGGACTCTCCTCTATTATCCCGAGCAAAGAGCAGCCATAAAGAGCATCACTTGCCATGGAGGACTTGCCTATCCTTTTATGCATTACTCAGTCTATTGATTTCAATGGTTTTTTCACTCTATCGAATAATGAACAAAATCGTGGCTTTTATTAAAACCATTGGCTAAACGTTACAAGACACGTCCGGTCGTCTTCCGGGCATCTTTTGAACTTTCCCATTAACTTGTATTGTTAAGGACAAGTGTCTATTGAGTGGAAAACACCAGAAGGAAGGACCGGTCACATCTTAGAACCGCTTGTTTGTTTTTTTTGTTTTTTTTTTTAGAAACCTTATCATTCTTTTGAATGTTTTTGACAGCTTTTTCAGGCGTTTTCCACAGCGGAATCCACCTAAAAAAAAGGCATTGTGTGCACACAGCCTTAGGGCTAATCCAACAGGGATGCACCTAAGTAACAAAAGACTACACATGTGCAAAACAATGTCATTGAAATCTTTTGTTAGTGTAGCTTTAAGTAATGCACCTGCTATGTGACTAAACGACCCCCCAAGGTGCATACATCAGCCCTAAACCTTACGGTGGTCTGCTGCAGATCTAGTGTAATTATGACGTATAATTGTCACGAGTGTGTCATGGCCTGATGTGATCTCCGGGGGATCTGAGATTAGACGATCACAACGTATAGTTGTTTACCCTGAGTTGGAGCCTATTTATTTCCATCCAGCATTTAAGGGATTAAGGTTCCTTTCTATCCTCCAGTGATCTAACAGGTAGTTGTAACCACAGCTGTAGCCATTCCTTTCTGCTATAAGTATTCGCTCCTCACTCCTTCCTTTGCCGGCTATAGTTCATACTATTCTGACCACTTTGAAGAAGCCAGTGTCTGGAGAAGCTTAAGGCTACTTTACACACTGGGATATCGGTCCCGATATCGCTAGTGTGGGTACCCGCCCCCATCTGTTGCGCGACACGGGCAAATCGCTGCCCGTGGCGCACAACATCGCCCAGAGCCGTCACACATACTTACCTGTCTGGCGACGTCGCTGTGACCGGCGAACCGCCTCCTTTCTAAGGGGGCGGTCCGTGCGGCGTCACAGCGACGTCACTGAGCGGCCGCCCAATAGCAGCGGAGGGGCGGAGATGAGCGGGACGTAACATCCCGCCCACCTCCTTCCTTCTGCATAGCGGCCGGGAGGCAGGTAAGGAGAGCTTCTTTGTTCCTGCGGCGTCACACATAGCGATGTGTGCTGCCGCAGGAGCGACGAAATACATTGTTACTGCTGCAGTAACGATAATCGAGAATGGACCCCCATGTCACCGATGAGCGATTTTGCACGTTTTTGCAACGATGCAAAATCGCTCATCGGTGTCACACGCAGCAACATCGCTAATGCGGCCGGATGTGCGTCACAAATTCCGTGACCCCAACGACTCCGCATTAGCGATGTCGCAGCGTGTAAAGCCCCCTTTAGGTGTCGCTTCTATTGCAGCTGAGAAGTTCCTGCTGGAGAAGCTGTGGAGTGTTATTTGTTGTGTCTTACCTTCCTCATGTTGTCTTATTGCAGTGGCGAGATTAGTGTCTTGCTGGCCTTCACTAGTCAGGGTGAGTTCAAAGCCAGCGAGAACCTAGGCATGTGATGGCGCAAGGAGGAAAGGACCCATCTAGAGACATTACGGAGTGCAGGGATCAACCTCAGGTGAGTGGTAGGAGGTAACCCCGCTCCCCTCTCCCTGGTGAGAATTTCCCCTTTTGCGTTGCGTTGAGTCATCTCACTCCCGGCGTGACAATGATCAATCCGTAGAAATCGCCCTATCTCCAAATAAATCTTGGTTTATTGATCAAAGCTTAATAAATCATAATGGGATATGGAAGTGATAATGTGTCCAGCTGGACCGGAGGGTACATATGGTATCTCTTATACTACAATGTATCAACCTGCCGCTGATACAGAACTTCCTTATTAAATGTGACAGAGACGGAGACTTTAATGTGTAATATTCCAGGTTTGGGTCGGATAGTTTATCTGTGACGCATCTGCGGAAGGGAAGGACTCATGACATCAGCGTAATTACATAATGGTTGGTTACTTCTTCGCGGCTCTCGGCTGACACCAGTTGTAAACTTTTCACTCTCATGTCACGAGACTATCATCGAACGTCTATAATGAGTTCTTCTGAAAGAGCAAAGAGGGAATTGATTCCAGCAGTGCAGAGTTGTATCAATGTAATCGCTTCCAGACCGGGGAGATCATTGAGGCTGGAATGTTTGATTTTGCGATGGAAAGTTTCTGTAATGGGCAAAACATTATATATATAACGGGAAGATGATGGGAGTCAATAACATCAGATGTAGAGATTAGGGGTACATTTGGCTGAGAGGTGACCGACCAGTCCAGTATCTGATCTCTCGAGTCATAAAAATGCCATATAGGAAGGCAGAGACACAGCTAGGCTATTTATTTTACCAATTCCGTTTTTCATAGGAAACCATTTTATTACATGCTGTCATGGTTTTGATCCGTGGTGCTCTGCTCTCCAGCAAAGCCGGTGTTCTGTTTTATATTTTGCACTGGTGGATGGGTGGTTTCCCATCCTCGGTTCCTGCGCTGGTGTCGGGAGGGGCCTCTCTCCAGGCGCCTTGTTCTGGGTGATTGCTCTGCCTCATTAGGGAGCAACCTCATCCGGAACGCCCAAGTCGTAGTTCCTGCCTACAGTAAGTGCTCTGGCTCCCATTAGTGCTCTGATCTTGTCCTCCAACCCTGGACCTATTATTAACCCTCTCCTTCGGTGTCCATGACATTGTTCCCCGACTCCTGACCTCCAGATTGTACCCTGACCTCAGCTTCGCTTTGCCCCAATGTATCTTATGTGACTTCCTGGCTTCTGACCTCCAGCTTGTATCCTGACCTCGGTTCCACTTCCCCACAGTGTACCGTACGTGACTTCCTGGCTTCTGACCTCCGGCTTGTATCCTGACCTCGGTTCCACTTCCCCACAGTGTACCGTATGTGGCTTCCTGGCTTCTGACCTCCGGCTTGTATCCTGACCTCGGTTCCACTTCCCCACAGTGTACCATACGTGACTTCCTGGCTTCTGACCTCCAGCTTGTGCTCTGTTCTCGGCTTTGCTTCATCCCTGTGTTTCATAGGTGACCTCCTGGCACCTAACCTAGGTTTATTTGACTTTCCCATCACTAGTTGTGTGACGCCCTGGCCTATCAGGTCGTCACAGGGTATTGTGCAATCTGCTATTCTGTGCAATATCCATCTCCTCCTTGATTACGGGTCCCTAACCATTGGTGTTGCCAAAGACCAGCTAATCAAAATCCTAGGAACACTTTGCACCACACCCACCAGACACACCAGTGGACGGCTTGAGTGGAATAGGGTCGCCCACTTGGGGGGTTGGTTAAGGGGAGATCAGGAGTGTCAGAAGTAGTTCAGTTGAAGTTGGAGTTGAAAGTGAGAGGCGGTTAGGAGTTGGGCTCCTTGGAAGTACTACGTAGCAGACGTTGGTCTGGGCCTGGTAGGAGCTGGACCCCCGGTCGCAGGGGATCGTGACAAGGGGCACGGCATTGTCGTGGAGGACAGCCGGCAGCCTTGTACCATCACTGGGCTGGGACCAGGGCACGACGGGGTACGTGGACCCTAGGTCAGGGAGTAGCTTTAGGCAACCTGACAATTTACCCGACAAGAATGAAGCCTTCAAGATCCGCTCTCCACCCGCTCCAAAATCGGGGTACTGGTGCAACGAGAGGGATAGGACTTTCCACAAATACGGTCCCAAGCGTAAACCCTGAGAGCAAGCTCCCTCAGTTAGCCACACTGGGGAGCGGGACCCGACTAGTTTTAGGCTACAGGGACCGACCAGAAAGAAACAAGGTGCACGGGAAAAGGTCACAGATCAACAGGCAACACCAACAGAAACAGGACCCAAACGTGCTCCCCCTCAGCGGCAGCGGTGTCGAGAACTTTGGTTTACTACAGTTGTCCGTGTCAGCGTTATTGGACTGAGTGAGTACGCAAGTGACCCTTACCTCCCCAGCGGCACCTCCCTGTCACCACCACCGAGTCCCGGGGCATCCACCTATCCATGGAGGGGTTAACACCTGGCTGCCCACTCCATCGCCACCAGGTACTCCCAGCCGCAGCGGTGGTACTCTATCTTACCACACACCACGGGTGGTGTCACAAGCTCTCAATATACCATACCCCCTGTAAATACCCCCCTTCATTCAAGTGGCTGTGAGACCCCTGGGTCCAGACGCTCCTCGAGCCACCGCGGATCCAGATCAGAGCAGCTAGGCTGCTGACACGGGGGCGGTACAGTTGCATCTGTTGACACCTAGTGATAGTTCGTCACACATATCATGCACTTAGAGCAGAAAAATATGCGGCACTCACCACTGGTTCTGTTTAAATATAGTATCATATTAGAACATCATGTGCAGGATGTGGAATGAAAGGAGCAACAGTTGTTTCGCCTGTCACCGTGCTTCTTCAGGTGTACAAAAACTTTGAAAGGAAGTCTGCTTATATAGCGGATCTAGTAATCAATACAACACAGGTGCAAAAACTGAAAATAAACATGCAGAAAAAATACCATTACAAATAATCACATTCATATATGTATAAACTGCAAAATAAGACAATCAAAACACCATTACTCATATTTACAAGAGAAAAGGACTACAATTGTGACGTTCAATTAATCCTAAAAGTCCAAGAGATTCCATTTTTTTTTTTAAAAAGGAGAAAATTTTGTTTACGAAGTGAGTTTGTCGATTCCCCCTTGTTATGAACAGTGGAGGAGGAGGTCACGCAGACGTCCCACCCCTGTTTGTCAATCTGTGATGAAACCACACCTCGGAGCCTCACCCTGACATCTCTAATACGTCGGTGCCACACAAAATGACCTTGTCACTCTGGTCAACATGCTACGTTCTGCGTCCCCAAGGGGTACGTAAGGTCAGCTTGGTGCAGTGATACACTGACATGCCTTTTCCACATGGGCACAGGGAGGGTGACAGTGTAGGCCATGCAACCTCTGGTGTAACACACAACTCGCTCACAACCTGACAGGCTGACAGACCCTTTTCACTAGTCCCAGTAAAACAAGAGGCGTTGTGGAGCCACTGGTTTGCTTGGGACTCCCCAAACGTTTACTGGATGTGACCTCACTGAGAAGAACCCCTCCAAAATGTCCACCTTGGTTTTTAATAACCCATGTACCTCCCATATACCTCCCTACTGGTGACTTATGAAAGGGCTGGACATGGGATAGGCCTTCAGATTCCAAAAAAAATTATGAAATGGTAGCTTTCCTCATCTCTGTCTCTGAGTGTTCCATGCAGAAGATATTACTATCATGTTTCCTATTATGATTTTATCTAGCCATAGCTAGGAAACATGATGGGTCTATTGTCTTCCTCGGCTAGTAATTCATTATGGGCTGATACGGACATCCCACAATTAAGGCAAAATATGTATGATGTGCGTCCCGCTGTCCTGAGGCCAAAAATATGCCTGCCATATTTGTGGGAGCTACGTACACCCCCAATTTTGTAACTTTTATCCTGGAGCCAGGCTGTTCTCAGGCTCCCTTTGAAGCTCCTCTGAAACTAGCAATCGCCCGCCCACTTCCCTAGCTGAATAAGTTTTGCCACCAGGGGGTCTACTATTGTCAGGATGCTTCTTCCTTTCTTTGGCTAACTTTGTCACTTACCATTTGATTTCTACCCTGTCTTGGTGACCTCTGGATACAGGTCAGGATGTGTAAAAATATGTATGATTGGCATGTCTGAATATCCCATATTCCTCACACCCCCCGAAGCAGATGTTAATTACTTTGTTTCTTATTTGTTCCTAAATTTCTTTGGAACGCGGCATGATCTATAGCTTTTGATTATCTTTTGGTCTACTTCACTTTGTCAGGCAGGTCCTATTTAAGTGATTTCTTGATTGAGAACAGGTGTTGCAGAAATCAGGCCTGGGTGTGGCTAGGACGTAATTGCCCTTTGGTAAACTTTTACTTAACCAATCAGATCTTGTTGTACATGGAGATCTCCCTTTTACTAGTATATTTTTTTAATTCTTTTAAACGTGATAAAAAGAATTTTTAATGGCAATATCTTCTAGAAGTGGATCACTTTCTATCATATGCCTATTTCTTGTGATAGCCATTTTTATGATGTGACATGTCGGACTATATTGGAAAGTCTCCAGATTGAGGCTCTCCAACATCTCAATCTGCGCATGCGCCGCCTCCGACACTATTTTCTTGAAGTCCATGGCGTCCTTCATCGGGAGAGCCATGGTGTCTGCCTCGCGCCGCGACACCCCCTCCTCCATGCATTGTCCCACTTTTACCGCCACCCGCTTTCTGTGCCACTGTAACCTACATTCAGCCTCCAAGACAGACCATAAGACTACAAGAGCGACCCCCGGTTTAACATTGAAAATATTTTTTTTCCTATTTTCCTCTTCTAAATTTGGGTTGTGTCTTATGGTCTGGAGCGTCTTATGGTCCGAAAAATACGGAAATTGATTGTGATGACATTTATATCCTTTTAAAAAACTGTCATTGATGATATTTGTTTGTCATTACCCTGTTGCACTAACCTCTCAACTTATTCTTTGGATCGTACAATAGAATTACTATCATCTCTATTGATCCGATGTAATCTCAACCATATGGCAAAGATTTTTTTTATATTAAAAGGATAAATCTATTAAACCACAATAAAGTGTTATACTGTATATAACTGGGCATTCAAAAAGTCGATCGATTTTAATTATAGTTTGCTGGTAAATTTCATATTAACTTGATTATTATTGATGAAGTCAACAAATATATGAAATAATTGAGGTGTTTCTTCCCATACGATAAAAATATTGTCTATGTAATGCAAAAAAAGGTTTGATTTTAGAACCAAAAGGGGTGTGTTACAGAGGGGCTGTGTGGGGGGAGAGGGATATTATGGAGAGTGTCAGTGTGGGGAGGGACAGTATGGAGAGGGGCAGTGTTGGGAGAATATTATGGAGAGGGGCTGTGTGAGGGGACATCATTGAGCGAGTTGTATAATGGAGTGGGGCTGTGTGAGGGGACATTATAGAAAGAGTTATATTATGGAGAGGGGCAGCAGTGTAGGGGATATTTTGTGCAGGAAGCCCAGTGAGAGGTAATTATTTCCTTAGGGTTGCAACATGGGAGATATATATATATATAATATAATGCTACTTTTATTTTTAAGGGTATGTGTCGTGATGTTCTGCTGTAGACGGAGGAGGAGGAAATCTGCAGGGACCAGCTCTGGGCATGAAATCTCATCATGGCATCTGTACTACAAGGAGACAAAAAGGATGGAAACTACTTCAATTCAGGCATGTCATCAATCTATAAAGTAACTGGATGTAAAGGTTTAGTTGGGATATTGACTACGTCTCAACAGTACTGTGGTTCCTGTATGGTGCACATTCTGATGGTGGCTGGTATCAACAACTCCCAGCATGTCCTTCCTGGGGCTGACCTGACATTATATTTGATTGCTGCACTATGCTTGGTTCTGTACACATGTAGTAACAGTGGTTCTTGTGCTGAATTCATATACTGATGGTGGTTCTGGTGCTGTATTTATGTACTGACATTGGTTCTGGGGATGCATTGAAATAGTGACCGTGGTTCTGATGCTGCATTCTTTTATTGATGGTAGTTCTACCGCTGCATGCATGTACTAATGGTGGTTCTGGTGCTGCATTCAGGTATTGACGGTGATTCTGTTGCTGCATTCTTGTACTGATCGTTGTTCATACGCTGCATTCAGGTTCTGACAGTGGTTCTGGTGATGCATTTGTGACGCCCTGGACTAGCCAGGCAGTCACAGGTAGTCCCTTGCACAAACACCCGTCCCCTAAAAAGGTGTTATCAGCCACCCTTAAAACCCTAGTCACCTCCCTCAGGGTTTGATGTCCACACCAGGGGCGGAGCCATTCAGTTGGCCACACCCACCGAGGAGTTCACAGGCCCTGAGGCAGGAAAAAACAGTTAGATGAGTTGGAGTTGAGGAGAGGAGTGAAGGTCAAGTGCAGAGGCAGACCTGTGCCCAGGTCTGCCGTAGTCTAACTCCAGGTGTCTGGGTCGGAGCCCAGTCACCTCTGGCTAGGAGGCATATGGTGGCCACAGCCTGCAGGAGCCGGGGAGACGGCTCGGTGGAACCGTAAGGGACCGGGACAGGGTAGTGGCCCGCCGGAACCGAACCGGGGATCCGACTGGAAGCCGGAGCACAAGTGAGGGTACTCAGATCCTGAAACATGGTCCCGAAACTACTGGACCCCGTCAATTAACTGATTGAGGTCTGGAGTTTAGGTCCTTTCCCACCCAAGTCCCGACTGAAGACAACAGCCCACCAAAAAGGGATAAAAGCCACCGCATAGGCAAAGAGATCCAAAGGGCCAGCGTCTGCGGGCAAATGGACTCTCCCAACATACAACGCCGGGGAGCGGGACTCCCGTTGCTGAAGCACGGGCTGTCCACAGCTACAAAGAAGGTGCAGGAGAAAGGCGGAGACCACCAACCCGACTAGGGGACCTGAGGCAGCCGGCTGCGGGCACCGACCACCATCTTTCTTGGTTTACCAGAGACTCTTGTGCATCTGTAATAGTGAGTACCACTGTGCCCTCGGGCCGCGCACCGCCAAGCACCACTACACCATACTCATCGGGTCCCGGGGCCATCACCCCTGCCCACGGAGGGGTTAACACCAAATCTGCACAACATCTCCCCCGGGGTGCCTAGTAAACAGCAGCGGTGGTGCCTACATTCACCACAACCCGTGGGTGGCGTCATGAACTCTAAGAAAAACCATAGGCTCGGCCGTGACCCTAAACCCCCTTCAAAGCGCCAGCCTCTTGCAGAGCGAAGTGACCCCCAGTCCAGAGGCGCTGGAGCCACCGACAAATGAGCCCGATCCCGAGCGGCTCGGCTGCAGCCGAGCACAGGGCGGTACACGTTCATGTACTGATGGTAATTCTGGTGCTTCACTCATGTACTGACAGTGGTTCTGATCTTCTACACATGTAGCAATCCATAACATGCTTCATGGCTATGTTAAAACTTATTCTGAAATGTATAAGTTTTAAGTCTTTTTATGAGGATGATTTAGTGAGTTTCTGGTACAAAAAACTGAATTTAAGTTCGTATGTGTTCACACTGATTTTTTTTGGATTCAGAAACGGAACAGAATCTTTCCAAATCTATTTCAGATACTTAAAACTTGCTACCTGTGATGTATTAATGTACTGATGGTGGTACTGATAATAGATTCATGCAAGTAACCCTTTTAATGTTTTTTGTAGGGCTTGGGATTGATTCCGTATGACAATGTGGCCCTTGGACCAAAGAAATGTTGTGCACTCCTGCTTTAGATGTTCCCTGATCTCATAGGACCGTCTATAAGAAGAGTTAAAATTTATCACCCGTTGATCACATGATCGGACACAATAGATGCAGTGGTAATAAACTGCTTTGATTTTCTCCCCCAGGGACATGGCCAGCTCCTTCTCCATTGTATTTCTGAGTTATTGCCCAATATACAACTCTAGGTGGGTTGTTACGTTTGGGTCAGGAGACCCGCCGCCGGTCCATGGATGTGCGAATACAACATAAATCAGATGGGGTTTTTTCGCCAAGACCAATCCTCATTTCATTTTGGGACGTTCATTATGGAAATCCTGAAATCTTAGAAGACGTTGAACAATCCGGCTCTGGAAACATTCGTTAGGCACATCCTCATTCTCCCTGATTCTCAGCTCAGAGGATGTGTCCTTGTCCTATTAGCCCTGCTTTTTTTTCCCCTGGCAAAGCCTAAGGCCACATTCAATCACCCTGAAGTAGAAGGTCACTGTAGCCTTCACCGCGGCCCTCGTATTGAGTGCTCGGCATTCCACCGACTCTGGCACAAGGATCATCACTTTGTTCTTCCTTTCGGAACAATTTCTCAGATTGTTAAAAACTTTCGCAGTACAAGAATTCTCTTACATCACATTGTACGTGATATGGAGATTGTCATCTCAGCTCCATTATGTCTGGGTGTTGCCCCCATAACATTTCCAGTCGGGGACCAGTGATTGCTGTAGATGGCACTAAGGGAGTACTGTCACTGCTGGTCAGAGAAGCATTATAGTTGGCACTATCATGCCCCTCTCCTTTATGTACTGCCTTTCCCCAGCTACCTTTGCTGTTGATAGAACTCACTCTACTCGGGCCATCCTAGTGGAAGGAACTTCTTGGGTACCGTCCTGTGCCCATTCATCTGTTGTGTTGGAGTCTGTCTGCAGCTGTGGATTTTGGTGTTTGTATCTTTCTGTTGATCCTCCTGTCTGTCTTTCCTTCCCTTCCATGTTTATTAGTGCAGCGGTGGGACTAGTGTCTCCTGCCGGCCATCTCACTAGCCAGCAGGGCTAGTGAGGGTTTAGGTATCCAGCTCGGCGATAGGTTGAAACACCCCATATAGTGTCGATATGGAGCTCAGGTACAGCTTGAGGTGAGTTCAGGGGGTGTGCCCTCAACCCTGCTCTCTAGCAGCAGGGTCCACAATTGTTAAGGTGTCCTCCTTTGTTTGTGGTGTTTTTTGTAGTACGTCAGACATCTATTGGTCTGAATGCGTGTGTCACGTGGTGCCTATGGACTTCTCCTACTCTGTATGTGACAGGTAGATAGCACAGATGAGGGCTCTGCCTGCTGTGACATAGAATCGATGAGAGCACTGTGGGATAGCACAGGTCAGAGCACTGATCATTTCACTGATGGGAACTCTGCAGAATATGATTGACATGGAATAGCACTAATGGGAGCACTGCAACATGGCACTGAAGGGAGCTCTGTGACAGGGTACTGATTGGAGCACTAAAAACTATCACTGATGGAAGCTCTGTGACGAAGCACTGATGGAAGCTCTGTGACATGGCACTGATGGAAGCACTGATGGAAGCTCTGTGACGGAGCACTGATGGAATCACTGTGACGAAGCACTGATGGAAGCACTGTGACATGGCACTGATGGAAGCTCTGTGACGAAGCACTGATGGAAGCACTGTGACGAAGCACTGATGGGAGCACTGTGACGAAGCACTGATGGGAGCACTGTGACGAAGCACTGATGGAAGCTCTGTGACGAAGCACTGATGGAAGCTCTGTGACGGAGCACTGATGGAAGCTCTGTGACGAAGCACTGATGGGAGCACTGTGACGAAGCACTGATGGAAGCTCTGTGACGAAGCACTGATGGAAGCTCTGTGACGAAGCACTGATGGAAGCTCTGTGACGAAGCACTGATGGGAGCACTGTGACGAAGCACTGATGGAAGCTCTGTGACATGGCACTGATGGAAGCTCTGTGACAAAGCACTGATGGAAGCACTGTGACGAAGCACTGATGGAAGCTCTGTGACATGGCACTGATGGAAGCTCTGTGACGAAGCACTGATGGAAGCACTGTGACGAAGCACTGATGGAAGCACTGATTGAAGCTCTGTGACGAAGCACTGATGGAAGCTCTGTGACGAAGCACTGATGGAAGCACTGTGACGAAGCACTGATGGAAGCTCTGTGACGAAGCACTGATGGAAGCTCTGTGACGAAGCACTGATGGAAGCTCTGTGACGAAGCACTGATGGAAGCTCTGTGACGAAGCACTGATGGAAGCTCTGTGACGAAGCACTGATGGAAGCTCTGTGACGAAGCACTGATGGAAGCTCTGTGACAAAGCACTGATGGAAGCTCTGTGACGAAGCACTGATGGAAGCTCTGTGACGAAGCACTGATGGAAGCACTGATTGAAGCTCTGTGACGAAGCACTGATGGAAGCTCTGTGACGAAGCACTGATGGAAGCACTGTGACGAAGCACTGATGGAAGCTCTGTGACGAAGCACTGATGGAAGCTCTGTGACGAAGCACTGATGGAAGCTCTGTGACGAAGCACTGATGGAAGCTCTGTGACGAAGCACTGATGGAAGCTCTGTGACGAAGCACTGATGGAAGCTCTGTGACGAAGCACTCATGGAAGCACTGATGGAAGCTCTGTGACGAAGCACTGATGGAAGCTCTGTGACGAAGCACTGATGGAAGCTCTGTGACAAAGCACTGATGGAAGCTCTGTGACGAAGCACTGATGGAAGCTCTGTGACGAAGCACTGATGGAAGCACTGATGGAAGCTCTGTGACGAAGCACTGATGAAAGCACTGATGGAAGCTCTGTGACGAAGCACTGATGGAAGCTCTGTGACGAATCACTGATGGAAGCTCTGTGACGAAGCACTGATGGAAGCTCTGATGGAAGCTCTGTGACGAAGCACTGATGGAAGCACTGATGGAAGCTCTGTGACGAAGCACTGATGAAAGCACTGATGGAAGCTCTGTGACGAAGCACTGATGGAAGCTCTGTGACGAAGCACTGATGGAAGCTCTGATGGAAGCTCTGTGACGAAGCACTGATGGAAGCACTGATGGAAGCTCTGTGACGAAGCACTGATGAAAGCACTGATGGAAGCTCTGTGACGAAGCACTGATGGAAGCTCTGTGACGAATCACTGATGGAAGCTCTGTGACGAAGCACTGATGGAAGCTCTGTGACGAATCACTGATGGAAGCTCTGTGACGAAGCACTGATGGAAGCTCTGTGACGAAGCACTGATGGAAGCTCTGTGACGAAGCACTGATGGAAGCTCTGTGACGAGTCACTGATGGAAGCTCTGTGACGAAGCACTGATGGAAGCTCTGTGACATGGCACTGATGGAAGCTCTGTGACGAAGCACTGATGGAAGCTCTGTGATGAAGCACTGATGGAAGCTCTGTGACATGGCACTGATGGGAGCACTGTGACATGGCACTGATGGGAGCACTGTGACATGGCACTGATGGGAGCACTGTGACATGG
This sequence comes from Anomaloglossus baeobatrachus, assembly GCF_048569485.1. Lineage (NCBI taxonomy): Eukaryota > Metazoa > Chordata > Amphibia > Anura > Aromobatidae > Anomaloglossus > Anomaloglossus baeobatrachus. The sequence continues at coordinate 942,257,025 of NC_134353.1, forward strand.
CACTGATGGGAGCACTGTGACATGGCACTGATGGGAGAACTGTGAGATAATACTGATTGGAGCTCTGTTGGATAACACTGATGGGTCACTCCAACATAATACTGATGGGAGCACAGTGGCATAATACTGATGGGGGACCGTGACATAATACTGATGGGGCACTGTGACATAATACTGATGGGTCACTGTGACATAATACTGATGGGGCACTGTGGCATAACACTGATGGGGCACCGTGACATAATACTGATGGGGCACTGTGGCATAATACTGATGGGGCACCGTGACAGGGCACTGATGTTAGCAGTTATATGATCTCACTCACTCATATTAGTGTTTCATTGTGATAAAGGAGCTGTGGCTAAAATAGTCCAAGTCAGCAACATATCAGCGGATAGTAAGATTGGGCGGGTGGGATTTAATTTTGTACTTGTTTCTTTTCAGAAGTGTAAACAAGTATTTGGTTGACAGGTAACTACTGTGTTTTCCCAAAAATAAGCCCTAGCAGGATTTTTTAGCCTTTCTGCTTAAAATATAAGCTCTACTCCAAATAAGCCCTTGTTGCTGCTCATCACACTAATCGTATCCTGCAATAAGGCTTGAGCAGTCCTTTCAGGATATGTAACTTTTATTGATGTACATTGCTGTAAGCTCCAGAAGTTTATAGTCACATACCGGCTAGTTAATGAAATGAATATTCACCCCTCTTCCCGCCCATAATCCCGCCCATCCCTCTGCTGGCATGAGATATTGGAACTTGTGTTAATGAAATAATGAATATTCACCCACTTATCCGCCCACCCCTCTGCCGATGTTAGTGATTGGAACTTGTATTGATGAAATTATGAATATTATTCCCCGCTTTCCTGCCCACCTCTTTGCCAAAATCAGTGATTCGCTCAGATTGTCATGTTACTGCCTAAGGATCGCCGAACAATGTTCACAATGACCGGCGGCTCTTCTGACCCAAACATATCAGCTGCATAGAAATACACGCTGACAAGCTCGGGTCAGGAGAGCCCCCGGCCAGTGCGAGCATTGCGCTGTGATCCTCGGGCAGTAATACGGCAGTCTGTGTGAATCACTGATGCCGTTCACAGGAGTGAGCGGGTAAAGGTGGTGAATATTCATTATTTCATTAGCACAAGTTACAATTAATGACATCAGCAGAGGAGTGGGTGGGGGAACAGGGTGAATATTCATTAGTACAAGTTCCAATCACTGATGCCGGCAGAGGGGTGGGCAGGATTATGGGTGGGGGAAGGAGTGAATATTCATTTTTCATTTACAGGAGACCCAAACACTGACACCAATACATAATAGAAGACATCCCCCAAAAATAAGCCCTAGTGCATATTTTGGAGCCAAAAGTAGTATAAAATGCAGTCTTATTTTTGGGGAAACATGGGTACTTTGCATGGCTAGCTAAACACTTGAAAGACTCTTTGTCTGGCAGGTATAATGGGTAATAATGTTTGGTGGTAATATAGGGGTAACTGTGCAATTTTTCCACAAGTACCAAAAATGTTTGCCCCAATTTTTCCTTAAAGTGAATCCATCAGTAAGTTCAACCCTCCTAAACTGTCTACATGGTGTCACACTCGGACAAGGGGATGTCTGCCGCACAACGCAACACAGATGTTATAACGGGGATGGAAAGGGTAGGAAGGCCCTTATGGTAGGGAGAAGGGAGACGGGTCACCATCTGACACACTAACGTGAGTCTGCACTCTGAGCTCCCTAACGTCTAAGCGAGTCCTTCCCCGTGCTGCCGTTATGTGACTAGTTCCCAGGTGTTCCTCAACTTACCCTGGCTAGTGAGTGCACTAGAGGTCACCGCTGCAGTTATAAAACATCAGGAAAGGAAGACAGACAGGGGGACATAGACAAAAGGATGTGTACCAAACTGCTGAAGCCAAGCACCAGGGCTGCAGGAGACAAGAGATCAGCATCTTTACTGCTGCAGCCTAACACCAGGGCTGCAAGAGACAAGAGATCAAAAACTTCACTGCTGTAGCCTAACACCAGGGCTCCAGGAGACAAGAGATCGGCATCTTCACTGCTGCAACCTAACACCAGGGCTCCAGTAGACAAGAGATCGGCATCTTCACTGCTGCAACCTAACACCAGGGCTGCAGGAGACAAGAACAACTTCACTGCTGCAGCCTAACACGAGGGCTGCAGGAGACAAGAGCAACTTCACTGCTGCAGCCTAACACGAGGGCTGCAGGAGACAAGAAATCAACAACTTCACTGCTGCAGCCTAACACCAGGGCTGCAGAGACCAGAGATCAACAATTTCACTGCTGCAGCCTAACACCAGGGCTGCAGAGACCAGAGATCAACAACTTCACTGCTGCAGCCTAACACCAGGGCTGCAGAGACCAGAGATCAACAACTTCACTGCCGCAGCCTCGCACCAGGGCTCCAAGAGACAAAAGATTATCATCTTCACTGCTACAGCCTAACACCAGGGCTGCAGGAGACAAGAGAAACTTCAGTGCTGCAGCCTAACACCAGGGCTGCAGGAGACAAGAGATTAACAACTTCACTGCTGCAGCCTAACACCAGGGCTCTAGGAGACAAGAGATCAACAACTTCACTGCTGCAGCCTAACACCAGGGCTGCAGGAGATAAGAGCAGCTGCACTGCTGCAGCCTAACACCAGGCCTCCAGGAGACGAGATCACCATCTTAACTGCTGCAACCTAACACCAAGGCTGCAGGAAACAAGAGCAACTTCACTGCTGCAGCCTAACACCAGGGCTCTAGGAGACAAGAGATCAACAACTTCACTGCTGCAGCCTAACACCAGGTCTGCAGGAGATAAGAGATCAGCATCTTCACTGCTGCAGCCTAACACCAGGGCTGCAGGAGATAAGAGCAGCTGCACTGCTGCAGCCTAACACCAGGCCTCCAGGAGACAAGAGATCAGCATCTTAACTGCTGCAACCTAACACCAAGGCTGCAGGAGAGAAGAGAGATCAGCCACTTCACTGCTGCAGTCTAACACCAGGGCTGCAAGTGACACAGCTCCAAGAGCTTCAACAGGTTTCCTCCTTCAATGGTGGTCAGTTCCAAATTATTTATCTTTCTATAACCGGTATCAGGTGATGGGACATGTGACTATTTAAAGGGAATGGGAGTGGTGACAAACTGGTTGCACCTGAGATGAACTAACAAGAAACTACCAGAAAGGAAAGAGTCCCTAACCTTAATATCCAGAATCTCACAAGGCAATGTGAGACTCAGATCCCAAACCTGTTACAAGTCTCCCCAGAACAGAAGACTCTCGTGACACATGGGGTTTACATTTCATAGGAAGTTGAATAAAATGATACCTTGATATCTGTGTGCTGATGTTTTATTCCAGAGAAATCCATCTTTTTCTTATATGTAAAAGATCTGTGGTCCGGACATAGATTTCCCTGAGAATCTACCTCTAGAAATTACTTTAAATGAAAAGGGGATTTACCAGTGTGAGACATGTAATGACTGACAGTCTGCTCTCCTTATCTACATGGCTCTCACTGGTAACTCTGCCTTTCCTTTACAATAAGCTCTGAAGCCAGATTCTCAAGGAAATCTATGTCTGGCCCATGGATCTTAAGAACACATTTACATACTTATAAAAATAGGATTTCTCTGGAATAAGACATAGGATCACATATATTAAGGTCTCATTTTATTCAACTTTCTGTGACTTACATGCCCATTTAGAAATTGTAGGGATTTTAGCTCTCTGGTAGCCACTTGGATATGATGAGCTCACCCCCGCTGTACTACAGAACACAAGTGACTGCCTGACTGCAGTTTGCAACGTCATGTCTGCTCTCTATCTGAAACTTAACCTTTCCAAAACTGAACTTCTTCTTTTCCCTCCATCTCCCAACCTTCCTAAACCTGACATCTCCCTCTCTGTGTGTGGCACAACGATAAGTCCTAGGCCGCAGGCCCGCTGCCTGGGGGTTATACTTGAAACTGATCTCTCCTTCACCTCCCACATCTAATCTCTTGCCCGCTCCTGCCGCTTGCACCTCAAGAACATCTCTAGAATCCGCCCCTTTCTCACAATGGAAACGACAAAAACCCTCACCGTGGCCCTGATCCACTCTCGCCTTGACTACTGTAACTCTCTATTAATTGGTCTCCCCCTAACTAGACTCTCTCCTCTACAGTCCATCCTTAATGCAGCAGCCAGGGTCACCTATCTGGCTAACCGCTACTCGGATGCCTCTGCTCTGTGCCAGTCATTGCACTGGCTGCCCATACATCACAGGATCCAATTCAAACTGCTTGTTCTCACCCACAAAGCTCTCCACAGTGCGGCACCCCCTTCATCTCCACCCTCCTCTCTGTCCATCACCACAAAGCTCTCCACAGTGCGGCACCCCCTACATCTCCACCCTCCTCTCTGTCTATCACCACAAAGCTCTCCACAGTGCGGCACCCCCTACATCTCCACCCTCCTCTCTGTCTATCACCACAAAGCTCTCCACAGTGCGGCACCCCCTACATCTCCACCCTCCTCTCTGTCTATCACCACAAAGCTCTCCACAGTGCGGCACCCCCTACATCTCCACCCTCCTCTCTGTCTATCACCACAAAGCTCTCCACAGTGCGGCACCCCCTACATCTCCACCCTCCTCTCTGTCCATCACCACAAAGCTCTCCACAGTGCGGCACCCCCTACATCTCCACCCTCCTCTCTGTCACCACAAAGCTCTCCACAGTGCAGCACCCCCCTACATCTCCACCCTCCTCTCTGTCCATCACCACAAAGCTCTCCACAGTGCGGCACCCCCTACATCTCCACCCTCCTCTCTGTCTATCACCACAATGCTCTCCACAGTGCGGCACCCCCTACATCTCCACCCTCATCTCTATCACCACAAAGCTCTCCACAGTGCGGCCCCCCCTACATCTCCACCCTCCTCTCTGTCTATCACCACAAAGCTCTCCACAGTGCGGCACGCCCTACATCTCCACCCTCCTCTCTGTCACCACAAAGCTCTCCACAGTGCAGCACCCCCTACATCTCCACCCTCCTCTCTGTCCATCACCACAAAGCTCTCCACAGTGCGGCACCCCCTACATCTCCACCCTCCTCTCTGTCACCACAAAGCTCTCCACAGTGCAGCACCCCCCTACATCTCCACCCTCCTCTCTGTCCATCACCACAAAGCTCTCCACAGTGCGGCACCCCCTACATCTCCACCCTCCTCTCTGTCTATCACCACAATGCTCTCCACAGTGCGGCACCCCCTACATCTCCACCCTCATCTCTATCACCACAAAGCTCTCCACAGTGCAGCACCCCCTTCATCTCCACCCTCCTCTCTGTCCATCACCACAAAGCTCTCCACAGTGCGGCACCCCCTACATCTCCACCCTCCTCTCTGTCACCACAAAGCTCTCCACAGTGCAGCACCCCCTACATCTCCACCCTCCTCTCTGTCCATCACCACAAAGCTCTCCACAGTGTGGCACCCCCTACATCTCCACCCTCCTCTCTGTCACCACAAAGCTCTCCACAGTGCAGCACCCCCCTACATCTCCACCCTCCTCTCTGTCCATCACCACAAAGCTCTCCACAGTGCGGCACCCCCTACATCTCCACCCTCCTCTCTGTCACCACAAAGCTCTCCACAGTGCGGCACCCCCCTACATCTCCACCCTCCTCTCTGTCTATCACCACAAAGCTCTCCACAGTGCGGCACCCCCTACATCTCCACCCTCCTCTCTGTCACCACAAAGCTCTCCACAGTGCAGCACCCCCTACATCTCCACCCTCCTCTCTGTCCATCACCACAAAGCTCTCCACAGTGCGGCACCCCCCTACATCTCCACCCTCATCTCTGTCTATCATCACAAAGCTCTCCACAGTGCGGCACCCCCTACATCTCCACCCTCCTCTCTGTCTATCATCCCACCCGTTCTCTACGCTCTGCAAATGACTTTCGACTAACATCCACACTAATTCGAACCTCCCACTCCCGAATCCAAGACTTCTTCCGAGCTGCACCAAACCTCTGGAATGCTCTACCCCAAGAAGTTAGGACAAATCACAACTTACTCAGCTTCAGACGCTCCCTAAAAACGCATCTTTTTAGGGCGGCCTATCACACTCCCTAGCCAAACTAATCCCTCTACAACTTCTCAGAACATAACCCCACGTCAAACTCCATGGCACCCAAATGTATCTCAAGGCTCTGGCCAACTGGTCCAGGAAGCCATTATCTATCCCCCATGAGATGGCTGGATTGTCATTTTAAATAAACACTTGTACCTTGCCCCTCCCCCCACCTCATTGTAGATTGTAAGCTCTCACGAGCAGGGTTGCCATTTTTCCCTTTAAATATTGTATCTTCTATAATTGTTACTTGTTTGTATATGTTTATGTATATGATATGTATATGTATATGAGCCTCCTGAATTGTAAAGCGCTGTGGAATATGTTGGCGCTATAGAAATAAAGATTATTATTATTATTAATTTATATGTATTGGCACAAGGTTTTATCAAAACAGCATAAAATGTATCCTTCTTCATAAACTTTACACCTAAAAAATAAGACAACCTTTCTTCAGCACAAAGGAGTGAAGAACACAGTCCTTACTCTGACAGGGTATTCGCACTTCCATGTAGCTTTCTGGATCTACGACCTCTAATTGAGTAATTTTCCTTGCACGGGGAAAGACTTCTACCCAAGCGGACTATCGGGTGTTCCTTCCCATTGATTTCTTTGGACATAATAGCTCTTTTGGAGAAATTTGGTACTACTACCGCTAGTTGCCTACAGATGGCCACTCTAAGCCCCTAAAATGCCCTCTCAGCCTTAGGCAACCACTTACCCATAACTAATTTTGCGTGATCGGTTAGAGGTGCTGCAATTACAATTCTCAGGAATGCCCTGAACATTTTTTTTTTTTATTTTGACAAGCAAGGCCAGCTTCGTAACGCTTCCTTCGAAATTACCTCCCAGAGGTCTTCAGGAGTCCTATAGGACTATAAATTGACCTGAGCGTGAAGCTCAGTGAGCATCTCATGCTTGATGACACAAGGGTGACCTGCCAACTCCGAGAACATGTCCCTATTTTGCTGTAACAATTTACGGCATTGCTGTAATGGGGAAGTCCACAAACTTTGTGCCACTTTAACACCCTCAATGTTGGCTTTTGACTGGGTTAACAAGCAGGGGGTTTCGAGCAGGTCCCTATTCGTTCAGGATATTAGATATCTCGCGAATTCAAGAAAGACATATAATGGAGCAGGTCCAGAGAAGAGCAACCAAGATGATAGAAGGTCTGCAGAGCACGTCATATGAAGACCAGGTAAAAGAACTAGGGATGTTTAGTTTGAAAAAGAGAAGGCTGAGCGGAGACTTAATAGTGGGAAACAAATATCTGAAAGGACGTCACAGTGCAGAGGGAACTATCCTATTCTCATTAGCACAAGGAAGTACAAGCAGCAATGGGATGAAACTAAAAGAAAGGAGATTCAGGCTACCATGGAAGGTAGTGAGGGCAGTCAGAGAGGGAAACAGGCGGTCACGGAAGGTAGTGAGGGCAGTCAGAGAGTGAAACAGACGGCCATGGGAGGCAATGAGGGCAGTCAGAGAGGGAAACAGGCGGTCACGGAAGGTAGTGAGGGCAGTCAGAGAGTGAAACAGACGGCCATGGGAGGCAATGAGGGCAGTCAGAGAGGGAAACAGGCGGTCACGGAAGGTAGTGAGGGCAGTCAGAGAGTGAAACAGACGGCCATGGGAGGCAATGAGGGCAGTCAGAGAGGGAAACAGGCAGTCACAGGAGGCAGTGAGGGCAGTCAGAGAGTGGAACAGGCTAACACGGGAGGTGGTGAGCTCTTCCTCAATGGAAATCCTCAAGCGAAAACTGGATAAACATATAGCTGGGATGATTTAGGAAAACCTGCACTCGCAGGGGGTTGGACCCGATGGCCCTTGAGGTTCCTTCCAACTCTACCATTCTATGATTCTATGAGAAGGGCTTCTTTTTCACTGGTTTGTGTATTTTCCAGTTGACGTCTCCCACCTTTTCTACCATCTAATAGCATCCCTAACACTTGGCAAGGAACTGGCTCTTTACTGTGCGTACTAACACAAGTACCCGATCCCCTGGCTTAAACAGTTGCACTGCAGCCAACATATCATACCCCCTGGATTGTGCGTCTTGTACCTTCAGGAGGCGCTTTTTTACTTGGCTCCTTTTGCAACAGATCATTGTGCATTGCAAAACATGCAAACCGATTATCAGCTCCTGAGGAACACCATTCAACACCGCTACATTTTCCATAGCATATTTCAATGGTAAGTCCCTGAGCTGGGCAGTCCCAAAGTTGTCATGGGACTCCTCCAGGTCAGGGATATTGGCTTCAGGGGATGATTCCTCATCTATGGAGAGTATGGGAGTGACCTTTCTCAGCCAGGCTTTTTTGGTCGTTACGGAGGCCTGCTGCCTACTATTAACCCCTTTATGACCAAGGACGTTCTGGTACAGGCGATCAAGACATCACATCTACACAAAAATGGTATAATTAAACACGCCAGCTCAAGGTGCAAAAAATAAGCCGTTACTGAGTCCCAGATCCCAAAAATGAGAACGGTATGGGCCTCAGAAAATGGCGCCAAAAGCGCTATTATTTTTAAACTTTTGAATTTTTTTCACCCCTTAGATAAAAGTAGAAGTATACCTGTATGGTGTCTACGAACTTGTACCAACCTGAGGCATCACACCAACACATCAGTTTTACCATATAATGAACATGGTGAATAAAATATCTCCAAAACCATCGTACAAATGCACTTTTTTTGCAATTTCACCGCACTTGGATTTTTTTCCCCTTTTCCAGTACACTATATGGTAAAACTAATGGTTTCATTCAAAAATACATCTCGTTCTGCAAAAAATAAACCCTCATATGGCAAGATTGACGGAAAAATAAAAACGTTATGGCTCTCTGAAAAAGGGGAGTAAAAGCAAAAATGAAAAATCGCCCTGGGGTGAAGGGGTTAAACAAACCTGCAGCCCTCCCACAATCTTAATTTTATGAAGCGAGATCAGTGCCTTATATTAGAGAGAGAGATTTTGCCATTGGGATGATTTTCTGTTGATCCCAACACTTTTCCCCCTTAAATTACCAGCGCATCATTACCCCAGCCATTGCCTATGGCTGAAAGGCACTGGGTACTTAAGGCATCCTCCCACTAGGAGAGGTGCCTGAGCAACATGATTAGTTAGTTTAGTGCTTGTCTGCTTGCTAGCTAGTTGTCAGGTCCCGATTATCCTGTCCCCGTTACCTGCCATACCATCTGCACCTGCCTGCCTCAATCAGCCAGTCTGCATCAGCTGTCCCGCCTGCACCTATAAGCACTAGAGACTCTACCTATCCATACCCGAACCTGTCCCTACCTTGGGGGTCAGCTGCCACAGTCCTGGACACTGCCCTGGAAGTGGCAACCACCTGCAACCAAGCCCATCCTCACCATCTGAGGCTCTGGTGTATGCCCGGTAGGCACTTAGTTAAGCCCCCCTAGACTTACAGCATTTCCATTTAATTGTTTTTTTTTATTTATTGCATGTATGTGCTTGGTCTTCACGATACAGGGCAGTCTTTTGTAGCTATTCTCTGATCTGGTTGATAAATGAAGATCCGGCAAGAGGACCCCAGACCATTAATATGATATTTTAGAAAAGTTGCTTAGGCCCGTCTCACATGTCAGTGAAAAATCACAGACGTTCTTCATTGACATCTAAAACAGGCACATGTCCCTCCGTGTTCCGTGATTCACGGCACACGTGGGTTATCCATATGCAATCCGTGATTCGTGATCCGTTATCCGTCATTGCACATGGACGTATGCTCACCTGTCCCGTTCCTGCTCTCCATGGTGCTGAACTCAGCTCTGTAGCGTCCGCCCACCGCTCTCTGCAGCAACTTCTGGGTCGGCTCTCCCTGCATTCATGAATATTCATGAGCCGGCCAGGAAGCTGCAGAAAGCCGGGGCTGCACAGAGCGTCACTGGACAGGTGAGTTGAAAATGTTTATTATTTTAAATGTCCGTGTTTTACTGGTACGTGTTTCACGGATCAGACCATAGTGTGATCCGTGGGTCATCAGTGATGCCAGAAAAAAACGGACATGTCTCTGTGCAGAAACACACCCGTATACGCTGCACGGAGACACGGTCAGTGAAAAATCACTGATGTATGCGCAGACCCATTGATTATAATGTGTCTGTGTGGCGCCCTGGACTAGCCAGGTAGCCACAGACTAAACACACACACCCCCACCCCCCAGACAGTTACATTAGTCAGACAAAAACCCTTGTTGCCTCCCTCCAGGGTCTGATGTCCACACCATGTGGGGCGGAGCCAGGCGGTTGGCCCCACCCACCGAGGAGTTCACAGGCCTGGAGGCGGGAAAAAGAGTCAGTGCAGTTCAGGAGGTGAAAGTGAGAGGTCACATACTGCGAGTATCTGGGTCGGAGCCCAGGCACTGAGAGCAAGGTTGGCAGACGGTGGTGGCCGTCTGCAGGAGTTAGTGGAACTCTGCAGAGCCGTAGGACCGGGGCTGGGCGGTGGCCCACCGGTACCGAACCGGGGAGCGGAGTGAAGCTAAGCACACAGGCAGGGCCATCGGACCCAAACCAGGCTTGGAGCTGCCGACAATAGTCAAATCCGAGTGTGACAGGAACCCCAGGGGTTTCCCAATAACCAAGACCCGTCAAAAGGCAACCGTCCACACCGAGAGGATATACAGCCACCGCCACAGGCTAGAGATCCAAGGGCCAGCGCCTGCGGGCAAAACGGGCTCCTACAGCACCTATACGCCGGGGAGCGGACTACCGGTGGGCAACCACAGGAGTCAAGAACATCTTCACAGGTGCAGGGAAAGACAGCCACCATCAGCCGTCCGGGGAGAGCACAACAACAACACTGCAGCCGGCTGCGGGACCCGTCCATCCGGCCATTTTGGTTTACCAGAGACTTTGCCAGTGATTGTCTGAGTGAGTACACCAGTGCCGTCTGGCACCGCGCCGCGCTGTCCCTGCAACCCTGCACCTCACCAGCCCTGCCTCCCCGTCGCACCACCGGGCCCCGGGACCACCAACCCCTACCCACGGAGGGGGGAAAACAACATCCCAGCTGCTCCCTACCATCGCTCCCGGGATCCCCGTTCAGCAGCGGTGGTGCCCATCTTCACCACAACCCGTGGGTGGCGTCACGGACTAGATCCCCAAACAAACCACCCCCTTTTCACTCACGGGCGAGGAGCGCCGCTCGAGTCCGCCGGTTCCGGCCCACCGCTCGAGCCACCGAGCAGCAGCAGCAGCGCCGGACCCGAGCGTTAGCGAGCGCAGCTTCCCCTCCACCCACGACATCTGCGTATGTCAGTGACTCTGGTACGTATAAAAAAAAGTACATACGTACCAGAATCACTGACGTCTGAAACAGGCCTTAGCTGTATTATTGCATCTATGACAACTGTATACATCTGATAATATGTACTGTATATGTGTGTGTATGTATGTGCGGATGTGTGTATGTATGTATGTGTGTGTATGTATATGTGTATGTTTGTGTGTGTATGTTTGTGTGTATGTGAGTGTATGTGTGTGTTTATGTGTGTATGTATGTGTATGAATGTATATGTGTGCATGCTTGTGTTTGTATGTGTGTGTATGTGTATGTGTGTGTATGTGTATGTGTGTGTATGTGTGTGTATGTGTGTGTATGTTTGTGGGTGTATGGATGTGTGTGTATGTATATGTGTATGTTTGTGTGTGTATGTTTGTGTGTATGTGAGTGTATGTGTGTGTTTATGTGTGTATGTATGTGTGTATGTATGTATGTGTGTGTATGTATATGTGTATGTTTGTGTGTGTATGTTTGTGTGTATGTGTGTGTTTATGTGTGTATGTATGTGTATGAATGTATATGTGTGCATGCTTGTGTTTGTATGTGTGTGTATGTGTATGTGTGTGTATGTGTGTGTATGTTTGTCGGTGTATTGGTGTGTGTGTATGTGTGTGTGTATGTGTGTGTATGTTTGTGGGTGTATGGATGTGTGTGTATGTATATGTGTATGTTTGTGTGTGTATGTTTGTGTGTATGTGAGTGTATGTGTGTGTTTATGTGTGTATGTATGTGTGTATGAATGTATATGTGTGCATGCTTGTGTTTGTATGTGTGTGTATGTTTGTGGGTGTATGGATGTGTATGTGTGTGTGTCCTTCCTGGGGGCACTTAGGGTAACATTGTGGGCAGCTCCCTAATACACAAAACCAGCCTTCACCAAAGTGATACAATGTAATAAAAAAAGAAACTTTTCCTATTCAGCAATGGGACAAAAACAAAACATTTGACATTGTGTCCGTCCCTTTAAGCACGGCACCATTTGTACAGTGAATACAAAGAGTTTAGTAAGACGATCGGCTTCATCTCTGTGTTGTAAAGAAAGTGTCTTTCTATACATTTCTGTATGAAAAGAGCAAAAGAGGCCTCTGCAGCCCCTGTGATCTCTGAATGGGAGTGAAACTCGATGACAGAAGAAAGCGACGAATATCTGAGCGTGTTCATCGCAACACATGCATTCCTCGAGTTCTTCTTTTTACCCCATGGCAAAAAATAATTCTATCGCGTCCCATCTGCTGGAAAACTAGATCTGGGCTTTAAAATGCAACAATTTATAATGTCACTGCACGTACAAAGAATCTGCAACTGTATCCAATTTTGACAATTCCTTTAATGTTAACGGGTTCCCTTTTTGGAAAAACCCATTTTTATTGGATGAGTCACTCAATGATGAACTGATTGCATGGCGTCCTGCGGTGTGATCTCCAGTGGTCAGCCATAGTCTGTGGGGAAGCCCTGCAGCAAGCAAGCAATTTTCCTGCAGTGCCCCCACAGGGAAAAGGAGGCATTGCACAATGCTCAATAAAATTAATTGCCAATGTAATGTATAGATGTACAGCCGTGGGCAAATGTTTTGAGATTGATAAAAAAAATGTTGCTATTCTCATACTTTGCTGCTTCAGTTTTTATAGTGACAATTTGCATTAACTCCAGTTTGCTGTGAACAGTGATCAGATGAACTGCAAAACATTGCAAAGTAATTCCGTGCTGTAAAAATTAACGTAATCACCCCAAAAAAAATTACACTGAATTCCAGCCTTGCCACAAAATGACCTGCTTCAAAAAAAGTCAAGGACAAGTCACCTGATATCACTCTGTTGCTTTACAGGCAAGGACATTGCTGCTTTCATGATTGCCCCTAAATCAACTATTTATCAGATCATCAAGAACATAAAGCAGAGAGCTTAAATTGCTGTGAAGAAGGCTTCAGGGCTCCAAGGAATGTCCAAGAAGAGCCAAATCCCTGTACTAAAGAGCATTCAGCTATAAGTTTGGTTCAACACCTGTGCAGAGCTTGCCCCTAAATTAACCATTTATCAGATCATCAAGACCATTATAAAGAGCTAAAGGAAGGCCACTAAGTCCCTCTCCTAAGAAGGATTCAGCTATAAGATTGGTTTAACATCTATGCAGAGCTTGCTCAAGAATGGCAGCAGGCAGGTGTCAGTGCAATTGAATGCACAAAGAGGTGAAGGCTTCTGGAGACTGGCATAGTGTCAAGAACGGAAGTAAATAAGACAGTTCTCTTCAAGAAAAACATGAAGGATAGACTGACATTGTGTAGTAAGTAAAGGGATTGGACTTCAGAAGACTGGGGTAAAGATATTTTCAGACTTTTTGGGACATTTCCACTGAAGGTCATCCCTGCCCCAAAATGACCTGCTTAAAAAAAGTCTTAATGAGGACAAGGTAGTTGATATCACTCTGTGATGTTGAATTATAAGAGCAGACTGGTTGCTTTAAAAGGGGACTGGTGCCTGAAATAATTATATTTTTACCTCCAAGGAAACACATGCAGTCATCATTGCTTTGCGTCAAAAGGGCTTTACAGGCAAGGACATTGCTGCTTTTATGATTGCCCCTAAATCAATTATTTATCGGATCATCAGGAACTTTAAACAGAGAGGTTCAATTGTTGTGAAGAAGGCTTCAGGGCATGCAAGAAAGTATAGCAAGTGCCAAGTCCTTCTACTAAAAAGGATTCAGCTATAAGGTTGGTTCAACATCTGTGCAGAGCCTGCTCAAGAATTGCAGCAGGCAGGTGTCAGTGCAACTGAATGCACAAAGAAGTGAAGGCTTCTGGAGGCTGGCCTAGTGTCAAGAAGGGAAGCAAAGAAGTTACTTATCTCCAAAAAAGCATGAAGGATTGACTGACATTCTGTAATGAGTAAAGGGACTGGACTTCAGAAGACTGGGGTAAAGATATTTTCTCTGATGAAGCCCCCTTCAGACTGTTTGGGACATTTTTGAATGTCAACCTTGCCACAAAATGACCTGCTTAAAAAAAAGTCTTAATGAGGACAAGGTACCTGATATCATTCCGTGATGTTGAATTATAAGGACAGGTTGCTTTAAAAGGGGACTGGTGCCTGAAATAATTATATTTTTACCTCCAAGGAAACACGTGCAGTCATCATTGCTTTGCATCAAAAGGGCTTTACAAGTAAGCACATTGCTGCTTTAATGATTGCCCCTAAATCAACCATTTATCGGATCATCAGGAACGGTAAATAGAGAGGTTAAATTATTGGGATAAAGGCTTCAGGGCACCAAGGCCTTGATCCAATACCCCCTCTCCCCTACCCCAGATAAGGACTTGGACAGTAGTGGTTGAACCCACAGATAAAGACAAATGGGGAAACCAAAAAATCTATCACACAGCTAGCACACACGGAGTTATAAGACAATATTTGATAAGGAGGAAATAAAGAGCAGGGAGGAAATAACCAGACTACGAGAGGATTTCCACAGCACAACAGGCACACACAATAAATTAACAGGAACACAACAGCACACAGACTGGTTTATCAAAAGCTATAGTTGGCATGGGAAGACAGGCTCTACCATCTTTAAAAGGCAGAGAGTACCTGTGGTAGATTTCCCACAACATGTAATCCAAGAGGTAACCAGCAAGCCCGATCACTAATGAGCACACAGCTGGTTGATGCCCGAGCCTGCCTGTGCAACTCATAACCACCAGAGAAGGCATAGTGTGGACCTTTTATTGGCCCACTTTTATAGTATGCAGTGGTCAGCCTCATTAACTATATGAATAGAACAATGACAAAAAAGACAATGGCCTAAAGTACACAAAATAAAAAAAAAAACATAGAAAGTGCTTATGATAAAAATGCGCTGTTTGTAAATGACAATAACCCCTGAAGGGGACACACACAGTATGTACAATTTTTTTATACAGTAAAGTTACACAATTTTTTATTCATTTGACCTTCTTTATTTCAATTAATCAGGGTATAATGTACAGAAAGTATCTATATTTCTGGATTTTTTAGTGAAATGTCACCTCAGGTAGAAGGTTTACACTCATAGTCACCTACCTGTAGGTGATGACGACGCTCCGTATAAAGGTGCTGTAAATTCAGGGATTTTTTTTTTTTTCTTCAGTATTTTCCTCTGATTTAAGTAAAAAAAAAAATTCTATATTTCTGCATTTTTTTTTAGCGACATGGCACTTCAGATAGAAGGTTTGCACTAGAACGAGTCACCTCTAGGTGATGATGATGCTCCGTATTAAGGTGCTGTAAATTCAGGGATATTATTTTTTTTAGTATTTTCCTCTGATTTAAGTAAAAAGTAATTTTCTATATTTCTGCATTTTTTTTTTTTTAGCGAAATAGCACTTCAGGTATAAGGTTTGTACCAGTAGGAGTCACCTCTAGGTGATGATGATGCTCTGTATAAAGGTGCTGTAAATTCATGGATTTTTTTTAATATTTTTCTCTGATTTAAGTTAATTTTTTTTTTAATTTTCTATATTTTTTCCTACATTTTATTGACAGTTTTCCCCAATATAAGGCATAGTGTCTGATCTAAGTCCCGGTGCTGACACTTCATCAGACCAAGATCAAAGCCTTCTTGTAGGCCGGTCTAAATAACATTTCTCCTGCACACAAACACAAGGGCTGTGTCAGCGCCTCCGTCATCACCTCCCTGGAAGCCCCTATGTTCTCATCCATTGTGCTGTGTCCAGCTGTAATGATGGGTGTAATTGTCTTGTCATGAGTCATTAAGAAGCAGATCATGGACTAGTGCCCTGCTATCGTATAGAAGGGGGGCATAACCTGTGGCCAGGGGATCACATGCCTATGATGCCAACCCATCGATATAGACATGCTGGTGGTGACCCCTAAACCTCTGGCTCTAGAAGGAGGAATCTACCGGAAATCCTGCATTTTGGGGCATATTTGCATAAGTCCCACTTTAGGACGCCCACATGCTTCATCTGCTCTTCTCTGGACTCTTATTCTTCCCAGAAATGGAATCCCTTCCTATCAGACATGTAAGACATCTAAAATTCTGTCAATATACCTTTAAAGGGTTGTCATCTTTCTGTAGCACCCAGGGATATGGGGTACTTGGTTCCGGGCGGTATACGTCTTGGGAATGTCACGGTGTTGGCCGTTACCCGGTTCCGTGCCCTGGGCCCTTTTTGTAATGGGGATATTTACAGGGGAGAATAAGGTAATGTTCACGTGTGACGCCACTTGCGATGTTGCGGCTAAGTGTAGGGAGCCGCCGCTGCAGAATGTCTCTACTGGGGCTGGTGGTATGAGCAGCTAGAATGGTAGTCCCTCGGCAAGTAGGGTTTTGCCCCAGCAGCAGTTGTATGGTGCGGTGGGAGGGAAGAAGGGAGTCCACGCAGGTATTCAGTGCAATTGGTTTACTCACTTTTCTGAGTTGGTAACTGGTCGCCCGAGGTCGGCTGGTTTCGCCTCCAGGTCCCCTCCGTCCCAGTGCCAGTCTGGTTTCTCTGGTACCTTCTTCCCCTGCACCTGTTTCTGGTAAGTGGGTCCCTGTAGTATAGAACAACTGGGGGTACCCATTCTGTAATTTGTCCACTTCTGTGCACCTGATGGTAGCATGAACCCTGTGGGGTTGGAGTCTCTGGTCCTGTCCCCGGTCCTCCCTTTGCTACTAAGTCTTCAGATTCTTTAGGGTCAGCAAAGTCCTTGATGGTCCCCTTTGCTGTGCAGGTGTTATCAGGTCGGCTTGAAGCTCTTTCCTGTCCTAGGGTCCTGTACCCCGTCGGTGCGTAGTTCCAGGAGTACTCCACCATCAACCACTTTTCCTGGGTACTAGGTCACCGTCAACCCAAGTCAGGACGTCACTCACTTCCACCTTCACTTCTCGCCTGTCTGACACTTGTCTCTGACTACTGGGATTACCTGGGTTTTTGTTGGTACCATCACTGGGGTTCTGGGTTCCTAAGGGGGTAGGCCCTGCATCCTTGTGGGGATGCAGAACTTTGTAGCACCCTGATGGTCTCAGGGGCACTACAGTTAATCTTCAGGAGCACACCGCTTCCCTGCCTCCCTGCACTTCAGGATGATTGACAGCTTGGACCAGAAGAATGACTGCACCACTGGCGTAAACTGTGCACTCTTCACTGCGGCCTTGCTTCCGGCAATGAAGCTGTCCGGGTCAGCTTTGGAGCAGTGCTTGCAAGCTCTATACCAATCAGCTTGAAAGCGCTGCACTCTCTGCCTGTTTTTACAAGCACTTTGCAAATTTACCCATTTAAGAATGTAACCCCTTTTTGCACTTTCCTTTTTTCCTCCCCTTCTCCCAAGAGCAATAACTTTTTTATTTTATGTAATAGCCATATGAGGGCTTGTTTGTTGCTGGACGTGTTGTACTTTGGAATAACACCATTCGTTTTATTAAGTAACGCACTGGATTGTGGGTAAAAGAATTGCAGGTGCAGAAAAATTGCAAAAAAAAAAAAAAAAAGCACAATTACGCAATAGTTTTTTGGGTTTTCACAGTATTCATTTTGCAATAAAAATGACCTAATAATTTCATTCTCCAAGTCATTATAATCTTGAGGACACCAAAAATGCTTATTTTTGTATTATTTTAATTGTGGAAAAAAAATATATAAATTCATTTAAAATTAATCAGACCACCAGCTGTTATAACAACCCAGCCATGTGTCATGAGGGCGTCGATGAGCGGTTAAAAATAGTGCACCCCCCGAACTGTACTCTGTAAATGCCACAGATTGACATCAGCATTTAACAGGTTAAGACCCGCAGACGTGGCTCAGCTTTTCTCGTGGCTGTCAGAAGCAGATGATGGCTGAATATTACAGCCATCATCTGTTGGCAAAGATGGGAATTCAGCCCCTGACCCCGGATAAAAGTCAGGAAGCCGGCGTATGGTGTAACTGTTGAGGTTGTGTTATCATTGAGAATTGTGAAAATTACAAAATTTAAATATTTAAAATATACCATTTGCTAAAAATCCTTTCTGTTCTACAGAACCTAGAGATTTTAACGTTATACTTTACTTCTCGTTTTCTTGGTTGCTGGCCACCTCTACAGTCTATCAGCGGTGGCCAGGTCATCTGCGCTCCTGTTTGGCCACGCCATGATACACCAAGAGCCTGAGCTTAGTTTGAACAGTCATTCTGTGCTAACAGATTCCCTTTAATGATGTTGCCGGCCCGAACTATCAATCATCAGTAGTGCACTACACTATGGCAAGTAATCAGTGGTGTAGCTAGAGTTCAATGGGCTCGATGCAAAATTTGAACCTGGGCCCCCTCCCCCTTCTCCTCTCATCTCCTCGGGGTACAGGATAATTACGCTGACATTCGGTTCTTTCCCTCAACACCCAGCTTTCCCATGCTCTGCTAAACATCTTTCCCTCAGCACCCAGCTTTCCCATGCTCTGCTAAACATCTTTCCCTCAGCACCCAGCTTTCTCATGCTCTGCTATACATCTTTCCCTCAGCACCCAGCTTTTCCATGCTCTGCTATACATCTTTCCCTCAGCACCCAGATTTCCCATGCTCTGCTATATATATTTCCCTCAGCACCCAGCTTTCCCATGCTCTGCTAAACATCTTTCCCTCAGCACCCAGCTTTCTCATGCTCTGCTATACATCTTTCCCTCAGCACCCAGCTTTCCCATGCTCTGCTAAACATCTTTCCCTCAGCACCCAGCTTTCTCATGCTCTGCTATACATCTTTCCCTCAGCACCCAGCTTTTCCATGCTCTGCTATACATCTTTCCCTCAGCACCCAGCTTTCCCATGCTCTGCTATACATATTTCCCTCAGCACCCAGCTTTCCCATGCTCTGCTAAACATCTTTCCCTCAGCACCCAGCTTTCTCATGCTCTGCTATACATCTTTCCCTCAGCACCCAGCTTTCCCATGCTCTGCTAAACATCTTTCCCTCAGCACCCAGCTTTCTCATGCTCTGCTATACATCTTTCCCTCAGCACCCAGCTTTTCCATGCTCTGCTATACATCTTTCCCTCAGCACCCAGCTTTCCCATGCTCTGCTATATATATTTCCCTCAGCACCCAGCTTTCCCATGCTCTACTATACATCTTTCCCTCAGCACCCAGCTTTCCCATGCTCTGCTAAACATCTTTCCCTCAGCACCCAGCTTTCCCATGCTCTGCTATGCATCTTTTACTCAGTGTAATGCCTGAGTGTAGCCACAGACTCAGACTGGCTGTAAGGGGAGTCTAGAGTAAGGCTGCTCACAAAGCAGGACCCCAAGAACTCTGCAACCCTTTAACCCCTATACAGGGATTTGGAATTACACAGAGCCGCAGAGATCACTACCTGTGGTAGACTGTAGTCCATGGTCGTCAGGCAGGGTCAAAAACCAGGAGATGCAAAACAGGAACAGAATCGGCAGGCAAGGGCGTAGTGAGGAGACAAAGCAGAGGTCAAATCCGGAAATGGCAGCAGGGTACAAAAACGACAGGCAGGAGGGAAGTCAAACAACAAGCAAAGGTCAGCGCACAGGAATCAACATACAAACAGCACATGAGCCAGGAGTACAGAACTATCTCTGGCAGTGGTCATGTGACAGGAGGGGTAATAAGAAGGGTGCGGTGTCTTCCCATTGGCTGCAGGTGAATGTTGGCAACATCAGCTGGAAGACACGCCACCTACAGTCAGCCAGTGGTACTGCAGGTTCCAGGGAAACCCAGCCTAGTGGATGAGCGGAGCCTGTGCTCCGCAGAGCCACGGGCAC
Organism: Anomaloglossus baeobatrachus; assembly: GCF_048569485.1. Taxonomy (NCBI): domain Eukaryota; kingdom Metazoa; phylum Chordata; class Amphibia; order Anura; family Aromobatidae; genus Anomaloglossus; species Anomaloglossus baeobatrachus. The sequence continues at coordinate 942,277,198 of NC_134353.1, forward strand.
CGACTCCTCTCCCATCACCAGCACTATCCATGGTGGGAACATGGCGTCGTCTGGCGATCGGAGCAGAAGTCGCAGGAGCGGAATCTGGTGAGGACGTGACACTCAGCATTCAGCTTTCCCATGCTCTGCTAAACATCTTTCCCTCAGCACCCAGCTTTCCAATACTCTACTAAATATTTTCCCTCAGCACCCAGCTTTCCCATGCTCTACTATACGTCTTTCTCCCAGCACGTAGCTTGCCCTTGATATCAGAGCATGGGAAAGTTGGGTGCTGAAGGAAAGATGTATAGCAGAGCATGGGAAAGCTGGGTGCTGATGGAAAAATGTATAGCAGAGCATGAGGAAGCTGGGTACTGAGGGAAAGATGTATAACAGAGCATGGGAATGCTGGGTGCTGATAGAAAGATGTAAAGCAGAGAATGCGGAAGCTGGGTTTTGAGGGAAAGATGTATAGTAGAGCATATGAAAGCTGGTAGCTGAGGGAAAGATGCACAGCAGAATATGGGAAAGCTGGGTGCTGAGGGAAAGATGTATAGCAGAGCATGGGGAAGCTGGGTTCTGAGGGAAAGCTATATAGTAGAGCATATCAAAGCTGGTAGCTGAGGGAAAGATGCATAGCAGAACATGGGAAAGCTGGGTGCTGAGGGGAAGATGTATAGCAGAGCATGGGAAAGCTGAGTGCTGAGGGAAAGATGCATAGCAGAGCATGGGGAAGCTGGGTTCTGAAGGAAAGATGTAGTATAGCAGAGCATGGGAAAGCTGGGTGCTGAGGGAATGATGTATAGCAAAGCATGGGGAAGCTGGGTGCTGAGGTATAGATGTATAGCAGAGCATGGGAAGCTGGGTGCTGAGTGTATTATGTATAGCAGAGCATGGGAAAGCTGGGTGCTGAGGGAAAGATGTATAGTAGAGCATGGGAAAGCTGGATGCTGAGGGAGAGATGTATAGCAGAGCATGGGAATGATGGGTGCTGAGGGAAAGATGTTTAGTAGAACATGGGAAAGCTGGGTGCTGAGGGAAAGATGTTTAGTAGAGCTTGGGAAAGCTGGGTGCTGATGGAAAGATGTTTAGTAGAGCTTGGGAAAGCTGGGTGCTGAGGGAAAGATGTATAGCAGAGCATGAGAATGATGGGTGCTGAGGGAAAGATGTTTAGTAGAGCATGGGAAAGCTTGATGCTTAGGGAAAGGATGGCAGAGGAGCGGTGCACTCCTGATGAGCAAACCTATTGGCTCACACCCCTTAGACCCAGTCCTGCAGTCACTGGACAATTTTCATCTTTGTGCTTTCGTTCTTTCCTCCTCCTCTTCCAAGAACCATCATTTCATATTTCTTTGCTCGATGTAGCCATGTGAGGGCTTTCTTCAAGTGGGACAAGTTGTAGTTTTGATTTCCACTAGTCACTTTACCATATAATAATGAGCAGGAAATCAATAAAAAAATCAGCAGCAAGATCAGCAGCAAAATCCACCTAATTTGCTGCAGAATTGCCAAGTTTCCTGTGAATTCTTGCGGATTTACTACAGAAATCGTCAGCACATAATATCAGGGAATTCTGTAGAACTCGGAATGTCGGCGGCTCAGTGTTGACGTCTGCGCACCAGATGAACGGACACAGAATATCATGATGCAACACTACTTTTTTTTATTGTTTCCAGCTCTTAAAATCACACGATGGTAAACGAATGGGAAGACGTGTTTATTGTGGACTAATGTGTCTGCAGAAATGTTCACAAAGCCGATCTTCACCAGTGTGCACAGGACATGAGCCGAGCCGAGGAGCAGCTGAGCCCATGTGCTCCATTAAGCTTCCAAATTATAATTGGATTTGGGTAATGACTCTGTCCGGCCGCACCAGGAATATGGACCTTATTAGGAGACTGACAATTAGTTTTTGTTGTCTTGTCTTCATATAATTTACAGTCAAAGGTTTCTAAATAAGAGACATGTTCGACTGTCCTAAGGACATGGAGCTCCAGGAAGGGATCTGACATGGGCAATGACATTAGCGTAGATGGCACGTCAGAATGGTTGTTATGGTCGGCTTGGGGCATTGTGACTAGCAAGGCATAGTAGATAAAGAAATGGATGGAGACATAGTGGCCGCAATGAGGTGCACTGTTTTCGGGCTGTTGGGTGACTAGCCTACAAGGCATAGTGGCAATTTAACTGTCAGGGCGGGCATGGCAGCTGTATATTGGACACTAGGATTAGGATATTGTAGTTGACATATGAGCTTTGTACGTGGCATAACGGTGGAGAAGACTCTGGTGGCCCTATCTAGATGGAGAAGACCCTGGTGGACCCAACTAGGTGGAGAAGACCCTGGTGGACCTATCTAGGTGTAGAAGACCCTGGTGGACCTATTTAGGCGGAGAAGACCCTGAGAAACCTATCTATGTGGAGAAGACCCTGGTGGACCTATCTAGGCAGAGAAAACTATGGTGGACCTATCTAGGCAGAGAAGACCCTGGTGGACCTATCTAGGTGGAGAAGACCATGGTGGACCTAGCTAGGCAGAGAAGACCCTGGTAGACCTAGCCAGGTGGAGAAGATCCTGGTGGACCTATCTAGGCGGAGAAGACCCTGGTGGACCTATCTAGGTGGAGAAGACCATGGTGGACCTAGCTAGGCAGAGAAGACCCTGGTAGACCTAGCCAGGTGGAGAAGACCCTGGTGGCCATATCTAGGCTGCACAAAATGTGTAGGTATAGTGGGCGGTGTAAAAGATATTATGGTTGGTTGGGGGGGTTTATGACAGGTCCACAGGCCAAAGAGACTAGCAGGTGGACAGTATATGTGACATACAAGGCATAGTCACTGTATGTATTATTAGGGTATTGTGCCTGGCATGGGGAATTTATAGCTGGTAAACTGAGTTAGATTTGGATTAAACTTATGCAAAAGATTGGGCACTGTGGCTGGCATGAAGCATTGTGGTAGTACCATGGCTGGTATGGGAAGCATAGAAAAAATGAATCACTGTTCACAGTGGAATGGTGGCTGGCATAAGGTACTGAAGCTGATTTACATGATATAATGGCCAGCATGGGAACATTGTGGCTAGTAGATGGGGCATAGTAGCTGGCATATGGGACATGGTGACTTCTATGATTAAGTTTTTGGCTGAGCTTGTGCAAAATATTGGGCAAAGTGGCTGACATGGGGGGTATAATGGACGTATAGTGGGAAAAAATGAATGTCTAGTGGTTGGCATGAGAGAGGGAGGGCATTGTGGCTGACATAAGAGAGGAGAGGACATTATGAATGTGGCCGGATGGTCTCTAGAGCATAATGACTGCTATGGGGCATTATGGCTGGCATAAGGGAGGGGAGGGCATTGTGGCTATGGTCGGATGGTCTCCAGGGCATGGTGACTGGGATGGGAACATAGTGGCTTGCATAAAAGATGGAGGACATCTTCAGGGCCTGGGAAGGCCAGCATAAGGGATGTGTATCTGGCATAGGGGGCACATATTTATTTATGATGAGGAAACACACTTGGATGTCAGACAGATTAATAGAAGAAACCTTTACAATCATTTCCAAGTTTTGCCATGTCCCCTTCACCTCCGCAGGGTGGCCATTGCCCCAGGTGCTCTATGTCTAGGAACACCCTTCAGAAATAATGGAAACAAGACACGGATTAATGCAAATGTAGTTACATCCCCATCAATATACAATCAGAACCTCGCCCCGTTCACACAGACTCGGCCGTTACCCCAGCCTGGGCGCACTCACTGGTTCCCCGCACACTCACTAATCCGCGTTATTAGTAACCGCCATTACAGTCACGCGTGGACACATTGCAGGTCAGGCCCCATCACTTGATGTTGGCATGTGTTTACACCATTCCCAGGGAGGTATTTCAGAGCTGTCAAATTGTTTGCAAGGAAGTGGAAAGTATTATTCTCCATCCTTTAATCTTCGGTGCAGCTATTGACCTGGTATAGGGGCTCCACCGTCTGCCGTAAACAATGCAAGCGATGTGTCTGTTACCTGCGCACAGGAATGTACGAGGTGAAATATCTGGTATGTGGGAACAGAGAAGATCCACCGGGGAATGGGTGGGTCACGATAAACTATGGACTAGGACCGGGTGTGATAAAATAATGGGATCAATTGTAGTCTGCAAAGCCTTTCAATGGTCTGCTTCTTGAAAAACCAGCACATGCAGACATACCTTCCAAAAACTGAATTGCCACTGTGACGCCCTGGCAAAACCAGGTAGTCACAGATAGGCCCCCGCATAACACCTTCCCTCACTTAGGAAACACACAGCCGACCTGAAACCCTAGTCCCCCCCCTTAGGGAGAGACAGACACACCAGTGGGCGGGACCATGTGGTTGGACATGCCCACCCAGGGGTCTAGACAGCCCGGGGTGGGAAAACAAGCAGTGAAGAAGGAGTTGAGCTTTGTAGTTCAAGTGGAGAGGAGTGTGGGCTGGGGCTAAGTGTAGCTCCAGCGGAGGAAGTTCAAGTTGAACGGTGCCAGGGTAGGAGCCCTGGTGCCACTGCCTAGGAGGCAGACGGTGGTCTCCGTCAGCAGGAGACGGGAAGACTGCTCAGCAGAACCGAGGTGGACCGGGACAGGGTTGTAGCCCGACGGTACCGACACGGGGAACTGACCCGGAAACCGTAGCACAGAGGGGAAACTCGGACCCTGAAGCCAGGACCGAAACCAGCAGCTAGAATTATAGATCCTGTCCCACCCAAAGTCCCTAATATAAGACAACAGCCCACCGATAGGGATAGGAGGCCACCGCCAGGGTCCATAGATCCTACGGGCCAGCGTCTGCGGGCATGGTTCCTTAGGCTACATCCAGCCGGGAGCGGACTCCTGAGTTCCAGACCAGGTAGTCCACCTTCCACAAAACCAGTGAAGAGGAAAAGGACCGTGACCACCAGCCCAGGTGGGGGACCTGAATGCAACCGGCCATGGCGGCCGGCCACCAGCACCTTGTTTTACCAAAAGACTCGTGTGATTCATTTACTGTGAGTAACCAAACATCCCCCTGCTTGCTCGGGCACGCCGGCCCTTGCCGTCGGTATACCCTTCACAAAGAGACTGGGTCCCGGGGCAACCATCCCTACCCGCGGAGGAGTTAACATCTAGCTGCCACTACATCTCCCCCGGGTGCCCACAACGGCAGCGGTGGTGTCCCACTTCACCACGCACCATGGGTGGCGTCAAGAACTTAATACGGCCTAGCCTGTACATCTACATCCCCTTTTTATTCGGCGTGTCCGCGAGACCCCCGGGTCCAGAGACCCTCGAGCCACCACCCTAGAAGGCCCGGATTCGAGCAGCGGCGGCTGCAGGCACAGGGGCGGCACACCATATGCAAGACATAAAGCCCCACCCCTGCTTAGCTAAGGACTGCTCACAAAACAAATCATGCATAAGTCACACGTGGCCATTATCTAGTTGTGAACTGACCTTACTATGGCCCTGTGACTTCTTGCTTCTTCTCTGCATCATGATCTCACATATGGCATCATCCAGCTGTTCTGATGTTCTAAATAACCAACCGATCTACCTGGATTTGTAAAGCCACCATGTACGTACAGTACACTCTACAACATTGGAAAAGCAAAACCAAGAAGGAAAAGTCGTAGAGTTAGGAAAATCACAGTTTTTTCCCTCTGCTCTCTATACAGACACATCTGCAGGTTTCTCCCTCCGCACTCTATAAAGACAAATCTGCAGGTTATACGCTCCGCTCTCTATAAAGACACATCTGCAGGTTTTTCCCTCCGCGCTCTATAAAGACACATTTGCAGGTTTTTCCCTCGGCTCTCTATAAAGACACATCTGCAGGTTTTTCTCACTATCTGACATGAAGTCAGAATAAACTTTTCCCTTTTTAGATCAATTAGGAACCAAAATTATTTTTATTTTCCAAATGTCAGAATAATGAGAGAGAGAATGTTTCAGGCATTTTTCTTCCTTTCTGCACAGTGACGTTCCCTCCATGTCATTAGTATTTGGCGGCATTGCCCTTACACTGTGTGACTTGGGTCAGATGTTTTGGATCCTTCCACAGCTTCTCACAATAGTTGGTGGTATTTGAGCCGATTCCTCCTGACAGAACTGGTGTAACTGAGCCATGTTTGGAGGTTGCCGCTTGCACCGGCCTTTTCAGTTTTTCCCATAAATTTTCAATAGGATTGAGATCACGGCTTTGTGATGGCCACTCCAAAACATTGACTTTGTTATCCTTAAGCCACTTTGTAACCAGTTTGGCAGTAGCTACTGGTCATTGTCCATTTGGAAGACCCATTTCCGCCCAATCTTTTAGTTCCTGGCTGATGTCTTGAGATGTTCTTCAATATTGCCACATAATCTTCTTTCCTCATGATGCCATCTATTTTGTGAAGTGCACCAGTCCCTCCTGCAGCAAAACAACCCCACAACATGATGCTGCCGCTCCCATGTTTCGCAGTCAGGATGGTGTTCTTAGGCTTCAAAACTTCTCCCTTTTTTCTACAAACATAACAAGGGTCATTATGGCCAAACAGTCCAAATTCAGTTTTGTCAGACCATAAGACGTCTCCGAAAATTAAGGTCTTCATTCCTGTGTGCATTTCCAAACATTAATCTAGCTTTTTTATGTTTCTGTTGGAGTAATGGCTTCTTCCTGGCAGAGCGGCCTTTCAGTCCATGTTGATACAGTGCTCGTGTCACTGTGGATAATGACACAATCTTACCAGCTTCCGCCAGCATCTTCACAAGGTCTTTTGCTTTTGTTCTTTGGTTGATATGCACATGTATGACCAAAGCATGACCATCTCTGGTACACAGAACCCGTCTCCTTCCTGAGTGGTATGATGGCTGGACATTCCCATCTTGTTTGTACAGATGAGCGAGGCATCTTCAGGTATTTGGAAATTGCACCCAAGGACTCTCTGTGATATCCTTCTAATGAAGGATCTCCATGACGTCTTTCTGATGGAGGATCTCTGATACATCTTGCTAACGGAGGATCTTTGTGACTTCTTTTTGACAGAGGATCCCTTGTGAAATCTTCCTGATGAAGGATCTCTGTGATTTCTGTCTGACAGAGGATCACTGTAATGTCTTCCTAATGAAGGAGCTCTGTGCCGTCTTTCTGATGTAGGATTTCTGACATCTTCCTGATGGGGGATCTCTATGATGTCTTGATGGAGGATGTCTGTGAACTCTTTCTGATGAATTATCTCTGTGATGTCTTCCTGATGGAGAATCTCTCTTATGTCTTCTTAATAGAGGATCTCTGTGATGTCTTCTTGATGGAGGATATCCATGAGGTTTTCCTGATGGAGGATCTCAGTAACATCTTACTCATGGAGGATCTCTGACATCTTCCTGATGGAGGATCTCTGTGACACCTTTCTGATGTAGGATCTCAGTGATGTCTTCCTGATGCAGGATCTCTGTAACGTCTTCCTGATGGAGAATCTCTCTTATGTCTTCTTGATAGAGGATCTCTATGATGTCTTCTTGATGGAGGATATCCATGAGGTCTTCCTGATGGAGGATCTCAGTAACATCTTACTCATGGAGGATCTCTGACATCTTGATGGAGGATCTCTGTGACACCTTTCTGATGGAAGATCTCAGTGAAGACTTCCTGATGGAGGATCTCTGTGACATCTTCTTCATGGAGGATCTATGTGATGTCTTCCTGATGGAGGATCTCTGTAATCTCTTCCTGATGGAGAATCTTTGTGATGTCTTCCTGATGGAGGATCTCTGTTATGTCTTCCTGATGGACGATCTTTTTGACTATATGATGGAGGATCTCTGTGATGTCTTCCTGATGGATAATTTCAGTGATATCTTCCTGATCGAGGATCTCTATGACGTCTTCCTGATGGAGGATCTTTATGACTTTATGATGGAGGATCTCTATGACATCTTCTCGATGGAGGATTTCAGTGATATTTTCCTGATCGAGGATCTCTGTGGAGTCTTCCTGATGGAGGATCTTTATGACATTATGATGAAGGATCTCTATGACATCTTCTCGATGGAGAATTTCAGTGATATTTTGTGATCGAGGATCTATGTGACGTCTTCCTGATGGAGGATCTTTATGACTTTTTGATGGAGGATCTCTATGACATCTTCTCGATGGAGGATTTCAGTGATATTTTCCTGATTGAGGCTCTCTGTGATGTCTTCCTGATGGACGATCTTTATGACTATATGATCGAGGATCTCTATGACGTCTTCCTGATGGAGGATCTTTATGACTTGATGATGAAGGATCTCTATGACATCTTCTCGATGGAGGATTCCAGTGATATTTTCCTGATTGAGGCTCTCTGTGATGTCTTCCTGATGGACGATCTTTATGACTATATGATGGAGGATCTATGTGACGTCTTCCTGATGGAGGATCTTTATGACTTGACGATGAAGGATCTCTATGACATCTTCTCGATGGAGGATTCCAGTGATATTTTCCTGATTGAGGCTCTCTGTGATATCTTCCTGATGGACGATCTTTATGACTATATGATCGAGGATCTATGTGACGTCTTCCTGATGGAGGATCTTTATGACTTGATGATGAAGGATCTCTATGACATCTTCTCGATGGAGGATTCCAGTGATATTTTCCTGATTGAGGCTCTCTGTGATGTCTTCCTGATGGACGATCTTTATGACTATATGATCGAGGATCTATGTGACGTCTTCCTGATGGAGGATCTTTATGACTTGATGATGAAGGATCTCTATGACATCTTCTCGATGGAGGACTCCAGTGATATTTTCCTGATTGAGGCTCTCTGTGATGTCTTCCTGATGGACGATCTTTATGACTATATGATCGAGGATCTCTATGACGTCTTCCTGATGGAGGATCTTTATGACTATATGATGGAGGATCTCTATGACGTCTTCTCGATGGAGGATTCCAGTGATATTTTCCAGATTGAGGATCTCTGTGATGTCTTCCTGATGGACGATCTTTATGACTATATGATGGAGGATCTCTATGACGTCTTCTCGATGGAGGATTTCAGTGATATTTTGTGATCGAGGATCTCTGTGATATCTTACTGATGAATGATCCTTGTGACTAGTAATTAGCTGAGTCCTATATCATTGTAACCAGTGCTGGACACTGGGGCTTCTCAAATTAGCAGCTTTCCAGTAAGTGAAACGCGAGACTTTTCTGTGAATGTAATAGATGAATAATTGACATATTTCCTCCCTGTGACTACATTGCTGACCTATAGAGCGACAGTGATGAGCCATACTGCATAGAGGAATGTGGAGGTGACGGGTGAGATGTAGACATATGCGGTGGGGTGCAGGGGTCGTGGATTGTTTGCTTCTTCTCACTATTTCATACAAACACAGAAACTAGGATAATAGTAAACTTCATGTATACAAAGTTGTGAGAAACAGCTTGTCTTAAGTAGTAATACATGGCAAAGGTGATGATGATGAGTGAATCTGCTACAATTTAATTCTGCAGATCTTCTCGAATGTGCCCAGGAAATTCAATTTTCATCAATTTTATTGCCTGGGAATTGAATGTGACTTTTACTCCGAGGTGTCTCCAGATCTCAGCTGTTGAGCTATGCAGCCCTCTCTTTGCTCCGGTCTTCACTTGTCTTCTCCCACCGCATCCCATCATGATCGGCTCCTCTAACCTCACTAGATCTCAAAACATCATGACGCCCCCCCATTCACATGGCGCCGGTAACTGGTGTTTTGAGGTCAGCACAGAGGGGCTAGAAATTGAGGGATGCAGCAGGAGAAGACTAATGAAGTAGAAGTAGAAGACTAATGAAGACCAAGTCTGCTGAACAGGTGAGTGTGAATTTTTTTTAACTCCCTCATAGCTGGCCACTATTTTTCTTGATTCATATGAACCAAATTGTTTAAAATATCCGAATAATTGGAAATTGTAAACCAATTTGAGTTGCTCATTTCTACAGAACAGGAAACCTGATTTTCTTACTCTCTCTCTTTATTTTATGTTTTAATTTCTTCCCATTTGCAAATTATTTTCTTCTTGTCAGTGAATAAGAAAATTCTTTACATTCAGAGGTAGTATCTCTGTAGACAGCTTGCCCTGTTATCAGCAGAAAAGTGGATACAATTGTAAACAGTGTAGACAATTAAAGGCCCAGTCACACTGATCCCGAAAATGATGCGACCTGATAGGGATCGCAGGTAAGTCGCTGGGAGGTCGCAGGTGAGATGTCACACAGTCAGATCTTACCAGCAATGCAGGAACAATACAGCTCGCAGTAGCGACATGTATAGCGATCTCAGCAGTCACTGTGACCCTGTCACACAGTGTCACACACAGCGATGTGTCCTGCCCAGCAGGACGTCGCCTTTGAAGAAAATGACCTGGACCATTCTGCAACGACTAGAGATCTCACAGCAGGGGCCTGATCGCTGGTAGGTGTCACACATAACAAGATCGCTAACGGGATCGCTACTGCGTCACCAAAATGGTGACTCAGCTGCGATCTCGCTAGCGATCTCGTTATGTGTGACGGTACCTTAACACATACAATGTATCAGTATAGAGTCCGGGGTGTTTAGCTCACAGAGCGTTGTTTGCACTGAATACAATGTATCAGTTTGGAGTCTGGGGTGTTTAGCTCACAGAGCGTTGTCTGCACTGGATACAATGTATCAGTTTGGAGTCCGGGGTGTTTAGCTCACAGAGCGTTGTCTGCACTGGATACAATGTATCAGTCTGGAGTCTGGGGTGTTTAGCTCACAGAGCATTGTCTACACTGACTACAATGTATCAGTCTGGAATCTGGGGTGTTTAGCTCACAGAGTGTTGTCTGCACTGGATACAATGTATCAGTCTGGAGTCTGGGGTGTTTAGCTCACAGAGAGTTGTTTGCACTGAATATGTTTAGCTCACAGAGCATTGTCTACACTGACTACAATGTATCAGTCTGGAATCTGGGGTGTTTAGCTCACAGAGTGTTGTCTGCACTGACTACAATGTATCAGTCTGGAATCTGGGGTGCTCAGCTCAGAGCGTTGTCTGCACTGGATACAATGTATCAGTCTGGAGTCTGGGGTGTTTAGCTCATAGAGAGTTGTTTGCACTGAATATGTTTAGCTCACTGTCTTTACCTCTCACTTGTCTTTCACTCTCATTGTCTTTACCGGATACAATGTATCAGTCTGGAGTCCGGCCTTTTTAGCTCACAGAGCGTTGTCTGCACTGGATAGAATTATATCCACTTCTCAACTGAAAGCAGGACTAGGTCTTTTGCAGCTGCAGTGGAACATTAAAGGCCACTTTACACGCTACGACATCGCTAGCAATTGCTAGCGATGTTGCGCGCGAAAGCACCCGCCCCCATCGTACATGTGATATTGTGTGATCGCTGCCGTAGCAAACATTATCGCTACGGCAGCGTCACACGCACATACCTGCTCTGCGACGTCGCTGTGACCGGCGAACCGCCTCTTTTCTAAGGGGGTGGTTCGTTCAGTGTCACAGCAGCGTCACCGAACCGCCGCCCAATAGAAGCGGAGGGGCGGAGATGAGCGGGACGTAACATCCCGCCCACCTCCTTCCTTCCTCATTGGCGGCGGCCGCAGGTAAGGTGAGGTTCCTCGTTCCTGCGGTGTCACACATAGCGATGTGTGCTGCCGCAGGAACGACAAACTACTTCGTACACCGAGCAGCAGCGATATTCGAGAATAGGGGGGATGTCACCGATGAGCGATTTTGCACGTTTTTGCGACGATTCAAAATCGCTCATAGGTGTCACACGCAAAGACATCGCTAAAGCCACCGGATGTGTGTCACAAATTCCGTGACCCCAACGAGATCACTTGAGCGATGTCGCAGCGTGTAAAGCGGCCTTTAGTAGAAGTCTTATGTTATTGCACAGACACGTCGGTGGAATGGAGCACATTTCTATGACATATTCGGGACCAACTCTTCGGGATCTGCATCATTCTCCCCCATTCAGGTGAGAATGCGGAATTTAAAGTCCTGACACTATAGGGACATCTGTTTTGACAAATATTTTCATTTGAGTGTTACAATTTCCTTTGTCGATGATATGTGTCCCTAAACACCCTGCCAATATTGGATCAATGATCACAGTCCAAGATTCTGTAGCTTATTCACAAGGGAATGATAGTGTGCTGCCCCTGGACTATCAGGTCGTCACAGGGTACTGCACAAGCTGCCCTTCCATGCGGTACTTCGCCTCCCTCTTGGTTCTGGGTCCCTCCCTATCTAAATGGTGTTGCCTCCAACTGCAAATCAAATCCTAGATACACCCTGCATCACACCCACCAGACACACCAGTGGACGGCTTGAATGGAATAGAGTCGCCCACCTGGGGGTCAGGGAGGGGAGGTGAGGAGTGTAGTGGAGAGTAGAGTTTGAGAGTTGAAGGAAAGAGGTTGGAAGTAGCCCTCGAGCTGTGAGGAGATCAGAGGAAGTCGTGCGTGGTGACTCCTGAAGTAACTGTCTAGGTTGCAGACGGTGGTCTGGGCATGGAGGAGTCGGACCCTCGGTCGCAGGGGATTGTGGCGAGGTGCTCGGACCTGTCGAGGAGGACAGCCAGCAGCCTACCACTATCACCGGTCCGGCACCGAAGACACGACGGGGTACACGGATCCTAGGTCGGGGAGTAGCTTCAGGCAACCCGATAATTCACCTGAGGAGAACGGAGCCTTTATGATCTGTTCCCACATGTTCCAGAATCGGGGCATTAGCGCAACGAGGGGGATAGGACTTTCCAAATCCCAAGCGTGAGCCCTGAGAGCAAGCTCCCATACTTAGCCACAGTGGGGAGCGGGGCCCGGCTAGTTCTATGCTACCGGGCCATCAAGTTGAAGTCAAACCAAGTGCCAGGAGGCAGGTCACGGATCACCAGGTAGCACCATTGGGAATGGGACCCGGTCGAGCTCCCCTCAGCAGCAGCAGTACCCACAGACTTAATTTACCCGGTTGTCATCGTCTGCTTGTGAACTGAGTGAGTACGAGAGTGAACCCTGCATCCCACGGCACCCCCTCTACACAGAGTCCCGGGGCATCCCCCTACCCGTGGAGGGTTACAACACCTTGCTGCCCCACTTCATCACCCCAGGTACTCCCAACGGCAGCGGCGGTACTCCCAAAATTACCGTACACCACGGGTGGCGTCACAAACTTTGCATCAACTCCCTTGTAAATATCCCCCTTACATTTGAGTGGCCGCACGACCCCCGGGTCCGGAGACCCTCGAGCCACAGCGAACCCGGTTCCGAGCAGCTCGGCTGCTTCCACGGGGGAGGCACAATAGCACCTATTTGATAATTTGTTGCTACATTTCAGGAGGAATAATAGAAGAATAAGCTTCCTTGAAAAGATGCTGTAGGATTTTGATGTTATGGGGAGTCAAAGTATTCCCTTAAACACATCAGGACACATGGACTACACAGGGACTACGGAGGACTGAAGAAGGGGAGCCAGGAGACCTGACAGTTGTGGTCTTCCGCCGTGGGGGCTTTTCATTTTTTGGTTGTTTCCCAGTCATCCTAGGAGAGTATATACATGTATGATGCAGGATGATAGCGTAGATGTTATATGGGGCTGTGATTGCGGTTATATTTTCAGATTTCTCGGAGGCAGACATCACTCACTGCCCTGCATACTTTACTTCACTTTCAGAAAACAATCCAGACTGGTTTCCAGCTCAAGAAAGTAAATTCTCGTGGATCTTTCATTAGACGGATGTAGCGCAGGTCGGTGTGTTGTGTAAACAGCGTAAAGCCGGGGGGCCCCATTACTCAAAGCATATGAAAAGCAGGCGACGCAACGAGAACCCGGAGCCTCGACACCACGCGAAACGCGTCAGTCATCCTGGGAGGAGATGGCAATAAGTCTCCATCCAGAGTCACACACAGAAGGAAGGAGATCATAGAATGCAAAACAACAAGAAACACGAATGGGAGAGAGCAGAGTATAGACCCCGGACCGAGGTGTGACTGCTGCCCTAAGCAGGTCCCGCTGCAATCAATTTATTCAACCCCCATTGTACACGTAAAACTCTCAACACACGTTACGTAACAAGTGGTTTCTCCAAATTCACCACAAAATGTCCCTTATTCTCATTCCACCAGTCTCATCAGAATTATTCAGCCCTTCATTACTAGTGTCTTTATTACTTAGAGCTTCTCTGGCTGTTATGACCTGCTGCAAATGTCGCGGGCGGAGGAGACGCGCTCGCCACGCTCGGGTCCGGGGCTTCTGCTACTCGGTGGCTCGAGCGGTGGGCCGGACCCGGGGACTCGAGCAGCGCTCCTCACCCGTGAGTGAAAAGGGATAGTTTGTTTGGGGGATTTAGTCCGTGACGCCACCCACGGGTTGTGGTGAAGAAGGGCACCACCGCTGCTGGTGACGGGGATCCCGGGAGCGATGGTAGGGAGCAGCTGGGATGTTGTTTTCCCCCTCCGTGGGTAGGGGTTGGTGGTCCCGGGGCCTGGCTGGTGTGACGGGGAGACAGGGTTGGTGAGGTGCAGGGTTGCAGGGACAGCGCGGCGCGGTGCCGGATGGCACTGGTGTACTCACTCAGCAACAAATGCACAAAGTCTCCGGTAAACCAAACGGCTGGATGGACGGGTCCCGCAGCCGGCTGCAGTGTCTCTCCCCGGACATGTGATGGTGGCTGTCTTTCCTTGCACCTTTGTGTACTGTGTTGACTCCGCTGGCTTCCCAACGGTAGTCCGCTCCCCGGCGTATAGGTGCCGGAGGAGCCCGTTTTGCCCGCAGGCGCTGGCCCTTGGATCTCTAGCCGGTGGCGGTGGCTGTATATCCTCACGGTGCGGACGGTTGCCTTCAATCGGGACTTGGTTGTTAGGAAACCCCTGGGGTTCCTGTCACACTCGGATTTGACTATTGTCGGCGGCTCCAAGCCTGGTCGGGGTCCGATGGCCCTGCCTGTGTGCTTAGCTTCACTCCGTTTCCCGGTCCGGTACCGGCGGGCCGACGCCCGACCCCGGTCCTTACGGCTCTGCGGAGTTCCACCAACTCCTGCAGACGGCCACCACCATCTGCCAACCTTGCTGTAAGTGCCTGGCTCCAACCCAGACACTCGCAGTACGTGACCTCTCACTTTCACCTCCTGAACTGATCTACTGCTTTTCCCGCCTCCAGACCTGTGAACTCCTCCGTGGGTGGGGCCAACCGCCTGGCTCCGCCCCACCTGGTGTGGGCATCAGACCCTGGAGGGAGGCAACAAGGGTTTTTGGTTTGGCTGGTGTAACTGCCTAGGGTGGGGGGGGGTGTGTTGCTTTGTATGTGACTACCTGGCTAGTCCAGGGAGTCACACAAACATGACGCATAGTCAGATACCAGTTGTTGACAGCGTGGCCTCATGGTCACTAATGTTCTTGGGTTCCAGATGGACACACCTTCTTCGCATCCAAAAAAATATTTTCTCTGAGGTTTAGGTAAGTATGATGGCCACTGTGCAATATTCCAAAAATTCTTCTGATACTAATATTTGATGACCCGTGAGGTATGTTTGGCATCATCATCATTGTTCTGACATGTTCTTCTAGAATTTTCAGATTAGTTTCTATACACACACTGCAGGTTTCCAGTAGAAGTGGAAGAAAAGCAGCTGAAGAGCATCACCGAGCCCAATAATGCTTCACAGTAGGTATCACCAAGGCACCAGAATGCTTCACTGCATGCATCACTGAGCAACCGCCATGCTTTACTGTAGGCATCACCAAACCACTGCCATACTTCACGGCATGCATGCCTGAGCCACCACCATGCTTCACTGTAAGTATCACAGAGGCCCTGCCATATTTCAATGTAGGCATCACTGAGCCCATCATGCTTCACTGTAGGCATAACGGAGACATCACTGTGCTTCACTGTAGAAATCAAAGAGCCACTAACATGCTTCACTATAGACATCCCCTTGCCACTGCAGTTCTTAACTATAGACATCTTCTTACCACTGCCATACTTCACTGTAGGCATCACCATGCAACCGCCATGCTTCACTGTAGACATCCCCGAACCACCACTGTGCTTCATTGTAGACATCACCGAGCTTGCACCATGCTTCACTGTATGCATCACTGAGCCACCATTATGCTTCACTGTAGATGTCACCGAGACCCAGCCATGCTTCACTGTAGACATCACTGAGCCACCGATATGCTTCATTGTAGCCATCACCAAGCCCCTGCCATGCTTCACTGTAGACATCATCGAGCCCCCGCAATACTTCACTGTAGAAATCAATGAATCACCACTATTCTTCACTGTAGACATCACCATGCAACTGCAATGCTCTACTGTAGACATCCCTTTGCCACAGCTATGCTTCACTGTAGACATCACCGAGTCTCCACCTTGCTTCATTGTAGGCATCACCAAGCCACTGCCATGCTTCCCTGTAGACATCACCACACCACCACCATGCTTCACTGTAAGCATCTCCAAGTCCCCCGCTATGCTTCACTGTAGATATCAGGGAGTTTCCCCATGCTTCACTGTAGATATCACCGAGCCACCACCATGCTTCACTATTGACATCATCAAGCCCGCACCATGCTTCACTGTAGGCATCACCAAGCCTCCACTAGAGGGTGCTCTTTGTAGCATTTGCTTCATTCTTCCTCTTCCAAACCTTCCAAACATACCTCTCACTGTTCTACATATTTTCAAATGTCATCAGGTTCAGTTATGAAATCAGTCATTTTTTAATGACTTTAGCCTCCTGAATTCAACTCTGACAATGAAAATGTTTAGTTTGCTCTTGTTTCTATATCAAAGAGTTTTCTTGATACTGCTAAATATAATTAATGCATAACAGTTTCAGTACTGTGAAACATTATTATTTTTGCAAATATAAAGATGCAGAATATTTTAGAGTAGTGTCCGAGTAACCCGCCTAATCTAATAGTAAGGGCGTGGTAATAGGTTGCTGGCTGGACACCATGCGCATACAAGTGTGAACAGTGCCCTATGCGCGCCACTAGTGTGCAATTTACCTTGCACCTGTGAAGTGTCCATCATATTGAGAGGCTTGTCTGCATCCTGTTTGTGCATTAGATGTGTTGGCCTGGGCTAACTGGACTGGTTGCCCTTTTTTGCTGTGAGTACATTTTATAATACATTTTTGGGGGAGTTTTTATCTCCTCTTTTTGTTGCTATTTTTGCAGAATATTTTATGCCAATTTTCTGATATTTATTTAGGGGAAACTTAGCAACAATTCAAATAACTAAAACCTGTGTAATCTGTGAAACGTAAACGGTTACAGAAAATGCAGTACATTTGCTCCTCATTCAGTGCCGGCCCTTTTTTAATGTGTACAACAGTGGGTCGAGGGCACAGATTGATTGGCTCTTTTCCCTGTGGAGACTGTACTATTTGTCCCTTTATGGCTGCCAATAGACGCATTGAAATTTCCATCTTTCCAGGGTCCATAACGACTAAGATTTATTCCAATTGCCGGACGAGGAACGTGGTATATGTCTTCACATGTGGTTGTCCGAAACTATATGTGGGGCAGACCACTCAGGAGCTTCGACGGCGGATACAGCACCACTTCTCGGATATTGGACGAGCAAAGAAAGATCAGGCCCAAGGTAAGCCTATCACATCAGTGGCAAAACATTTTTTGGAAATGCATAATGGCTCGCTACAGGGTGTCCAGATTTTGGTGTTGGAGTCCGTGCCCTCTAACATTCGTGGAGGTAGATTGTCGGATGAATTGTTGAGAAGAGAGGCAAGATGGATCTACCAATTACGGAGCCTTTCTCCTAACGGACTAAATGAGGAGCTTCTGTTCACAGGCTTCTACAAGAAATAAGAATGGCGTCTGTGATTTTTTCATGGACGGCACCGTGGACAAGGGGCCTTTTTATACATTATTTGATTATTGGGCCTTTGTCCACGTTGCCACATTGTTTTGCAGCATTGGTTCAACGCTCAGTTTGGGTTTCGGTGTTCTTTTCTGGCCTTCGGGTATGGCCCATCTCCACATGATTGGATGGGTTTCTCTGGTTATCTTATTCTATCCAGGGTGGTCGGGGCGCCTTTCTCTTTCTTTTTCTTCGAAAAAAAATTTTTTGGGGGTCTCCATTGTTGGCCTCTTCTTGTTGTTTTCTTGTTCCAGCTTTACTAAATTATTCTTACATTCTATCCTAGTTGGCAGTTTTCCTGTTTAAAAATCGATAGGATGGATTGCTGGATCGCCTGCATCTTGACATTTCCATGGTTACAACGTTAAGAAGAAAGGAATTGGATTGAGTCTTCTTGTTTGACCTTCATTATTTTTTATTTATTTTTTTTTTTTTTTATTTTTTTTTTTTTTTTTATTTATTTTTTTTTTTTTGTATATTTTTTGTATTACTGTATCTGTAATGCTTTGTCTGTATATATACCCCCTTCACCCCCTGTTTGTCTTTTGCCACGTGATCCGGTACATTATATATATTTTGGGTAATGCATGTATGTGCAGCAGCCTATGTATGTAAACAAACTGCTTGATTTTCCGGTTTGCCTGGTCCTGTATGCAGAAAGGGTGCAGGCCTGCATATATTTTCATATCTCTTTGTCATCGGTACATCATATGGTTCTATATAGCATTACATGCTGCTTAATGGCCCTTTAGTGCCTGTAATATGACCATGGTTGCACCATATGATAAGATTTGGTGGGCTTTATATGGCAAAAAAAGGTGATTTATTCCATGTTTTATTAACCACTGAGTTATATTTTGTTGATATTACATATTATTTGTATTGATCCATTTGTATTTTTGATTTTTGTTTCTTCTCCCAAATAATGTAAAACAATAGCCTATATGGCACCTGTGTTTAAATCTAAATATAGCTCGTGGGTGGTTGAATATGCGCAGTAACAACTTATCTTGGCATTCTGCTTGTTTTCGGCGTTTCAGCTTATTGCGCATGCGCCGGTTACGATATTTGCGCAACTAGTGGTATTCTTCACATTAGTTGGTGGAATATGTGTGGGGACCATCTATTTCAGCATCTGCTTATTGCGCACGCGCCGGCTACGATGCTTTACGCTGCTAGCATGATTATCTACGCCGCCTGCTATTTGATGTTGCTAACGCATGCGCATACTACATTTCCTGTGGCTCTTTCCCATTCACATGACTGTGATCACGTGGCAAAATGGCAGCTTCCATCGGGCGTCTTCCATTTCCACAGCAACCTTTCCTTGCCTCTTTCTCCACACGCTGGTAGGCAATTTAGTAATTATGTTCTAATTATGTTGTACTAAATAAAAAGGCACATTGCTTCCATCATTGCACATCTCCCCTGAGGAAGCTACACCTTGTTTGTAGCGATACGCGTGGGGCTCATACCTCACCCCTCCACTCCTTGCCTGCACCCCGTTGTGTGTCCATCCGTAGGTGGTATTGTATGGGCTATTTTTGCTTTAAATCATGCTTATTGGTGGCGACATTGCTGCATTGCCAAACCACCACGGCATCTACTGGGACTCTGATCTGTCTGATTGATTTTGCATTTTCCATCTGCTTATTTGGTGGTCCCAGTTTATGGACACTGTGTCTTAAATCATTGCATTATTATATGTTTGTGGGGTTGGGGCTCTTTGAGGGTGTGAGGTATTCTTTGGGTGTCAGACCATTGGCACTCTCAGTATGTGTGTTTCCCATAAGCTGTTTTGCTTTTTTAATTGATTTTAATCGGTTGTTGGTATTTGTGCCTATTTCTATAATAAAGATATTTTTGTATATTTATTCATTGTGGTGATCCCACTTTTTTCGCACATTCTTTTCTCTTGTTGATGCCCTTTTTTAATGGTCTCGTTATTTTGCTTGTCTCTGTTTTGCTGGTCTCTTTTTTTGCTGGTCTCTTTTTTTGCTGGTCTCTTTTTTGCTGGTCACTTTTTTGCTCTTCTCTTTTTTTCTGTCTCTTTTTTGCTGATCTCTTTTTTTGCTGGTCTCTTTTTTTACTGGTCTCTTTTTTTTTTTGCTTGTTTCTGTTTTTGATGATCTATTTTTTGCTGGTCTCTTTTTTTTTGCTCATCTCTTTTGTGATGGTCTCTTTTTTTTGCTTGTTTCTGTTTTGCTGGTCTCTTTTTTTGCTGGTCTCTTTTTTGTTGTTCTCTTTTTTGCTGTTTTTTTGTTGGTGTCTTTTTTTTTTACTGGTCTCTGTTTTGCTGGTCTTTTCGTTGCTGGTCTCTTTTTTGCTCATTTCTGTTTTTTTCTCAGCTCTTTCTTGCTTGTCCCTTTTTTGCTCGTCTCTCTTTTGCTTGTCTCTTTTTTGCTTGTCTCTTTTTTGCTTGTCTCTTTTTTGCTCATCTTTTTTTCTCAGCTCTTTCTTGCTGATTTCTTTTTTGCTGGTCTCTTTTGGCTCTTCTCTTTTTTGTTCTTCTCTTTTTTGCTGGTCTCTTTTTTGCTCATCTTTTTTTCTCAGCTCTTTCTTGCTGATTTCTTTTTTGCTGGTCTCTTTTGGCTCTTCTCTTTTTTGTTCTTCTCTTTTTTGCTGGTCTCATTTTTGCTCGTCTCTTTTTTGCTGGTCTCTTTTTCACTCGTCTTTTGTCCTCCGCCATCGGATCATCTCTTACAATCGTTTGACAGTATCTGCAGCATTGATAGATTCCATTTTCCTTGATATCTTTCCTCCATAGTCGCAATATCTTGGTGAAATCTCTCTCCGCGCTCGTCCTCACTGCTCCACCGTTTTTGGTGGAAAACACTCTAGATGTGAATATAAGAACTGAATCTATAAGGATGTTACAGCCAAGATCCTTATATGTTTTGAGGAGATTTTCCACCAACTCTTCATAGTTTTCTGCTCTTGAGTTACCTCTAATGTGAACACTGCCCATGCTGCCTTTTCCTTGACCTGCAACAAATGGAAAAACTCCTCATCTTGAACAAGCTTATGAATCTGAGGTCCAATAAAGACTCCTTCCTTTATCTTTGCTTGCCTCAATCTTGGAAATTTATACTTGAATGTGTTTGCTTTCTTTCCCATTACCTTTACAAAGTTCTTCATTAGGCCCAACTTGATATGCAAAGGTGGTGACATACAGTTAGGTCCAGAAATATTTGGACAGTGACACAAGTTTTGTTATTTTAGCTGTTTACAAAAACATGTTCAGAAATACAATTCTATATATAATATGGGCTGAAAGTGCACACTCCCAGCTGCAATATGAGAGTTTTCACATCCAAATCGGAGAAAGGGTTTAGGAATCATAGCTCTGTAATGCATAGCCTCCTCTTTTTCAAGGGACCAAAAGTAATTGGACAAGGGACTCTAAGGGCTGCAATTAACTCTGAAGGCGTCTCCCTCGTTAACCTGTAATCAATGAAGTAGTTAAAAGGTCTGGGGTTGATTACAGGTGTGTGGTTTTGCATTTGGAAGCTGTTGCTGTGACCAGACAACATGCGGTCTAAGGAACTCTCAATTGAGGTGAAGCAGAACATCCTGAGGCTGAAAAAAAAGAAAAAATCCATCAGAGAGATAGCAGACATGCTTGGAGTAGCAAAATCAACAGTCGGGTACATTCTGAGAAAAAAGGAATTGACTGGTGAGCTTGGGAACTCAAAAAGGCCTGGGCGTCCACGGATGACAACAGTGGTGGATGGTCGCCGCATACTTTCTTTGGTGAAGAAGAACCCGTTCACAACATCAACTGAAGTCCAGAACACTCTCAGTGAAGTAGGTGTATCTGTGTCTAAGTCAACAGTAAAGAGAAGACTCCATGAAAGTAAATACAAAGGGTTCACATCTAGATGCAAACCATTCATCAATTCCAAAAATAGACAGGCCAGAGTTACATTTGCTGAAAAACACCTCATGAAGCCAGCTCAGTTCTGGAAAAGTATTCTATGGACAGATGAGACAAAGATCAACCTGTACCAGAATGATGGGAAGAAAAAAGTTTGGAGAAGAAAGGGAACGGCACATGATCCAAGGCACACCACATCCTCTGTAAAACATGGTGGAGGCAACGTGATGGCATGGGCATGCATGGCTTTCAATGGCACTGGGTCACTTGTGTTTATTGATGACATAACAGCAGACAAGAGTAGCCGGATGAATTCTGAAGTGTACCGGGATATACTTTCAGCCCAGATTCAGCCAAATGCCGCAAAGTTGATCGGACGGCGCTTCATAGTACAGATGGACAATGACCCCAAGCATACAGCCAAAGCTACCCAGGAGTTCATGAGTGCAAAAAAGTGGAACATTCTGCAATGGCCAAGTCAATCACCAGATCTTAACCCAATTGAGCATGCATTTCACTTGCTCAAATCCAGACTTAAGACGGAAAGACCCACAAACAAGCAAGACCTGAAGGCTGCGGCTGTAAAGGCCTGGCAAAGCATTAAGAAGGAGGAAACCCAGCGTTTGGTGATGTCCATGGGTTCCAGACTTAAGGCAGTGATTGCCTCCAAAGGATTCGCAACAAAATATTGAAAATAAAAATATTTTGTTTGGGTTTGGTTTATTTGTCCAATTACTTTTGACCTCCTAAAATGTGGAGTGTTTGTAAAGAAATGTGACAATTCCTACAATTTCTATCAGATATTTTTGTTCAAACCTTCAAATTAAACGTTACAATCTGCACTTGAATTCTGTTGTAGAGGTTTCATTTCAAATCCAATGTGGTGGCATGCAGAGCCCAACTCGCCAAAATTGTGTCACTGTCCAAATATTTCTGGACCTAACTGTATCTTCTGTGGGTCTCAAGTGGTGGAGGCCAGACATTGTTACTCCCTGGTGAAGTGAATGTTGGAGCGGCTAGTCTCTTTTATCGTAGTGATATTCTCCTGCGGGACTATCCCACTCACACAGAAAGTGTGTATCTGCCCTGGAGACCAAGTAAGAGGACAACCATCTTTACGTCACCAAGGAGGAGACACAAATGTTGGTCATAGTTCAGGGCCCTCAACAGTTGTTTCATGTTGTCATCTTTCATGTATGGAAGGCAGCGCACTGTGATTGTGCAGCAAGACGGATTTTAGTCTTGTTTTGGACAAATCGATGAAGAGCGTCCATAAATATGAATTATGACTTCTCTTCAGAGCTTCCATTAAACTGCTGATGTTGCATGCCCCAACATCGCCCTCCATGAAGAGGTATTGGACAAGATCTTTATCACGGTTTTGGAACAAATAAATCTGACCATCGCCCGCTACAACATTCCACCATTGTAGCCGGGAACCCAAGAGCTCAGGATTACTATTGGGCAGATCCAAATTTCGAACAAGATGGATCCGGTCACTTTGTGTTATAAGATGCGGTTCAGTTGAGGTTGACGACAGAAAGTCTGGGTCATGAGAGGAAGATGCTTAACACCAAGTGTCCTCTTCTTCCTCACTTGACTTGACTGGAAATGTTTCTGGTGGTTCTGGAGCCGGCTGTTCTTCTGTATGTGGTGCTGGGGTATTGCAGATGGAAGGTTTGGATACTTGGATACGGTAGTCATCATCTTTTTCCTTGAAACTTCTTTCCTAATGGGGGGGCATCATGCATAAATAAGAATTGGTAGTGTGACCGGTGGCTCTCTCCAGATCATTGGAACTGCAGAATCCATAGATTGCCTCTTCGCATGTGACTTGTCTATTGCAGCAGATGTGGGGAGCCCGACTCTGGTCCTGATCTCCTGTTCTGCAGCCAAACTACAGGTTCTAGGCTTTCCTCATCATCATAGTCAAGTTTCACCTTTGTGACGCAAAAGTGACTTCTCTGCATATGTAGCAAAATATATCCGCTTTGTTAATGCACAAACGAGGCACATCTGAAAAACATGTAGAAACTTCAAAATCCGAGGACGCACATTAATCTGAAGTGTATTCTAATACAGAGATTCACCGGGTCCTTGAACTGCAATATAAGCAACCGGCCAATCAGGCACCAGCAGCGGAAGTCAGTAAGCCCGCCAGAGGCTGCACAGGGCAATGACGTCATGCGCTGCCAGTGGCTGAAGCCTTCTCTACCGGCTAAGGAGGATGCCACATGTCATGGGAGCAGGAGAAGGTAAAAATAATTATTTATTTATTTATTTATTTAAAAAAACAAATGTATTAGGAAAGAGCAGAAGAATGGTAGACATTATAATAGAAAGGGGCCCAGGATGGGGACATTATTACAGGAAGGGGCTCAAGATTGGGGACAATATTACAAGAAGAGGCTTCGGATTGGTAACATTATTATAGGAAAGGGCCCAGGATGGGGGACATTATTACAGGAAGAGGCTCAGGATTTAGGACATTATTATAGGAAGGGGCCCAGGATGGGGACATTATTACAGGAAGATGCTCAGGATTGGGGACATTATTATAGGAAGGGGCCCAGGATGGAGGACATTATTACAGGAAGAGGCTCAGGATTTAGGACATTATTATAGGAAGGGGCCCAGGATGGGGACATTATTACAGGAAGATGCTCAGGATTGGGGACATTATTATAGGAAGGGGCCCAGGATGGGGACATTATTACAGGAAGATGTTCAGGATTGGGGACATTATTATAGGAAGGGGCCAAGGATGGGGACATTATTACAGGAGGGGGCTCAAGATGTTGGGCATTTCTTACAGGATGCAGCTCAGGATGGGGACATTAATATATGAAAGGACTCAGGATGGGGGACATTTCTAACAGAATGCAGTCCAGGATGGGGACATTATTAAAGGAAGGGGCCCTGGATGGGAAACATTTCTTACAGTATGTGGCCCAGGATGGGGAACATGATTTTAAGAAGGGGCCCAGGATGGGGACATTATTATAGGAAGAGGCCCAGGATGGAGGACATGAATACAGCAAGGGGCTCAGGATATGGGACATGACTACAGGAAGGGATTCAGGATGGCAGACATTTCTTATGAGATGCAGCCCAAGATGGGGACAATATTATAAGAAGGAGCCAAAAACGGGGGACATTACTTACAGGATGTGGTCCAGGATGAGCTACATGATTACAGGAATGAGTCCAGTATGGGGAAATTATTATAGGAAGGGGCGACGATGGGAGATATTTCTTACTGGATGTGGCCCAGGATGGGGGACATAATTACAAGAAGGGGACTAGAATGGGGAAATTATTATTAGATGGAGCTGAGGATGGGGGACATTTCTTACAGGATGTAACCCAGTTTGGGGGGGGCAAGGTTTCAGGAAGGGGCCCAAGAAGAGAACATTATTATAATAAGGGACTCAGGAAGGGGACATTATTATAAGGAGGAGCCAAGAATGAGGGACATTTTTTACAGGATGTAGGCCAGAATGGGGGACAACATTACAGCAAGGGGCAGAGGATGGGGACATGAATATAGGAAGGGGCCGGGATGGAGGACATTATTTAATGAGGGGTGAACACATATGCTTTTATAAGATGTAGAACACTACTAGTGCTCATATGTACCGCCCCGAGGCTCGGCTGCAGCTCGGATCCGGGCTCGTCGGTGGGTCGATCGAGTGCCTCCGGACCCGGGGGTCACGTCGCTCTGAAGGGAAGCTGGCGCTATGTGAGGGGTTTCGGTGGGTAGGTTCACGGCCGGAGCCGTGGTTTTGGGTTTAAGTTCGTGACGCCACCCACGGGTCGTGGTGAGTGTGGACACCACCGCTGCCGTTGACTAGGCACCCGGGAACGGTGTTGTGCAGGCAGGTGTTAGCCCCTCCGTGGGTAGGGGGTCGGTGGCCCCGGGCCCGGTTGTTGAGGTTAGGATGTGGTGGTGAGGGCCTGTTGGTGCGATGCGGGGCGGTGCGCGGCCCGAGGGCACTGTTGTACTCACTATGACAGATACACCGGAGTCTCTGGTAAACCAAAAAGATGGTGGTCGGTGCCTGCAGCCGGCTGCGTCTGGTCCCCCACCCGGTTTGGTGGCTCCCGCCTTTCTCCTGCACCTCATTTTGTAGACTTTTGACTGCCTGCGCTTCCGCGACGGGAGTCCGCTCTCCGGCTGTGTGTGTGTCGAGAGAGCCCCTTTGCCCGCAGACGCTGGCCCGTGGGATCTCTCTGCCTGAGCCGTGGCTTTCTATCCCCCTCGTTGGGCTGGGAAAGAACCTAAGGTCCAGACCCCAATCAGTGAATTTGACTCGGTCCAGTGGCTTCTGGGCCTGAGTACCCCTTCTGGTGCTCCGGTTTCCAGTTGATTCCCCAGTTCGGTACTGGCGGGCCACTACCCTGTTCCGGTCCCTTACGGTTCCACCAGCCGACTTCCCGGCTCCTGCAGGCGGCAACCATCGTCTGCCTCCTGGCCACAGGGTATCCGGACTATGACCCAGATCCCCGACAGACGTTTTCTCCTTTCTACTACTTTCCTCTCCTCCCTAACTTCATCTCTCTTTCACCTCCAAAACTAATTTGCTTGCTTTTCCTGCCTCAGGCTATCCGAACTCCTCGGTGGGTGTGGCCAACCACCTGGCTCTTCCCCCGGGTGTGAACGTCAAAGCCTGAAAGGGGAGACTCAGGTTTTTTTTAGGTTGGCTGCTGTTACCTTTTTAGGGGACTGGTGTTTGTGCAAGGGCCTGTCTGTGACTACCTGGCTAGTCCAGGGCGTCACACATACATCTGACCAATGTGCAGGTGGTGGGGGCCCAGCTCCAGATTTTGCACCGGGGCCCATTGGACTCTAGCTACACCACTGTATGGGACCTCTGCTTCCAATGTCATTGTATCTTTTTGTCTCCTTTTCCTTGGACACCCCTAGGGGTCATATTGAGGCCGTCTAGTTTGGCATCTGTCTTTAAGGGGTTTGATTTAGCATCTATATTTAGGGGGTTTGGTCTGGGTTCTGCATTGATAAAGGTGCATAATGCCATTTATTAGAATATTTGGAATCTCCCTGATCTCAAATTGTTAAATGTTTGCAAGTTTGGCTTATATCTAAGTCAGACCTATTATAAACTGTGTGATGTCATGTATATACCGGGGCCGATGAGCCTCAATAGCGGCATTATTGTCCCATCCATTGTATTTCAGTACAACCGGCCGCCCAGACGTCCTCTTCTACATAATTACTCCATTTACATGGCTGGAAAAAATCTTTAGCCCATGATTCAGTTTGCTGTTTGCATACAGAGCCTGGAAAGCATCTGTGTCTCATCCCGTGTTTAGTGCCTGATACTTTTTGGATTATCACAGTCTAGCGCTGTCCCCATTGTAAATGCCCCGGACTTATGATTACAGCTCCTGGTGTTGTAGAATGGGAAGAGATACAAAAGTTATTTAAGGTAATTGAATGAAAACCAAATATCCCTATTTATTTATTTTTTTTACTATTAATTTTAGCAAAAAATATTAGTAATTTGGCTTGATTTATTTGTATTCTTTTTGCCTAGGTCCACTATTGTAACAATTTTGTTATTGTAGCAATGCAGCCTCGAATGAAAAATGTAGCAACTTTGTAAAATGTAATTATCAATCTGTGTATATGTAATGTCCTGGAGGTGGATTCACGGGGCCGTGCACCGGACTCCCCCAGTGAGACAACCTATACAGGGACTGTCCGATCACCCCATCAGAGGGCCTAGATGCACGGCTGCCGGAAGACTAGGGGTACGAGTCCTTCAGGGATTTGCAGGGAATGTCTTTGAGTCCTAAGGCACCGTGGGCAGGATGGATGACTGGAACCGGGTTCAGGTGCCGGGTAGGAACAGCAGACGGGGTCCGGGTCCAGTGAGCCGTGCAGGCGGATGTACCGGGAGGAGTCGGGGATCGGTGACGGGAATAGGCTGACGGAAGATGACGGGATCCTCAGCAGACGGTCACCGAGACACTTCCTGTAGAACCGGTAGTCAGGACCAGCGGACGGAGTCTGTGGATGAGACAGGGTTAACGGAGAGACAAGCACAAGGGGACCTGAGCACCTAGCTTAGGGAACACGTTGAACAGGCACCGCCCACCAGAAAAGGGAAATCTTATATACCCTTTACCTGTATCTTGTCATATCCTGTTTCCGGGACGCTGGCCCTTTAAGACAAGGTGAGTGAGCGTGCGCGCCCTAATGCACATGCGTGAGGCTCAAGTGCCGGAGGCCAGTACAGGACGCTGTGAAGGAGATGCAGGGGAGCCCGACAGCGTGTCCTGGATCGCAGGGGGACGCCGGAGCCGGCGGGCGGGAGGCACGGAGGACGCAGAGGAGGGGGAGTGAGAGGAGCAGCCGCGGGCAGAGGGACCGGGGACCAGAGCAGTGAGTGGCATGCGGCGCCGGGGACCAGGAAGCGTGACAGTATACAGCTCTCATGCAGATCTTTGTGCCTCCATGGTAACATACAACAAATAAAATAGTACCGTCTCATGCTGCCATCTGCTCTTTATTGTTTGTTTTACTGAGAAAAGCAAGAAGTAGGAGACATGGAGAAGAGAGTGACTGTTGGGTCTGACTCTGACTACTGTCACAAGGGTATATGGTGGTGGTAACGGAAAACTGGGATCCTAACCTGACCCTCAGGCTACGGGGGCCTCTGTGCTATTCCTATTCTCAAAGATACCCCTAATGGTGGGAATGTCTGAGCCGCCTTCCTGGCCCTGCTCCTGACTAGTTCTGATCTTATACCCTCTCCACCAGGGGGGCTGGGAGAGAGGTGTGATTTAACCTACAGAAATAAACAAACAGGGGAAACCAAAACTCTGTCCCAAAGCATGCATACTCAGAAGCTATAAGACAATAAGAGGAGGAAAACAAGAGCAGGGTAGAAACAACAAGATAGCGGGTAACTCCACAACAGCACCAAACACAAAGCAACTCTTTCTCCAGCCAGTCTGAGACAACTCACAGACCAACACAGCATAAACTATAGTCGGCGTAGGTAGAAGCTTTTCTCCAGCCTAAAAATTAGAGGAGCAGAAGTGATTGGCTTCCTTACAACATGTGATTAAAGAAGCCTAATAAGTAGGCTAATTGTCTCTCCAGGACAGGAGACAAACTCTAGCGCAGTAGTCTAAGTAAGTAGGCTAGCAGAGGTTAACTTTTGTTAGCCTGTCTATGAATGAGCAGACAGCGGGTTGATGCCTGGGTCCAGGGCCGGCTCCAGGTTTTTGTGGGCCCCAGGTGAAAGCGTCTCAGTGAGTCCGAGCTACATGCAGACACGCACATCATACACAGATACATACGTATACATATTTAAAGAGAAATTCACAAAAATACATATAAACAGAAATAAATCTATACACAATCATACACACTGCCATACATAGACACACATCATACATGCACACACAGACACATTAGAGATATTTTTAATATGGGGAAGCTGGTAGCAGCCTCATTCACCTCCCCGCTTGTCTCCATCCAGCTCCTCCCGGGCATGTGGCTGCGCCGCGCTTATTGGTGGCCGTCACTAACAGACATGGCCATGCACAGTGCACACTGACACTGCTGTATATACATTACAGGAGACACTTTGTATACAGCAAAAGGGGGACATAAAGCTCTAGAGGGGGACAGTCAGCTCTGGGGGGTATACAGCACTGGGGTGAAGGTGACATACAGCTCTGGGGGGTATACAGCACTGGGGTGAAGGTGACATACAGCTCTGGGGGGTATACAGCACTGGAGTGGATTGTACATACAGCTCTGGGGGGGGTATAGAGCACTGGGGTGGAGGCGACATAAATCTCTGGGAGTATAGAGCACTGGGGTGGGGACATACAGTTCTGGGGGGGTATAGAGCACTGTGGTGGGGGACAAATAAGTCTGGGGGGGTAAAGAGCACTTGAATGGAGCAGACATACAGCTCTGGGGGTATAAAGCACTGGGGTAGCGGACATATACAGCTCTGGGTGGTATACAGCACTGTGGTGGGGGGGGCAGACAGTTCTGAAGGGTATAGAGCACTGGGGTCAGGGGACACACAGGTCTGGAGGTTATACAGCACTGTGGTGGGGTCAGGGGCGTCAGGGGACAATTCTGGGGGGCCATACAGCACTGGGGTCAGGGGATAGTCAGTTTTGGTAGCTATACAGTACTGGGGTCAGGGGACAGTCAGTTTTGGGGGGACATACTGCTCAGCGAGATGTTGGTGCTGCGGCTCCTCTCTTCATAGTAGATGCTGCAATGTATGGGCTCCTTCCAGGTACCCTCTCTTCATTTGTGGATAGGAGTACAGCACACGGAGCACTAGCTCTGCCCACAGATGAACTTCAATGTCCCGAATCCCTGCACACAACGCTCAGCAGTGACACGCTGCGTGCAGGAAAGTGCGGCTGCCGCCCGAGCACTGCGGTCCCCAGAACTCGACCCGGAGGCTGCAGGATACATCACCGCCACTGCCGACGGTGAGTGGGCCCCGGCATTTGCCCATGTGTGCTGGGTGCGGATGACGGCCCTGCCCGGGTTTGCCTGAGTTGATCAGAAACAGCAGAGAATCTGTAACAGGGGGCGCTGTAGTCCTGGTCTGTGTTGTGTTTGGGTGGGACCCCCCTGGCCGTGAACATCTGGGGTTCATCCACTTACTTGCAGCTGGGGATACTTTGGTTCCTTCTTTCCTCTGGGATCGGATTCAAGCAAAAAGACAACACAATACGGTTCCTTGAAAACAGCAACTTTTACTTTACTTAACACAGGTTCCAGTAACTTCAAATCCTTCCTCTCTCTCTCGCTCTTCCTCCGGGTACCGGGGTGCGCTCTTTAGGATACAGTGAAGTCACAAACGGGAAATAAACAGTTCCAACAATAGATCAGTCAACTAAAGTATTTTATTTTAATATGTAAAAGAACAAAACTAAAATAAAGGAAAACACTAAAGGAAAATCCACAGACACTCAGCCAAGAGGCCGAGACCCTTGTGCTGTACAGCGTGGTGCCCTACAATATGGATCAACTACAGTATATACACAGGTGTGCCTGGATAACTGCCAATTACCTATTAATACCCTTGAACATGAAACAATTGGATGGGTGTGTAATACGGGTCACCTGCGGTACAGCACAACAGCTTACACACTGAAGATAAATTCCCTCTAACCCCCAACTGACTATTCCCCTGCCCCAATATAAATACAGTGCACATTAATGGAGGAGACTTCCCAACATTCACCTGGAATGACCAAACAACTTACTATATGCAATGGCTGCTTAGCCGGAAACGGAGAATAAAAACGTAAACAAATAATATGTACTCATAGTGTTCTTCACAAGCTTCCTCCTGGATCAGCTCAAACATGGCCTAAAGTCCGTGATAGGCCTTAGCACACCTAGGTGTAAGTGAGGTGATTGTGGTCCACAAAGTACATATAATATATACAACGTTCACATGTAGACAGTATAGACCAAAAGTTTGGACACACCTCATTCAAAGACTTTTCTTTATTTTCAGGAAATTGTAGATTCACATTGAAGGCATCAAAACTATGCATTAAATACTTAAAAAAGTGTGAAACAACTGAAAATATGTGTCATATTCTAGGTTCTTCACAGTAGCCACCTTTTGCTTTGATTACGGCTTTGCACACTCTTGGCATTCTCTTGATGAGCTTCAAGAGGTAGTCACCGGAAATGGTTTTCCAACAGTCTTGAAGGAGTTCCCAGAGATGCTTAGCACTTGTTGGCCCTTTTGCCTTCATTCTGCGGTCCAGCTCACCCCAAACCATCTCGATTGGGTTCAGGTCTGGTGACTGTGGAGGCCAGGTCATCTGGCGTAGCACCCCATCACTCTCCTTCTTAGTCACATAGCCCTTACACAGCCTGGAGGTGTGTTTGGGGTCATTGTCCTGTTGAAAAATAAATGCTGGTCCAACTAAACGCAAACCGGATGGAATAGCACGCCGCTGCAAGATGCTGTGGTAGCCATGCTGGTTCTGTATGCCTTCAATTTTGAATCAATCCCCAACAGTGTCACCAGAAAAGCCCCCCCACACCGTCACACCTCCTCCTCCATGCTTCACGGTGGGAACCAGCCATGTAGAGTCCATCCGTTCACCTTTTCTACAAAGACGCGGTGGTTGGATCCAAAGATCTCAAATTTGGACTCATCAGACCAAAGCGCAGATTTCCACTGGTCTAATGTCCATTCCTTGTGTTCTTTAGCCCAAACAAGTCTCTTCTGCTTGTTGCCTGTCCTTAGCAGTGGTTTCCTAGCAGCAATTTTACCATGAAGGCTGCTGCACAAAGTCTCCTCTTAACAGTTGTTCTAGAGATGAGAACGTGTGTCCAAACTTTTGGTCTGTACTGTATGTAACGCCCTGGCCTATCAGGTCGTCACAGGGTATTGTGCAATCTGCCCTTCTGCACAGTATCCGCATCCTCCTTGGTTACGGATCACTGTCCTTTGGTGTTGCTAAGAGCTTGGCCAGTCAAAACCTAAGAAACACTCTGCACCGAACCCCCAAGACACACCAATTGGTAGCCTGAAGGGAATAGGGCCGCCATTTTGGGGGTTGGTAAGGGAGGGTCAGGAGTGTCAGGAGGAGGTCAGGTGAGTGGTGACTCTCAAAGGGAGAGGTGACAAGTCAGGAGCAGGGCTCCTTAAGTCTACTAGGTGTCAGATGTTGGTCTGGGCCTGGTAGGAGCTGGAACCCCGGTCGCAGGGGATCGTGTCAAGGGGCACGGAACTGCCAAGGAGAGCAGCCAGCAGCCTTGAGCCATCTTCGGGCAGGGGCCAGGGCACGACGGGGTACGCGGACCCTAGACCAGGAAGTAGCTTCGAGCGTCCTGGTAATTTACCCGACGGGGGTGAAGCCTTCAAGATTCATCCCTCACCCACTCCAGAATCGGGGTACTAGCGCAACGAGGGGATAGGACTTTTCCCAAAACACAGTCCACCAAATCCCAAGCGTGAACCCTGAGTGCAAGCTCACTCCGTTAGCCATATGGGTGAGCGGGACCCGATTAGTTCCACACTATAGGGTGCAAACAGTGAACAAGGTGCCACGGAAAAGGCCACAGGCCAACAAGCAACACCAAGGACACGGATCCTAGCGTGCTCCCTCCTTGCTGCAGCGGTGCTCAGAATTCTGGTTTACAAGCTGTCGGTGTCAGTATTCTTGGTCTCAGTGAGTACGCAGAAACCCTTCCTTTTCCCAACAGCACCCCTTTCCTGCACCATCACCAGGTCCCGGGGCACACACCCCCTACCCACGGAGGGGTTAAACAACTTGCTGCCGGACCACCACCACGGCGGTGGTATCCCACCTTACCACGCACCATGGGTACGGGATTGAAATAGACCAGGTCAGTGCTGCTAAGAGCAGTTCTACTATTCATATGTGAGGCCGTATGGCACATTTTATAAAAATATTTTAGTGTAGGACTGCCCCAAATGAGATTTGCCGTGACGTGGCGAGGCAGCTCAAGAAATTGCAACTTTTTGCTAAAAATCTCAAAATTTTAATAAAAAGTACAGTTTGGAATTTTTAGTGCTGAAGTGCACATTTAGTGCTGGCTTTTTGTTTTTTCTTCAGGAAAAGAGGCAGACAGGGAAAGAGGCAGACAGGGAAAGAGATATAGGGGCAGGGAAATAGATAGAGAGACAAGGAAAGAGGCAGACAGGGAAAGAGAGAGAGATAGGGAAAGAGACAGACAGGGAAAGAGAGACAGGGAAAGAGGCAGACAGGGAAACAGAGAGATAGGGAAAGAGGCAGACAGGGAAAGAGAGACAGGGAAAAAGTCAGACAGGGAAAGAGATAGAGGGGCAGGGAAATAGATAGAGAGACAAGGAAAGAGGCAGACAGGGAAAGAGATAGAGAGATAGGGAAAGAGGCAGACAGAGAAAGAGGCAGACAGGGAAAGAGGCAGACAGGGAAAGAGACAGACAGGGAAAGAGACAGACAGGGAAAGAGACAGACAGGGAAAGAGACAGACAGGGAAAGAGACAGACAGGGAAAGAGGCAGACAGGGAAAGAGGCAGACAGGGAAAGAGACAGACAGTGAAAGAGACAGAAAGGGAAAGAGACAGAAAGGGAAAGAGACAGGCAGGGAAAGAGGAAGACAGGGAAAGAGAGACAGGCAGCAAAAGAGGCAGACAGGGTAAGAGGCAGACAGGGAAAGAGACAGACAGACAAAAAGATAGAGAGAGAGGCAGACAGAGACAGGAAAAGAGATAGACAGGGAAAGAGACAAAGGGAAAGAGACAGATAGACAGACAAAGAGATAGAGACAGAGTCAGACAGAGACAGACAGAGTGAGACAGACATACAATTACTATCCCGGGCAATGCCGGGTACTATAGCTAGTAAAGAATAAAGATCACAAAGGTATGTCCTCTAATGCCTGATGTAGCAGCTTTAAAAGTGCAGCTGAGTAATTCCGCAGCTTGATTTACTGCGGAGTGACCTGCTCTGGATTATACCTGTGGGGGCGCGGGGGCTGGTGAGCAAATATTATAGTTACAGGAGCATCCTCCTCACATCTATGTACACTATGTGATTGATTGCATGCTCGGCGAAGATAAACGGACAGGACATTCCTACTCCCCAGACCTCCAGAGGAGAAATGCTCCTGACTAATTCATTCTGCTCTATTATGGCCGGGCCTGTATATGCACAGAATTTCTTCAAGTTTTGTAAGACAAATCCTGTTTCTCTTCTACCTTGAATCCACTTCTATTTTTATGTTTGTAAAGTTTTCAAAATCTTGATTAAAAAACGCATCTATGTCATATAAAGTATTGGGTTGCGTGTCTTAATTATTGAATTCTAGTTTCTCATTCAGTCCCATTGTCCCCAATGTGCAGAATAACTGTCACTGGGTGTGAGGGGATAACAGGGGATCAGGGCTCCTAGACTGGTCCTCGGGATAGGGACCCTAGCTGTCCCTAATCTCAGAGATACTTCTAATGGTGAGGATGTCTGGGCCGCCTTCCTTGCCCTACTCCTGGCAAGTCCTGATCTTATACCCCCACCCCTTGGGAGGACCAGGACAGGAGTGGTTGAACCCACAAATCTAGACTAACAGGGAAACTAACACAGCTAACTCACACAGAGATATAAGACAATACATGATAAGGAGGAAATAAAGAGCTGGGAGGAAATAACCAGACGACGAGAGGATTTCCACAGCACACCAAACAGCATGCAATAAATCACCAGCACCTGGAACTCAACAGCACACGGACCGGTTTAGCAAAAGCTATAGTCTGCATGGGAAGACAGGCTTCACCATCTTAAAAAGGCAGGGAGTAACTGTGATAGGTCTCCCACAACATGTGATCCAAGTGACAAGCAACAGACTAGCAGAAATTAACTCCTGCAAGCCCGATCACTAATGAGCACACAGCTGGTCAATGGGGGACCGGGACAGGAGCAAGATTAAACTCACAAAAATAGACAGACAGAGGAAACCAAAACGCTGTCACACAGCACGCACTCACAGAGGTGTAAGACAATCAAAGATAAGGAGGAACACAAGAGCAGGGAGGAAGCAATAAGACGAAAAGTCCATAACCACTCCAGGCAAAAAGTAACACTTTCCAAATAGTCTGGGACACCAAACTATACAGACCAACACAGTATAGCCTATAGCTGGCATGGGTAGAAGATTTCATCCAGCTTAAATATGAGAGGAACAGATAAGCTTTGTTTCCTCACAACATGTGCACAAAGGAGTTTAACAAGCAGGCTAGCAAAGGTTAATTCTTATTAGCCTATGACTGAGCACACAGCAGGTCGACCCGAGTATGCCTGTGTTGATAAGAGACACCAGAGAAACCATTGGGTGAAGTACCAGGATCTGCAATCTGAACAGAGCCATAACAGTCGTCAAACTTTGTGGAAAACTCCGTGTGACATAAGGGGACAAAATAATGGGAGAAAATTGTGAGGGGACAGTATGGTGAGAGAAATGTGAGAGGGGACAATATGGACGGAAAAGAGTGAGTTGGCATAGTGGGGGGGAATTGTGAGGGGACAGTATCGTGGGAAAAAAAGTGTGAGTAGACAGTATGGAGGGAAAAGAGTGATGGACAGTATAGTGGGAGAAAATTGTTAGGGTTCAGTATGGTGAAGAATATTGTGAAGAGACAGTATGGTTTGAGAAAATTGTGAGAGGACAATCTAGAGGGAGAAAATTGTGAGGGGACAGTATGGGAGGTGAGAGGATAGTGTGGGGGTGGGAAATGTGAGGGGACAATATGGAGGAAAAGTGTGACTGGAAATTATAGTGGGAGAATGGAAATTTGTGATTCGAAAGTATGGAGGAGAAATGTATGAATGGACAGTAAGAGGGAAAATGAGTAAGAGGACAGTAGAATGGGAGAAACTTGTGAGGAGACAGTATGGTGGGAAACAAAATGTGAGTGGATGGTATGGAAGGAAAAGAGTGAGGGGAGAGTATGGTAGGAGAAAAGTGTTAGGTGACAGTATAGAGGGGAAAAAAGGGAGGGGATAGTATGGTGGGAGAAAATTGGGGACAGTAGGGGTGAAAAACATTGTGAGTGGACATTATAGAGGAGATAAGTGTGAAGGTAATGTTAGGTGGTAGAAAAGTGTGATGGGGCAGTATGAAGGGAAAATTTGAGGAGACAGTATGGGGGATGAAAATTATGAGACAATATGGCGGGCAGGATGATGTGAGGGGACAGTATGGTGTGAGAAAAGGGTGAAAGGACAGTTGAAGCGACAGTATGGAATGAGAAAAGTGTATTTGGACAGAACAGATGCATGTCAATAAATTAGAATATCATCAAAAGGTTAATTTATTTCAGTAATTCAATACAAAAAGTGAAGCTCATATATTATATAGTCATTACACACAGAGGGATCTATTCTTATATATTATATAGAGTCATTACACACAGAGGGATCTATTCCTATATATTATATAGAGTCATTACACACAGAGGGATCTATTCCTATATATCATATAGAGTCCATACATATAATATTTAAGAATAGATTCCTCTGTGTGTAATGACTCTATATAATATATAGGAATAGATCCCTCTGTGTGTAATGACGCTATATATTATATAGGAATAGATCCTTCTGTGTGTAATGACTCTAATATATAGGAATAGATCACTGTGTGTAATGACTCGTTATAATATACAGAAATAGATCATTCTGTGTGTAATGACTTTATAATATATAGGAATAGATCCCTCTGTGTGTAATAACTCTATATAATATATAGGAATAGATCACTGTGTGTAATGACTCTTTATAATATACAGGAATAGATCATTCTGTGTGTAATGACTCTATATAATATATAGGAATAGATCCCTCTGTGTGTAATGACTCTATATAATATATAGGAATAGATCCCTCTGTGTGTAATGACTCTATATAATATATAGGAATAGATCCCTCTGTGTGTAATGACTCTATATAATATATAGGAATAGATCCCTCTGTGTGTAATGACTCTATATAATATATAGGAATAGATCCCTCTGTGTGTAATGACTCTATATAATATATGTGTTTCCCTTTTTGTATTGAATTACTGAAATAAATTAACTCTTTTATTATATTCTAATTTATTGAGACGCACTTGTATATGGGGAGTAATTTGTGAAGAGACGATATATGGGGAGAAAATTGGAGAGAACAGTAAAGGTGTGGAGTGAAACGGGGCAATTTGGGGGAAAAGAATGAAAGGACAATATGGGGAGAAAAGTGTTAGGGGACAGTATAAGGGGAATAGCGTGAGGAAACAGTATAGAAGCAAAAAGTGTGATAAGACAGTATGGAGGTAGAGAAAAGTGGATAGTATTAGGGAGAAAGTGTGTGTGGATAGTATACGGGGGAAAAAGTGTGAGGGGACTGTATGGGAGGGAAAAGTGTGAAGAGACCATATGGGGGAGAAAAATGTGTGGTTACAGAATGGAGTCATTTGAGGGGATAGTATTGGAGGAAACAGTGAGGGGACAGTAAGAGGGGGAAATTGTGGGGCTCTGATGGAGTTATATGTTCCTACACTTTCAGACAACTTGATCTCACTTGATAGATAATGCAATAATCTGCAAATCACTTTGTTTAAAAATTTTGATATATTATTCCACAATTATCCACCAAAATGTCAGCCACTAAGTGTCTCCATTCTGTGCAACTTGTTTTCCACTCCTGTTGTCAAGTATAATCCATCTTTAGCAGCAGAGACTCTGAGACTGATTACAGGAAAGTGGGGGTGGGTCTTTATCTCTTTACAGGAATTGGGGGTGGGACTATATCTCTTTACAGGAAGTGGAGGACGAGTCGTTATCTCCTATAGGAAGTGGAGGTGGGTCTTTATCTTTGTACAGGAAGTGGGGACGGGTTTTTACCTCTTTACATGAACTGGGTGTGGGTCTTTATCTCTTTACAGGAAGTAGGGTCAGGTCTTTATCTCTTTACAGGAAGTGTGGATGGGTCTTTATCTCTTTACAGGAAGTGGGGGTGGGTCTTTATCTCTTTACATGAACTGGGTGTGGGTCTTTATCTCTTTACAGGAAGTGGAGATGGGTCTTTATCTCTTTACAGGAAGTGGGGTGGGTCTTTATCTCTTTACAGGAAAGTGGGGGTGGGTCTTTATCTCTTTACATGAACTGGGTGTGGGTCTTTATCTCTTTACAGGAAGTGGGGTGGGTCTTTATCTCTTTACAGGAAAGTGGGGGTGGGTCTTTATCTCTTTACATGAACTGGGTGTGGGTCTTTATCTCTTTACAGGAAGTGGAGGCGGGTCTTTATCTCTTTACAGGAAGTGTGGATGGGTCTTTATCTCTTTACAGGAAAGTGGGGGTGGGTCTTTATCTCTTTACATGAACTGGGTGTGGGACTATATCTCTTTACAGGAAGTGGAGGGCGAGTCGTTATCTCCTATAGGAAGTGGAGGTGGGTCTTTATCTTTGTACAGGAAGTGGGGACGGGTTTTTACCTCTTTACATGAACTGGGTGTGGGTCTTTATCTCTTTACAGGAAGTAGGGTCAGGTCTTTATCTCTTTACAGGAAGTGTGGATGGGTCTTTATCTCTTTACAGGAAGTGGGGGTGGGTCTTTATCTCTTTACATGAACTGGGTGTGGGTCTTTATCTCTTTACAGGAAGTGGAGATGGGTCTTTATCTCTTTACAGGAAGTGGGGTGGGTCTTTATCTCTTTACAGGAAAGTGGGGGTGGGTCTTTATCTCTTTACATGAACTGGGTGTGGGTCTTTATCTCTTTACAGGAAGTGGGGTGGGTCTTTATCTCTTTACATGAACTGGGTGTGGGTCTTTATCTCTTTACAGGAAGTGGAGGCGGGTCTTTATCTCTTTACAGGAAGTGTGGATGGGTCTTTATCTCTTTACAGGAAAGTGGGGGTGGGTCTTTATCTCTTTACATGAACTGGGTGTGGGTCTTTATCTCTTTAGAGGAAGTGGAGGGCGAGTCGTTATCTCCTATAGGAAGTGGAGGTGGGTCTTTATCTTTGTACAGGAAGTGGGGACGGGTTTTTACCTCTTTACAGGAATTGGGGGTGGGTCTTTATCTCTTTACAGGAAGGGGAGATGTTTTTTTTATCTCTTTACAGGAAGTGGGGTAGGTCTTTATCTCTTTACAGGAAGTGGGGTGGGTCTTTATCTCTTTACAGGAAGTGGAGATGGGTCTTTATCTCTTTACAGGAAGTGGGGTGGGTCTTTATCTCTTTACAGGAAGTGGAGATGGGTCTTTATCTCTTTACAGGAAGTGGGGTGGGTCTTTATCTCTTTACAGGAAGTGGAGGCGGGTCTTTATCTCTTTACAGAAAGTGTGAGCAGGTCTTTATCTCTTTACAGAAAGTGTGAGCAGGTCTTTATCTCTTTACAGGAAGTGGGGGTGGGTCTTTATCTCTTTACAGGAAGTGGGGGTGGGTCTTTATCTCTTTACAGGAAGTGGGGGTGGGTCTTTATCTCTTTACAGGAAGTGGGGGTGGGTCTTTATCTCTTTGCAGGAAGTGGTTCCAGAACTTATAGTGCTGGCAAAATGCTGTTGAAGAAAATCCACCCACTGAAAAAGAGGGGATGGTAAGTTTCAGAGCAAGATAAAGCGGACAATTCCCAGTCATATTAGTCACAACTAGGTAGTTTTACCTAGTTGTGGGCAATGAGGACAGTAGGATCACACATTTTTGGGGTTTTGTGTGACAAGACAGGTGCATTTAAAGGTCCATCAGCAGATTGTCAGCCTCCTTGGTGGAATATCTCCTAGAAGCATATAGGAGACTGACACGGGGCAGTGTTCCTGTTTGTAATTGATTTTATAAATGGTGATGGGTTCACATTAAGGGCCGAGAGGAGTGATGTAATAGTGTAAAGTTTCCTCATCGTGAAATGTTCGGCCTCAATGTCAGACATAAAACCAGGCGGACTGTGTGGCTCCATGTAGCATTCATATCTATCAATCACATGTCTCGGAGCTGGATGCTGGCCGGATTATCCTGCGTGTATCGCTTACCCCGGGATCTTCTGGCAGCGACTTGTGGTGTCAATGAAATGTGACAAAGCAGAATGAGCCATCTATTACTTTACACGCCGCAGGACAAACAGCACCAGGAAAATCTATTATTTCTATAAATACACATTTTATATACTGTATTTGTTACTCTTTCTTCAATTTAGGCTGTAAATATTCATTTTTTAGGAGACTTTTTTTATTAATTCACAGTCTTTTACTCAGCAAGACAGATATTTAAAGTTCCAGTAATAAAATAATAAATACCATTTCTACTGATCACAGAAGGATATACAGCTCAGATAAATCCATGGACTCCAAGACATGTCCTTTATGATTGGAGGCACTCAGTTGGCCCAGACCTCCATGACAACTTCTCCTCTGGTGTCGGCAGAGTTTTCAACACATTTGATTTTTCACATTTCCAGCCCCATCCTCATTTATTACCAAACTACACAATTTCCTAACACTGAGCAAATTCCCCATGGAAAAGAATAATGACCCTTGTGTTGCTCACTTGTCCCATCTTTTCCATCTGGCCCAGACTACCACGACAACTTCTTCCAGCAGAGTTTGCAACACAGTCACATTTAACTTTTCTCATTTCCTTCCCCATCCACATCTATTACCAATCTACACAAATTTCTCATCTTTTTGCTAGTCCAATACTGATCATGTTCTTCCTCTGCTAGAGATAGGGGCAAATACCCGCTATATAGTAGTAACGACTCTTGTGTAGCTCACTTGTCCCATCTTTTCCATCTGACCCAGACCACCATGATGACTTCTTCCTGCCACAACTGGTGTCCCTCAAGTTTGCAACACAGATACATTATAGTTATAATGCCCCTTCAGTACGCCTTTATAATGGGCGGAACAATTGATGTCACACAGGTCACGACCAGACCCTTAGTTGGGGGCCCATTGACCTCAACACCTGCTTCAGCTGGATGTGCGTACGAGGGCTCACATCCAGCTGAAATGCACTGCAGCACAGAAACCCGTCGGGTCCCTGCACTGCAATACAAGCTGCCGGCCAAACAGTGGCCGGCAGCTGATATTGGCATCCCCATGACTGAGGGCGGTGCATGACAGTGACATTATGCATCACTAAAGCATGAACACTGATGTCAGCTGCCAAGCACTGCATGTGGCTACAGAGGAGAACACCTCGTGATGTGAGAGCTGGAGAGGGTGAACACAATGGGATTTTTTTCTTGAGTTAGAGACAGAATGGAGACATGTATACCATGGGGACATATATTCCAAAAGGGGCCCTGGATGGGGACATATATACCAGGAGTGGGACATATATACCAGTAAGGGCCCATGATGGGGACATTTAAACCAGTATGGGGACATATATACATGGATGGGGACATATATACCAGCAGGGGCCCAGGACAGGGGACATATATACCAGGATGTAGGACATATATACAAGGATGGGAGACATATTTACCAGGAAGGGGAGAATATATAACAGAATGGGAGACATACTTACCAGGATGGGCAACATATTTACCAGGATGGGGGACATATTTACCAAGATGGGGGGCATATATACTATGATGGGTAACATATATACCAACATGGGGGGCATAGATACTAGTATGGGGAACATATATACCAAGATGGGGGGCATATATACCAGGATGGGGAACACACATACCAGGATGGGGGGCATATATACCAGGATGGGGGATATTTAACAGGATATGGGACACATAGCGGGATGGGGAACATATTTTCCAGGCTGGAGAATATATATAATGGGATGGGGTCATATTTATCAGGATGGGAGACATTTACTAGAACATGGGATGTACAGTATATAGCAGGATGGGGAGCATATTTACCATGATGGGAAACATATATACAGGGATGGGGGACATATTTACCAGAATAAGCCCATTATGGGGGACATTTACCAGGATGGGTGATATATATCAGGAAGGAGCTCAAAATGGGTTACATTAGAACAGGATGGGAGACATGTTTATTAGGAAGGAGCCCAGGATGGGGTACATTACTACATAATAGGGGCAAGGGCAACTTGTATGTCTT
Source organism: Anomaloglossus baeobatrachus (assembly GCF_048569485.1). NCBI lineage: Eukaryota > Metazoa > Chordata > Amphibia > Anura > Aromobatidae > Anomaloglossus > Anomaloglossus baeobatrachus. The sequence continues at coordinate 942,319,554 of NC_134353.1, forward strand.
TATAGGATTTAGAAATCTACAAGAGCGCGTACATCTGACCAACATGTAAGGGAGGGCCTTGGTCCAAATTTTGCACCAGGGCCCATGAAACTCTAGTAATGTCACTGTCCAGAACCTCCCCTTTAAGGGTGTTTTTCACTACTGGGCAGCCCTCTCTTAGGTGGTTCAGTGCCTCCTATAAACTGAACAAAACTATACACTCACCTTCCGGACCTGCACCATTTCGGCGATGTTGGTTCTTTGTCTCCCAGGGCTCATGTGACATTATGTTACGTGAGCGCTGCAGCCAATCAACAGCTTCTGAACGGCTACAGCCTCCACAATTGTGTTATACAGAACAGTTGATGGGCTGCAGCGCTCACATGACATATTGTCAGCACTCGGAGACAGAGCACTGACATTGCTTGAACGGCACCGAAGCTGTGGGCAGACGGCCTCCTTGACCTCCCACTAATCAAGATATGAATGAAGCCGTGGAATGCCAGCCGGTTGTTTCTCTATGGTGGACAGTGGTGTTGTGAGAGTCCAACAAGGCGCAATGTGATTTCCACTCAGCATCAGTCATAGAAACACACCACTGTTCGGCTGGGCAATGTCCGCACCTTTTTGGTACTGCACAATAGGTATCGGCACACCAACAACCCACAGGTGCTGCAGCAACAACCGCAGCGTAACACAAAAATCCAGGATTTGGGTTCACAGATGGTGGCTCCAGCATTCTTTGATGTTTACGGCTGTGGACTAAAGCGGGCTTTACACGCAACGACATCGCTAACGAGATGTCGTTGGGGGTCACGGAATTCGTGATGGACATCCGGCCTCGTTAGCGACGTCGTTGCGTGTGAAACGCACGAACGACCGTTAACCATCAAAATTACTCACCTAATCGTTGATCGTTGACACAACGTTCTAATCCCGATTATCGTTGCTGTTGCAGGACGCAGGTTGTTCGTCGTTCCTGCGGCAGCACACATCGCTACGTGTGACACCCCAGGAATGATGAACAACACCGTACCTGCGTCCTGCCTGCAACGAGGAAGGAAGAAGGTGGGCGGGATGTTCCGGCCGCTCATCTCCGCCCCTCCGCTTCTGATGGGTGGCCGCTTAGTCACGCCGCTGTGACGCCGAACGCACCTCCCCCTTAAAGGAGAGAGTGTTCGGCGGCCACAGCGACGTCGGTGAAGAGGTAATTGCGTGTGACGCTGCCGTAGCGATATTGTTCGCTACGACAGCGATCACCCCGTGACGCGCCACCGACGTGGACGGGTGCTATCGCTCAGGTTTTTATTTGCAAGGTAAATTTTGGAGAGCATTTGGGAGCAGCAGTTTTCAGCTCTTTCCACAGATTCTCGATTGGGTTCAGGTCTGGACTGTGACTTGGCCATTCTAACTCCTGGATACGTTTATTTGTGAACCATTCCATTGTAGATTTTGCTTTATGTTTGGGATCATTGTCTTGTTGGAAGACAAATCTCCGTCCCAGTCTCAGGTCTTTTGCAGACTCCAACACGTTTTCTTCAAGAATATCCCTGTACATACCAAGAGGGGCCCAGGATGGGGACATATATGCTAAGAAGGGGCAAATATAACAGGATGTTGACATATATACCAGCAGGAAGACACATATACCAAAAAGGGGACAGAAACCAGGATGGGGACAGAAACCAGGATGGGGACATATAAACCAGAATGTGCCCAGGAGCGGGATATACATACCAGGCTTAGACCAGGATGGGACATATGTACCAGGATGGGAACAAATAAATCAGGATGGGGACATGAGGTATACACTAAAATGTGCCCATCAGGGGGATATACATACCAGAATGTGCTCAGGATAGGACATATATACCAGGATGGGGACAAATAAACCAGGATGGGGACATATATACCAGGATGGGGGACATGTATACCAGGACTGGGACCCAGGAAGTAGCCCAGGATGTGGGACATTTATTAGGATGTGGGACATATTTCAAAAGAATGAGTCCAGGATGGGGGACATTAGTACAGGATGAGTGGACATTACTATATAATGGGGGGAGTGCAACTCATATGTCTTTGTAGGATTTAGAATGCTGAATGTATACATACCCTGTTTCCTGAAAATAAGACGCTGTCTTATATTTTTTTTTGCCCCGAAAACAGCACTAGGTCTTATTTTCAGGGGATGTCTTATATTTAAGCCTCCCTGAAAACTCCTGCTAGGTCTTATTTTCGGGAGAGGTCTTATTTTCGGGGAAACACGGTGTATATATATATATATATATATATATAACCAACATGCGAGGGTGGGGGTGGCCCAGATCCAAATTTTGCACCAGGGCCCATCAAACTCTAGTTACGCAACTGACCCTGTCCTAATTTAATGCCTCTCCTGGACTTAAAGACTTAAAGTCTACAACTATATGAGCAGGTGGGATCCGGCACCAATTAAAACCACCCTGAGACTGATGGGGGTAGAGCACAGGCAGAATAGGAGGCTGTCTACGCCTCCAATAAAAACTGCAAAAAACAAAAACTGCATCTGCAAATAAAGCAAGTGTGAACAGGTGCCAGCCGCTATCACTACACAAGACACAAACAAAAGAATACAGCAGCGCTCTGTAAGCGTTACCGTATATGCAAACATAGAATATATGAAATGTAAACTGCATTAATACTATATGGAATATACATAGAAAAATGAAGGTACTTAGTGCAAGAAATGGCCAATTCGTGTGAGCCCATCAGCCATGGCAAGTTTTTTGGTTTTTATCTTCTGAGACCTGTAACACTTTTTATTTTTCCATTGATGTAGCTGAGAGGGGGGTTTGTTTTTTGCTGACATTTTTATTGATACCATTACAAATCGTACAATGTTTTAACCAATTTTTATTGCATTTTCGGAAGGAATTGCAATGAGTGAAAAATTTAATATTTTTTTCTCCCGTTTTATCGTTCATTATCTGATGAAACCTTTCTTATTTTTTTTACTTCGAGCAACTTTGCAATACCAAATGTGTAATTTTATTTAACAATTTTTTTTTTTTTGCAATTTTTTTTGTTTTTAGGTTTTTAATATTTTTAATTAGTCCATTTTGGAAGATCTGAAACTCTCTTGATTGCCTGTACTATAGTTTTGCAGTATATTGTGCCATCACTGGCCTCATGGCAGCCACGGTGGATGATTAGCGCCCTACAAATGCGCCTCGTAGGGGGACGTTTGCGCTCAGAAGTTGCGGCAGCCTTGTCGAAGTGTCATGCTTGGCAGCAGCAATTAAGGGGTTAAATTGATACTGCCGGGAGCTCCTGCTGCATTGGGTATCCTAAGGCTGGAGTCACACTTGCGAGAGACTCGCGCGAGTCTTGCATCACATCTCCCGGCACGGCCACGCACTCTCCTGACAGGAGCGGATCGGCTGTATGTATTTCTAGGCAGCTGAGACACTCCTGTCAGGAGAGTGCGTGGCCATGCCGGGTGATGTGATACGAGACTCGCGCGAATCTCTCGCAAGTGTGACTCCGGCCTAAGAGGTAGAGTGCGCTAAATAGTTAATTGGAACCTTCATTGTGACCTGTCCTGGTGAAGACGAAGAGGCGAGGCTCGTTCCAAGTAGACTGGATCAATTATGTATCTTTATGAAGCTAGAACATCCATTTTTTGTTATATATGATCAGAAATAATTAATTTATTTTTTCTGAAATAGCGCCTCTCTGCCCATAGGCTGTGTCTGGTACTGCAATATATAAGCCAAGACTTGCTCTGTTTCTAAAAAAGGTAATAGAAGTAATTGGACGTTGTAGGAAGAGGATATGATGGAAGGCCACGCTGTGCTGCCGGAGGGAATGCCTTTACTACTTAGTAGGGATTAGCCTGGCATTGAGAACCTCTTGTGTCTGATTCCTGGTTGAGAACCCAGACCGACCACGTCCAGTCTCACTAATCCTCTGCTGGTATTGGTGTCCATCAGATGCCACCGTCTGCGACTATTAGGTTCTGCCCGTACTTAATTATGGATTTGTAGTCATAAGTGAAGCTTTAGATGTCTGCAGCCTCGTAAAATGTCGTCCCCATCACAGCAAATCTCATGTCTGCCTATAGAGCTTTATGTGATTCTAGAGCCAGACCTGGAGGAAGCCCAAACCACGAGGAGCCGACGTCACCCACAGCCTAAATGTCACTGTCCTCAGTCACCTCCCCACCAGGAGAACGGCACACTGGCCGGTATATTTCACTCCCTTCAGTTAGAAAACAAATAAAAGTATAATAATATAATTATATATCAAATAATAATTGTATATATTTTTTATAAAATAATATCTCATTATATATCGGATTGTGTGACTTTTTTCTCCTTTTGTATTTGTTTGTATTCACTTGTAAAGCTTTATTTTTATACCTTTATAAAATACAGAAAACTTAAATCATGAACTTACCCCAAATTCTTACTAAAAGCATGATTCAATCTATCAATTTTAGGGGAAAGTCGGACTCACAGGCTTTCTCTATGAGTTGGAGGGGGAAGCAGGACTCACAGGCTTTCTCTATGAGAGGGAGGGGGGAGCAGGACTCACAGGCTTTCTCTATGAGGGGGAGGGGGAAGCAGGACTCACAGGCTTTCTCTATGAGGGGGGAAGGGGAAGCAGGACTCACAGGCTTTCTCTATTAGTGGGAGGGGGGAGCAGGACTCACAGGCTGTCTCTATGAGGCGGAGGATGAAGCAGGACTCACAGGCTTTCTCTATGAGGGGGAAGCAGGACTCACAGGCTTTCTCTATGAGTGAGAGGAGGAAGCAGGACTCTCAGGTTTCTCTATGAGTGGACGGGGAAATCAGGACTCACAGGCTTTCTATATGAGTGGGAGGAGGAATCAGGACTCACAGGGTTTCTCTATGAGTGGGAGGAGGAAGCAGGACTCACAGGCTTTCTCTATGAGTGGGAGGAGGAAGCAGGACTCACAGGCTTTCTCTATGAGTGAGAGGAGGAAGCAGGACTCTCAGGTTTCTCTATGAGTGGACGGGGAAATCAGGACTCACAGGCTTTCTATATGAGTGGGAGGAGGAATCAGGACTCACAGGGTTTCTCTATGAGGGGGAGGAGGAATCAGGACTCACAGGGTTTCTCTATGAGTGGGGAGGAGGAAGCAGGACTCACAGGCTTTCTCTATGAGTGGGGAGGGGGAAGCAGGACTCACAGGGTTTCTCTATGAGTGGGAGGAGGAAGCAGGATTCACAGGCTCTCTCTATGAGTGGGAGAAGGAAGCAGGACTCACAGGCTTTCTCTATGAGGGGGAGGAGGAAGCAGGACTCACAAGCTTTCTCTATGAGTGGGAGGAGGAAGCAGGACTCACAGGCTTTCTCTATGAGGGGGAGGGGGAAGAAGGATTCACAGGCTTTCTATATGAGTGGGAGGAGGAATCAGGACTCACAGGCTTTCTCTATGAGTGGGAGGAGGAAGCAGGACTCACAGGCTTTCTCTATGAGGGGGAGGGGGAAGAAGGATTCACAGGCTTTCTATATGAGTGGGAGGAGGAATCAGGACTCACAGGCTTTCTCTATGAGGGGGAGGAGGAAGCAGGACTCACAAGCTTTCTCTATGAGTGGGAGGAGGAAGCAGGACTCACAGGCTTTCTCTATGAGTGGGAGGAGGAAGCAGGACTCACAGGCTTTCTCTAGGAGTGGGAGGAGGAAGCAGGGCTCACAGGCTTTCTCTATGAGGGGGGGGGGAATCAGGACTCACAGGCTTTCTCTATGAGGGGGGGAATCAGGACTCACAGGCTTTCTCTATGAGGGGGGGGAAGCAGGGCTCACAGGCTTTCTCTATGAGGGGGGGGGAATCAGGACTCACAGGCTTTCTCTATGAGGGGGAGGGGGAAGCAGGACTCACAGGCTTTCTGTATGAGTGGGAGGAGAAAGCAGGACTCACAGGCTTTCTCTATGAGTGGGAGGAGGAAGCAGCACTCACAGGCTTTCTCTATGAGAGGGAGGGGGAAGCATGACTCACAGGCTTTCTCTATGAGAGGGAGGGGGAAGCATGACTCACAGGCTTTCTCTATGAGACGGAGGGGGAAGCATGACTCACAGGCTTTCTCTATGAGTGGGATAGGGAAGCAGGACTCTCAGGTTTCTCTATGAGTGGACGGGGAAAGCAGGACTCACAGGTTTTCTCTCTGAGTGGTTTAAACCATCCATTGTAGCTCTGGCAAGATGCTTAGGGTCGTTGTCCTACTGGAAGGTGAACCTACGCCCCAGTCTTTTGCAGCCTCTAACAGATTTTCCTCCAGAATTGCCTGTATTTTGATCCATCCATCTTCTCAGCAATTCTGACCAGCCTCCCTGCCCTTGTTGAAGAGAAGCCTCCCCACAGGAGAGTCATGCCACCACCATGTGTGATGGTAGGGAAGGTGTTTTCAGGGTGATGTGCAGTGATAGTTTTCTGTCATACGTAGAATTCTGCATTTAGCTAAAATTTGTTTATTCTTACCAAAGCACCTTCTTCCACATACTCGCTGTGCCTCTACATGGCTTATTGTAAACTGCTAATGGGACATCTCATGGCTTCTTGCTTCCAAAAATGTCTTTCTTCTTGCCATTGCTCCATGAAGCCCAGAGTTGTGGCTCTACAACTAGTAGTCGTCCTGTGGACAGATTCTCCTTCCTGACCTGTGATCTCTGCGGCTCTTCCAGTGGCTATGGGCCTCTTGGCTGATTCTCTAATTAGCGCTCGCCCTCTTGGGATGTCAGTTTCGGTGGAAGGCCATGTCTTGTAGGATTGCAGTGGTGCCGTTCTTCCATATTTAGATGGGGGATTGAATAGTTTTGTGTGAGAATTTCAGAGACTAGACTATTCTTTATAACCTAACCCTGATTTACTCTTCTCCTCTTTATCCCTGACCTGTCTGGTGTGTTCCTTGGTTTTCATGATGCTGCTTGATCCCTGATGTTCTCACAGAAACCTCTGAGGCCTTCACAGATTCTGTAATATACTGAGAAGAAATTACACACAGATGGACTCAATATACTAATATGTCACTTCTGGAGGAAATCTGTCACTCAGTTTTTTTTTCTTAGGGGAATCAGAGGGGGCTGAATACAAATGCACATCACAATTTATATTTTTAAAATATTTATAAAACCAGGTATCCTTTCTTTTGCACTTCACAAATACTTGCTACTTAGTGTTGGTATCACATAAAATCCCAAAAAAATAAATTTAAGTTTTTAGTTAAAATATGAAAAAATGTGAAGACGTTCACAAGGTATGAATACTTTTTCAAAGCACTGTATCTTTGTGAGTTGGAATGTGCATGCATGTGGCCCTCTTCTCCGATATCTATGGAGTTATGGTGACAGCTGAGCCAGCAACTAGACTCTAAAAGATTGAGCCATACCCCAGAATGTGGCGCTGAATGTCCATAGCGGGACCCTTGGGTTTGTAAGGTAATGCTCCAAGTGTTAATAGTGTATTCTTTTTTCATAGTATTCTAAGAAAAAGACCGATGGCTAATGGCACATCCTATTTTTCAATGTGAACAGGTGCAAACCGAGGTTGTGTTAACATTGGCTGTTGGGCTCACATAAAACGGGCCATTTTTGTTTGTAAGAAGGCTGCCTTGCCGTTGGTTGTTGGGCTCACATAAAACTGGCCATTTTTATTTTGTAAGAAGGCTGCCTTGCCGTTGGTTGTTGGGCTCACATAAAACTGGCCATTTTTATTTTGTAAGAAGGCTGCCTTGCCGTTGGTTGTTGGGCTCACATAAAACTGGCCATTTTTTTGTGCTAAGTATCTCAATTTTTCCATGTTTTTCATAGCAGTAATGCAAGTCTATATTCCCGTATTCATTGCTACACATGTCTTACCATTACAGAGTGCAACTGTCCCCTTTTTGTTTCTTTATTCATAGTGACACAAATTATCCATATCACTGCTCCGACTACTGTATAAATCTGCCATTCATGTATATAGTACTGCCATACAGTAATAATTAGATAACACTTCCCCCCCAAAAAAATAATATTGCATTTACACAGTGCCCATGATGACATATGCATTGTGCTAACTGACATCCAAAAATTATCTTCAAAATGCCTAAAAATTATCCTTTAATAGATATGCAAAAAAAAAACGGGAAATAGATAATCTTGAATATAGGTTTGCATGTATACAGCAATAATTAGATAATGCTTCCCCCAATAAATAATATTGCATTTACACAAGTGTCCACGATACCATATGCAATGTGCTAACTGACGTCCAAAAATTATCCTCAAAATACCTAAAAATTATCCTTTAATAAATATGCCATAAAAACGGGAAATAGAGAACATACACAAACAAATCAATGGTGTTTAGTATAAAGTGGCATATACCAAGAAGTATGGCTTAAACCTGGGAAAGAAAGAGAATAAAATGGGAGTGGAAAAACTTGGTAGCCCTTGCATCTGGTGATACCTAGCTGTGGAGGTTAGCACCCTAGATATACATGTATACAGTAATAATTAGATAATGCTTGCCCCCAAAAATATAGTAATGCATTTCCACAGGTGTCCAAGATAACATATGCATTGTGATAACTGATGTCCAAAAATTATCTTCAAAATGTCTCAAAATTATCCTTTACTAAATATGCAATAAAAAATGGGAAATGGAGAAAGTACAAAAACAAATCAATGGTGTTTGTTATAAAGTGATATACACCAACAATTATGGCTTAAACCTGGGAAAGAAAGACAATAAAACAGGAGAGGAAAAACTTGGTAGTCCTAGTGTCTGGTGCTACCTTGCCATGGAGGTTGGCACCCTAGATATGCATGTATACAGTAATAATTAGATAACGCTTCCCCCCAAAAATAATATTGGATGTACCCAGGTGTATATGATGCTATAAGCATTGTGCTAACTGAAGTCCAAAAATTATCTTCAAAATGCTTAAAAATTATCCTTTAATAAATATAAAATAAAAACGGGGAAATAGAGAACATGCACAAATAAATTAATGGTGTTTGGTATAAAGTGTCTGTCACAGGATCCTTCTCCAGTGTCACACAATCAACAGAGTGAGGGAGGAGTGAACAATCCAAAGAACATTTATTACAAGCAAATCAGAAGGTCCATAAAATAATCCACCACACAGAGGATAAAATAGTCCAGTAATTGGATAAATGTCCCAGAGATGAGTCACACTCTTGTTGTAGTATTCTCCAGGGAAATCAGGGTTTCTCAAAGTCTCTCTGGGGTATCAGCTTCTCTCACAGAGGATAAATATTACTACTTCTCTCTTGTTCTTCTCAGCCAGAATAAATAATGCTCCAGGTAAGCAGAGATGTTGGGTGGATTCCAGGCTCCCCTCCCCCAGATCTAGGGCAGAAGCACTGCAGGGGGTGATTAACCTGCAGACAGGACAATGCACACACAAAGCAACACTGCCAACATCTGAACATACACATCCCACCATATTCCATCATAACAGTGGCATACACCAACAAGTATGGTTTGAACCTGGGAAAGAAAAACAGTAAAATTGCAGAGTAAAAACTCAGTAGTCCTAGTGTCTGAAGTGACCTTTCCGCGGTGGTTGGCACCCTAGATATGCATGTATACAGTAATAATTAGATAATCATGCCCCCCCCAAAAAATACTATTACGTTTACACAGGTGTCTATGATGCTAGAATGCTAGAAGCATTGTGCTAACTGAAGTCCAAAAATTATCTTCAAAATGTCTAAAAATTATCCTTTAATAAATATGCAATAAAAACAGGAAATAGAGAGCATGCACAAATAAATCAATGGTGTTTTGTATAAAGTGACATACACCAACAAGTATGGCTTAAACCTGGGAAAGACAGTAAAACGGGAGAGGGAAAACGAGTTAGCCTTAGTATCTGGTGCTATCTTGCCATGGAGGTTGGCACCCTAGATATACATGTATACAGTAATAATTAGATAACGCTTCCCCCCAAAAAATAATATTGCATATTTATTGTGCTAACTGAGGTCCAAAAATTATCTTCAAAATGCTTAAAAATGATCCTTTAATAAATATGCAATAAAAACGAGAAATAGGGAATATACACAAACAAATCAATTGTGTTTGGTATAAAGTGGTATACACCAACACACAAAAGTATAGCTTAAACCTGGGAAAGAAAGACAATAAAACGGGAGAGGAAAAACTCGGTAGTCCTAGTGTCTGCTGCTACCTTGCCATGGAGGTTGGCGCCCTAGATATATATGCATGTATACAGTAATAGTTAGATAACACTTCCCTGAAAAAACAATATTGCATTTACACAGGCATCCATGATGCCATATGCATTGTGCGAACTGATGTCCAAAAATTATCCTCAAAAAATGCCTAAAAATTATCCTTTAATAGATATGCAATCACACAAAAGTATAGCTTAACCGTGGGAAAGAAAGACAATAAAATGGGAGAGGAAAACCTCGGTAGTCCTAGTGTCTGGTGCTACCTTGCTGCGGAGGTTAGCACCTTAGATATGCATATATACAGTAATAATTAGATAACCCTTCCCCCAAAAAATACTATTGGGTTTTCACAGGTGTCCATGATGCCATATGCATTGTGATAACTGATGTCCAAAAATTATCTTCAAAATGTCTAAAAATTATCCTTTAATGAATATGCAATACAAACAGGAAATAGAGAACATGCACAAATAACTTAATAGTGTTTGGCATAAAGTGGCATACATCAACACACAAAAGTATAGCTGAAACTTGGGAAAGAAAGACAATTAAACGGGAGAGGAAAAACTCGGTAGTCCTAGTGTCTGGTGCTACCTTGCCGCGGAGTTTGGCACCCTAGATATGCATGTATACAGTAATAGTTAGAAAGTAATATTGCATATGCATTGTGCTAATTGAAGTCCAAAAATTATCTTCAAAATGCCTAAAAATTAACCTTTAATAAGCAATAAAAACAGGAAATAGGGAACATACACAAGCAAATCAATGGTGTTTGTAAAAATTTGGTAGTGTCATGGGTCCACCTCCCCGTCCACATGGCTAGGGGGCGGAGCCTTTTTTTGGGCCTCACTTCCGGAGCTTGGATGCTTTAAATTCTGTCATCTCTGGTGAACCAGCGCCGGCTATAAGCTTAGCACTGCTCTGCCTGTGATTGCTGGTCCCTGTAAGGCTGCTTTCACACATCAGTTTTTGCCATCAGGCAGAATCCGGTGAAAAAACTGATCAGTTGCATCATTTTTTTCCATCAGTTCCTTCAGTTTTTTGAAACATCCGGTGTGATACTGAGCATGCTCAGTTCATAAAAACAGATCCGGCGGCAGGATCCGGTTTTTGCCACATTACGCCAGATTCAGCGTCCATAGGCTTCCATTATAAAACACGCTGTAAGACGCCGGATCCGTTTTTTTTTTTGCTGGACACAAAAACGTTCACTTCAACGTTTCATCCGGCCGCCGGACAAGTAAATGGATGACACGCAAGGCCATCCGGCGCTAATGAAAGTCTATGGGGAAAAAACGGATCCAGCGGCAACAGACACCGGATCCGTTTTTTCATGTTTTTGCCGGATTGTGCCTGATGGCAAAAAACTGATGTGTGAAAGCAGCCTAAGGCGGGCTTTGCACGTTGCGACATCGCAAGCCGATGCTGCGATGTCGCACGCGATTGTCCCCGCCCCCGTCGCAGGTACGATATCGTGTGATAGCTGGCGTAGCGAACATTATCGCTACGCCAGCTTCACACGCACTCACCTGCCCTGCGACCGTCGCTCTGGCCGGCGACCTGCCTCCTTCCTAAGGGGGCGGGTCGTGTGGCGTCATAGCGACGTCACACGGCAGGCGGCCAATAGCGGCGGAGGGGCGGAGATGAGCAGGATGTAAACATCCCGCCCATCTCCTTCCTTCCGCATATCCTACGGAAGCCGCAGTGACGCCGGTAGGAGATGTTCCTCGCTCCTGCAACTTCACACACAGCGATGTGCGCTGCCGCAGGAGCGAGGAACAACATCAGACCGTCACGTCAGCGTAATTATGGATTACGCCGACGCTGCACCGATGATACGATTACGACGATTTTGTGCTCGTTAATCGTATCATCTAGGCTTTACACACTACGATGTCGCATGCGATGCCGGATGTGCGTCACTTTCAATTTGACCCCACCGACATCGCACCTGCGATGTCGTAGTGTGCAAAGCCGCCCTAAGTGTTTCCTGATCCGTCCTTCCCCTGTGCTCTGTCTGTGTTCCGTCCCACCTCCTTCCTTCCCACAATAGCCCCAGTCGTTGCCCCTTCTCCTACCTCCCCACTCGGTTGCTTCCTCTGGTACTGACCTCGACCTTGCTTTTGCTCGTTCCTCCAGTCTTCTTTCTTACCGTACTGTGTATGACCTGGCCTGCCTGACCATCCCCCGCACGCCCTGTGGCCTCTGTATTCTGGCTGACTCTGCAGGGCACTGCTCCAGCACACACTGTGTGTCCACCTCCATGCTGATTCAGCTCTGTGTAGTGTCTTTTCCTGCAGGGCTCCAGCTCCCCCTGGTGGTAGCCTGACAGGTAGCCCTTGTATCTGGTGCTACCTTGCCGCGGAGGTTGGCACCCTAGATATGCATCATGCCACATTAACAGAGGGGTGTGAATACTGTTTTTAAGAGCTGTAAATTTCCTGGTAATTGTGGAACGAACCCTTCAAGCGGCTCTGTGTCTCATTAGCGGTTGTCAGATAATTGCCAAACTCTAAAATAAACTCCCAATTAGCCTCTGCATCCAAATCATCCAGATATAATAAAAGTGATTGCTCAGATTAATTCTGCTAAGGTTCCAGCGGCGCAGTAATTGGCAGAAAGCGATGATCTGGTCGCGCTGAGATCTAATGTAATTACCCTTTAATGGGAAACATTCATTCGGCCGTACGTCTCATGTACTGACCCTCCGCCTGAGACGTTGAAGCGATGCCAAACCCCATGCAGCCTCCATTGAAGAGAATTCATTCATAAATAACAAGTGCATGCTGTCCGCGGACACGCCAACAAGAAATGCACTGTACGGCGCCCAAAGTGCGAAGCCCACCCCCACAATCTTGGCATATTTGCGGTTAATCGGCAGCATTTTGCAAGTGCTCCAGATCCCATCGGCTGCGGACAATACGCCGGACTGTTCCCTTCTTGTTGAAAAGTGGAGACAAAAGTTAAAAGGGGGAAGACAGAGCGGCTGCTGCGGCGTGTCACCCTCCACCGGGCCACAATGAAGGTCTGTCTAAGGTCTCACAATCCTGGGCTTTATGGCAGATCCGCGGCCAAAGTGTCACTTCCTGCGTCGTGGAAGGAATTATTGCAAAAAAAGACAATGTATGTGAAGGAGGGGAATGTGCAACTGGAAATGTTTGTTAGCAAACTCCTACGACCATGGGTCAATGGAAAGAGGAGGAGGCCTTTCCAAAATTTGTAACTCCCCCCCCCCCCGCTGTCATGTGTCCCTGAATGTCACCGCTGCACCAATAAAACAGGTACAGTAAGGGGTGACGGTGATGTAACACCCCAGGGTCGAGGGGTTTCCAGGTCTTTTACTCGTTGCCCCAGAGTATCGGTCTCCGCCACGATGTGCTCCAGCCGATCCCGAATCCGTGGAAGGGCCCTTCCTCCTTTGATGCGCTAAGTATCGGACCCCCGTGCCGTGAAGCACTCTGGGATCCCGGTGTCAGTAAAGTGTCCCGTTCTGTATGCTGATAGCGTGGTTCAAATGCGGGGCCGGTAGAGGACCTCAGCGCCAATCCTTTATGCTATTTGCTGCAGACTTGTTGGGACGGGTCCGGTGAATGTTCTTAGCCATTCCCCGCGACCCTTGCAGAGTTGGTAGACAACGAGAAGTATACCTGCCCTAGGGTTCTGTACCCCGACAGCGCCGGTCCTGTGGAAGCAGCTGCCCTGCTTCTCCCCAGTGACCGTGTTGAACGTCTTGGCCCACGTCCGCTCTGCTCTGTGTCTGTAGCTGTTCTCTTGTTGTAGTTGTGTTGTGTGGTCTGAGCTGTTGTCCCCCGCCGCTGCCACCGGCCAGTTCACTGCTCTTAGGTCAACCTGCTCTTCTCACTGTGTGCTCCTGACTCCCCCTGGTGGTTGCATCTCCCTGACCGTGAGTCCCCGGTTCCAGTGGATCGGGGAGCCCCTGGTGTGGTGGCGTCCTGTAAACCCCACCGCTGTAGTGACCCCCTACTGTGATCCCACCCTGACCCGGTCCCCATTGGGGAGGGCAACCCAGTGTTACTGTATGTATGTGTAAGTGGAAAAAGGTACCAACCTTCATTGGACCCAGGATAAGTACTACACCCTAATGGAGGTGCAGTACCGTGTGGCGCCTGAAGCCTCAGGGGCGCCACAGCACGGGAAAAACGTATGTGATGATAAATACAGCGGGAGTGATCCGAGCAACTCAAGAAAACCTTCAAGATCCGTTTTCCACTCTTTAATTTCCTTTTAATCTAACTGTAAAAATCTGACAAATCTCACCTGTATAACAAAGGTGATTAAAGCAGATCTGTGTCCGGATTCCACAATATAAACTATATACATTACATTTTCAATGAGATCTAGTTGACCTGATGAGACTGGTGTACTTACTGTTCACCCACCTAGTTTAGTTGGCAACTCCTCAGTGCCCTTCCTCCTAGTGCTAATAAATAGCTTCTCAACTAGCTAACATGGCAGCTCTGTGACGTATCTTCTCCCTTCCCACTAAATCTACACTTAGTCTGAATAATAGATACCTATTGTTCTTGCTGTGCAATCTCTGGCCACGTAGCCTGATTGACAGCTCCTCAGTGCCTCTCCTCCCTGCTGCTGAATCTCCACCCACGTAGCCTGATGGACAGCTCCTCAAAGATCATCCTTCCTGCTGTGGAATCTGCACCCATATAGCCTGATTGACAGCTCCTCAGTGACCCTCTTCCTGCTGTGGAAACTCTACCCACCGAGCCTGATTGACAGCTCCTCGGTGACCCTCCCACCAGCTGCTGTGATTGATAGTTCCTCACTGACCCTCCTCTCTGCTGATGATGAATCCATCCACCTAGCCTGATAGACTGCTCCTAAATTTTCTTCCTCCCTGATGCAGAATCTTCACCCACCCAGTTTAGTTGTCAGCTCCTCGGGACCCTCCTCCCAGCTGCTGCAGAAACCCTACTCGCCTAACCTGATAGACAGCTCATCCATAACCCTCTTATTTGCTGCAGAATCTGTACCTATCTAGCCTGATTGACCGCTCCTCATGGACCCTCCTCCTTGCTCCAGAATCTCCACCCACTTAGCTTGATTGACAGCTCTCCAGTGACCCTCCTCCCTGTTGCTGAATCTTCACCCACCTTGCCTGATGGACAACCTCTCAATGACCCTCCTCACTGCTGTGGAATCTGAACCCAAGTAGCCTCATTGACAACTTCTCAGTGACCCTCCTCCCTGCTGAAACTCTATCCACCTAGCCTGATTGACAGCTCCTCAGTGACCCTCCTCCCAGTTGCTGCAGAATCTCTACCCACCTAGCCTTATTGACAGCTCCTCCATTACCTTCCTCCATACTGCAGAATCTCCACCCGCCAAGCCTAATTGACCGTTCCTCAGTGTGCCTCCTCCCTGCTTCTTCTGAGATCTCACATTGCTCAGTACAAGCTGCAGCTGTCAGTCACGCTTGGTAGGAGGATACGTAATACATTGGATTCTTGAGCTTTCTCACTCTTTAGCTGGACTCAATAGTAAGTACACCAGTCTCATCAGATCTAAGGGATCTATTATATATGAAGTTCGTACTTCTGCTTTACCTGGCGGACTCCCTGGTGAATGGACAATGTATCCGGAAGATCTTGTGTCGCTACAATGTAGAGACCACAGTGTAGCAAAGCCTTGTCCTTGAGATCACTGCGGTACGGGGGGCTCGTTACCGGATTAGTGGTCCAGATCCAATGAATTTATATGTGGGGTGAGATGTATTTTTTTGGAGAGGAAGGGGTACACCCAAACCGTAGTGATGCAGAAAACCCCAATTCTTGATAACGACACCCCCTTATGTGGACAATGTGGATAGTGATCACCTAATGCCAGTGATGGACACAGACAGAAGAGCTCCTGATAGTGCACAATGGCACCTGCTTTGGAGGTAGCAGTGGCCCCCTGACCTCTTGGGCCCCATCTGCCCCCGCCTCTGCACTTGTAGTATCATTTCACTATAGGATAGCTCTCTGCTGCCCCCTACTGAGCACTCAATACTCCCAATCCAACCTTACAGCGACGGCTCGCCATTCTATTATACGTCTGTGCCACCATCCGGAGGTTCAATCATGATAACTTCACTGTATATGGTTTGACTGCTTTCCTCTAATAACAGCGCCACCCGCATGCACAGGCTGAATTTGGTATTGCAACTCAGTACTGTACACTTCTATGGGGCTGAGAAGTAAAATCAGACTTATCCCAGGGGTAGATGTGGTTATCTTTTAGAATGGGGCCATCTTCTTCTAATCCTGGACAAACCCCCTCCCCTCAATAGTAACTACTTTTCTGGTGCACTCTCATTTTGACTCTTTGCATTTAGGAAGTGGAGACTATAGAGTCCCTCCCTGTAAGTTGCATTAAATACTCGAGTATACAGTATATATTGCAGTCTCAGAAATCACCATTGTATCTGAAACAGCTCCAGTGATGTGAATGCAGCAAACTGCAATACCACAAACAGCCTGTAAACAGGAGTGGCGCTGTTTCATGAGGAATTGGACATATTTTCCTAAGCTCATACCATTTGAAACAATATAACATTACTGTGCTTCCCATGTGCGTAGAAGGTTTATGGAACTGAACTCGCTCTATATATGGCAGGTGCTGGCTGTTTTACACAGCCGGCATCTGCCTCCAACAGCAGCCACCGGAGCCAGCTCTGCAGTCGTGTGCCTTATAGGTTTAGTCCCATCTCCACAGATGGATATTTTCGGATAGTTCATGTAAAAACAAGCGCTCTAGAACTTTACTACTTATTAAAATTTGCGACCACTTTTCAAATATTAAGACAATTCTGTTCTTTTGTTTACCGTTCGTTGCCTAGGAGACCGACCTCCTCTGCTGTCTACCTTGTACACTACACTGGCCGTGATTAGGAGGTAACGATCCTGGCTTTAGCACTGCACTTGTCCTTCAGTTCCAGTCACAATCCGTTGCCTTGAGGAATTACGGTAAGCGGCAAAATATTTTGCAGGAATCCGTTTTTTTCCCCATAGACTTCTATTAGCAACGGATTGTGACTGATGGCCCGGTGTTGCATTCACTGCGTGACGGATCAGTCGTTTACTGACTGACCGTCAGGCTGGAGAAACGCTGAATGTAACGTTTTTTGGAGCGGCAAAAAAACGCACTCCACAGGATTCCGCCCCAACCCGTCAAGAGCTATATGGATGTCTATGGTGCTGGATTTTGCCGTAATCCGTCACACAACGGAATCCAGAGCTGGATTCAGTCATGCTCTACTGAGCATGCCCAGCATGTTTAGCACACCCATTGGGCTGTCCCAAACAAACGAATCACGACGGATCTGTCAAAAAACGGACGCACAGCGGATGTAACGGATGTGACGGATCAGTTTTTTCACAGGATTCCTGTGAACGGAATCCTGTGAAATAACACATTTGTTGCGTCAGTTGACATCTAAAAAACGACGGACCTGTGAACATAGCCTAAATTGCAAACTTGCTTGTATTTAAGCGCGCTATTCGATAATACCCGTTTATGAACATTGCGTTGTAACCCTTTAAATACCAGAAATTTACCGAAACATGTAAGGGGTTAACAGCAGAGATGAAATACAGGTTTTTGCTGTAGAAAAGGTTTCAAATCCACCATATACAGTGTGTCCACCCATATCCTGTCCACCGCCATTAACGTGAGAACGGAGGCAGCTATAGGCATAGAAGTGGTGTCTAGGTATAGTAAAGTAGCCATGCGCTACGCAATGAAACCACCTATAGCGCCACCTGGTGGAAAACAACGGAGTTAGCATTTTTTATCTCTAAAATGGAACGAGAAAGAAAAAAAGTGAATTACAAAGTTGTAGGGCATCATCAATTCAATACGAATCGACACCTTGCACAGAAATGCTATGATTAGAAGGTGTAAACCTCACAAGGCTGCGGACGTGAAGCGATACCTCATGGAGACCTTCCTACAAGCCATTGGGTATGGTGGCTGCGTGGATTGGCCTCCACGCTCACCTGACCTGACCCCATTGTACTTCTTTCTGTGAGGTCACATCAAACAGCAGGTGTATGCGACCCCTCCACCAACATTGCAGGACCTACGACCACGTATCACAGATGCTTGTGCAAACGTGTCACCTACCATATTGCACAACATGCAGCAAGATACAGTATGCTGTGCAGAGGCCAGATGTGCATTGCAGCTGACGGGGGCCACTTTGAGCATCAAAGTTAAATGAGCGCCATATGCGTGACCAGCATTCAATGTTTTGGGGGGGGGTCATGGGTTTCATATCATAGCATTTCTGTATGCAAGGTGCCGATTCATATTGAAATGATGATTCCCTACAATTTTATAATTCACTTTTTTTCTTTATCTCGTTCCGTTTTCGAGATAAAAAATGCTAAATCCGTTGTTTTCCACCAGGTGGCGCTATAGGTGGTTTCATTGCGTAGCGCATGGCTACTTTACTATACCTAGACACCACTTCTATGCCTATAGCTGCTGCCGTTCTCAAGTTAATGGCGGTGGACAGGATATGGGTGGACACACTGTATGTAGGGGTTCGGTGGTTAGGTTCCTCCGGGGGGGGGCAGGGGCGGCCCGATTTGCGTGTTCACTCTACATAGAGGTCAATAATAGTAATAAATACATAATCCTCTGAGCGGAGATGGCGGTGGATCAGCTTAGGTCAGCCTTCTGCTGGGTGGATTTCAGCCCACGTTCACGTGTCTTCTTGGGTTACGTGCTCTTCAGTAAAGGCACGGCTGGAATTTTCTTTATGTGAAATGGCCACTTAATTTGCAGTATTTCCTGCGAGCCGATGATACTCAGGTTAAAGTGCAGCAGGGCCCGGGCTAGTTTGTGAATTCCTCTGCCATATTGCTTTCATGTGAATAGTGATGTACATATGTGAAAGCCTGGGGCGGCCGGCCGCGGGCTCAGACCTTTATGTTCGGAGCGCTCCCGGCTATTTTTATGCTCATTAGTAGTTTAGTAAAGCTCCCGGCATCTCATTACTTCATCTCTGTGTCATTTTATGGCTATTACAGTAATGACTAATTACACCGGGACACCATTCCTGAAAACGCCGAGCTTACAGCGAAGCCATTGCGTAATATTAATAATAGAAATATCAGATTTACATAATACGGCTTCATTAATGTATCAAGTGATGACGAGGACGAAGATACAATGTATCACACAGTTCAAAGGTGACGCTCTCCAGCGCTCCGAAATAATAAAAAAATGTAGACTTCATTGATAAATACACGTAAAATACAAAAAAACCCTCAAATCCCGCAATCCTAATCATGATACAGCAAACAAAACAATAGATACAATTTATCACTGCGAACATTCCGAGCTCTTAAAGGGGAAATCACGTCAACAATCAGCAAAAGATTTGTTCTACATGCGAAGTAGGCGATCTGTAGGATTTCCAGAATTAGGCTCTAGATTTCAAAGGATCCACCAGCCAGATCTATTAACTCCTAAAGCCTGGTCTTCACAAAAATAGGTGGCCTTCAGCAGACCCCTGGCTGGAACAGCAACCCATCAGCACCGCGCAATCACTGTGCATGAGAGAGCCAGCGATCAGAGTTGCTGCACATGTGAACCAAGCGAAGCCATTCAAATGTTTAGATCTAAATGGTTAAATAGCAGTGATTAGAGCTAGCTCCGATCACTTCTGTTAGGCTACTTTCACACATCCGGTTTGAGCAGTGCGGCTCAATCCGGCTGTGAAACCTATGCAACGGATGCGGCGAAAACACCGCATCCTTTGCATAAGTTTTTACATGTGGCCCGTCCGTTTTTTTCCGGTTGCAGCACGCTACTGAGCATGCGCAGTGGAAGAAACCGCATGCGGCGGCCAGATGCGTTTTTTTCCGCATCACGCCGCATCCGGCGTCCATAGGCATGCATTGAAAAATGCGCCGCAGCGGCCGGATGCGGCGCGATGCGTTTTTTTTTTGCCGGAGCAAAAAACGTTGCAGGCAACGTTCCATCCGGCCGCGGCATTGGCTAAATCTGCCGCATGCGGCAAAAACCGGACTGAACGCAAGCCCATGCGGCACAATACGGCACTAATGTAAGTCTATGCAAAAAAAAACCGCAACCGGCGGCAAAAAAAAACGGTTGCGCTTTTTCTGCAGAGCGCCGTATTGTGCCGCAGAGCAAAAACCGGATGTGTGAAAGTAGCCTTACAGGGAAATGCCAGCTGTAAAACACAGCCAGCATCTGCCATGGTGCAGACTCACTTCCCAAGCCTGAAACTGATGCAGGATGCACTATTACTTTCTTTGTCTGGAGGGGGCTATCTGGTAGAAGGTAACTTTTTGAAACGTTTTACATATAACGGAGAGTTTTTCTTTAAAAAAAAAGCAAAAAAACTTTAAAAATGGCCGCACCTACAAATATTCTGAATATAGAAACTTGCACCTCATTTTCATTTTTTACATTGAATCCTCTCTTAAAAACTTTAGGAACCCTGTACTTCATAACTATGTATTAAATTACAATAATTTTTGAACTTTTGATGTTCTATCGATGACCTTTTTGGCTTAGTGATAGGTATTATAATGGGCTCTCTCTCGGTTCCCCATTGTGATGTTAGGTGGGTGCATGTGGTCCACTCTGTCAATTTAGGGACCTCCATTTGCTTGACATGCAGAACGCCAGGTGTCTCTCCCAGGACAGCAACCGAAACGGTGGCAGCTGAGCGGAGCGGGGAGACAGCAGGACAGGCGGAACAGACAAAACAAGGCAGAAAAAGAGGCACAGTCTGAATGGGGAATGGTTGAGCAGGCACAGGCAGGTAAGGAAGTTTCGACACGGGACATCAAGCACAGGTACAGCCAGGAGAGGACATCTGGAGGAACTCCGGTCATCAGGCACAAAACATCGGACACAGGTAGAGCCGGGATGGCTGAGGTAGACAGGACGACAGGTGAAGGCAGGTAGAGGCACAGGTGAAGAACAAAGGGTGGCACCAGGCAAACAGACAGGACAAACACAGCAGAGCAGTACTGGTAGCATGCAGGACTGGTGCTGGAGGCTGGGAGACCAGAGCAGACAGGCAGGACCAACACACAGCTAGGATTAAATACTAATTCATCAGGGGGAGGGAGCCTTAAATACCTGGTGCCTCCCAGTGATAAGCTGGGGACACCTTAGCAAGGTGCACATGCTTCCTCTTAAAGGGACAGGAAACATGCACATTTCGTAACCTTGAGACCAGCAATCCCAGGGCCCAGAGCCTAGGCAGGAGCTATAGACCAACACACACGTGGGCATCCGCAGGGGGATGTGCTGGGGACCGCACAACACGTGGGAGGCAACGTATGGATGCAGAGGACCATGGGTGGGGGTGGCACGCCAAGGCCCACACACCATGAGGATAGCCATGTGGGAGTGCAGGGGACCACGCTACACATGGGCTGTCATGCAGGTAAGCAGACGATCGCGCAGTACGAAGATGGCTGTGCAGGGAAGAGAAGGGAGCAGGAACAGTGGCGCTAGGGCCCCGAGGAGCGTCGGCACACTAGGAAAGCCGGCGCTACATGTGGCTTTTCCATATTACTTAGACAAATTCATCAAATGTGACTTTTTGAGAAATAAAAATGGACACAGCTTTTGTTCGGACCCCCATCGGAGTGACTTTATGTCCAAAAGCTAAAAAGTCACATTTTTGCCACATTTTGCAATGTGTGTAACTTTGTGTTCTGGAAAGTCATCAAAGGTAGGAAAAATAAGTCAATTTGTAGCTCAATAATTTTAATGAATTTGGTGCAAATAGAGTCAGCGGCAATCAGAAATAAAAAAAAAATGGACTTTTCAACTGAAGATTCGAGATGGTAAGACTTGGTCTTCCTTTTGGACCCGTAAGGCTCGGTTTTCCTTTTGAACCCGTAAGGCTCGGTTTTCCTTTTGGACCCGTAAGGCTCGGTTTTCCTTTTGGAAATGTAAGGCTCGGTTTTCCTTTTGGAAATGTAAGGCTTGGTTTTCCTTTTGGACCCGTAAGGCTTGGTTTTCCTTTTGAACCCGTAAGGCTCGGTTTTCCTTATGGAAATGTAAGTCTTGGTTTTCCTTTTGGACCCGTAAGGCTTGGTTTTCCTTTTGAACCCGTAAGGCTCGGTTTTCCTTTTGGAAATGTAAGGCTTGGTTTTCCTTTTGAACCCGTAAGGCTTAGTCTTCCTTTTGAACCCATAAGGCTTGGTTTTCCTTTTGGACCCGTAAGGCTTGGTTTTCCTTTTGGACCCGTAAGGCTTGGTTTTCCTTTTGGAAATGTAAGGCTTGGTTTTCCTTTTGGACCCATAAGGCTTGGTTTTCCTTTTGAACCCGTAAGGCTCGGTTTTCCTTTTGGAAATGTAAGGCTTGGTTTTCCTTTTGAACCCGTAAGGCATGGTTTTCCTTTTGGACCCGTAAGGCTTGGTTTTCCTTTTGGACCCATAAGGCTTGGTTTTCCTTTTGGAAATGTAAGGCTTGGTTTTCCTTTTGGACCCATAAGGCTTGGTTTTCCTTTTGAACCCGTAAGGCTCGGTTTTCCTTTTGGAAATGTAAGGCTTGGTTTTCCTTTTGAACCCGTAAGGCTTGGTTTTCCTTTTGGACCCGTAAGGCTTGGTTTTCCTTTTGGACCCATAAGGCTTGGTTTTCCTTTTGGACCCGTAAGGCTTGGTTTTCCTTTTGGACCCATAAGGCTTGGTTTTCCTTTTGAACCCGTAAGGCTCGGTTTTCCTTTTGGAAATGTAAGGCTTGGTTTTCCTTTTGAACCCGTAAGGCTTGGTTTTCCTTTTGGACCCATAAGGCTTGGTTTTCCTTTTGGACCCGTAAGGCTTGGTTTTCCTTTTGGACCCGTAAGGCTTGGTTTTCCTTTTGGACCCATAAGGCTTGGTTTTCCTTTTGGACCCATAAGGCTTGGTTTTCCTTTTGGACCCGTAAGGCTTGGTTTTCCTTTTGGACCCATAAGGCTTGGTTTTCCTTTTGGACCCGTAAGGCTTGGTTTTCCTTTTGGACCCGTAAGGCTTGGTTTTCCTTTTGGACCCGTAAGGCTTGGTTTTCCTTTTGGAAATGTAAGGCTTGGTTTTATTTTTGAACCCGTAAGGCTTGGTTTACCTTTTAAAGAGTGATGTTAGATCTCCTGGAGACGAACACCCAAAATTGTAGAGCAAACAATGGTGCTCTCCTCAACGTACATTAGTGTGTGATCCACCAGGGTGCGATCAGTTCACAAAAATGTTCTCCTCTGTCTCAGGATTAGTTTATCTGGTTGGTCCAAGAAACTTTGGGCCAGCACGAAAAAAAAATTGGTTTCGATCCACCATGGTGGTCTTCTCAATGGTGCGGTCAAGAAGGAGAAAAAAAATCTGATGGTACATACTTCGATCCCACTTGTCTACTACTGCCGGATCCTATTGCAACCTGC
Organism: Anomaloglossus baeobatrachus; assembly: GCF_048569485.1. NCBI lineage: Eukaryota > Metazoa > Chordata > Amphibia > Anura > Aromobatidae > Anomaloglossus > Anomaloglossus baeobatrachus. Next base: position 942,343,170 of record NC_134353.1, read on the forward strand.
AAGGGAGACAATTTTCAAATTTTTGGCAAAGGAGCAAGAAGCCCAGACACGTAGGGCTTTACTGCTGCGCTGGTGTCACTTCCATAAACCTCACCATGTCCCCGTCACCCTCTTATCTCCTCCAGAACAGGCATCGGGACCAGCCACGAGCTCCTGCTGTCTTGTTCTTCGGTGCCGTTTGTATATACCTCCCTAAATCCCCCTTTTTGGCAGAGCAATGGTTCATTTTGGCACAGAAGGAAACTTTGTGCATGTAATACAGGGTTCTGCTGCTTTTTTTCCGGGCACGGATACATGGTCAATATTGCTATTAAAATATTTCGGATCTTTGCAGAAATATTTTGATCTTCCGTAAGTCTCCGCTCAACCTTTCCTTAAACAAACTCTTTTCCTCCGGGAAAACTCTCGGCCAACAGGAGACTTATCGGGGTTTTCATAAATCCTCAGTAATGATTGAAAAACACGGCAAAACGGCGGATGTCAGAGGAGATCTGTCTTTCAGAAATCTGACCGTCCTGCCTGGAAAATGTCCTTGTCCAGTTCAGTTTCTGCAGCTAATCCCGTCCGAGCTTTGCCAAATTTCTGTATACATTGTTGGGACGCTGGCATTGGGGGACTGCTGGGGTGAAACATCTCCCTCCTGTTTATTGCAGACAAACTAATACGCCTGCCAAGTCCGGAGACTGCCGGGCTCCGAGCTCACATAATTTAGATGGTTATTAATTTATTTTTCATTCCCTTATGCATAGCTCGCAGTCATAGGGTTCCTCCATCATAGACCGGGAACATATGTATCAGATGCCACGCACTTCCACTAAGATGGTGCCACCTCGCACAGTGCATGGCATGACGTCCAATAATTGAAAGGTGATCCTTCCAAAGATGAAGTCAATATTTACTGTAAATATATGAATAAAAAAACTTGTCTAGATCAAGGGTGGATCGTCACAATGACTTTGGGATAGTAAGGGACCAGGACTCCTAAGCTATCCCTAATCTCTGGGATACTCCTGATGGTGGAGAGGCCTGAGTCTCCTTCCTGGCCCTGCTACTGACCAGTGCTGATCTAATTCCCCATTCCCCAGAAATAGAGGGAAACTTGGTCTCCTAAGCTGACCATTAAGCTAAGGGGCCCTATGTTATCCCTTTTCTCAGGGATACTCTTGATGGTGGAGAGGCCTGAGTATCCTTCTTAGCCCTGCTCCTGATCTAATTCCCCCTCCCCAAGGGATAGCAGGGAACCGGGGCTCCTAAGCTGACCCTCAAGCTAGGGGGCCGTACACTATCCCTATTCTCAGGGATACTCCTGATGGTGGAGAGGCTTGAGTCTCCTTCCTGGCCTTACTCCTGACCAGTGCTGACCTAATTTCCTCTCCCTCAGTCTTCTTACTGGCCCTGATCCTGACCAGTCCTGATCTAATTCCCCCTCCCCAGGGATAGTGGGGAACTAGGGCTCCTAAACTGTCCCTCAAGCTAGGGAGTCATATGCTCTCTCTATTCTCAGTAATACTTCTGAAGGTGGAGAGGCCTGAGTCTCCTTCCTGGCTCTGCTCCTGACCAGACTTGATCTAATTCCCCCTCCCCCAGGGATATTGGGGAATCAGGGCTACTAAGTGGACCCTCAAGCTAGGGGGACCTATGCTATCCCTATTATCAGGGATACTCTTGATGGTGAAGAGGCCTCCGTATCCTTCCTGGCCCTGCTAATGACCAGTCCTAATCTAAATCCCCCTCCCCCAGGGATAGCAAGGAACTGGGGCTCCTAAGCCATCCGTCAAGCTAGAGGTCTTTATGCTTTCCCTAACCTCAGGGATACTCCTGATGGTGGAGAGGCCCTAGTCTGTCCTGATCTGATTCCCCCTCCCCAAGAGAGGGACAGGACAGGAGTGTGTTGAAACAACAGAAAAAGACAGACAAGGCAAAAAACAAAACTATGTCACACAGCACACACATAGGATAAGACAATAAGAGATTCAGGAGGAAAACAAGAGCAGGAAGGAAGATACAAAACAACAGGGGTAAACTCCATATCTGCACCAAGCAAAAAGCACAACTTTCACCAGAAAGTCTGGAACAGCACACCTCATAGATAAACCTAGAATAAACTATAGCTGGCATGGGTAGAAGGCTTCACCAGCATAAATAGGAAGGGCGCAGATGTGATAGGCCTCCCTGCAACATGTGATTAAAGGATCAAGCAGACCAGTAGAGATTAACTCTTGCTAGCCTGCCTCTGAATTAGCACACAGCAGGTCGATGCCAGAGTCTAGCTGTGTTGATCACAAACACCAGAGAAACCATTGGGCGGGGTGTCAGAATCTGCAATCTGAACAGAGCCCAATGCCGCCATGACAGTTGGCGAAGTTTGTGCAAAACCCTACATCGAACACAAAAAAAGCTAAGTTTACCAATTTTTGGATTCGTCATCATCAATACTAAACAAAACTGGTTGGTTCTTGCACCCAGGACACCTACAGATGCAAACAAGCTCCCATTGTACTGGTCACGCACACTCAGCAATGCCACACACTTGCCACATTTGTGATAACCTTTCCTTTACATCTCTTGATCAGACCTCCCACTTGAGAAGACCACCTTTGGTTTTGTTCATTTTTATCTGTGATTGATTTCCTTTATCTCCCTCATACACTATGAAAATAGTTGAGAGGACTTTCCCCATATTCGACCACTAGACTAGAAAACCTAAGATAAAAATGATATAGACATATACATTTCAGTGGGAACGACCCCCCGTATGTATATAGGGATTACGGCACCATCAGTGGATGTTGAAGAAAAGAGGGGTTGGGCAGATGGATTTCACTATGCCCCATCCTTTTGTTCTTGGTGGACATAAGTCAACCCAACCATCTTATGTTCCTAAAGAAGATCATCTTATTCTCCTGTTGATGACCATCTTATACCCCCCTAGAATAGGAGTCTCAATCTTGGCTGGGTATATGGGATGCACATAGAGAAAAATTTTATTTGGGGGGCCGAATTCTTTGCAGGTCCAAGTGACAATGTTAGTAATACCATATAATTTTTCTATACACCTTAGGACAACTTTAATTTTTTTTTATTTTTTTTTTTAATGGCATTCATCGTTGTGGTACAGATTTATAGCTTGAATTGTTACGGATGTGGTGATAACATGCACTTTTTTGTTTATTTTAATTTATATATAAAAAAGCATTTTTAATAGTAAAAAGATTTTCATGCTTTATTTAGAATTTTATTTATTTTTTTACATTTTTTTTTTACATTCTATCCCCTTTTGTAAATAATATTGTTTTACAATTATCACCATATAGTAATTTTGGCCAACATCTTCTTGTAGTTTTCCCATTTGTTCCTCATCCTGTAGTAATGTGCCTATCCTTGTCATCTTTTAGTAGTAATGTTCCCATCCTGGTGCTCATCCTGTAGTAATGTGCCCCATCCTGTATTAATGTGCCCATCCTTGTCCTCTTTTAGTAGTAATGTGCCCATCCTGGTCCTGATCCTGTAGTATTGTGCCCCATCCTCTAGTAATGCGCCAATCCTTGTCCCCATCTTGTAGTAATGTGCCCATCATTATCCCTCCCCTGTATTAATATGCCCCATCCTTGTCCCCTGTAGTGATGTGTCCATTCTGGTCTCCTTGTAGTAATGTGCCCATCCTGGTCTCCTTGTAGTAATGTGCCCATCCTGGTCCGCATCCTGTGGTAATGTGCCCATCCTAGTCTCCTTGTAGTAATGCCCAATTCTGGTCCCCATCCTATAGTAATGTGCCCCATCCTTTTCCCCTTGTAGTAATGTGCCCATCCTGGAATCCTTGTAGTAATGTGCCCATCCTAGTCTTCTTGTAGTAATGTGCCCATCCTGGTCCCCATCCTGTAGTACTGTGCCCCATCCTTGTCTCCTTGTAGTAATGTGCCCATCCTGGAATCCTTGTAGTAATGTGCCCATCCTAGTCTCCTTGTAGTAATGTGCCCATCCTGGTCCCCATCCTGTTGTACTGTGACCCATCCTGGAATCCTTGTAGTAATGTGCCCATCCTGGTCTCCTTTTAGTAATGTCCCAATCCTGGTCCCCATCCTGTAGTACTGTGCCCCATCCCTGTCTCCTTGTAGTAATGTGCCCATTCTGGTCTCCTTTTAGTAATGTCCCCATCCTGGTCCCCATCGTGTAGTACTGTGCCCCATCCTTGTCTCCTTGTAGTAATGTGCACATCCTGGATTCCTTGTAGTAAAGTGCCCATCCTGGTCCCCATCCTATAGTACTGTGCCCCATCCTGGAATCCTTGTAGTAATGTGCCCATCCTGGTCTCCTTTTAGTAATGTCCCCATCCTGGTCCCCATCCTGTAGTACTGTGCCCCATCCTTGTCTCCTTGTAGTAATGTGCCCATCCTGGATTCCTTGTAGTAATGTGCCCATCCTGGTCCCCATCCTGTAGTACTGTGCCCCATCCTGGAATCCTTGTAGTAATGTGCCCATCCTGGTCTCCTTTTAGTAATGTCCCCATCCTGGTCCCCATCCTGTAGTACTGTGCCCCATCCTTGTCTCCTTGTAGTAATGTGCCCATCCTGGATTCCTTGTAGTAATGTGCCCATCCTGGTCCCCATCCTGTAGTACTGTGCCCCATCCCTGTCTCCTTGTAGTAATGTGCGCATCCTGGTCTCCTTTTAGTAATGTGCCCATCCTGGTCCCCATCCTGTAGTACTGTGCCCCATCCTGGAATCCTTGTAGTAATGTGCCCACCCTGGTCTCCTTTTAGTAATGTCCCAATCCTGGTCCCCATCCTGTAGTACTGTGCCCCATCCCTGTCTCCTTGTAGTAATGTGCCCATTCTGGTCTCCTTTTAGTAATGTCCCCATCCTGGTCCCCATCGTGTAATACTGTGCCCCATCCTTGCCTCCTTGTAGTAATGTGCACATCCTGAATTCCTTGTAGTAATGTGCCCATCCTGGTCCCCATCCTGTAGTACTGTGCCCCATCCTGGAATCCTTGTAGTAATGTGCCCATCCTGGTCTCCTTTTAGTAATGTCCCCATCCTGGTCCCCATCCTGTAGTACTGTGCCCCATCCCTGTCTCCTTGTAGTAATGTGCGCATCCTGGTCTCCTTTTAGTAATGTCCCCATCCTGGTCCCCATCCTGTAGTACTGTGCCCCATCCTTGTCTCCTTGTAGTAATGTGCCCATCCTGGTCTCCTTGTAGTAATGTCCCCATCCTGGTCCCCATCCTGTAGTACTGTGCCCCATCCTGGAATCCTTGTAGTAATGTGCCCATCCTGGTCTCCTTTTAGTAATGTCCCCATCCTGGTCCCCATCCTGTAGTACTGTGCCCCATCCTTGTCTCCTTGTAGTAATGTGCCCATCCTGGATTCCTTGTAGTAATGTGCCCATCCTGGTCCCCATCCTGTAGTACTGTGCCCCATCCCTGTCTCCTTGTAGTAATGTGTGCATCCTGGTCTCCTTTTAGTAATGTCCCCATCCTGGTCCCCATCCTGTAGTACTGTGCCCCATCCCTGTCTCCTTGTAGTAATGTGCGCATCCTGGTCTCCTTTTAGTAATGGGCCCATCCTGGTCCCCATCCTGTAGTACTGTGCCCCATCCTGGAATCCTTGTAGTAATGTGCCCACCCTGGTCTCCTTTTAGTAATGTCCCAATCCTGGTCCCCATCCTGTAGTACTGTGCCCCATCCCTGTCTCCTTGTAGTAATGTGCCCATTCTGGTCTCCTTTTAGTAATGTCCCCATCCTGGTCCCCATCGTGTAATACTGTGCCCCATCCTTGCCTCCTTGTAGTAATGTGCACATCCTGAATTCCTTGTAGTAATGTGCCCATCCTGGTCCCCATCCTGTAGTACTGTGCCCCATCCTGGAATCCTTGTAGTAATGTGCCCATCCTGGTCTCCTTTTAGTAATGTCCCCATCCTGGTCCCCATCCTGTAGTACTGTGCCCCATCCTTGTCTCCTTGTAGTAATGTGCCCATCCTGGATTCCTTGTAGTACTGTGCCCATCCTGGTCCCCATCCTGTAGTACTGTGCCCCATCCCTGTCTCCTTGTAGTAATGTGCGCATCCTGGCCTCCTTTTAGTAATGTCCCCATCCTGGTCCCCATCCTGTAGTACTGTGCCCCATCCTTGTCTCCTTGTAGTAATGTGCCCATCCTGGTCTCCTTGTAGTAATGTCCCCATCCTGTAGTACTGTGCCCCATCCTTGTCTCCTTATAGTAATGTGCCCATCCTGGATTCCTTGTATTAATGTGCCCATCCTGGTCCCCATCCTGTAGTACTGTGCCCCATCCTGGAATCCTTGTAGTAATGTGCCCATCCTGGTCTCCTTTTAGTAATGTCCCCATCCTGGTCCCCATCCTGTAGTACTGTGCCCCATCCTTGTCTCCTTGTAGTAATGTGCCCATCCTGGATTCCTTGTAGTACTGTGCCCATCCTGGTCCCCATCCTGTAGTACTGTGCCCCATCCCTGTCTCCTTGTAGTAATGTGCGCATCCTGGCCTCCTTTTAGTAATGTCCCCATCCTGGTCCCCATCCTGTAGTACTGTGCCCCATCCTTGTCTCCTTGTAGTAATGTGCCCATCCTGGTCTCCTTGTAGTAATGTCCCCATCCTGTAGTACTGTGCCCCATCCTTGTCTCCTTATAGTAATGTGCCCATCCTGGATTCCTTGTATTAATGTGCCCATCCTGGTCCCCATCCTGTAGTACTGTGCCCCATCCTGGAATCCTTGTAGTAATGTGCCCATCCTGGTCTCCTTTTAGTAATGTCCCCATCCTGGTCCCCATCCTGTAGTACTGTGCCCCATCCTTGTCTCCTTGTAGTAATGTGCCCATCCTGGATTCCTTGTAGTAATGTGCCCATCCTGGTCCCCATCCTGTAGTACTGTGCCCCATCCCTGTCTCCTTGTAGTAATGTGTGCATCCTGGTCTCCTTTTAGTAATGTCCCCATCCTGGTCCCCATCCTGTAGTACTGTGCCCCATCCTTGTCTCCTTGTAGTAATGTGCCCATCCTGGTCTCCTTGTAGTAATGTGCCCATCCTGGTCTCCTTTTAGTAATGTGCCCATCCTGGTCCCCATCCTGTAGTACTGTGCCCCATCCTGGAATCCTTGTAGTAATGTGCCCACCCTGGTCTCCTTTTAGTAATGTCCCAATCCTGGTCCCCATCCTGTAGTACTGTGCCCCATCCCTGTCTCCTTGTAGTAATGTGCCCATTCTGGTCTCCTTTTAGTAATGTCCCCATCCTGGTCCCCATCGTGTAATACTGTGCCCCATCCTTGTCTCGTAGTAATGTGCACATCCTGAATTCCTTGTAGTAATGTGCCCATCCTGGTCCCCATCCTATAGTACTTGTGCCCCAGCCTGGAATCTTTGTAGTAATGTGCCCATCCTGGTCTCCTTTTAGTAATGTCCCCATCCCGGTCCCCATCCTGTAGTACTGTGCCCCATCCCTGTCTCCTTGTAGTAATGTGCACATCCTGGATTCCTTGTAGTAATGTGCCCATCCTGGTCCCCATCCTGTAGTACTGTGCCCCATCCTGGAATCCTTGTAGTAATGTGCCCATCCTGGTCTCCTTTTAGTAATGTCCCCATCCTGGTCCCCATCCTGTAGTACTGTGCCCCATCCTTGTCTCCTTGTAGTAATGTGCCCATCCTGGATTCCTTGCAGTAATGTGCCCATCCTGGTCCCCATCCTGTAGTACTGTGCCCCATCCTGGAATCCTTGTAGTAATGTGCCCATCCTAGTCTCCTTTTAGTAATGTCCCCATCCTGGTCCCCATCCTGTAGTACTGTGCCCCATCCCTGTCTCCTTGTAGTAATGTGCGCATCCTGGTCTCCTTTTAGTAATGTCCCCATTCTGGTCCCCATCGTGTAGTACTGTGCCCCATCCTTGTCTCCTTGTAGTAATGTGCCCATCCTGGAATCCTTGTAGTAATGTGCCCATCCTAGTCTCCTTGTAGTAATGTGCCCATCCTGGTCTCCTTGTAGTAATGTGCCCATCCTGGTCTCCTTTTAGTAATGTGCCCATCCTGGTCCCCATCCTGTAGTACTGTGCCCCATCCTGGAATCTTTGTAGTAATGTGCCCATCCTGGTCTCCTTTTAGTAATGTCCCCATCCTGGTCCCCATCCTGTAGTAATGTGCCCCATCCTGGTCTCCTTTTAGTAATATCCCCATGCTGGTCCCCATCCTGTAGTACTCTGCCCCATCCTTGTCTCCTTGTAGTAATGTGCCCATCCTGGAATCCTTGTAGTAATGTGCCCATCCTAGTCTCCTTGTAGTAATGTGCCCATCCTGGTCCCCATCCTGTAGTACTGTGACCCATCCTGGTCTCCTTTTAGTAATGTCCCTATCCTGGTCCCCATCTTGTAGTAATGTGCCCCATCCTTGTCTCCTTGTAGTAATGTGCCAAACCTGGTCCTCATCTTGTAGTATTGTGCCCATCCGTGTTGCCTTCCTGTAGTAATGTGCCCATCCTGGTCTCCTTGTAGTAATGTGCCCAACCTTGTCCCCATCTTATAGTAATGTCCCATCTTGTAGTAATTCCCCTTATATGCCGTTCTTCTTATACACATAAAAAAAAAAGATTCTTCTCACCTGTCCTCCGTTCCCTCGGTGTCCTAATCCCTGCTTCTTGCGGTCTGCAGGCCTGTGGACCTCTTGACAATTGTGGCCAGTGAAGGGGGCTGCAGTAGTCAGCACTTTATTTACCTTTTGTATGAACTGCTGGTGCTGCGCTAAGCTCTCTCTATCTCTAAAGCAATGGCAACTGCTGGCCAATCAGAGTCCAGTGCTTGACATCGTAGGTGATATGATGTCAAGCGCTGGACTCTGATTGGCCAGTGGCTGCAATTGCCGTTCTTCACTGCAGATATCTTCTCTGTGTAGCGCCAGCAGTTCACTTGAAATAAAGCCCTGACTATTGTGGCCCCTGCACCGACCACGATCATCACGGGGTCCACGGGCCGCAAGAGGGAGCCTGAGGGGCCGCATGTGGCTTACATATTTGAGACCCCCTGCTATAGAAGATTATCTTATACCCCTGTAAATCATCTTTTACCCCTCTAGATGACCATCAAAGACTGATTTCACTGACCACTAAATTAGAAGCTTTTCCAAAAGCCCCCCCCCTCTTTTTTGGGGACCACTCTTTATCTTGCTCACACATTTCTCCCACAGATTTTCCCTTCCCCTCTAGAGGACCATTATTTTGCTACAATTTAGGTTCGTTTGCGGAGGGTTTCATTATCTAGTAAAATAGATACATATGTTACCTTCCAGTCTGTATACTGGACTCATCAGCCATATTTGTAGGGTCGACGACCCCAGACCCCCCTTTGATTTCAATGGACCCTTCAAGCTTGATCCTCTTCTATTTAGTCATGGTCCAAATTTCCAACATACTGTGAAGGTAAATTATAAGACCACCTTTTTGAGATGACCCCTTGATCAAGATCAAAAAAGGTTTCCGTGTATATCTTGTGGAATGTATGGCCATAGCGTAGACAGCGGCTATGGCGGTGTACACGAGTCCACAAGGAATGTACATAGTCACAGCCGCAATGATACAAAATATTATCCTCATCTGCTCCTCGTTAATTCCGCACCATTAGTATTGGACGCGATGGAAGCTCCATAAGGCGCCAAAACTGTGAAGTATTTCCTGAGTTCCCCGCAGCGGCCCTATTAGGAGCGGGATGTGTGTACATGGCCCTCGCGTGTGTACATGGCCCTCGCGTGTGTACATGGCCCTCGCGTGTGTACATGGCCCTCGCGTGTGTACATGGCCCTCGCGTGTGTACATGGCCCTCGCGTGTGTATTACCATCCATTGTCTTCTCTTCCTGCAGTCACCGGTGATCCCAGTCACTTCAGGGCTAAGAACTCAGGACATTTGTCATATACGGTTTGGCGGTATAATTTATAATCCTGCTAAATGTATGGCCGGACGTATATAGTGTATGGAGCTGGTGATCGGTGCACACGTGACCTATGGCCTGTAATTATAAACAGCAGATTTATTATATTCCTCACCCTTAGGTCCTGTCTGGGGCTTTCTGAGAAGCCGCATCGCTTTGTGCTCTATATGGGATGTAATCATTGCTGGTGTTATACAAAATGGGGCACGTAGTAACAAGCAAAGTAGTTTTTCCCATAACTGTAGCTCACATAATACCACCAGATAATGTTGAGATAATACTGCCAAATACAGCCCACATAGTACCGCCATATAGTGTCAGGATAATACTGCCAAATACAGCCCACATAATATCGGCATATAGTATCAGGATAGTACTGACTCATAGAAACCACATATACCTCCATATAGTGTCAGGATAATGCTGCCAAATACAGCCCACATAATATCGGCATATAGTATCAGGATAGTACTGACTCATAGAAACCACATATACCGCCATATAGTGTCAGGATAATGCTGCCAAATACAGCCCATATAATATCGGCATATAGTATCAGGATAGTACTGACTCATAGAAACAACATATACTGCCATATAGTGTCAGGATAATACTGCCAAATACAGCCCATATAATATCGGCATATACCTTCATATAGTGTCAGGATAATGCTGCCAAATACAGCCCATATAATATCGGCATATAGTATCAGGATAGTACTGACTCATAGAAACCACATATACCTCCATATAGTGTCAGGATAATACTGCCAAATACAGCCCATATAATATCGGCATATACCTCCATATAGTGTCAGGATAATTCTGCCAAATACAGCCCATATAATATCGGCATATAGTATCAGGATAGTACTGACTCATAGAAACCACATATACCGCCATATAGTGTCAGGATAATGCTGCCAAATACAGCCCATATAATATCGGCATATAGTATCAGGATAGTACTGACTCATAGAAACCACATATACTGCCATATAGTGTCAGGATATTACTGCCAAATACAGCCCACATATACCGTCATATACATTTAGTGTTACGAAAATACTGCAACATAATACCACCATATAGTATAAGGATAATACTGTCACATACAGCTTGCACAATACTAGCATATACATTAGCGTCAGGGCCTTACAACAGTGGATAGGTCAGTTAGTAGTTTACTGCCATATAATGTCAGGATAATAGTCACATTCAAGCCACATAAGTGTGGTGCCACAATAATACTGCCACATACAGCCCGCATAATACCGTCATATGGTGCCACAATAATACTGCCTCATACAGCCTGCATAATACCGTCATATGGTGCTACAATAATACTGCCTCATACAGCTCGCATAATACCGTCATATAGTGCCACAATAATACTGCCGCATACAGCCTGCATAATGCCGTCATATAGTGCCACAATAATACTGCCACATACAGCACGCATAATACTATCATATGGTGCCAAAATAATACTGCCACATACAGCCCGCACAATACCGTCATATGGTGCCACAATAATACTGCCACATACAGCCCGCACAATACCGTCATATGGTGCCACAATAATACTGCCACATACAGCCCGCACAATACCGTCATATGGTGCCACAATAATACTGCCACATACAGCCCGCATAATACCGTAATATGGTGCCACAATAATACTGCCACATACAGCCGGCATAATACTGTCATATGGTGGCACAATAATACTGCCACATACAGCCCGCATAATACTGGCATATAGTGTCAGGATAATATTACCAATTACAGTAATGGTACCGCCATATAGTGTCCAAATATATGTCTTATATGTCATATGTGTCCTTTAACAGGCCACATACTACTGCCAAATGAAAACATAGGGGCTCCTTCCAGGAACAGCGCCACACCTGTGCATAGGTTGTGTCTAGTACCGCAGCTTTCGGAGGACCCCTTAAGGTTTCTGGGCCTTTTAGACTTTTGGGGACACTGTGGCCCTGGTGGGCTGCACCCCTGCACCCTCTGGGGGGCTTTCTGAGGGGCTTCTGGATCAGTGCGGTGTGTGATCTGCGCCATCCTGACAGTGTGGCCAGTTGTAAGCGTCCCGGTGTCAGAAGTCCTTCCTGTGGTGTCCTGAGAGGAATGTGATCGGAAGCTGCTGTGTTACCGCCATGTCTGCCAGGGGCACCTGCTGTCCTGGCATCAGCAGACAGGCATGCCCCGCAGGACACAGGCTCCGTGATTGGCAGCAGCGCTCCATCCTGGGTAATGCTGATCCCTGGAGCCAGTGCCGGGTATTAGGACACATAAAGCATTGGATTCCCTCGGCTTCTTGGCACGACTACAAGGAGCGTCCTGATGGGGAGAACTTAGCAGCATTCCTGTAAACTCCGCGGCTCGGGGGGCTTAAACCACAGATTATTTCTGAGAGAGACCCCATAGTTGTGAGTGTTACCGTGAGCGCGCACGTGCACGCTCCCCGGATTGTGCGCACCTGGCGAGAGCGCGGACCCCCACAGTGACAGGTGAAGAGCAAATCGTGCCCCATAATACAGGGGTAGCAATAATATGAGGGCAACAATACAGGGGCAGCGATAATACAGGGGCATCAACAATACAGGGGCAGCGATAATACAGGGGCAGCGACAATACAGGGGCAGCGACAATACAGGGGCAGCGACAATACAGGGGCAGCAACGACACAAGGGCAGCGACAATACAGGGGCAGCGACAATACAGGGGCAGCGACAATACAGGGGCAGCGACAATACAGGGGCAGCGACAATACAGGGGCATCAACAATACAGGGGCAGCGACAATACAGGGGCAGCAACGACACAACGGCAGCGACAATACAGGGGCAGCGACAATACAGGGGCAGCTACAATACAGGGGCAGCGACAATACAGGGGCATCAACAATACAGGGGAAGCGACAATACAAGGGCAGCAACGACACAACGGCAGCGACAATACAGGGGCAGCGACAATACAGGGGCAGCTACAATACAGGGGCAGCGACAATACAGGGGCAGCCACAATACAGGGGTAGCAACAATACAAGGGCAGCAACAATACAGGGGCAGCAACAATACAAGGGCAGCAACAATACAGGGGCAGCAACAATACAAGGGCAGCGACAATACAGGGGCAGCGATAATACAGGGGCATCAACAATACAGGGGCAGCGATAATACAGGGGCAGCGACAATACAGGGGCAGCGACAATACAGGGGCAGCAACAATACAGGGGCAGCGACAATACAGGGGCAGCGACAATACAAGGGCAGCAACGACACAAGGGCAGCGACAATACAGGGGCAGCTACAATACAGGGGCAGCGACAATACAGGGGCAGCGACAATACAAGGGCAGCAACGACACAAGGGCAGCGACAATACAGGGGCAGCTACAATACAGGGCAGCGACAATACAGGGGCAGCAACAATACAAGGGCAGCGACAATACAGGGGCAGCAACAATACAAGGGCAGCAACAATACAGTGGCAGCAACAATACAAGGGCAGCGACAATACAAGGGCAGCGACAATACAGGGGCAGCAACAATACAGGGGCAGCGACAATACAAGGGCAGCAACGACACAAGGGCAGCAACAATACAGGGGTAGCAACAATACAAGGGCAGCAACAATACAGGGGCAGCAACAATACAAGGGCAGCAACAATACAAGGGCAGCAACAATACAAGGGCAGCAACAATACAAGGGCAGCGACAATACAGGGGCAGCAACAATACAGGGGCAGCAACAATACAGGGGCAGCAACAATAAAGGGTCAGGGACAATACAGGGGCAGCGACAATACAAGGGCAGCGACAATACAGGGGCAGCGACAATACAGGGGCAGCGACAATGCAGGGGCAGCGACAATACAGGGGCAGCGACAATACAGGGGCAGCGACATTACAAGGGCAGTGACATTACAAGGGCAGCGACAATACAGGGCAGCGACAATACAGGGGCAGCAACAATACAAGGGCAGCAACAATACAAGGGCAGCGACAATACAAGGGCAGTGACAATACAAGGGCAGCAACAATACAAGGGCAACAACAATACAGGGGCAGCCACAATACAAGGGCAGCGACAATACAAGGGCAGCGACAATACAAGGGCAACAACAATACAAGGGCAGCGACTATACAAGGGCAGCAACAATACAGGGGTAGCAACAATACAAGGGCAGCAACAATACAGGGGCAGCAACAATACAAGGGCAGCAACAATACAGGGGCAGCAACAATACAAGGGCAGCAACAATACAAGGGCAGCAACAATACAGGGGCAGCAACAATACAGGGGCAGCAACAATACAGGGGCAGCGACAATAAAGGGGCAGCGACAATACAGGGGCAGCGACAATACAGGGGCAGCGACAATACAGGGGCAGCGACAATACAGGGGCAGCGACAATACAGGGGCAGCGACAATAAAGGGGCAGCGACAATACAGGGGCAGCGACAATACAAGGGCAGCGACAATACAGGGGCAGCGACAATACAGGGGCAGTGACAATACAGGGGCTGCGACAATACAGGGGCAGCGACAATACAGGGGCAGCGACATTACAAGGGCAGCGACATTACAAGGGCAGCGACAATACAGGGGCAGCAACAATACAGGGGCAGCGACAATACAGGGGCAGCGACAATACAGGGGCAGCGACATTACAAGGGCAGCGACATTACAAGGGCAGCGACAATACAGGGCAGCGACAATACAGGGGCAGCAACAATACAAGGGCAGCAACAATACAAGGGCAACGACAATACAAGGGCAGCGACAATACAAGGGCAGTGACAATACAAGGGCAGCAACAATACAAGGGCAACAACAATACAGGGGCAGCGACAATACAAGGGCAACAACAATACAAGGGCAGCGACAATACAAGGGCAGCAACAATACAAGGGCAGCAACAATACAACGGCAGCAACAATACAACGGCAGCAACAATACAAGGGCAGCGACAATACAAGGGCAGCAACAATACAGGGGCATCAACAACATAGGGGCAACAAAATACATGGGCAGTCATAATAGAGGGGCAGCGGTAATATAGGGGCAGCAACAATACAAGGGCAGCGGCAGCAACAATATAAGTGCAGCAACAATACAGGGGCAGCTGTAACATTGGGGCAATAATCCAAGGGCAGCAAAACTCCAAGCCTATGGGTGCGGAACCTTCACGGAAATGGAAGAAAACAATACATTACACCTCCTGGCAGCGGTCATGGGATTGACATGCAGAAGAACATTTTTTGCATGTATGTCATCCGTATGTTATCCATGTGTGATCCATATATACAGTTCCAGAAGGTTCCCTCCGCTTATAAGGAAACATCTGCAGGTTTTCCCTCCGCTCTATAATGACACATCTGCAGGTTTTTCCCTCTGCTCTCTATAAATACACATCTGCAGGTTTTTACCTCTGCTCTCTATAAAGACACATCTGCAGGTTTTCTCTCCGCTCTCTATACAGACACATCTGCAGGTTTTTCCCTCCGCTCTCTATACAGACACATCCGCAGGTTTTTCCCTCCGCTCGCTATAAAGACACATCTGCAGGTTTTTCCCTCCGCTCTCTATAAAGACACATCTGCAGGTTTTTCCCTCCGCTCTCTATAAAGACACATCTGCAGGTTTTTCCCTCCGCTCTCTATACAGACACATCCGCAGGTTTTTCCCTCCGCTCGCTATAAAGACACATCTGCAGGTTTTTCCCTCCGCTCTCTATACAGACACATCTGCAGGTTTTTCTCTCCGCTCTCTATAAAGACACATCTGCAGGTTTTTCCCTCCGCTCTCTATAAAGACACATCTGCAGGTTTTTCCCTCCGCTCTCTATAAAGACACATCTGCAGGTTTTTCCCTCCGCTCTCTATACAGACACATCTGCAGGTTTTTCCCTTCGCTCTCTATACAGACACATCTGCAGGTTTTTCCCTCCACTCTCTATAAAGACACATCTGCAGGTTTTTCCCTCCGCTCTCTATACAGACACATCTGCAGGTTTTTCCCTCCGCTCTCTATAAAGACACATCTGCAGGTTTTTCTCACTATCTGATGGGAAATCAGAATAAATCTTCCTGTTTTAGGTCAGTTAAGAACCAAAATTATTTCTATTTGCCAAATGTCAGAATAATGAGAGAGAGAATGATTAAGACATTTGTATTATTTTCTGCAAAGTCAGAAGTTTAAATACCCTAAGAGTACTGTGCCTTTAAACAATACGAGACAGCTCATATGATGATGTCATGTCTTTGAAAGCTTCTGATAGGTTTATTGGTAACATCTGAGTTAATTACAGACGCACCTGTGGATGTATTGTAATGCACACCTGAAACACACTGCTTCTTTGTGTAGCATCATGGGAAAGTCAAAAGAAATATCAGGAAGAGAATTGTGGAATTGCACAAGTCTGGTTCATTCTTAGGTGCAATTTCCAGATACCTGAAGGTGCCTCGTTCATCTGTACAAACAATTATACGCAAGTACAAACAAGATGGGAATGTCCAGCCATCATACCGCTCAGGGAGGAGACTGGTTCTGTGTACCGGAGATGGACGTGCTTTGGTCAGACATGTGCATATCAACCCAAAAACAAAAGCAAAACACCTTGTGAAGATGCTGGCGGAAGCTGGTAAGATTGTGCCATTGTCCACAGTGAAATGAGCACTGTATCAACATGGGCTGAAAGGCCACTCTGCCAGGAAGAAGCCATTACTCCAAAAGAAACAGAAAAAAGCCAGATTAATGTTTGCAAATGCACAAAGGAACAAAGAGCTTAATTTTTGGAGACGTCCTGTGATCTGAAGAAACTAATATTGAACTGTTTGGCCATAATGACCATCGTTACGGTAGGAGGAAAAAGGGAGAAGATTTGAAGCCTAAGAACATCATCCCAAATGTGACACACGGGGACGGCAGCATCATGTTGTGGGGTTGTTTTGCTGCAGGAGGGACTGGTGCACTTCACAAAATAGATGGCATCATTAGGAAAAAAGATTATGAGACAATACTGAAGAACATCTCAAGACATCAGCCAGAAACTTAAAGCTTGGACAGAAATGGGTCTATCAAATGGACAATGACCCGAAGCTACTGCCAAACTGGTTACAAAGTGGCTTAATGATAACAAAGTCAATATTTTGGAGTGGCCATCACAAAGCCCTGATCTCAATTTTAGTGAAAATTTATGGGTGAAGCTGAAAAGGCCGGTGCAAGCAGCGACCTCCAAACATGGCTCAGCTACACCAGTTCTGTCAGGAGGAATCGCCCAAATTCTACCAACTATTGTGAGAAGCTGTGGAAAGATCCAAAACATTACACCCAAGTCACACAGTGTAAGGGCAATGGCTCCAAATACTAATGACATGGAGGGAACGTCACTGTGCAGAAAGGAAGAAAAATGCCTGGAAACATTCCCTCTCTCTCGTTACTCTGACATTTGGCAAATAGAAATAATTTTGGTTCCTAATTGACCTAAAACGGGAAAAGTTTATTCTGACTTCATGGCAGATAGTGAGAAAAACCTGCAGATGTGTCTTTATAGAGAGCGGAGGGAAAACCCTGCAGATGTGTCTGTATAGAGAGCGGAGGGAAAAACCTGCAGATGTGTCTTTATAGAGAGTGGAGGGAAAAACCTGCAGATGTGTCTTTATAGAGAGTGGAGGGAAAAACCTGCAGATGTGTCTGTATAGAGAGCGGAGGGAAAAACCTGCAGATGTGTCTATATAGAGAACAGAAGGAAAAACCTGCAGATGTGTCTGTATAAGAGCGGAGGGAAAAACCTGCAGATGTGTCTTTATAGAGAGTGGAGGGAAAAACCTGCAGATGTGTCTGTATAGAGAGCGGAGGCAAAAACCTGCAGATGTGTCTATATAGAGAACAGAAGGAAAAACCTGCAGATGTGTCTGTATAAGAGCGGAGGGAAAAACCTGCAGATGTGTCTTTATAGAGAGTGGAGGGAAAAACCTGCAGATGTGTCTGTATAGAGAGCGGAGGGAAAAATCTGCATTGTGTCTTTATAGAGAGCGGAGGGAAAAACCTGTAGATGTGTCTGTATAGAGAGCGGAGGGAAAAATCTGCATTGTGTCTTTATAGAGAGCGGAGGGAAAAACCTGCAGATGTGTCTGTATAGAGAGCGGAGGGAAAAACCTGCAGATGTGTCTGTATAGAGAGCGGAAGGAAAAACCTGCAGGTAAACGTGTCTCTGGTACGTGTTAAAACGGACACCACATGTACTGGAAACACGGACATTAAAAGGGGGCCTAAGACCATGCAGCCACAGGGACCCCATAACAGTGCAGCCACAGTGACCCCATAACAGTGCAGCCACAGTGACCCCATAACAGTGCAGCCACAGGGACCTCATAACAGTGCAGCAACAGTGACCCCATAACAGTGCAGCCACAGAGACCCCATAACAGTGCAGCCACAGAGACCCCATAACAGTGCAGCCACAGTGACCCCATAACAGTGCAGCCACAGTGACCCCATAACAGTGCAGCCACAGTGACCCCATAACAGTGCAGCCACAGAGACCCCATAACAGTGCAGCCACAGAGACCCCGTCACAGTGCAGCCACAGAGACCCCATAACAGTACAGCCACAGTGACCCCATAACAGTGCAGCCACAGAGACCCCATAACAGTGCAGCCACAGGGACCCCATAACAGTGCAGCCACAGTGACCCCATAACAGTGCAGCCACAGTGACCCCATAACAGTGCAGCCACAGTGACCCCATAACAGTGCAGCCACAGTGACCCCATAACAGTGCAGCCACAGAGACCCCATAACAGTGCAGCCACAGTGACCCCATAACAGTGCAGCCACAGTGACCCCATAACAGTGCAGTCACAGAGACCCCATAACAGTGCAGCCACAGAGACCCCGTCACAGTGCAGCCACAGAGACCCCATAACAGTACAGCCACAGTGACCCCATAACAGTGCAGCCACAGAGACCCCATAACAGTGCAGCCACAGAGACCCCATAACAGTGCAGCCACAGAGACCCCATAACAGTGCAGCCACAATGACCCCATAAGAGTGCAGCTACAGAGACCCCATAACAGTGCAGCCACAGTGACCCTATAATAGTGCAGCCACAGAGACCCCATAACAGTGCAGCCACAGTGACCCCATAACAGTGCAGCCACAATGACCCCATAACACTGCAGCTACAGAGACCCCATAACAGTGCAGCCACAGTGACCCCGTAACAGTGCAGCCACAGAGACCCCGTCACAGTGCAGCCACAGAGACCCCGTCACAGTGCAGCCACAGAGACCTCGTCACAGTGCAGCCAGAGACCCCATAACAGTGCAGCCACAATGACCCCATAACAGTGCAGCCACAGAGACCCCATAACAGTGCAGCCACAATGACCCCATAACAGTGCAGCCACAGAGACCCCATAACAGTGCAGCCACAGAGACCTCGTCACAGTGCAGCCACAGAGACCCCATAACAGTGCAGCCACAGTGACCCCGTAACAGTGCAGCCACAGAGACCCCGTCACAGTGCAGCCACAGAGACCCCATAACAGTGCAGCCACAGAGACCTTGTCACAGTGCAGCCACAGAGACCCCGTCACAGTGCAGCCAGAGACCCCATAACAGTACAGCCACAGTGACCCCATAACAGTGCAGCCACAGTGACCCCATAACAGTGCAGCCACAGTGACCCCGTAACAGTGCAGCCACAGAGACCCCGTCACAGTGCAGCCACAGAGACCCCATAACAGTGCAGCCACAGAGACCTTGTCACAGTGCAGCCACAGAGACCCCATCACAGTGCAGCCAGAGACCCCATAACAGTACAGCCACAGTGACCCCATAACAGTGCAGCCACAGTGACCCCATAACAGCGCAGCCACAGTGACCCCATAACAGTGCAGCCACAGTGACCCCATAACAGTGCAGCCAGGCTATTATATCAGATCAGTGAATGAGATGACAGCTGTAATAGTATTTTATGAGTTATTATAATCTACAGAGGCTCCATCACTGAGCACAATATTCACAGGACGTGTGCTGACACCTAGTGCTAGATTTCGGGACTGCAGCTTGATATTTCCACGGTGGATATTGTGCTGTTGTTGCAAAATGTTACACAAAACGTTTGTATTCCAAAGTTTGCAACTTTTTGTCCAGGATTCCTGGATTCTGTTTCATGATTTGTGATAAATTCCGCTCATTATCTCCAGCACATAAGAGGTTAACTGCAAGCACTGCCAAAATATGGGTGAACATCCTGCCCTGGGGTCCTGGGAACACCATGCACAGCGCCACCTGGTGGACAAGTGGCTCCTGACCGCCATCCATCAGTGCTGCGCAGCAGTGTGCACAGGGCTGTACAGCAGCGGGTCATGTATTGACTCCTACAGTTTAGTCCAGGGAAGACCCTTTATACTAACACATTAAAGGGATCGTCCGCCTTTGGGGACATTTTTTTGTTTACTTAGATGCAAAAATATTTTTTGAGCTTCGGATTTATCACACATTTTGCACAGTTTGCCTTCTATAGCTTCTGTATTGTGCTGCCTATTGCCGGCTGCAGAATGAGTTAACTAAGGAGCCATCAGTGAGCTCCTCCTGACGGTCTGTCGGGATTTTGTCACTCTTATCTTGCTTTTCCTCTCCTCTCAGTTGATTTGTGACCACATGCGACATCAAAGTTGAATATGAAGAAAAGAAAAAACCTGGAAAAAGCCAAAAAGGTGCAAAATATTTGATGAAACCAAATTGAAAAAAATATCATTTTTTTTTAGCCCAAAGTATATACAGAAGCGCAGCCAAGAGTTCAGCTCAGGTGAAACATCTCAGTGGCCCCCAAACTAGGTAGCCCAGAAGACAACAGCCTCAGAAGATTACCGCGCTGTTACAAAAAAGAAATCTCTATACAAAGAAGGGACGTTCTTTTCCATCTGGCCCAGACCGACACGACGACTTCTCCGGCCACTGACTCGTCTACAGAGATTACAACAAAGACTCATCTGACTTCTCACATTTACAGCCCCCACCCCATCTATTCCCGACCTGTACAAACCCCTCATCCTCCTGATACCCCAATACTGAGCCGCTGCTGCCGTATGTACCCCTATTACTGCACCTGCTCTGTGGCACAATACAGGCTCCGTTAACTGCCCCCCCATAATAATGCCTCCTTTGTGCCCTTAGATGGTAAAATTGGCCACCTAAAGTTCATGCCCTCTGCAAGTGCCCAAGAAATCAGTGCCCACATGTCACGAACCACCGGGGGGGTCACTCAGAAATCCCCCGCGCTGGCTACCAGTACGTCACAATCGGGGGGTAACAAGTGGGGGTCACCCCTCCTTTATACCTCCCGACCGACAGACAGAGCACGTGACGCGCTCTCTAGCGCCCCTCTTATAGTCAGGCCAATTATGGAATTGCCCGACAATAAGCAAGGAGGCCGCTATACTACTTATGCCGATTATTGAAGGGTCCCCGGTGTGAGTAGGGTATATATTCCCCCGACCTCCGCGGGCGGAATATATAAAACCTCCCCGAATCTCACTGGCCTCCCCACAATAATCCTTGGCACAACTCGCTGCCACCAACCGCTTCACGGTAACTATTAGCCGAACACACAGACGTGGGATTCAAGATCGAGATAACAGAACAGCCCAAGATTAATTATATAATTTAATCAGCCTAAAGCACACTAGAAACTACAATATATACAATAGGGAATCTACAGAATATACATATGTCAGAGTACAGTTACAAGCAAAGCATGGGTTACAAACAGGCATACACAGTTCCAGCAGTTACCTTGTGCGTCTGGCCACAGGGGGGCGCTGTAGACCAGGTTTCCAGGAACTCCCTCACAGGTCTTTCCCAACCAGGCCCCCGAGCAAAAGAACACTGGAAAATGGCCGAAGTAGGGTTATCAACCTGGGCAAATCCAGGTCCCCTCCTACCTTAGTGACCTCAGAGGGAGTACTGCTCCACCCCTGGCTGGAGTTATGGACAAAATCCACAACATGGAATATGGGCCATAACTTTGCCTGGGAGCGTCGTAGGCGGACATCAATGCTCTCATTGTGACAGTTATGAATTTAGCTACAGAATGAGAGGACTCATGACTTGTCTACTAGTTCCACATTGGCTGATATCACGTTTGGGGTATTTCCCAATGTCCTACTCCCATAAAAAAGGTGTGCCAGCATCGTCCGCATGCGGAGACACCATTTTTATGGTTGCCATATTTATCGGAAATATGGCTTGCGAGATATGAACCATTTTTTACTGGAGTCGTTCTGTCTGGATACTTCCATAGCCTTGCTAATTAGATAGCAGCCCCTACCACAGGGTCACAGCAGGGAGTCATCCTGTGTCCATTGTTCCCACATCATCTGATCTCCATATCACAGGAGATGGCCATGGGATGTGTTGCTGGGATGTGACACCTTCCCAGATGGTGGACATTGAGAACAAGAAGGGAGGGGGCACTGCCAGGGAGTGATGAGAGCGATTATGACTGGAAATCATAATTCATCTTCATATCCCAGGGTTTGCCTCACACCTCCCCCCTTTTGAGGGCGCTAGGGGGCAGCACACTCCGGTGTTCCCCCGTGCGCCCGTCCGCGACCTCTCCTTGTCGGGATAGCCCGTCTGCGTTACCGTGGTCCCGGCCCCTTTTGTGTCGAATGGTGAAGTTGTATTGCTGGAGCGCCAGGCTCCATCGCAACAACCTGCCATTCGTCCCGGAGACAGTGTGTAACCAGCTGAGGGGATTGTGGTCCGTCTCCACGATGAAGTGGCGCCCGTATAGATAGGGTTGCAGACGCTGCAGAGCCCACACTATGGCTAGGCATTCCTTCTCCATTGTGGAATAGGCTACTTCCCTCGGTAACAGCTTCCTGCTCAGGTACAAGACTGGGTGCTCTTGGCTCGCAGAGTCCACCTGGCTGAGTACCGCACCGAGGCCGAAGTCACTGGCGTCGGTCTGTACTACAAACGGCCGCGTGAAGTCGGCTGCCTGTAGCACGGGCGGGCTGGACAGGGCGTCCTTTAGGGCCCGGAAGGCTGTCTCGCAGTCCACTGTCCAATCGACTGCAGAGGGCAGCTTCTTCTTGGTGAGGTCCGTCAAGGGCTTTGCCAGGCTACTATAGCATGGAACAAACCTCCTATAGTACCCAGCGGTCCCCAAGAAGGACATCACCTGCTTCTTGGTCCTGGGGGTGGGCCAGGATGCGATGGCTTCCACTTTCTCAGGCTCGGGCTTCAGTGTTCTCCCGCCTACCCGGTGACCGAGGTACTGGACCTCGCTCATGGCCAGCTGACACTTTCCCGGCTTGATGGTCAAACCTGCCTGGTGGATCCGCCTGAGCACCTGTGCTAGATGCTCTAGGTGATCTTCCCAGGTGGGACTGAAGACGGCAATGTCATCCAGGTACGCGGCCGCGTACCCTTCAAGTCCCTTGAGCAGGGTGTTGACCATCCGCTGGAAAGTGGCAGGGGCATTCCTCATCCCGAATGGCATCACCGTGGACTCGTACAGTCCAAATGGGGTAATAAAGGCAGAGCGTTCCCTGGCCTTGCGAGTCAGGGGGATCTGCCAATATCCCCGGCTCAGATCCATGATGGTCAGGTACTGAGCCCCGGCCAACTGATCGAGCAGGTCATCGATGCGTGGCATTGGGTACGCATCGGCGACCGTGACAGCATTGAGCCCCCTGTAGTCCACGCAGAACCGAGTGGTTCGGTCCTTCTTAGGGACGAGGACTACAGGCGAGGCCCAAGCGCTGTTGGATGCCTGGATCACCCCCAGCTTCAGCATCTCGTCAATCTCCTGGCGCATGTGTTGCTGCACCTCCAGGGAGACCCGATATGCTGAACGCCGGATCGGGGGATGATCCCCAGTGTCCACGTGATGGACAGCCAAGTTAGTCCTTCCAGGCTGGTTGGTAAACAACCCCCGGAAGGGGTGTAGGGTGGCCCACAGCTGGGACCGTTGGTCCTCCAAGAGCTGGTGGCCAACCTCCACATCCTCAATGGATCCGCCTGCCCTAACCTGGGCTAGCATATCCAAGAGGGTTTCCGCTTCTCCCTCCTCGGGCAGGTTGCACACGGGGAGCGCACATGCCTCCCGCTCATGATGTGCCTTCATCATGTTCACATGGAAGGGCTTCCGCCTTCCACGGGCAGGGTCCAGGGTGACCAGGTACGTCACAGGGTTGAGCTGCTGGTACACGAGGTATGGGCCTTCCCAGGCTGCCTGAAGCTTGTCCTGTGGTACGGGGACCAGTACCCACACCTTTTGACCCACTTGGTAGGTCCTCTCACAAGCGTTCTGGTCGTACCAACGCTTCTGATCGGCCTGGGCTTGAGCCATATTGTCGTGTACCAGTTGCGTCAAGGCCTGCATTTTGTCCCGGAAGCGCATGACATACTCGATAACCGACACTCCAGGGGTGGCCAAATCCCCTTCCCAAGCCTCTTTCACCAGAGCCAGGGGGCCCCGCACACGTCGCCCGTACAGGAGCTCAAACGGTGAGAATCCTGTTGAGGCCTGTGGAACCTCCCGGTAAGCAAATAACAGGTGTGGGAGATACCGCTCCCAGTCACGCCCATGGGAGTCGACCAACATCTTAAGCATCTGCTTTAAGGTGCCATTAAACCGCTCGCACAGGCCATTAGTCTGTGGATGGTACGGGCTGGCCACCAGATGTCGCACCTGGACTTGCTTACAGAAGGCCTCCATCAGCTGGGACATGAATTGGGTCCCCCGGTCAGTGAGCATTTCCTGGGGAAAACCCACTCGGGAGAAAATCTCCAGCAATGCGGTGGCCACCTTGTCAGCCCGAATGGATGACAAGGCCACTGCTTCTGGGTACCGGGTGGCATAGTCCACTACCGTCAGTATGAAGCGTTTCCCGGAGCTGCTGGGGATGGCCAGCGGGCCGACCAGATCCACAGCCACCCTCCTGAAAGGCTCATCGATGATTGGCAGAGATACTAGTGGGGCTTTGGGGTGTGGCCCCGCCTTCCCCACTCTCTGACAGGTTTCACACGAACGGCAGTAGGCAGCCACATCGGCCCCCATTTTTGGCCAGTAGAAATGCTGGTTTAACCTGGCCTTGGTCTTAGCGATCCCTAGGTGTCCGGCCATCGGAATCTCATGTGCGATCCGCAACAACTCCGTCCGGAACGGATAGGGTACCACCAACTGTCGGTCCCTGGGCCACGCCTCCGGTGAACCCTGCTGGACCGTGGCCCGGTACAGCCGTCCTTGGTCCCAGACCACTCGCTCCGGGTCCGAGTCCGAGGGAGGCTGTGCCGCCTGCTCCTTAAGAGCTTTCAGGCTGTCGTCAGCTTCTAACGCTGCCTGAAACCCCTGACTAGATGTGGCCAGAATCGACGAGACTGTCACATCTTCAGTCAGTACCCCGGGACCTGTGTCCTGGCCTCCACCTGACTCGGCTGCCACTTGGTCAGAAGGGGAAGAGCTATCGGACCTCCGGGAGGCCCCTGGGCTTCCAGCACTCCCACTGCGGGTGACAGCGGCCACAGCCGCTGCGACCGTGGGTCGTGCCTGCTCCTCCTCCGTTCCTGACCAAGTCGCCGGTTCAGGCAGACCTACCTGGCTTCCTGACACCCCGGTTGTGGGGGAACCATGCACCGAGATCTTACCTGGGAGCACTTCCGCTCCTGGACCGGCCCCAATCTCACCTGCCTGTTCCCCTCCTGCAGCAACAGAACCCCGCTGTGAAATCTCTGGGGACCCCACATTTGCTGTGGTAGCCCCCACCCCACACACTGGTCCTCCCCCTGCAGCACCCTGCTCTCTGCTTATCCCTGCAGAGGGCAACAGATCCCAGCTCACTGGCTGGTTACTTGTAGAGGCATTGTCACACCTTTCTCTGACCCCCTCCCCTGTCACAGCTGCAGCTGAGTGTGTGTCTATGGTGTCTATGCAAGCAGAAATATCAGAGTTCATTCCCCCCTCTCTCACATCATTCATAGATAACACATTCACATTGTCCGGAGGCACGTCAGTACTGGCTGAAGGTTCAGCCCTTGGTGGGGGCCCAAACTGGGAGGTTATCTGCCCCAAATCTGTCCCATGTAGCACGTTTGCAGGGATCCGATCAGTTACCCCCACCTCTCTCACCCCTCGCCCTGCGCCCCAGTCCACATAAATGTCAGCAACAGGCAGCGCCGGGTCAATGCCTCCAATCCCGGAGACAGCGAGGGTTTTTCCCGGGATCAAGTCTTGGGGGGACACCATGTCAGGCCGCACCAGAGTCACCTCCAAGGCGCTGTCTCGCAGTCCTATGGTCACAGACCGGCCGACGGTGACAGGTTGGAAGCTGTCCAGGGACCTACCACCACCCCCACCCACACAATACACCTTGGGCGGCCCTTGGGACGGGGACGGAGCCGGGGCCTTGGGACGCTGAGGGCACATGGCCTTGAAGTGTCCAGGTAGGTTGCACTGGTGGCACCGTCTTGGCTCTGCCACGGGCCTGGAGAGGGGAGTTGAGGGGGACACCCCCTGCAGTCTAGGGGCAGGTGGGGCAGTCGTAGAATTCATCTTACCCCCTCTCCAGGTGCTGCTGGTGGCTGCTCTCCTGGCCTCAGGAGCCCGATTGTTGGTGTAGTCATCGGCCAGGGCAGCTGTAGCCGTGGATCCCTTTGGCTTCTGGTCTCGGATGAACTGGCGGAGATCCTCAGGGCAGTTCCACAAGAGTTGCTCCGTGATGAACAAGTCCAGGATCTCCGGTCCGGTGGAAAGCTGCAGGCCTTGGGTCCAGTGGTCGGCAGCTCGGGCAAGTGCCCGCCGGTGGTCAGCCCAGGAGTCCTTTGGTCCCTTCTGTAGGCTCCGGAACTTCTTGCGGTAGGACTCTGGAGTGAGGTTGTACTGTTGGATCAGGGCCCGCTTGATGGTGTCGTAGCCCTGATCTGCCTCAGCAGGCAAGTCCCCAAGGATATCCAGGGCCTTACCCCTTAAACGGGGGGTCAGGTATTTGGCCCACTGGTCCTTGTCCAGATGGTGCTGCAGGCAAGTCCGTTCAAAAGCAGTCAAGAAAGAGTCCAAGTCTCCATCCTTCTCCAGCACTGGGAAGTCCTCAACACGGACCTTTGGAAGTTTGGTGTCTTGAAGGTCACGTGTGGCTGATGAGGGCCGGAGCTGAGCTAGCTGCAGCTGGTGGTCACGGTCTGCCTGTTGCCGTCGCTCCGCAGCCTCACGCTCTGCCTGGCGCTCTTCACGCGCTGCCTGCCGCTCTGCCCTGCGCTCTGCCAGGAGTTCCTTGTAGCCCTCCTGGTCTCCAGCCTGGAGAAGGGCCATAGCCATTTGAAGAAGGCTATCCGAGCCTCCCAGGCTCGGTGGAATGGCACGTGGTGATCTGCGGCCCGCTGCGGAGCCTGGTGATTCACTGTCCATTGCAGAGCGGAGGGCTGGCATCTGGCTCGTTGAGGACCCTTGGGTGAGCTGCTCCTCATCTTGTCCATAATTGCCAGGTTGTGCGCTGTCCTCTGCAGAACGGTTTTCTGGCGTCGAGCTCCTGGAGGACTCGTGGGCAACCTCCTCATTACTGTCCACAGCACCGTCCTCCCTCTCTTCGGCTCCTGCTTTAGCATTGGCCAGTTGCATAGCTCTGCTCCTGGTGCCATCAGCCATTCTTGCAGACTTTTGGTCACTGACACAGAACTGACACCTGATGCACCCACACACCTTACAGTATCTGCACTCTGACACTCTAGTGTTGAGCTAGTCTGAAGACCCCAGCAGCCACAGCTGCTGCAGGCAGTCTTTAGCGTCTGGGAGTATGGGTCTCACACTCACACACACTATTATCTCGATCCCACCGCTTGCCACCAATATGTCACGAACCACCGGGGGGGTCACTCAGAAATCCCCCGCGCTGGCTACCAGTACGTCACAATCGGGGGGTAACAAGTGGGGGTCACCCCTCCTTTATACCTCCCGACCGACAGACAGAGCACGTGACGCGCTCTCTAGCGCCCCTCTTATAGTCAGGCCAATTATGGAATTGCCCGACAATAAGCAAGGAGGCCGCTATACTACTTATGCCGATTATTGAAGGGTCCCCGGTGAGAGTAGGGTATATATTCCCCCGACCTCCGCGGGCGGAATATATAAAACCTCCCCGAATCTCACTGGCCTCCCCACAATTATCCTTGGCACAACTCGCTGCCACCAACCGCTTCACGGTAACTATTAGCCGAACACACAGACGTGGGATTCAAGATCGAGATAACAGAACAGCCCAAGATTAATTATATAATTTAATCAGCCTAAAGCACACTAGAAACTACAATATATACAATAGGGAATCTACAGAATATACATATGTCAGAGTACAGTTACAATCAAAGCATGGGTTACAAACAGGCATACACAGTTCCAGCAGTTACCTTGTGCGTCTGGCCACAGGGGGGCGCTGTAGACCAGGTTTCCAGGAACTCCCTCACAGGTCTCTCCCAACCAGGCCCCCGAGCAAAAGAACACTGGAAAATGGCCGAAGTAGGGTTATCAACCTGGGCAAATCCAGGTCCCCTCCTACCTTAGTGACCTCAGAGGGAGTACTGCTCCACCCCTGGCTGGAGTTATGGACAAAATCCACAACATGGAATATGGGCCATAACTTTGCCTGGGAGCGTCGTAGGCGGACATCAATGCTCTCATTGTGACAGTTATGAATTTAGCTACAGAATGAGAGGACTCATGACTTGTCTACTAGTTCCACATTGGCTGATATCACGTTTGGGGTATTTCCCAATGTCCTACTCCCATAAAAAAGGTGTGCCAGCATCGTCCGCATGCGGAGACACCATTTTTATGGTTGCCATATTTATCGGAAATATGGCTTGCGAGATATGAACCATTTTTTACTGGAGTCGTTCTGTCTGGATACTTCCATAGCCTTGCTAATTAGATAGCAGCCCCTACCACAGGGTCACAGCAGGGAGTCATCCTGTGTCCATTGTTCCCACATCATCTGATCTCCATATCACAGGAGATGGCCATGGGATGTGTTGCTGGGATGTGACACCTTCCCAGATGGTGGACATTGAGAACAAGAAGGGAGGGGGCACTGCCAGGGAGTGATGAGAGCGATTATGACTGGAAATCATAATTCATCTTCATATCCCAGGGTTTGCCTCACACCACATTTTACCCCCGAGAAAGTAATAATTTCCCACATGCAACTATGACGGTGACAATTCTCTGAGTGCCCCAATAACAATAATGCTTCTTAAGTGCCCACATAATATTTAATAATGTCCCCTGTGTTACTGCATGTATAGCTCCCCTCAGTGGCGTAACTAGAGTTTGATGGGCCCTGGTGCAAAATTTGGACCGGGGCCCCCCTCCAAGTACACCAACACTTAGGGTATGGGATAATGACGCTGACACTTGGGGTACAGGATAATGATGCTGACACTTGGCTCTTACCTTCAGCACCCAGCTTTCCCATGCTCTGCTATACATCTTCTCTCAGCACCCAGCTTTCCCATGATCTGAAATCCCTCTATCAGCACCCAGCTTTCCTATGTTCTGATATCCATCTTTCCCTCAGCACTCAGCTTCCCCATGCTCTGCAATACATCTTTCCCTCAGCACCCAGCTTTCCCATATCAGAGCATGGGAAAGCTGGGTGCTGAGAGATGTATATCAGAGCATGGGAAAGCTGGGTGCTGAGAGACGTATATCAGAGCATGGGAAAGCTGGGTGCTGAGAGACGTATATCAGAGAATGGGAAAGCTGGGTGCTGAGAGACGTATATCAGAGCATGGGAAAGCTGGGTGCTGAGAGAAGATGTATAGCAGAGCATGGGAAAGATGGGTGCTGAGGAAAAGAGCCTTTTTCCCTCAGCACAAAACGTTCCCATCCCCTGATTGTATCTTTGCCCCCCCTTGTATATAGTTCTCCAAATACAATAATGGCCCCCACATAGCCTTCCATATCGTATAAAGGGTCCCACATAACCGTTCATATATTAGAATGCACCTCCATAGTCCTCCATGTATTATACTGCACCACAGTCCTCCATGTTTTATAACGCACCCCCATAGTCCTCCATTTTTAAAGTAGCCTCCATAGTCCTCTATATATTATAATGTAGCCCCCATAGTCCTATATATATTACAATGCAGCCCCATAAGCCTTCATATTGTATTATGCAGCCCCATACTCCTCCATGTATAATGCTCCCATATAGTCCGTGTATAAGGTGTCCTTCATGTTTATTATGCAGCCCCATAGACCTCCATGTATCATGCATCCCCATAGACCTCCATGTATCATGCAGCCAGCCCCCCCAGGGCCTCCATGTGTCATGCAGCCAGCCCCCCCAGGGCCTCCATGTGTCATGCAGCTGTCGCGGGCGGAGGGGACGCTGCGCTCGCTAACGCTCGGGTCCGGCGCTGCTGCGGCTGCTGCTCGGTGGCTCGAGCGGTGGGCCAGATCCGGGGACTCGAGCGGCACTCCTCGCCCGTGAGTGAAAGGGGTGGTTGGTTTGGGGGGTTTAGTCAATGACGCCACCCACGGGTCATGGTGGAGATGGGCACCACCGCTGCTGGTGACGGGGATCCCGGGAGCGATGGTAGGGAGCAGCTAAGATGTTGTTTTCCCCCTCCGTGGGTAGGGGTCGGTGGTCCCGGGGCCCGGTGGTGAGACGGGGAGGCAGGGTAGGTGAGGTGCAGGATTGCAGGGACAGCGCGGCTCGGTGCCGGATGGCACGGGTGTACTCACTCAGCAAGAGATGCACAAAGTCTCCGGTAAACCAAACGGCTGGATGGACGGGTCCCGCAATCCGGCTGCAGTGTCTCTCCCCGGACAGGTGATGGCGGCTGTCTTTCCCTGCACCTTTGTGTACTGTTTTTGACTACGATGGGTCCCCAACGGTAGTCCGCTCCCCGGTGTATGGGTACCGGAGGAGCCCGTTTGCCCGCAGGTGCTGGCCCTTGGGTCTCTAGCCTTAGGCGGTAGCTGTATACCCTCACGGTGTGAGCGGTTGCCTTCTAACGGGTCTTTGGCTGTTAGGAAACCCCTGGGGTTCCTGTCACACTCGGATTTGACCGTTGACGGTGACTCCAAGCCTAGTCGGGGTCCGATGGCCCTGCCTGTGTGTGCTGGCTTCACTTCGCTCCCCGGTCGGTACCGGCGGGCCACTGCCCGACCCCGGCCTTATGGTTCCGCGTTGATTCACCACTCCTGCAGACGGCCACCACCGTCTGCCAACCTTGTTGTCAGTGCCTGGGCCACAAACCCAGACACTCTCCACTTTACTCCTCTCATTTCAACCCCCTCAACTAAACTTTTCCTTTTCCCACCTCCAGGCCTGTGAACTCCTCGGTGGGTGGGGCCAACCGCTTGGCTCCGCCCCACCTGGTGTGGACATCAGACCCTGGAGGGAGGCAACAAGGGTTTTGTGTTTGGCTAATGTTACTGTCTAATGGGGGTGGGGGTGTTTGTGTGTTACCTGTGACGACCTGGCTAGTCCAGGGCGCCACACAGCCAGCCCCCCAAGGCCTCCATGTGTCATGCAGCCAGCCCCTTCCCAGGCCTCCATGAGTCATGCAGCCAGCCTCCCCCTACCAAGGCCTCCATGAGTCATGCAGCCAGCCCCCCCAAGGCCTCCATGTGTCATACAGCAACAACCCCCCAGGGCCTCCATGTGTCATGCAGGCAGCCCCAACCCCCCAGGGCCTCCATGTGTCATGCAGGCAGCCCCAACCCCCCAGGGCTCCATGTGTCATGCAGGCAGCCCCAACCCCCCAGGGCCTCCATGTGTCATGCAGGCAGCCCCAACCCCCCAGGGCCTCCATGTGTCATGCAGGCAGCCCCAACCCCCCAGGGCCTTCATGTGTCATGCAGGCAGTCCCAACCCCCCAGGGCCTCCATGTGTCATGCATCCAGGCCCCCCCCAAAGACTCCATGTATATTGCAGCCAGGGCCCCCCCAAGGACTCCATGTGTCATGCAGCCAGGCCCCCCCAAGGACTCCATGTGTCCTGCAGCCAGCCTCCCCATGTACTCACTGATTTAGTTAAAAAAAAAAAAATAAATAAACAAAACACAAGTACTTCTACTTCCACCGCAGCTCTGTCCTCACCTCTACTTGTTTCACCGCTGCTTGTCCTCCCCTCTCCTTGTTCCCCCGTGGCTCCGGTCGGCGTCCTCCTGCCCTCTGTGCTCTCACCACACACAGCAGTCGCACATGAGTGACGTCGCCGTGCAGGCGCGGGGAAAGAATGATGATGCATAGAGCGGCACCAGCCGCTCTATGCAATATCAAAGCAGTGCGCGGTGACGCCACCACTGATACCAGGCAGAGGGGCCCGGTGTCAGCGGCAGCGACCGGGTCATATAGCGGCCGCCGCGCCGTGTGGTCTGCGGCAGAATAGCGCAGCTCCTCTCACAGAAAGGAGCTGGCTGCTGATCTGCCGGGTGGCCGCGGACCCCTAACCTCCCGCCGCGGTAGTTACACCCCTGGCTTCCCTATACACAGTGTAATGCCACCACACGTCCCATTACACAGTATGATGACCCACAGCTCCTCTATACACAGTATGATGGGCCTACAGCTCCCCTATACACAGTATGAAGGGCCCACAGCTCCTCTATACACAGTATGATGGGTCCACAGCTCCCTATACACAGTATGATGGGCCCACAGCTCTCCTATACACAGTATGATGGGCCCACAGCTCCCCTATACACAGTATGATGGGCCCACAGCTCCCCTATACACAGTATGATGAGCCCACAGCTCCCTATACACAGTATGATGGGCCCACAGCTCCCCTATATACAGTATGATGGGCCCACAGCTCCCCTATACACAATATGATGGGCCCACAGCTCCCCTATACACAGTATGATGGGCCCACAGCTCCCTTACACACAGTATGATGGGCCCACAGCTCCCCTATACACAGTATGATGGGCCCACAGCTCCCCTATACACAGTATGATGGGCCCACAGCTCTCCTATACACAGTATGATGGGTCCACAGCTCCTCTATACACAGTATGATGGGTCCACAGCTCCTCTATACACAGTATGATGGACCCACAGCTCCCCTATACACAGTATGATGTGCTCACAGCTCCCCTATACACAGTATGATGGGCCCACAGCTCCCCTATACACAGTATGATGGGCCCACAGCTCCCCTATACACAGTATGATGTGCTCACAGCTCCCCTATACACAGTATGATGGGCCCACAGCTCCCCTATACACAGTATGATGGGCCCACAGCTCCCCTATATACAATATGATGGGCCCACAGCTCCCCTATACACAGTATGATGGGCCCACAGCTCCCTTACACACAGTATGATGGGCCCACAGCTCCCCTATACACAGTATGATGGGTCCACAGCTCCTCTATACACAGTATGATGGGCCCACAGCTCCCCTATACACAGTATGATGGGCCCACAGCTCCTCTATACACAGTAGGATGGGCCCACAGCTCCCCTATACATAGTATGATGGGCCCACAGCTCCTCTATACACAGTATGATGGACCCACAGCTCCCCTATATACAGTATGATGGGCCCACAGCTCCCTATACACAGTATGATGGGCCCACAGCTCCCCTATATACAGTATGATGGGTCCACAGCTCTCCTATACACAGTATAATGGGCCCACAGCTCCCCTATACACAGTATGATGGGCCCACAGCTCCACTATACACAGTATGATGGGCCCACAGCTCCCCTATACACAGTATGATGGGCCCGCAGCTCCTCTATACACAGTATGATGGGCCCACAGCTCCCCTATACACAGTATGATGGACCCACAGCTCCCCTATACACAGTATGATGGGTCCACAGCTCCTCTATATGTGGCGCCCCTGACCTGGTCAGGCACCACTGAGTACTGCACCCATGCTGGGGACAGTACAATACAGGTAATCCAGAAGGTTGACCGAGGTGTGACTACACAGGCGCATAGTGATCAGGTCTCACACATGTACCTTTGGGAGGACCCCTGGGGATCCCAGGAGGGGGCAAAGCCTTCACCTCCACTGGAATAGTGGAGGGGGTAAAAAGCCTCCATCTCCACTCAAGGGGTGTGGTGGAGAGCCTGGTTGCTAGGTGGCGTAGGCAAGAACAGGAGAGGAGGAGCAGTGAGCCGGTTCAGTGTGCAGTTCAGGGGGAGCAGACGTCAGGAGCAGACCCCTGGGGCTGTTGCAGTCTGACAGCGTCCGCGCAGTGGCTACCGACGGGGGAGAACGGTCACCTAGTAGTGCTACCCGAAATCCATCTTCAGCTAAAGAGAGAGCAACGGAGTGGGAAGTAAGGAGACTGCTAGGGAGTTACCAGGCCCAAACGGGTAGTAGGTCCCAGTGCAGGGATAGATCCACCTTTCCTTGCCAAACCTGCTTGAGGGGGTACTTTACACCCCCAAGAACACACTAAAAAGTCCGCAGCCACGTCGCCACAGTTAGGGCCCATAGTTCACAGGAGGCAAGCAGCCGGAGTGTCCTGGTCCAGGCTACAAGCAAACGGACAAAACGAAGGGGAGAGAGGCTTCAGTAACTTCCCTGGGTGACCCCCATAGGGACTAAAAGTCGGGGTTACCCCAAAACGCAAAGGGCTAAGGAAGGCGAGTCGGTAGTCACCCTCATCAGTCAGCCTGAAGGATACCTGGTTCCAGCCTGGTTCATCCCAGCTACGCCCGGGTTACTCACTCTGCCACCTTCTGTGAGTAAAACCCCTGAAAGACATTCTGCTTGTGTGGAGTTATTCTGCGCCTTGTGGTTCTACACACCTACACAGGGCCCTGGGGCTTGCCTCACTCTCAGGAGGCTACTACAACCGACTGCACCCACCATCAGCCCCAGGCATCCCTTAATCTGCAGTGGCGGTCCCCACTGACCGCAATTCTGAGAGTGGCGTCACGACAAATAGAAGATTTCCTACCTGTGACAAAGATCCAGCCGAGTGGAGTCCCTGAAGGTAATGCACCGACACTGCACTTGTGGGGCTTCACATCTGGCGTCACGAACAGGATAAGGACTAGACCTGTTCAGACAGGTGACCATGTGCCTGGGCGGTCCGCTTGGAAAATTGGAAGCGCCGCCATATTGCCACCATGAAAAGCGCGCTGAAAAACAACAGCAGCCCGCGCTGGGAGAAGTTACCGCCCACGAAGAAGTGTGGCTACCCAGAGATCCCCTGCAAAGTTCTGACCTCGCAAGTGAAGAGAGCGGAGGCGTTCAGAGACGTCGGGACAGAAAGGGAGCCAGAAGCCTGCTGTTAGAGGAAATGGCGTCTGGATGCAGAGACCCCGAGCCAGGCTCCGCTGCCTGGTGGGCCCGAGAGCTTGCTCAGTGCTGCAACCAACTAGAAACCAGGGTTCTACGGCAGCTCAGCGAGGGACGCAAGGAGCTCCTGGGGATGGCTACGGCGGTACAGGCCTACGAGGAGAGGGCCACGCGACGAGTGCCAGACCGAGCGGCGACGACTCAGACCCCGATGCTGCTACCGATGGGTGAGTCCAGTGTTGCCCCTGCCAGCACGAGTGCCCCGACCCCTGCTGCCACGCCCGTAGTCCCCGAAGAGGCGCCCGCCGCGGCGACGCTGAACCAGGCCGCAGCCACGCCAGGTGCGGCCCGCCAAGCTCCGATCGCTGCAGCGACGCCCAGCCCAGCCTGCACAGATCCCATCGCAGCTGCGACGCCAATTCAGGCCGCCGCAGCGATGCCCTGCCCGGCCCGCCAAGAACCGGCTACAGTAGCGATGCCCGCTAAGACTTCAGCTGCAACAGCGACGCTGATCCAGGCCGCCGCCATGCCAGGCGCGGCCCGCCAAGACCAGGCCGCCGCCATGCCAGGCGCGGCCCGCCAAGACAAGGTTGTATCACCATTTACCCCGGCCTGCAAGGCCAGAGCAGACACCGCTCCCCAGTCCAAGGAGGTCCCTGCTAGGAAGTCTACGCTGGGGGAGGACCCCGCATACTGGAAGCTGAAGGCTAACCTAGAGTCCCAGTTCCCACAGGAGATGGTGGACCGGTATCTGCTCCCTCCACATACCCCTCAGAAGACTCTGGAGATGTCCACGCCAAAAAGTCCACCGCCTGGGCCAGCTGATGAACACTCATCCCCAGCGCTGCCACCAAAGGAGTGCTCAGAAGAACTAAGGGGGAGAGGAAGCCAGGAAGCTGAGGAGCTGACCTTGGAGCCATCAGCAGTGGATCCATGCCCAGAGCCAGAGATGTTGCCATATTCTCGCTGGGATGAAGAGGAAGATTTGTCCAGCAACCTCACCTGGGAGCCTGCCAGCAGTGAAGCAGCCACCCAGCAGAATCAAGCCCGCAAAACACGGCGCCGCAGTAGAACCAAGTTTTCCCCTGCACCGCAGTCTCCAGAGAATAAAGATGAAGTCACGGCCAGAGACCTGGAGGAGAAACGGTTTCTGAGGAGAGCCAAATCCCAGGTTAGAGGACCACTTTGTCGTGGTGTAGTCGAAGACTTCAGTTTGAAGAGTGGATATGGTTTTATAGTAGCTCCTGGTATGAAAGAGGGCATATTCGTGAATAGAAGAGACGTCAGAGCTCATTTGCCCAGAGGACATGTAGGCAGAAATCTGCGAACAGGAGACTCAGTGGAATTTACCATGCACCAGGGAGAAAGAGGCTGGTATGCATTGGATGTTACCCCATGTACCAGAAAGCCTTACAGCAGTCCTGCAAAAGAAACAGACACAGAAGAAGAAAGGAGAGATAAAGAACCCACTGATGAGACCACCACGGACGATGAAAGAGATCGAGAAACCAACAGGTGCCGCAGCCCTACAGGCCCAAGCCCTGGTATGGAGGAGTAGAGGAAAGTAAAGTCAGAAGTACAACAAGTTACTGTTTTGACCAGTTTGAAGTTTTTGCAACGTTTATAAGTTTAAGCAATGTGCCCACATAAACTAATGTGAGAAATGAACCTTAAGGCTATGAACTGGCTATAGCCACAAACTCTCGCAGTGTAAATAGTTACACCAGAGGGTACCACCACCAGGGCCAGCCTGTTTAGGGGCCTGGCTCGCCTGCAACCAGGGAGCACGTCCGTTATGGGGCCTTGGCTTACCTGCAACCAGAGAGCATGCCTGTTTATGGGGCCTGGCTCTCCACCACAAAGAGGGTACCTGGTCAGCACCAACTGTGGAGGCCGCCTCTACATCCTGCCAGAAGAGGCTGAAGGCGCGGATCCACCAGGCCAGGTATACCCTGAAACCACCAGACCCTGGAAGCCGCCTCTACATCCTGCCAGAAGTGGCTGAAGGCGCGGCCGACGGGAGAGGCAGATTGGAGGAAAGGTCTGGGGAAGTGGATGGCCCAGACCTGGTTACCAACAGAAACCGGTGACCTGCCTCCTGAAAGGGTTTTGGGTGGGTTAACGGACTTGTGGGTGGAGGGTGGTGATGTATGGTACCTGGTGGTTTTAACATGTTTTACCATGTTTTACTGTTTTATGCATTTTAAAATGTTGTCTTGCAGCCCGAGGACGTGCTGGTGATAACTAAGGGGGAATGTGGCGCCCCTGACCTGGTCAGGCACCACTGAGTACTGCACCCATGCTGGGGACAGTACAATACAGGTAATCCAGAAGGTTGACCGAGGTGTGACTACACAGGCGCATAGTGATCAGGTCTCACACATGTACCTTTGGGAGGACCCCTGGGGATCCCAGGAGGGGGCAAAGCCTTCACCTCCACTGGAATAGTGGAGGGGGTAAAAAGCCTCCATCTCCACTCAAGGGGTGTGGTGGAGAGCCTGGTTGCTAGGTGGCGTAGGCAAGAACAGGAGAGGAGGAGCAGTGAGCCGGTTCAGTGTGCAGTTCAGGGGGAGCAGACGTCAGGAGCAGACCCCTGGGGCTGTTGCAGTCTGACAGCGTCCGCGCAGTGGCTACCGACGGGGGAGAACGGTCACCTAGTAGTGCTACCCGAAATCCATCTTCAGCTAAAGAGAGAGCAA
Source organism: Anomaloglossus baeobatrachus (assembly GCF_048569485.1). Classification (NCBI taxonomy): domain Eukaryota; kingdom Metazoa; phylum Chordata; class Amphibia; order Anura; family Aromobatidae; genus Anomaloglossus; species Anomaloglossus baeobatrachus. The sequence goes on from NC_134353.1 coordinate 942,381,101, forward strand.
CGGAGTGGGAAGTAAGGAGACTGCTAGGGAGTTACCAGGCCCAAACGGGTAGTAGGTCCCAGTGCAGGGATAGATCCACCTTTCCTTGCCAAACCTGCTTGAGGGGGCAATTCACACCCCCAAGAACACACTAAAAAGTCCGCAGCCACGTCGCCACAGTTAGGGCCCATAGTTCACAGGAGGCAAGCAGCCGGAGTGTCCTGGTCCAGGCTACAAGCAAACGGACAAAACGAAGGGGAGAGAGGCTTCAGCAACTTCCCTGGGTGACCCCCATAGGGACTAAAAGTCGGGGTTACCCCAAAACGCAAAGGGCTAAGGAAGGCGAGTCGGTAGTCACCCTCATCAGTCAGCCTGAAGGATACCTGGTTCCAGCCTGGTTCATCCCAGCTACGCCCGGGTTACTCACTCTGCCACCTTCTGTGAGTAAAACCCCTGAAAGACATTCTGCTTGTGTGGAGTTATTCTGCGCCTTGTGGTTCTACACACCTACACAGGGCCCTGGGGCTTGCCTCACTCTCAGGAGGCTACTACAACCGACTGCACCCACCATCAGCCCCAGGCATCCCTTAATCTGCAGTGGCGGTCCCCACTGACCGCAATTCTGAGAGTGGCGTCACGACAAATAGAAGATTTCCTACCTGTGACAAAGATCCAGCCGAGTGGAGTCCCTGAAGGTAATGCACCGACACTGCACTTGTGGGGCTTCACATATACACAGTATGATGGGCCCACAGCTCCCCTATACACAGTATGATGGGCCCACAGCTCCCTATACACAGTATGATGGGCCCACAGCTCCTCTATACACAGTATGATGGGCCCACAGCTCCCTATACACAGTATGATGGGCCCACAGCTCCCTATACACAGTAAGATGGGCCCACAGCTCCCTATACACAGTATGATGGGCCCACAGCTCCTCTATACACAGTATGATGGGCCCACAGCTCCCTATACACAGTATGATGGGCCCACAGCTCCCCTATACACAGTATGATGGGCCCACAGCTCCCCTATACACAGTATGATGGGCCCACAGCTCCTCTATACACAGTATAATGGGCCCACAGCTCCCCTATACACAGTATGATGGGCCCACAGCTCCCCTATACACAGTATGATGGGCCCACAGCTCCCCTATACACAGTATGATGGGCCCACAGCTCCCCTATACACAGTATGATGGGCCCACAGCTCCCCTATACACAGTATGATGGGCCCACAGCTCCCCTATACACAGTATGATGTGCCCACAGCTCCCCTATACACAGTATGATGGACCCACAGCTCTCCTATACACAGTATGATGGGCCCACAGCTCTCCTATACACAGTATGATGGGCCCACAGCTCCTCTATACACAGTATAATGGGCCCACAGCTCCCCTATACACAGTATGATGTGCCCACAGCTCCCCTATACACAGTATGATGGACCCACAGCTCCTCTATACACAGTATGATGGGCCCACAGCTCCCTATACACAGTATGATGGGCCCACAGCTCCCCTATACACAGTATGATGAACCCACAGCTCTCCTATACACAGTATGATGGGCCCACAGCTCTCCTATACACAGTATGATGGGCTCACAGCTCCCTATACACAGTGTAATGCCCCCACATTTCCCTATACACAGTATAATGGGCCCACATCTCCCTATACACGGTATAATGGGCCCACAGCTCCACTATACACAGTATGATGGGCCCACAGCTCCCTATACACAGTATGATGGGCCCACAGGTCCTCTATACACAGTATGATGAGCCCACAGCTCCCCTATACACAGTATGATGGGCCCACAGCTCCCTATACACAGTATGATGCACCCACAGCTCCCCTATACACAGTATGATGGGCCCACAGCTCCCCTATACACAGTATGATGGGCCCACAGCTCCCCTATACACAGTATGATGGGTCCACAGCTCCCCTATACACATTATGATGGGCCCACAGCTCCCTTATACACAGTATGATGGGCCCACAGCTCCCCTATACACAGTATGATGGGCCCACAGCTCCTCTATACACAGTATGATGGGCCCACAGCTCCCCTATACACAGTATGATGGGTCCACAGCTCTCCTATACACAGTATGATGGACCCACAGCTCCCTATACACAGTATGATGGGCCCACAGCTCTCCTATACACAGTATGATGGGCCCACAGCTCCCTATACACAGTATGATGGGCCCACAGTTCCTCTATACACAGTATGATGGTCCCACAGCTCCCCTATACACAGTATGATGGGTCCACAGGTCCTCTATACACAGTATGATGGACCCACAGCTCCTCTATACACAGTATGATGGGCCCACAGCTCCCTTATACACAGTATGATGGGCCCACAGCTCCTCTATACACAGTATGATGGGTCCACAGGTCCTCTATACACAGTATGATGGACCCACAGCTCCTCTATACACAGTATGATGGACCCACAGCTCCTCTATACACAGTATGATGTGCCCACAGCTCCCCTATACACAGTATGATGGGCCCACAGCTCTCCTATACACAGTATGATGGGCCCACAGCTCCTCTATACACAGTATGATGGGTCCACAGCTCCCCTATACACAGTATGATGGGCCCACAGCTCCTCTATACACAGTATGATGGGCCCACAGCTCCCCTATACACAGTATGATGGGCCCACAGCTCCCCTATACACAGTATGATGGGTCCACAGCTCTCCTATACACAGTATGATGGGTCCACAGCTCTCCTATACACAGTATGATGTGCCCACAGCTCCCCTATACACAGTATGATGGGCCCACAGCTCCCCTATACACAGTATGATGATCCCACAGCTCCCCTATACACAGTATGATGGGCCCACAGCTCCCCTATACACAGTATGATGATCCCACAGCTCCCCTATACACAGTATGATGGGCCCACAGCTCCCCTATGCACAGTATGATGGGTCCACAGCTCCCCTATACACAGTATGATGGGCCCACAGCTCCCCTATACACAGTATGATGGGCCCACAGCTCCTCTATACAAAGTATGATGGGCCCACAGCTCCTCTATACACAGTATGATGGTCCCACAGCTCCTCTATACACAGTATGATTGGCCCACAGCTCCCCTATACACAGTATGATGGTCCCACAGCTCCTCTATACACAGTATGATGGGCCCACAGCTCCTCTATACACAGTATGATGGTCCCACAGCTCCTCTATACACAGTATGATGGGCCCACAGCTTCCCTTTACACAGTATGATGGGCCCACAGCTCCTCTATACAAAGTATGATGGGCCCACAGCTCCTCTATACACAGTATGATGGTCCCACAGCTCCTCTATACACAGTATGATTGGCCCACAGCTCCCCTATACACAGTATGATGGTCCCACAGCTCCTCTATACAAAGTATGATGGGCCCACAGCTCCTCTATACACAGTATGATGGTCCCACAGCTCCTCTATACACAGTATGATGGGCCCACAGCTTCCCTTTACACAGTATGATGGGCCCACAGCTCCCCTATACACAGTATGATGGGTCCACAGCTCCCCTATACACAGTATGATGATCCCACAGCTCCCCTATACACAGTATGATGGGCCCACAGCTCCCCTATACACAGTATGATGGGCCCACAGCTCCTCTATACACAGTATGATGGGCCCACAGCTCCTCTATACACAGTATGATGTGCCCACAGCTCCCCTATACACAGTATGATGGGCCCACAGCTCCCCTATACACAGTATGATGGGCCCACAGCTCCTCTATACAAAGTATGATGGGCCCACAGCTCCCTATACACAGTATGATGGGCCCACAGCTCTGCTATACACAGTATGATGGACCCACAGCTCCCCTATACAGTATGATGGGCCCACAGCTCCCTATACACAGTATGATGGGCCCACAGCTCTGCTATACACAGTATGATGGGCCCACAGCTCCCTATACACAGTATGATGGACCCACAGCTCCGCTATACACAGTATGATGGGCCCACAGCTCCCCTATACACAGTATGATGGGTCCACAGGTCCTCTATACACAGTATGATGGACCCACAGCTCCTCTATACACAGTATGATGGACCCACAGCTCCTCTACACACAGTATGATGGACCCACAGCTCCTCTATACACAGTATGATGGGCCCACAGCTCCTCTATACATAGTATGATGGGTCCACACCTCCCCTATACACAGTATGATGGGCACACAGCTCCCCTATACACAGTATGATGGGTCCACAGCTCCTCTATACACAGTATGATGGGTCCACAGCTCCCCTATACACAGTATGATGGGCCCACAGCTCCCCTATACACAGTATGATGGGCCCACAGCTCCCCTATACACAGTATGATGGGTCCACAGCTCCTCTATACACAGTATGATGGGCCCACAGCTCCCCTATACACAGTATGATGTGCCCACAGCTCCCCTATACAGAGTATGATGGACCCACAGCTCCCCTACACACAGTATGATGGGCCCACAGCTCCCCTATACACAGTATGATGGGCCCACAGCTCCTCTATACACAGTATGATGAGCCCACAGCTCCCCTGTACACAGTATGATGGGCCCACAGCTCCCCTATACACAGTATGATGGGTCCACAGCTCCTCTATACACAGTATGATGGGCCCACAGCTCCCCTATACACAGTATGATGTGCCCACAGCTCCCCTATACAGAGTATGATGGACCCACAGCTCCCCTATACACAGTATGATGGGCCCACAGCTCCCCTATACACAGTATGATGGGCCCACAGCTCCCCTATACACAGTATGATGGGTCCACAGCTCCCCTATACACAGTATGATGGGCCCACAGCTCCCCTATACACAGTATGATGGGCCCACAGCTCCTCTATACACAGTATGATGGGCCCACAGCTCCCCTATACACAGTATGATGGGCCCACAGCTCCCCTATACACAGTATGATGGGTCCACAGCTCTCCTATACACAGTATGATGGGTCCACAGCTCTCCTATACACAGTATGATGTGCCCACAGCTCCCCTATACACAGTATGATGGGCCCACAGCTCCCCTATACACAGTATGATGATCCCACAGCTCCCCTATACACAGTATGATGGGCCCACAGCTCCCCTATACACAGTATGATGATCCCACAGCTCCCCTATACACAGTATGATGGGCCCACAGCTCCCCTATGCACAGTATGATGGGTCCACAGCTCCCCTATACACAGTATGATGGGCCCACAGCTCCCCTATACACAGTATGATGGGCCCACAGCTCCTCTATACAAAGTATGATGGGCCCACAGCTCCTCTATACACAGTATGATGGTCCCACAGCTCCTCTATACACAGTATGATTGGCCCACAGCTCCCCTATACACAGTATGATGGTCCCACAGCTCCTCTATACACAGTATGATGGGCCCACAGCTCCTCTATACACAGTATGATGGTCCCACAGCTCCTCTATACACAGTATGATGGGCCCACAGCTTCCCTTTACACAGTATGATGGGCCCACAGCTCCTCTATACAAAGTATGATGGGCCCACAGCTCCTCTATACACAGTATGATGGTCCCACAGCTCCTCTATACACAGTATGATTGGCCCACAGCTCCCCTATACACAGTATGATGGTCCCACAGCTCCTCTATACAAAGTATGATGGGCCCACAGCTCCTCTATACACAGTATGATGGTCCCACAGCTCCTCTATACACAGTATGATGGGCCCACAGCTTCCCTTTACACAGTATGATGGGCCCACAGCTCCCCTATACACAGTATGATGGGTCCACAGCTCCCCTATACACAGTATGATGATCCCACAGCTCCCCTATACACAGTATGATGGGCCCACAGCTCCCCTATACACAGTATGATGGGCCCACAGCTCCTCTATACACAGTATGATGGGCCCACAGCTCCTCTATACACAGTATGATGTGCCCACAGCTCCCCTATACACAGTATGATGGGCCCACAGCTCCCCTATACACAGTATGATGGGCCCACAGCTCCTCTATACAAAGTATGATGGGCCCACAGCTCCCTATACACAGTATGATGGGCCCACAGCTCTGCTATACACAGTATGATGGACCCACAGCTCCCCTATACAGTATGATGGGCCCACAGCTCCCTATACACAGTATGATGGGCCCACAGCTCTGCTATACACAGTATGATGGGCCCACAGCTCCCTATACACAGTATGATGGACCCACAGCTCCGCTATACACAGTATGATGGGCCCACAGCTCCCCTATACACAGTATGATGGGTCCACAGGTCCTCTATACACAGTATGATGGACCCACAGCTCCTCTATACACAGTATGATGGACCCACAGCTCCTCTACACACAGTATGATGGACCCACAGCTCCTCTATACACAGTATGATGGGCCCACAGCTCCTCTATACATAGTATGATGGGTCCACACCTCCCCTATACACAGTATGATGGGCACACAGCTCCCCTATACACAGTATGATGGGTCCACAGCTCCTCTATACACAGTATGATGGGTCCACAGCTCCCCTATACACAGTATGATGGGCCCACAGCTCCCCTATACACAGTATGATGGGCCCACAGCTCCCCTATACACAGTATGATGGGTCCACAGCTCCTCTATACACAGTATGATGGGCCCACAGCTCCCCTATACACAGTATGATGTGCCCACAGCTCCCCTATACAGAGTATGATGGACCCACAGCTCCCCTACACACAGTATGATGGGCCCACAGCTCCCCTATACACAGTATGATGGGCCCACAGCTCCTCTATACACAGTATGATGAGCCCACAGCTCCCCTGTACACAGTATGATGGGCCCACAGCTCCCCTATACACAGTATGATGGGTCCACAGCTCCTCTATACACAGTATGATGGGCCCACAGCTCCCCTATACACAGTATGATGTGCCCACAGCTCCCCTATACAGAGTATGATGGACCCACAGCTCCCCTATACACAGTATGATGGGCCCACAGCTCCCCTATACACAGTATGATGGGCCCACAGCTCCCCTATACACAGTATGATGGGTCCACAGCTCCCCTATACACAGTATGATGGGCCCACAGCTCCCCTATACACAGTATGATGGGCCCACAGCTCCTCTATACACAGTATGATGGGCCCACAGCTCCCCTATACACAGTATGATGGGCCCACAGCTCCCCTATACACAGTATGATGGGTCCACAGCTCTCCTATACACAGTATGATGGGTCCACAGCTCTCCTATACACAGTATGATGTGCCCACAGCTCCCCTATACACAGTATGATGGGCCCACAGCTCCCCTATACACAGTATGATGATCCCACAGCTCCCCTATACACAGTATGATGGGCCCACAGCTCCCCTATACACAGTATGATGATCCCACAGCTCCCCTATACACAGTATGATGGGCCCACAGCTCCCCTATGCACAGTATGATGGGTCCACAGCTCCCCTATACACAGTATGATGGGCCCACAGCTCCCCTATACACAGTATGATGGGCCCACAGCTCCTCTATACAAAGTATGATGGGCCCACAGCTCCTCTATACACAGTATGATGGTCCCACAGCTCCTCTATACACAGTATGATTGGCCCACAGCTCCCCTATACACAGTATGATGGTCCCACAGCTCCTCTATACACAGTATGATGGGCCCACAGCTCCTCTATACACAGTATGATGGTCCCACAGCTCCTCTATACACAGTATGATGGGCCCACATCTTCCCTTTACACAGTATGATGGGCCCACAGCTCCTCTATACAAAGTATGATGGGCCCACAGCTCCTCTATACACAGTATGATGGTCCCACAGCTCCTCTATACACAGTATGATTGGCCCACAGCTCCCCTATACACAGTATGATGGTCCCACAGCTCCTCTATACAAAGTATGATGGGCCCACAGCTCCTCTATACACAGTATGATGGTCCCACAGCTCCTCTATACACAGTATGATGGGCCCACAGCTTCCCTTTACACAGTATGATGGGCCCACAGCTCCCCTATACACAGTATGATGGGTCCACAGCTCCCCTATACACAGTATGATGATCCCACAGCTCCCCTATACACAGTATGATGGGCCCACAGCTCCCCTATACACAGTATGATGGGCCCACAGCTCCTCTATACACAGTATGATGGGCCCACAGCTCCTCTATACACAGTATGATGTGCCCACAGCTCCCCTATACACAGTATGATGGGCCCACAGCTCCCCTATACACAGTATGATGGGCCCACAGCTCCTCTATACAAAGTATGATGGGCCCACAGCTCCCTATACACAGTATGATGGGCCCACAGCTCTGCTATACACAGTATGATGGACCCACAGCTCCCCTATACAGTATGATGGGCCCACAGCTCCCTATACACAGTATGATGGGCCCACAGCTCTGCTATACACAGTATGATGGGCCCACAGCTCCCTATACACAGTATGATGGACCCACAGCTCCGCTATACACAGTATGATGGGCCCACAGCTCCCCTATACACAGTATGATGGGTCCACAGGTCCTCTATACACAGTATGATGGACCCACAGCTCCTCTATACACAGTATGATGGACCCACAGCTCCTCTACACACAGTATGATGGACCCACAGCTCCTCTATACACAGTATGATGGGCCCACAGCTCCTCTATACATAGTATGATGGGTCCACACCTCCCCTATACACAGTATGATGGGCACACAGCTCCCCTATACACAGTATGATGGGTCCACAGCTCCTCTATACACAGTATGATGGGTCCACAGCTCCCCTATACACAGTATGATGGGCCCACAGCTCCCCTATACACAGTATGATGGGCCCACAGCTCCCCTATACACAGTATGATGGGTCCACAGCTCCTCTATACACAGTATGATGGGCCCACAGCTCCCCTATACACAGTATGATGTGCCCACAGCTCCCCTATACAGAGTATGATGGACCCACAGCTCCCCTACACACAGTATGATGGGCCCACAGCTCCCCTATACACAGTATGATGGGCCCACAGCTCCTCTATACACAGTATGATGAGCCCACAGCTCCCCTGTACACAGTATGATGGGCCCACAGCTCCCCTATACACAGTATGATGGGTCCACAGCTCCTCTATACACAGTATGATGGGCCCACAGCTCCCCTATACACAGTATGATGTGCCCACAGCTCCCCTATACAGAGTATGATGGACCCACAGCTCCCCTATACACAGTATGATGGGCCCACAGCTCCCCTATACACAGTATGATGGGCCCACAGCTCCCCTATACACAGTATGATGGGTCCACAGCTCCCCTATACACAGTATGATGGGCCCACAGCTCCCCTATACACAGTATGATGGGTCCACAGCTCCCCTATACACAGTATGATGGGCCCACAGCTCCCCTATACACAGTATGATGGGCCCACAGCTCCCCTGTACACAGTATGATGGGCCCACAGCTCCCCTATACACAGTATGATGGGTCCACAGCTCCTCTATACACAGTATGATGGGCCCACAGCTCCCCTATACACAGTATGATGTGCCCACAGCTCCCCTATACAGAGTATGATGGGCCCACAGCTCCCCTATACACAGTATGATGGGCCCACAGCTCCCCTATACACAGTATGATGGGCCCACAGCTCCCCTATACACAGTATGATGGGCCCACAGCTCCCCTGTACACAGTATGATGGGCCCACAGCTCCCCTATACACAGTATGATGGGTCCACAGCTCCTCTATACACAGTATGATGGGCCCACAGCTCCCCTATACACAGTATGATGTGCCCACAGCTCCCCTATACAGAGTATGATGGACCCACAGCTCCCCTACACACAGTATGATGGGCCCACAGCTCCCCTATACACAGTATGATGGGCCCACAGCTCCCCTATACACAGTATGATGGGCCCACAGCTCCCCTATACACAGTATGATAGGCCCACAGCTCCCCTATACACAGTATGATGTGCCCACAGCTCCCCTATACAGAGTATGATGGACCCACAGCTCCCCTACACACAGTATGATGGGCCCACAGCTCTCCTATACACAGTATGATGAGCCCACAGCTCCCCTGTACACAGTATGATGGGCCCACAGCTCTTCTATACACAGTATGATGGGCCCACAGCTCCTCTACACACAGTATGATGGGCCCACAGCTCCCCTATACACAGTATGATGGGCCCACAGCTCCCTATACACAGTATGATGGGCCCACAGCTCCCCTATACACAGTATGATGGGCCCACAGCTCCCCTATACACAGTATGTGTCACGCTCCCCGGGTCCTCTGCTCCGCTCCCCGGCTCACCTGCCACGCTCCCCGCTCTCCAGCCTCCATTGGCCGCGCTTCCCAGGCCTCCTGGTCCCCGCTCCCGGCGCCCGTCGGCTTCCCAGCCCCTGGCCGGCTCTGCTGCTTCCTCCTCTCGGCTTCCTGCCCTGGCTTCTGGCACCCGAACCGCGCGCATGCGCATTAGGGCGCGCGCGCGGTCACTGACCCTTTCTTAAAGGGCCAGTGTCCACTGACAGGAAATGATGCACACAGGTACAGGGTATAAAGGGGATTAATGTCCAAGGGGGCGGGGCCTGTTCTTCGTGTTTCCCAAGCTAGGAGTCAGGTCTCCTTGTGTTCCTGTGAGATACTTACCTCTCTCTCTTTTAGAGCCGATCCTGCATTGCCATCCGGTCCTGCTGTATCTCAAACCCCGAACGCTGCCTATCTACCATCCTGACAGTCCGTACCATCCCGGTTCCCTGCGGTGACCCGCCATCTCGCTCCAACGGTTCCGGACCCCGCCTGACATCATCCCGGCTTCCGAACCTGAGCTCCGTCACCCGGACCACCATCAGTGACCCCGTCGTCCCAGGGACTTCTCCATTGTGTTCTAAGTGCACGGACTGTTTTGCTACCTAAAGTGCTTCGGCTACCGGACTCCGTTCCCTCTTCGGGGAGTTCGGTCCAGTGGATCCACCTCCCGGGTCTGCCCATCCATCTGGCCCTAACAGTATGATGGGCCCACAGCTCCCCTATACACAGTATGATGGGTCCACAGCTCCCCTATACACAGTATGATGGGCCTACAGCTCCCTATACACAGTATGATGGGCCCACAGCTCCCCTACACACAGTATGATGGGTCCACAGCTCTCCTATACACAGTATGATGGGCCCACAGCTCTCCTATACACAGTATGATGGGTCCACAGCTCTCCTACACACAGTATGATGGGTCCACAGCTCCCTTACACACAGTATGATGTGCCCACAGCACCCCTATACACAGTATGATGGGCCCACAGCTCCTCTATACACAGTATGATGGACCCACAGCTCCCTTACACACAGTATGATGGGCCCACAGCTCCCCTATACACAGTATGATGGTCCCACAGCTCCCCTATACACAGTATGATGTGCCCACAGCACCCCTATACACAGTATGATGGGCCCACAGCTCCTCTATACACAGTATGATGGGTCCACAGCTCCTCTATACACAGTATGATGGGCCCACAGCTCCTCTATACACAGTATAATGGGCCCACAGCTCCCCTATATACAGTATGATGGGTCCACAGCTCTCCTATACACAGTATAATGGGCCCACAGCTCCCCTATACACAGTATGATGGGCCCACAGCTCCCCTATACACAGTATGATGGGCCCACAGCTCCCCTATACACAGTATGATGGGCCCACAGCTCCCTATACACAGTATGATGGGCCCACAGCTCTCTATACACAGTATGATGGGCCCACAGCTCCTCTATACACAGTATGATGGGCCCACAGCTCCCTATACACAGTATGATGGGCCCACAGCTCCCCTATACACAGTATGATGGGCCCACAGCTCCCCTATACACAGTATGATGGGCCCACAGCTCCTCTATACACAGTATGATGGGCCCACAGCTCCTCTATACACAGTATAATGGGCCCACAGCTCCCCTATACACAGTATGATGGGCCCACAGCTCCCCTATACACAGTATGATGGGCCCACAGCTCCCCTATACACAGTATGATGAACCCACAGCTCTCCTATACACAGTATGATGGGCCCACAGCTCCCCTATACACAGTATGATGGGCCCACAGCTCTCCTATACACAGTGTAATGCCCCCACATTTCCCTAAACACAGTATAATGGGTCCACAGCTCCCCTATACACAGTATGATGGGCCCACAGCTCCCCTATACACAGTATGATGGGCTCACAGCTCCCTATACACAGTGTAATGCCCCCACATTTCCCTATACACAGTATAATGGGCCCACATCTCCCTATACACAGTATAATGGGCCCACAGCTCCACTATACACAGTATGATGGGCCCACAGCTCCCTATACACAGTATGATGGGCCAACAGCTCCCTATACACAGTGTAATGCCCCCACATTTCCCTATACACAGTATAATGGGCCCACATCTCCCTATACACAGTATGATGGGCCCACAGCTCCTCTATACACAGTATGATGAGCCCACAGCTCCCCTATACACAGTATGATGGGCCCACAGCTCCCCTATACACAGTATGATGGGCCCACAGCTCCCCTATACACAGTATGATGAGCCCACAGCTCCCCTATACACAGTATGATGGGTCCACAGCTCCCCTATACACATTATGATGGGCCCACAGCTCTCCTATACACAGTATGATGGGCCCACAGCTCCCCTATACACAGTATGATGGGTCCACAGCTCTCCTATACACAGTATGATGGGCCCACAGCTCTCCTATACACAGTATGATGGGCCCACAGCTCCCTATACACAGTATGATGAGCCCACAGCTCCCCTATACTAAGTATGATGGGCCCACAGTTCCTCTATACACAGTATGATGGGCCCACAGCTCCCCTATACACAGTATGATGGACCCACAGCTCCCCTATACACAGTATGATGGGCCCACAGCTCCCCTATACACAGTATGATGGGCCCACAGCTCCCTATACACAGTATGATGGGCCCACAGCTCCCCTATACACAGTATGATGGGCCCACAGCTCCTCTATACACAGTATGATGGGTCCACAGCTCCCCTATACACAGTATGATGCACCCACAGCTCCCCTATACACAGTATGATGGGCCCACAGCTCCCCTATACACAGTATGATGGGCCCACAGCTCCCTATACACAGTATGATGGGCCCACAGCTCCCCAATACACAGTATGATGGGCCCACAGCTCCTCTATACACAGTATGATGGGTCCACAGGTCCTCTATACACAGTATGATGGGCCCACAGCTCCCTATACACAGTATGATGCACCCACAGCTCCCCTATACACAGTATGATGGGCCCACAGCTCCTCTATACACAGTATGATGGGCCCACAGCTCCCTATACACAGTATGATGGGCCCACAGCTCCCCTATACACAGTATGATGGGCCCACAGCTCCCCTATACACAGTATGATGGGCCCACAGCTCCTCTATACACAGTATGATGGGCCCACAGCTCCTCTATACACAGTATAATGGGCCCACAGCTCCCCTATACACAGTATGATGGGCCCACAGCTCCCCTATACACAGTATGATGGGCCCACAGCTCCCCTATACACAGTATGATGGGCCCACAGCTCCCCTATACACAGTATGATGAACCCACAGCTCTCCTATACACAGTATGATGGGCCCACAGCTCCCCTATACACAGTATGATGGGCCCACAGCTCTCCTATACACAGTGTAATGCCCCCACATTTCCCTATACACAGTATAATGTGTCCACAGCTCCCCTATACACAGTATGATGGGCCCACAGCTCCCCTATACACAGTATGATGGGCTCACAGCTCCCTATACACAGTGTAATGCCCCCACATTTCCCTATACACAGTATAATGGGCCCACATCTCCCTATACACAGTATAATGGGCCCACAGCTCCACTATACACAGTATGATGGGCCCACAGCTCCCTATACACAGTATGATGGGCCCACAGCTCCCCTATACACAGTATGATGGGTCCACAGCTCCCCTATACACAGTATGATGATCCCACAGCTCCCCTATACACAGTATGATGGGCCCACAGCTCCCCTATACACAGTATGATGGGCCCACAGCTCCTCTATACACAGTATGATGGGCCCACAGCTCCTCTATACACAGTATGATGTGCCCACAGCTCCCCTATACACAGTATGATGGGCCCACAGCTCCCCTATACACAGTATGATGGGCCCACAGCTCCTCTATACAAAGTATGATGGGCCCACAGCTCCCTATACACAGTATGATGGGCCCACAGCTCTGCTATACACAGTATGATGGACCCACAGCTCCCCTATACAGTATGATGGGCCCACAGCTCCCTATACACAGTATGATGGGCCCACAGCTCTGCTATACACAGTATGATGGGCCCACAGCTCCCTATACACAGTATGATGGACCCACAGCTCCGCTATACACAGTATGATGGGCCCACAGCTCCCCTATACACAGTATGATGGGTCCACAGGTCCTCTATACACAGTATGATGGACCCACAGCTCCTCTATACACAGTATGATGGACCCACAGCTCCTCTACACACAGTATGATGGACCCACAGCTCCTCTATACACAGTATGATGGGCCCACAGCTCCTCTATACATAGTATGATGGGTCCACACCTCCCCTATACACAGTATGATGGGCACACAGCTCCCCTATACACAGTATGATGGGTCCACAGCTCCTCTATACACAGTATGATGGGTCCACAGCTCCCCTATACACAGTATGATGGGCCCACAGCTCCCCTATACACAGTATGATGGGCCCACAGCTCCCCTATACACAGTATGATGGGTCCACAGCTCCTCTATACACAGTATGATGGGCCCACAGCTCCCCTATACACAGTATGATGTGCCCACAGCTCCCCTATACAGAGTATGATGGACCCACAGCTCCCCTACACACAGTATGATGGGCCCACAGCTCCCCTATACACAGTATGATGGGCCCACAGCTCCTCTATACACAGTATGATGAGCCCACAGCTCCCCTGTACACAGTATGATGGGCCCACAGCTCCCCTATACACAGTATGATGGGTCCACAGCTCCTCTATACACAGTATGATGGGCCCACAGCTCCCCTATACACAGTATGATGTGCCCACAGCTTCCCTATACAGAGTATGATGGACCCACAGCTCCCCTATACACAGTATGATGGGCCCACAGCTCCCCTATACACAGTATGATGGGCCCACAGCTCCCCTATACACAGTATGATGGGTCCACAGCTCCCCTATACACAGTATGATGGGCCCACAGCTCCCCTATACACAGTATGATGGGCCCACAGCTCCTCTATACACAGTATGATGGGCCCACAGCTCCCCTATACACAGTATGATGGGCCCACAGCTCCCCTATACACAGTATGATGGGTCCACAGCTCTCCTATACACAGTATGATGGGTCCACAGCTCTCCTATACACAGTATGATGTGCCCACAGCTCCCCTATACACAGTATGATGGGCCCACAGCTCCCCTATACACAGTATGATGATCCCACAGCTCCCCTATACACAGTATGATGGGCCCACAGCTCCCCTATACACAGTATGATGATCCCACAGCTCCCCTATACACAGTATGATGGGCCCACAGCTCCCCTATGCACAGTATGATGGGTCCACAGCTCCCCTATACACAGTATGATGGGCCCACAGCTCCCCTATACACAGTATGATGGGCCCACAGCTCCTCTATACAAAGTATGATGGGCCCACAGCTCCTCTATACACAGTATGATGGTCCCACAGCTCCTCTATACACAGTATGATTGGCCCACAGCTCCCCTATACACAGTATGATGGTCCCACAGCTCCTCTATACACAGTATGATGGGCCCACAGCTCCTCTATACACAGTATGATGGTCCCACAGCTCCTCTATACACAGTATGATGGGCCCACAGCTTCCCTTTACACAGTATGATGGGCCCACAGCTCCTCTATACAAAGTATGATGGGCCCACAGCTCCTCTATACACAGTATGATGGTCCCACAGCTCCTCTATACACAGTATGATTGGCCCACAGCTCCCCTATACACAGTATGATGGTCCCACAGCTCCTCTATACAAAGTATGATGGGCCCACAGCTCCTCTATACACAGTATGATGGTCCCACAGCTCCTCTATACACAGTATGATGGGCCCACAGCTTCCCTTTACACAGTATGATGGGCCCACAGCTCCCCTATACACAGTATGATGGGTCCACAGCTCCCCTATACACAGTATGATGATCCCACAGCTCCCCTATACACAGTATGATGGGCCCACAGCTCCCCTATACACAGTATGATGGGCCCACAGCTCCTCTATACACAGTATGATGGGCCCACAGCTCCTCTATACACAGTATGATGGGCCCACAGCTCCCCTATACACAGTATGATGGGTCCACAGCTCCCCTATACACAGTATGATGATCCCACAGCTCCCCTATACACAGTATGATGGGCCCACAGCTCCCCTATACACAGTATGATGGGCCCACAGCTCCCCTATACACAGTATGATGGGCCCACAGCTCCCCTATACACAGTATGATGGGCCCACAGCTCCTCTATACAAAGTATGATGGGCCCACAGCTCCCTATACACAGTATGATGGGCCCACAGCTCTGCTATACACAGTATGATGGACCCACAGCTCCCCTATACAGTATGATGGGCCCACAGCTCCCTATACACAGTATGATGGGCCCACAGCTCTGCTATACACAGTATGATGGGCCCACAGCTCCCTATACACAGTATGATGGACCCACAGCTCCGCTATACACAGTATGATGGGCCCACAGCTCCCCTATACACAGTATGATGGGTCCACAGGTCCTCTATACACAGTATGATGGACCCACAGCTCCTCTATACACAGTATGATGGACCCACAGCTCCTCTACACACAGTATGATGGACCCACAGCTCCTCTATACACAGTATGATGGGCCCACAGCTCCTCTATACATAGTATGATGGGTCCACACCTCCCCTATACACAGTATGATGGGCACACAGCTCCCCTATACACAGTATGATGGGTCCACAGCTCCTCTATACACAGTATGATGGGTCCACAGCTCCCCTATACACAGTATGATGGGCCCACAGCTCCCCTATACACAGTATGATGGGCCCACAGCTCCCCTATACACAGTATGATGGGTCCACAGCTCCTCTATACACAGTATGATGGGCCCACAGCTCCCCTATACACAGTATGATGTGCCCACAGCTCCCCTATACAGAGTATGATGGACCCACAGCTCCCCTACACACAGTATGATGGGCCCACAGCTCCCCTATACACAGTATGATGGGCCCACAGCTCCTCTATACACAGTATGATGAGCCCACAGCTCCCCTGTACACAGTATGATGGGCCCACAGCTCCCCTATACACAGTATGATGGGTCCACAGCTCCTCTATACACAGTATGATGGGCCCACAGCTCCCCTATACACAGTATGATGTGCCCACAGCTCCCCTATACAGAGTATGATGGACCCACAGCTCCCCTATACACAGTATGATGGGCCCACAGCTCCCCTATACACAGTATGATGGGCCCACAGCTCCCCTATACACAGTATGATGGGTCCACAGCTCCCCTATACACAGTATGATGGGCCCACAGCTCCCCTATACACAGTATGATGGGTCCACAGCTCCCCTATACACAGTATGATGGGCCCACAGCTCCCCTATACACAGTATGATGGGCCCACAGCTCCCCTGTACACAGTATGATGGGCCCACAGCTCCCCTATACACAGTATGATGGGTCCACAGCTCCTCTATACACAGTATGATGGGCCCACAGCTCCCCTATACACAGTATGATGTGCCCACAGCTCCCCTATACAGAGTATGATGGGCCCACAGCTCCCCTATACACAGTATGATGGGCCCACAGCTCCCCTATACACAGTATGATGGGCCCACAGCTCCCCTATACACAGTATGATGGGCCCACAGCTCCCCTGTACACAGTATGATGGGCCCACAGCTCCCCTATACACAGTATGATGGGTCCACAGCTCCTCTATACACAGTATGATGGGCCCACAGCTCCCCTATACACAGTATGATGTGCCCACAGCTCCCCTATACAGAGTATGATGGACCCACAGCTCCCCTACACACAGTATGATGGGCCCACAGCTCCCCTATACACAGTATGATGGGCCCACAGCTCCCCTATACACAGTATGATGGGCCCACAGCTCCCCTATACACAGTATGATAGGCCCACAGCTCCCCTATACACAGTATGATGTGCCCACAGCTCCCCTATACAGAGTATGATGGACCCACAGCTCCCCTACACACAGTATGATGGGCCCACAGCTC
Organism: Anomaloglossus baeobatrachus; assembly: GCF_048569485.1. Taxonomy (NCBI): domain Eukaryota; kingdom Metazoa; phylum Chordata; class Amphibia; order Anura; family Aromobatidae; genus Anomaloglossus; species Anomaloglossus baeobatrachus. The sequence continues at coordinate 942,399,536 of NC_134353.1, forward strand.
TCCTATACACAGTATGATGAGCCCACAGCTCCCCTGTACACAGTATGATGGGCCCACAGCTCTTCTATACACAGTATGATGGGCCCACAGCTCCTCTACACACAGTATGATGGGCCCACAGCTCCCCTATACACAGTATGATGGGCCCACAGCTCCCTATACACAGTATGATGGGCCCACAGCTCCCCTATACACAGTATGATGGGCCCACAGCTCCCCTATACACAGTATGTGTCACGCTCCCCGGGTCCTCTGCTCCGCTCCCCGGCTCACCTGCCACGCTCCCCGCTCTCCAGCCTCCATTGGCCGCGCTTCCCAGGCCTCCTGGTCCCCGCTCCCGGCGCCCGTCGGCTTCCCAGCCCCTGGCCGGCTCTGCTGCTTCCTCCTCTCGGCTTCCTGCCCTGGCTTCTGGCACCCGAACCGCGCGCATGCGCATTAGGGCGCGCGCGCGGTCACTGACCCTTTCTTAAAGGGCCAGTGTCCACTGACAGGAAATGATGCACACAGGTACAGGGTATAAAGGGGATTAATGTCCAAGGGGGCGGGGCCTGTTCTTCGTGTTTCCCAAGCTAGGAGTCAGGTCTCCTTGTGTTCCTGTGAGATACTTACCTCTCTCTCTTTTAGAGCCGATCCTGCATTGCCATCCGGTCCTGCTGTATCTCAAACCCCGAACGCTGCCTATCTACCATCCTGACAGTCCGTACCATCCCGGTTCCCTGCGGTGACCCGCCATCTCGCTCCAACGGTTCCGGACCCCGCCTGACATCATCCCGGCTTCCGAACCTGAGCTCCGTCACCCGGACCACCATCAGTGACCCCGTCGTCCCAGGGACTTCTCCATTGTGTTCTAAGTGCACGGACTGTTTTGCTACCTAAAGTGCTTCGGCTACCGGACTCCGTTCCCTCTTCGGGGAGTTCGGTCCAGTGGATCCACCTCCCGGGTCTGCCCATCCATCTGGCCCTAACAGTATGATGGGCCCACAGCTCCCCTATACACAGTATGATGGGTCCACAGCTCCCCTATACACAGTATGATGGGCCTACAGCTCCCTATACACAGTATGATGGGTCCACAGCTCTCCTATACACAGTATGATGGGCCCACAGCTCTCCTATACACAGTATGATGGGTCCACAGCTCTCCTACACACAGTATGATGGGTCCACAGCTCCCTTACACACAGTATGATGTGCCCACAGCACCCCTATACACAGTATGATGGGCCCACAGCTCCTCTATACACAGTATGATGGACCCACAGCTCCCTTACACACAGTATGATGGGCCCACAGCTCCCCTATACACAGTATGATGGTCCCACAGCTCCCCTATACACAGTATGATGTGCCCACAGCACCCCTATACACAGTATGATGGGCCCACAGCTCCTCTATACACAGTATGATGGGTCCACAGCTCCTCTATACACAGTATGATGGGCCCACAGCTCCTCTATACACAGTATAATGGGCCCACAGCTCCCCTATATACAGTATGATGGGTCCACAGCTCTCCTATACACAGTATAATGGGCCCACAGCTCCCCTATACACAGTATGATGGGCCCACAGCTCCCCTATACACAGTATGATGGGCCCACAGCTCCCCTATACACAGTATGATGGGCCCACAGCTCCCTATACACAGTATGATGGGCCCACAGCTCTCTATACACAGTATGATGGGCCCACAGCTCCTCTATACACAGTATGATGGGCCCACAGCTCCCTATACACAGTATGATGGGCCCACAGCTCCCCTATACACAGTATGATGGGCCCACAGCTCCCCTATACACAGTATGATGGGCCCACAGCTCCTCTATACACAGTATGATGGGCCCACAGCTCCTCTATACACAGTATAATGGGCCCACAGCTCCCCTATACACAGTATGATGGGCCCACAGCTCCCCTATACACAGTATGATGGGCCCACAGCTCCCCTATACACAGTATGATGAACCCACAGCTCTCCTATACACAGTATGATGGGCCCACAGCTCCCCTATACACAGTATGATGGGCCCACAGCTCTCCTATACACAGTGTAATGCCCCCACATTTCCCTAAACACAGTATAATGGGTCCACAGCTCCCCTATACACAGTATGATGGGCCCACAGCTCCCCTATACACAGTATGATGGGCTCACAGCTCCCTATACACAGTGTAATGCCCCCACATTTCCCTATACACAGTATAATGGGCCCACATCTCCCTATACACAGTATAATGGGCCCACAGCTCCACTATACACAGTATGATGGGCCCACAGCTCCCTATACACAGTATGATGGGCCAACAGCTCCCTATACACAGTGTAATGCCCCCACATTTCCCTATACACAGTATAATGGGCCCACATCTCCCTATACACAGTATGATGGGCCCACAGCTCCTCTATACACAGTATGATGAGCCCACAGCTCCCCTATACACAGTATGATGGGCCCACAGCTCCCCTATACACAGTATGATGGGCCCACAGCTCCCCTATACACAGTATGATGAGCCCACAGCTCCCCTATACACAGTATGATGGGTCCACAGCTCCCCTATACACATTATGATGGGCCCACAGCTCTCCTATACACAGTATGATGGGCCCACAGCTCCCCTATACACAGTATGATGGGTCCACAGCTCTCCTATACACAGTATGATGGGCCCACAGCTCTCCTATACACAGTATGATGGGCCCACAGCTCCCTATACACAGTATGATGAGCCCACAGCTCCCCTATACTAAGTATGATGGGCCCACAGTTCCTCTATACACAGTATGATGGGCCCACAGCTCCCCTATACACAGTATGATGGACCCACAGCTCCCCTATACACAGTATGATGGGCCCACAGCTCCCCTATACACAGTATGATGGGCCCACAGCTCCCTATACACAGTATGATGGGCCCACAGCTCCCCTATACACAGTATGATGGGCCCACAGCTCCTCTATACACAGTATGATGGGTCCACAGCTCCCCTATACACAGTATGATGCACCCACAGCTCCCCTATACACAGTATGATGGGCCCACAGCTCCCCTATACACAGTATGATGGGCCCACAGCTCCCTATACACAGTATGATGGGCCCACAGCTCCCCAATACACAGTATGATGGGCCCACAGCTCCTCTATACACAGTATGATGGGTCCACAGGTCCTCTATACACAGTATGATGGGCCCACAGCTCCCTATACACAGTATGATGCACCCACAGCTCCCCTATACACAGTATGATGGGCCCACAGCTCCTCTATACACAGTATGATGGGCCCACAGCTCCCTATACACAGTATGATGGGCCCACAGCTCCCCTATACACAGTATGATGGGCCCACAGCTCCCCTATACACAGTATGATGGGCCCACAGCTCCTCTATACACAGTATGATGGGCCCACAGCTCCTCTATACACAGTATAATGGGCCCACAGCTCCCCTATACACAGTATGATGGGCCCACAGCTCCCCTATACACAGTATGATGGGCCCACAGCTCCCCTATACACAGTATGATGGGCCCACAGCTCCCCTATACACAGTATGATGAACCCACAGCTCTCCTATACACAGTATGATGGGCCCACAGCTCCCCTATACACAGTATGATGGGCCCACAGCTCTCCTATACACAGTGTAATGCCCCCACATTTCCCTATACACAGTATAATGTGTCCACAGCTCCCCTATACACAGTATGATGGGCCCACAGCTCCCCTATACACAGTATGATGGGCTCACAGCTCCCTATACACAGTGTAATGCCCCCACATTTCCCTATACACAGTATAATGGGCCCACATCTCCCTATACACAGTATAATGGGCCCACAGCTCCACTATACACAGTATGATGGGCCCACAGCTCCCTATACACAGTATGATGGGCCAACAGCTCCCTATACACAGTGTAATGCCCCCACATTTCCCTATACACAGTATAATGGGCCCACATCTCCCTATACACAGTATGATGGGCCCACAGCTCCTCTATACACAGTATGATGAGCCCACAGCTCCCCTATACACAGTATGATGGGCCCACAGCTCCCCTATACACAGTATGATGGGCCCACAGTTCCTCTATACACAGTATGATGGGCCCACAGCTCCTCTATACACAGTATGATGGGCCCACAGCTCCCCTATACACAGTATGATGGGCCCACAGCTCCCCTATACACAGTATGATGAGCCCACAGCTCCCCTATACACAGTATGATGGGTCCACAGCTCCCCTATACACATTATGATGGGCCCACAGCTCTCCTATACACAGTATGATGGGCCCACAGCTCCCCTATACACAGTATGATGGGCCCACAGCTCCCTATACACAGTATGATGAGCCCACAGCTCCCCTATACTAAGTATGATGGGCCCACAGCTCCTCTATACACAGTATGATGCCCCCACAGTTCCTCTATACACAGTATGATGGGCCCACAGCTCCCCTATACACAGTATGATGGGCCCACAGCTCCCCTATACACAGTATGATGGGCCCACAGCTCCCTATACACAGTATGATGGGCCCACAGCTCCCCTATACACAGTATGATGGGCCCACAGCTCCTCTATACACAGTATGATGGGTCCACAGCTCCCCTATACACAGTATGATGCACCCACAGCTCCCCTATACACAGTATGATGGGCCCACAGCTCCCCTATACACAGTATGATGGGCCCACAGCTCCCTATACACAGTATGATGGGCCCACAGCTCCCCTATACACAGTATGATGGGCCCACAGCTCCTCTATACACAGTATGATGGGTCCACAGGTCCTCTATACACAGTATGATGGGCCCACAGCTCCCTATACACAGTATGATGCACCCACAGCTCCCCTATACACAGTATGATGGGCCCACAGCTCCTCTATACACAGTATGATGGGCCCACAGCTCCCTATACACAGTATGATGGGCCCACAGCTCCCCTATACACAGTATGATGGGCCCACAGCTCCCCTATACACAGTATGATGGGCCCACAGCTCCTCTATACACAGTATGATGGGCCCACAGCTCCTCTATACACAGTATAATGGGCCCACAGCTCCCCTATACACAGTATGATGGGCCCACAGCTCCCCTATACACAGTATGATGGGCCCACAGCTCCCCTATACACAGTATGATGGGCCCACAGCTCCCCTATACACAGTATGATGAACCCACAGCTCTCCTATACACAGTATGATGGGCCCACAGCTCCCCTATACACAGTATGATGGGCCCACAGCTCTCCTATACACAGTGTAATGCCCCCACATTTCCCTATACACAGTATAATGGGTCCACAGCTCCCCTATACACAGTATGATGGGCCCACAGCTCCCCTATACACAGTATGATGGGCTCACAGCTCCCTATACACAGTGTAATGCCCCCACATTTCCCTATACACAGTATAATGGGCCCACATCTCCCTATACACAGTATAATGGGCCCACAGCTCCACTATACACAGTATGATGGGCCCACAGCTCCCTATACACAGTATGATGGGCCAACAGCTCCCTATACACAGTGTAATGCCCCCACATTTCCCTATACACAGTATAATGGGCCCACATCTCCCTATACACAGTATGATGGGCCCACAGCTCCTCTATACACAGTATGATGAGCCCACAGCTCCCCTATACACAGTATGATGGGCCCACAGCTCCCCTATACACAGTATGATGGGCCCACAGTTCCTCTATACACAGTATGATGGGCCCACAGCTCCTCTATACACAGTATGATGGGCCCACAGCTCCCCTATACACAGTATGATGGGCCCACAGCTCCCCTATACACAGTATGATGAGCCCACAGCTCCCCTATACACAGTATGATGGGTCCACAGCTCCCCTATACACATTATGATGGGCCCACAGCTCTCCTATACACAGTATGATGGGCCCACAGCTCCCCTATACACAGTATGATGGGCCCACAGCTCCCTATACACAGTATGATGAGCCCACAGCTCCCCTATACTAAGTATGATGGGCCCACAGCTCCTCTATACACAGTATGATGCCCCCACAGTTCCTCTATACACAGTATGATGGGCCCACAGCTCCCCTATACACAGTATGATGGGTCCACAGCTCTCCTATACACAGTATGATGGGCCCACAGCTCTCCTATACACAGTATGATGGGCCCACAGCTCCCCTATACTAAGTATGATGGGCCCACAGTTCCTCTATACACAGTATGATGGGCCCACAGCTCCCCTATACACAGTATGATGGGTCCACAGGTCCTCTATACACAGTATGATGGACCCACAGCTCCTCTATACACAGTATGATGGGCCCACAGCTCCCTATACACAGTATGATGCACCCACAGCTCCCCTATACACAGTATGATGGGCCCACAGCTCCTCTGTACACAGTATGATGGGTCCACAGGTCCTCTATACACAGTATGATGGACCCACAGCTCCTCTATACACAGTATGATGGGCCCACAGCTCCTCTATACACAGTATGATGGGCCCACAGCTCCCCTATACACAGTATGATGGGTCCACAGGTCCTCTATACACAGTATGATGAGCCCACAGCTCCTCTATACACAGTATGATGGGCCCACAGCTCCCCTATACACAGTATGATGGACCCACAGCTTCCTATACACAGTATGATGCACCCACAGCTCCCCTATACACAGTATGATGGGCCCACAGCTCCTCTATACACAGTATGATGGGTCCACAGGTCCTCTATACACAGTATGATGGACCCACAGCTCCTCTATACACAGTATGATGCACCCACAGCTCTCCTATACACAGTATGATGGACACACAGCTCCTCTACACACAGTATGATGGGCCCACAGCTCCTCTATACACAGTATGATGGGTCCACAGGTCCTCTATACACAGTATGATGGACCCACAGCTCCTCTATACACAGTATGATGCACCCACAGCTCTCCTATACACAGTATGATGGGCCCACAGCTCCTCTACACACAGTATGATGGGCCCACAGCTCCTCTACACACAGTATGATGGACCCACAGCTCCTCTATACACAGTATGATGGGCCCACAGCTCCCCTATACACAGTATGATGGGTCCACAGCTCCCTATACACAGTATGATGGGCCCACAGCTCCCCTATACACAGTATGATGGGCCCACAGCTCCTCTATACACAGTATGATGGGCCCACAGCTCCACTATACACAGTATAATGGGCCCACAGCTCCTCTATACATAGTATAATGAGCGCACAGCTCCACTATACACAGTATGATGGGCCCACAGCTCCTCTATACACAGTATGATGGGCCCACAGCTCCTCTATACACAGTATGATGGGCCCACAGCTCCTCTATACATAGTATGATGGGTCCACACCTCCCCTATACACAGTATGATGGGCCCACAGCTCCCCTATACACAGTATGATGGGTCCACAGCTCCTCTATACACAGTATGATGGGTCCACAGCTCCCCTATACACAGTATGATGGGCCCACAGCTCCCCTATACACAGTATGATGGGTCCACAGCTCCTCTATACACAGTATGATGGGTCCACAGCTCCCCTATACACAGTATGATGTGCCCACAGCTCCCCTATACAGAGTATGATGGACCCACAGCTCCCCTACACACAGTATGATGGGCCCACAGCTCCCTTACACACAGTATGATGGGCCCACAGCTCCTCTACACACAGTATGATGGGCCCACAGCTCCCCTATACACAGTATGATGGGCCCACAGCTCCCCTATACACAGTATGATGGGCCCACAGCTCCCCTACAGACAGTATGATGGGCCCACAGCTCCCCTATGCACAGTATGATGGGCCCACAGCTCCCCTACACACAGTATGATGGGTCCACAGCTCTCCTATACACAGTATGATGGGCCCACAGCTCTTCTATACACAGTATGATGGGTTCACAGCTCTCCTACACACAGTATGATGGGTCCACAGCTCTCCTATACACAGTATGATGGACCCACAGCTCCCCTATACACAGTATGATGGGCCCACAGCTCCCCTATACACAGTATGATGGGTCCACAGCTCCCCTATACACAGTATGATGGGCCCACAGCTCCTCTATACACAGTATGATGGGCCCACAGCTCCCTTACACACAGTATGATGTGCCCACAGCACCCCTATACACAGTATGATGGGCCCACAGCTCCCTATACACAGTATAATGGGCCCACAGCTCCCCTACACACAGTATGATGTGCCCACAGCTCCCCTACACACAGTATGATGAGCCCACAGCTCCCCTATACACAGTATGATGGACCCACAGCTCCCCTATACACAGTATGATGGACCCACAGCTCCCCTATACACAGTATGATGGGCCCACAGCTCCCCTACACACAGTATGATGAGCCCACAGCTCCCTACACACAGTATGATGAGCCCACAGCTCCCCTATATACAGTATGATGGGCCCACAGCTCCCCTACACACAGTATGATGGGCCCACAGCTCCCCTACACACAGTATGATGTGCTCATAATGTGACGCCCTGGACTAGCCAGGTAGTCACAGACATACCAACACACACATCCCCACCCTAGGCAGTTACACCAGCCAAACACAAAACCCTTGTTGCCTCCCTCCAGGGTCTGATGTCCACACCAGGTGGGGCGGAGCCAGGCAGTTGGCCCCACCCACCGAGGAGTTCACAGGCCCGGAGGCGGGAAAAGTGACAGTTTAGTTTTGGAGGAGGAAGTGAGAGGAGTGAACACTTGAGGTATCTGGGTAGGAGCCCGGGCACTGACAGCAAGGTTGGCAGACGGTGGTGGCCGTCTGCAGGAGTTAGCGGAACTCCGCAGAGCCGTAAGGACCAGGGTCGGGCGTCGGCCCGCCGGTACCGGACCGGGGAACGGAGTGAAGCTAAGCACACAGGCAGGACTATCGGACCCCGACCAGGCTTGGAGCCACCGTCAATAGTCAAATCCAAATGTGACAGGAACCCCAGGGGTTTCTCAACTACTAAAGTCCCGATTGAAGGCAACCGTCCACCCGGAGAGGATATACAGCCACCGTCACAGGCTAGAGATCCAAGGGCCAGCGCGTGCCGGCAAAACAGGCTCCTACGGCACCTATACGCCGGGGAGCGGACTACCGGTGAGCAACCACAGGAGTCAGAACATTCTAACAGGTGCAGGGAAAGACAGCCACCATCAGCCGTCCGGGGAGAGCACAACAACAACACTGCAGCCGGCTGCGGGACCCGTCCATCCGGCCGTTTGGTTTACCAGAGACTTTGTAATTGTCTATCTGAGTGAGTACACCAGAGCCATCCGGCACCGCGCTGCCCCTGCAACCCTGCATCCCAGCCATCCAGCCTCCCCGTTACACCACCGGGCCCCGGGATCACCAACCCCTACCCACGGAGGGGACAACATCTCAACTGCACCCTACCATCTCTCCCGGGATTCCCGTTATCAGCAGCGGTGGTGCTAATAATCACCACGTCCCGTGAGTGGCGTCACGAACAATCTCCCTAAACAAACTACCCCTTTTCACTCACGGGTGAGGAGCTCTGCTCAAGTCCCCGGGTCCGGTCCACCGCTCGAGCCACCGAGCAGCAGCAGCAGAAGCCCCGGACCCGAGCGTGGCGAGCGCATCCCCTCCGCCCGCGACAACTGCTCCCCTTTACACAGTATGATGCACTCACAGCTCCAATATATACTGTATGAAGAACCCACAGCTCCTTATACACAGTCTCATGGGCCCACAGCTCTGCTATACATGGCATGAGGCCCCCACAGCTCCTTATACACAGTGTAATGGACCCACAGCTCCCTATACACAGTATGATGAGTCAACAGCTCCCCGAGGCGTGCCGCCCCAGCGCAGACCAGGGCGCTTGGATCCGGGGTGGTCATGGCTCGAGGGGTCCAGACCTTAGCTCGGCTAACACTCCGATCCTTGAAAAGGGGATATTTACAGGGGAGAAGATCGTGACGCCACCTGCGGGTTGCGGTAATGTTCTGCCGCTGCTGGAGGGAGTCAGGGTGCAGATGGTGGGGAGCAGCAAGGTGTCAGTCCCTCCGCAGGTAGGGAAGGCCCCGGCCTCTGAGGTAATGGTGTGGGATATTTGGGAGCGCAGGGTGCAGGGGAGCCGGGTTACTCACTGTGGGTAGTCGTGGTGCTGGATGAGGATTATAAAGCAGGCACTCACACTGTAAATAAACCAGAATCTCTGTGCATCACAGTCACTACAGAGGAGCCCGTCCAGGTGTCCGCTACCACCGGTGTCATTTGATAGCCCGGACCTTTACCTCCGTGCACAATTTTTAGTGTCCGTTGTGGCTGTGACGCCCTGGGCAAGCCAGAGGTCACAGGTCACAACACCACCACACCCCACACTCCAGGTAGGCACATCACAGCTAAACTACAAATCCTTGTTGCCTTCTTCCAGAGGCTGATGATCCACACCAGGGGGTGGGCCAGGCGGTTGGCTCCGCCCACCGAGGAGGTCACAGTTCTGGAGGCGGGAGAAACCAGGCAGATTAGCTCAGGGGGAGCTGGAGTGAGGAGCTAAGTGAAGGATTAAACAAGTAGTAAAAGTAGAAAAGTGGTAAAGGAGGAAAGCAAGTGAGGTGACAAGAAAGAAGGAAAGCCTGAAGGGTCCAGCTTTGTGTAGGGCCAGATCAGCAAGGTCAGCGACGGCGGTGACTGTCTGGAGGGGGACCGTTTGGAAGTTCCTGGAAGGACCCCGTTGGCTGTGTGCCCGGTGGTCTGGAGCAGTGTTCCGAAGGACAGTCAGCACCAGGGCAGGGGCCTCTCGGACCCCAGCAAGGCTAGGAGTCGCCAAATTTGCCGAATCCGTCAGTGAAGGGGACGTAGATCCCCCAGCAACCAAGTCCCGATTGAAGGCAACAGTCCAACCTGAAGCAGAGAGACACCGCCACCGCCAAGGCACCAGTTTCTCAGGGCCAGCGCCTGCGGGCAAAGAGTAGAGCTCCTCCGGCCCAGATTGTAGTCGGGGAGCGGGTAACCGGAGGGAATCCACCGCTACCACAAGTCAACCATAGGTGCAAGGAAGAGGGACATCACCGTCACCTACCGGGAGAGCAGGTGCAGCCGTCTGTGGGACCGTCCTACCAGCCGTTTGGTTTACCGTACAAACTGTGTCCGTGTCTCAGGCTGAGTGAGTACCACAGTGCCGCAAGGCACAGCGCTGCCCCCGCGTCCCTGCGCCCACCAGGCCCCGCACCTCACAAACCATCACCGGGCCCCGGGATCACCAACCCCTGCCCACGGAGGGGCAACACAACACCTGGCTGCTCCGCACCACCATCCCCGGGATCCCCGCATTGAGCAGCGGTGGTGAAATCACCACAACCGTGGGTGGCGTCACGAACTATAACAATCCCCGCACCCAACAAACCCCTTTCACTCACGGGCGAGGAGTGCTGCTCGAGAAAACCCCCGGGATCCGGCCTACGGCTCGAGCCACCACTGAGCAGCGGCCGCCGGACCCGAGCAGAAGGGGGGGGCGAGCGTAGTGTGCTGACACCCCTCCTCCCCGCCCGCGACAACTTGGCGTCACGAACAGGATCTTACCGCTCTGCCGTCTGGTAGAGGTGCGCCTTGTTACCGCCGGAGGTATCCGGCAGAAAAATTTCAGAAGCCGCCATCTTTGGCGCGAAAAGTTCCCGCTCGAGCGTCTTCTCGAGCAGTAGAGGCGCGAAGGCCAAGACCCCGCCCCGAGAGAGGAGGGGCTGGAAAGAGCTAAGGGGGACGCGATGGCGGCTGACCGCATGTAGCTGCGGCTATAAAAGCAGGGACGCCAGGACTCTGCAGACTGACTGGGTTCCTGGAAAGCACAACTGCCGAGATGTCCGCCCCACCTAGTTCTGCAGAGACTACCGAGCCGGTGTCTGGAACAGCAGCATGGTTGAGAGCCCGGGCGACGGGGATCTGCCGTCGCTACCAGAGTCAGATCGGCGGGCTGATGGAGCAGTGGGCCGTGGAGGTAGAGGCCCTAGTTGCTGTGGCGCGAGTGTATGGAGTGGAGGCCGTGATGGAGGAGCTGGAGAATGACCCACGCCCCTGTGTCCCCGAGGGACCGGTCGCTGCGGCTGAGGGACCCGGTCTACCCCTGGCTCCTGTGTTACCTCCGTCCTGCTCGCTCGCGCGCTGCACCGCACCTGGCCCGTCGGATGTACACCCTTCTGTAACTGCGGCGGGGGCAGAAGATAGCGACTCCGGGCCTGACACCGAGCCTGTGTCAGAAGAAGAGGAGGGGGTCGTTGCCCTGTCTGGCATGGAGGCCACCTATGTTCCCCGAGCCGGGGGCAACGGGTATCGGGCGGCCCTTCCACGCCGTGCTTGCTATGCACTGGAGGGGCTGGTGCCCGTGTTCTTCCACCCCGAACCGGGTGAGGAGGACGAAGACATCGAGTAGGGCAGCGGATGCCCGCTGCACCGTCCCCGTTGGGACCACCTGTTTGTGTGTTGAAAAGTTGAAAGTTCTACTGATGAAAATGATAATTACCGAACAGTTACCTGATTTGCTTAGTGATTGAACCGGCCGGAGCCGGCACCGTTGTCCCAGTGGGGACCGTTTAAAAATGCATGGAGGACTATCCATGGACAAGCCCGTGAACTTGCAGGGCAACTACAGACGTTAGTGGCTTGTAAATATGTTGGTTACTGTTACCGTTTTCCGCAGGCCGCCTCCGGAGAGGCAGGTTGGAGGGAGGGCCCTCATCAGAGCAGGCTAGGGCCCAGCCACCAAAGGAACCGGTGGCTACCCTCTGGAGGGAAGGACAGATCCCGCTCGGGTACCGTGTGCTGGACTGTGGGTCAAGGGGTGCTGCCTGGGTTTTAGGGGCAGCATCAGGGCCAGGTTGCTTGGGTGGGAGAGAGCGGAAACCGTAACCGTAAACCATTGCAACGTTTAAGAAATGTGCCTCCCGTCTTGGGAAGAGTTATTAAAAATGTATATATGTTGATTTTCCAAATGTTATCTTTTTCAGAAAAATAAGACCGGTGTAGGACGGCAGCCTGCGGACGGTCTGCATTTTGCTAAGGGGGAATGTGACGCCCTGGGCAAGCCAGGGGTCACAGGTCACAACACCACCACACCCCACACTCCAGGTAGGCACATCACAGCTAAACTACAAATCCTTGTTGCCTTCTTCCAGAGGCTGATGATCCACACCAGGGGGTGGGCCAGGCGGTGGGCTCCGCCCACCGAGGAGGTCACAGTTCTGGAGGCGGGAGAAACCAGGCAGATTAGCTCAGGGGGAGCTTGAGTGAGGAGCTAAGTGAAGGAGTAAACAAGTAGTAAAAGTAGAAAAGTGGTAAAGGAGGAAAGCAATTGAGGTGACAAGAAAGAAGGAAAGCCTGAAGGGTCCAGCTTTGTGTAGGGCCAGATCAACAAGGTCAGCGACGGCGGTGACTGTCTGGAGGGGGACCGTTTGGAAGTTCCTGGAAGGACCCCGTTGGCTGTGTGCCCGGTGGTCTGGAGCAGTGTTCCGAAGGACAGTCAGCACCAGGGCAGGGGCCTCTCGGACCCCGGCAAGGCTAGGAGTCGCCAAATTTGCCGAATCCGTCAGTGAAGGGGACGTAGATCCCCCAGCAACCAAGTCCCGATTGAAGGCAACAGTCCAACCTGAAGCAGAGAGACACCGCCACCGCCAAGGCACCAGTTTCTCAGGGCCAGCGCCTGCGGGCAAAGAGTAGAGCTCCTCCGGCCCAGATTGTAGTCGGGGAGCGGGTAACCGGAGGGAATCCACCGCTACCACAAGTCAACCATAGGTGCAAGGAAGAGGGACATCACCGTCACCTACCGGGAGAGCAGGTGCAGCCGTCTGTGGGACCGTCCTACCAGACGTTTGGTTTACCGTACAAACTGTGTCCGTGTCTCAGGCTGAGTGAGTACCACAGTGCCGCAAGGCACAGCGCTGCCCCCGCGTCCCTGCGCCCACCAGGCCCCGCACCTCACAAACCATCACCGGGCCCCGGGATCACCAACCCCTGCCCACGGAGGGGCAACACAACACCTGGCTGCTGGCCATCACCATCCCCGGGATCCCCGCATTGAGCAGCGGTGGTGAAATCACCACAACCGTGGGTGGCGTCACGAACTATAACAATCCCCGCACCCAACAAACCCCTTTCACTCACGGGCGAGGAGTGCCGCTCGAGAAAACCCCCGGGATCCGGCCTACGGCTCGAGCCACCACTGAGCAGCGGCCGCCGGACCCGAGCAGAAGGGGCGAGCGTAGTGTGCTGACACCCTCCTCCCCGCCCGCGACATGGCCCCTTGGCGTGAAGCTGTTGGGGCCCCGCTACCCGTGTGTACGGCAGCTGTGCTCTTGATGGCTAGCACTTGGGATTTCAGTTGGGTTGTTTTTTTGGAAAACCCTGTTCCCCGCGGTGTGCTGATGCCTCCAATCTCTAAGCTCTTGGAGAAAGTTCATAAAGAGACTATCCTCCACAGGTTAATTATCAAGGCGCCTGAAGCTCTCCCCTGATCTAGGGTCCTGTACCCCGTCTTGCTCGGTACCGGTCAGTTCTTTTGGGTCCTGATGCCGACAGTCCACCTAGACTATGTCCGTCGCACCCTCTCCAATGTCACTGTCGCGGGTGGCGGGGCGCTGCGCTCACCACGCTCGGGTCTGGCGCCGCTGCTGCTCGGTGGCTCGAGCGGTGGGCCGGATCCGGGGACTCAAGCGGCGCTCCTCACCCGTGAGTGAAAGGGGGTGGTTTGGTTTGGGGATTTTGTCCGTGGCGCCACCCACGGTTTGTGGTGAGGTTGGGACACCACCGCTGCTCTGGACGGGGATCCTGGGAGCGATGATAGGGAGCAGCCGAGATGTTTCTCTCCCCTCCGTGGGTAGGGGGATTTTGGTGGTCCCGGGGCCCGGTGATGGTGACTGTAAGGTGGATGGCGGGGTTTGGGTGAGGTGCAGGGTCGCGGGGGCAGCGCAGTGCCAGGCGGCACGGTAGTACTCACTCAGCCAATGACGCAGACGGAGTCTCTGATAAAACAAACGGCTGGATGGACAGGTCCCGCAGCCGGCTGCGATGGTCACTCCCGGTAGGTTGGCGGTGACTCTCTCCCTGCACCTGTAATGTGTCTTCGGCTCCGATGGCTTCCCACCAGTAACCCGCTCTCCAGCGGTGTATTTGCCAGGGGAGCCCCTTTTTGCCCGCAGGCTCTGGCCCTGGGAACTCTAGCTGTGGCGGTAGCTGTATTTCCCTTCATGGTTGAGCGGTTGCCTTCAGTCGGGTCTTTGCTGCTGAGAAACCCCGTAGGTTCCCGTCGCTGACGGATTTGACCGGTTTAGCGGCGACTCCAAGCTTGGTCGGGGTCCGTAGGCCCTGCCGAATGGTGCTGGCTTCTCTTCGCTCCCCGGTTCGGTACCGGCGGGCCACCGCCCGTCCCCGGTCCTTACGGTTGTGCGTCAATCGGCCTCGCCTGCAGACGTTCACCACCGTCTGCCAACCTTGCTCTTGAGTGCCCGGGCCACGTACCTGGACACCGTCAGTCTGCTCTTGCGCCTTCACTACTACTTCACGCTCCTCCACTTCCACTCTCCCTCTCTCAACTCCCTTCCTTTCCCGCCTCCAGGACTGTGTGCTCCTCGGTGGGTGGAGCCAACCGCCTGGCCCCGCCCCACCTGGTGTGGACATCAGCCCCTGGAGGGAGGCAACAAGGATTTGTGTGTGTGACTGATGTGCCTAACCGGTGTGTGGGGTGTGTTGTTGTAGTACCTGTGACGTCCTGGCTTGTCCAGGACGCCACATAGCTGCCACCAGTCCCCGACTCCTGTGGTCCCGGACCACCGTTTGCGACCCAAACTTGGTCTCGCTCCCCGGGAGCTACAACTCCCAGCTCCTCACTCTTTGAGGGCTACTCTCTGCTTCCTCCCTCCCACCAGTCTGCCTGACTCCTTGGTGGATGGCCCTATGCCAGCTTAGCCAATCCCATTGGTGTGTCTGACAGGTTTGATGTGAGGTGTGATTGGAATTTGTGATGCTGATGGTGCGACACCGCTGATTGGGATCCTGGAACCATGGGGGGTAGGCCCTGCACCCTGGGTAAGGATTGCAGTACCCTATGGCACCCTGATACAGTCAGGGGCGCCACATATACACAGTATGATGCACCCACAGCTCCCTATACACAGTATAATGAGCACACAGCTCCACTATACACAGTATGATGGGCCCACAGCTCAACTATACACAGTATGATGGTCCCACAGCTCCCCTATACACAGTATGATGTGCCCACAGCTCCCCTATACATAGTATGATGGTCCAGCAGCTCTCCTATACACAGTATGATGGGCCCACAGCTCCCCTATACACAGTATGATGGGCCCACAGCTCCCTATACACAGTATGATGCCCCCACAGCTCCCCTATACACAGTATGATGAACCCACAGCTCCCCTATACACAGTATGATGGTCCCACAGCTCTCCTATACACAGTATGATGGGCCCACAGCTCCTCTATACACAGTATGATGGGCCCACAGCTCCCTATACACAGTATGATGGGCCCACAGCTCCTCTATACACAGTATGATGGTCCCACAGCTCTCCTATACACAGTATGATGGGCCCACAGCTCCTCTATACACAGTATGATGGTCCCACAGCTCTCTTATACACAGTATGATGGGCCCACAGCTCCCCTATACACAGTATGATGGGCCCACAGCTCCCCTATACACATTATGATGGGCCCACAGCTCCCTATACACAGTATGATGCCCCCACAGCTTCTCTATACACAGTATGATGGGTCCACAGCTCCCCTATACACAGTATGATGGTCCCCACAGCTCCCCATACACAGTATGATGAACCCACAGCTCCCCTATACACAGTATGATGGTCCCACAGCTCCTCTATACACAGTATGATGGGCCCACAGCTCCTCTATACACAGTATGATGGGCCCACAGCTCCCCTATACACAGTATGATGGGCCCACAGCTCTCCTATACACAGTATAATGGTCCCACAGCTCTCCTATACACAGTATGATGGGCCCACAGCTCCCCTATACACAGTATGATGGGCCCACTGCTCCCCTATACACAGTATGATGGTCCCACAGCTCCTCTATACACAGTATGATGGGCCCACAGCTCCCCTATACACAGTATGATGGGCCCACAGCTCCCCTATACACAGTATGATGGGTCCACAGCTCCCTATACACAGTATGATGGTCCCACAGCTCCTCTATACACAGTATGATGGGCCCACAGCTCCTCTATACACAGTATGATGGGCCCACAGCTCCCCTATACACAGTATGATGGGCCCACAGCTCCCCTATACACAGTATGATGGGTCCACAGCTCCCTATACACAGTATGATGGGCCCACAGCTCCTCTATACACAGTATGATGGGCCCACAGCTCCCCTATACACAGTATGATGGGCCCACAGCTCCTCTATACACAGTATGATGGGCCCACAGCTCCCCTATACACAGTATGATGGGCCCACAGCTCCTCTATACACAGTATGATGGTCCCACAGCTCCTCTATACACAGTATGATGGACCCACAGCTCCCCTATACACAGTATAATGGACCCACAGCTCCCCTATACACAGTATGATGGGCCCACAGCTCCCCTATACACAGTATGATGGGTCCACAGCTCCCTATACACAGTATGATGGGCCCACAGCTCCCCTATACACAGTATGATGGGCCCACAGCTCCTCTATACACAGTATGATGGGCCCACAGCTCCCCTATACACAGTGTGATGGGCCCACAGCTCCCTATACACAGTATGATGGGCCCACAGCTCCCCTATACACAGTGTGATGGGCCCACAGCTCCCCTATACACAGTATAATGGGCCCACAGCTCCTCTATACACAGTATGATGGGCCCACAGCTCCCCTATACACAGTATGATGGGCCCACAGCTCCCCTATACACAGTATGATGGGCCCACAGCTCCCTATACACAGTATGATGGGCCCACAGCTCCCTATACACAGTATGATGGGCCCACAGCTCCCCTATACACAGTATGATGGGCCCACAGCTCCCTATACACAGTATGATGGGCCCACAGCTCCCTATACACAGTATGATGGGCCCACAGCTTCCCTATACACAGTATGATGGGCCCACAGCTCCCCTATACACAGTATGATGGGTCCACAGCTCCCCTATACACAGTATGATGCCCCCACAGCTCCACTATACACAGTATGATGGGTCCACAGCTCCCCTATACACAGTGTGATGGGCCCACAGCTCTCTATACACAGTATAATGAGCACACAGCTCCCTTATTCACAGTGTAATTGTACCGCCCCGTGCTCGGTAGCCGAGCTGCTCGGATCCGGACCTTCAGTGGGTGGCTCGAGGGTCTCCGGATCCGGGGGTCCTGCGGTCACGTCAATCAAAAAGGAGTTTGTGGTTTGGGGATGTAGGTGTACGGCCGGAGCCGTGTTAAGTTCATGACGCCACCCACGGGATGTGGTGAAGGTGGACACCACCGCTGCAGTTACGGGGCACCCGGGGGAGATGTTGCACAGCAAATTGTTAACCCCTCCGTGGGCAGGGATGGTGGCCCGGGACCCGTTGGGGGTGTTTGGCGGTGCAGGGAGATGGGTGGCCAGAGGGCACTGATGTACTCACTATTAGTAAACACACGAGTCTCTGGTAAACCAAGGTGATGGTGGTCGGTGCCCGCAGCCGGCTGCAGTCTGGTCCCCCACCCGGTTGGTGGTCTCTGCCTTTCTCCTGCACCTGTTTGTGATGGTGGACTACCTGCGCTTGCAACTTCAGGAGTCCGCTCCCGGCTTTTGGTTGCCTGAGGAGCCCTTTGCCCGCAGACTCTGGACCGTGGGATCTCTGAGCCGTGGCGGTGGCTTTCTATCCCCCTCGTTGGGCTGTTGCCTTCAGTCGGGACTTTGGGTGGGACAGGACCTCTAGTCCTGGCCGCAATCAGTGAATTAGCTAGCCCACAGCTCTCCTATACACAGTATGATGGGCCCACAGCTCTCCTATACACAGTATGATGGTCCCACAGCTCCTCTATACACAGTATAATGGGCCCACAGCTCCTCTATACACAGTATGATGGGCCCACAGCTCTCCTATACACAGTATGATGGGCCCACAGCTCTCCTATACACAGTATGATGGGCCCACAGCTCTCCTATACACAGTATGATGGTCCCACAGCTCCCTATACACAGTATAATGGGCCCACAGCTCCTCTATACACAGTATGATGGGCCCACAGCTCCCCTATACACAGTATGATGGGCCCACGGCTCCCCTATACACAGTATGATGAGCCCACAGCTCTCCTATACACAGTATGATGGTCCCACAGCTCCCTATACACAGTATGATGGGCCCACAGCTCCCTATACACAGTATGATGGGTCCACAGCTCCTCTATACACAGTATGATGAGCCCACAGCTCCCCTATACACAGTATGATGGTCCCACAGCTCTCCTATACACAGTATGATGGTCCCACAGCTCCCTATACACAGTATGATGGGCCCACAGCTCCCCTATACACATTATGATGGGCCCACAGCTCCCCTATACACAGTATGATGGGCCCACAGCTCCTCTATACACAGTATGATGGGTCCACAGCTCCCCTATACACAGTATAATGGGTCCACAGCTCCTCTATACACAGTATGATGGGCCCACAGCTCCCTATACACAGTATGATGGACCCACAGCTCCTCTATACACAGTATGATGGGCCCACAGCTCCTCTATACACAGTATGATGTGCCCACAGCTCCCCTATACACAGTATGATGTGCCCACAGCTCCCCTATACACAGCATGATGGGTCCACAGCTCCCCTATATACATTATGATGGGCCCACAGCTCCTCTATACACAGTATGATGTGCCCACAGCTCCCCTATACACAGCATGATGGGTCAACAGCTCCCCTATACACAGTATGATGGGCCCACAGCTCCCCTATACACATTATGATGGGCCCACAGCTCCCCTATACACATTATGATGGGCCCACAGCTCTCCTATACACAGTATGATGGGCCCACAGCTCTCCTATACACATTATGATGGGCCCACAGCTCCCCTATACACAGTATGATGGGCCCACAGCTCCCTATACACAGTATGATGGGCCCACAGCTCCCCTATACACAGTATGATGGGCCCACAGCTCCCTATACACAGTATGATGGGCCCACAGCTCCCCTATACACAGTATGATGGGCCCACAGCTCCCCTATACACAGTATGATGGGCCCACAGCTCCTCTATACACAGTATGATGGGCCCACAGCTCCTCTATACACAGTATGATGGGTCCACAGCTCCCCTATACACAGTATGATGGGCCCACAGCTCCCCTATACACAGTATGATGGGCCCACAGCTCCCCTATACACAGTATGATGGGCCCACAGCTCCTCTATACACAGTATGATGGGCCCACAGCTCCTCTATACACAGTATGATGGGTCCACAGCTCCCTATACACAGTATGATGGGCCCACAGCTCCCCTATACACAGTATGATGGGCCCACAGCTCCCCTATACACAGTATGATGGGCCCACAGCTCCTCTATACACAGTATGATGGGCCCACAGCTCCTCTATACACAGTATGATGGGTCCACAGCTCCCTATACACAGTATGATGGGCCCACAGCTCCCCTATACACAGTATGATGTGCCCACAGCTCCCCTATGCACAGTATGATGGGCCCACAGCTCCCTATACACAGTATGATGGGCCCACAGCTCCCCTATACACAGTATGATGGGCCCACAGCTCCTCTATACACAGTATGATGGGCCCACAGCTCCCCTATACACAGTATGATGGGCCCACAGCTCCCCTATGCACAGTATGATGGGCCCACAGCTCCCCTATACACAGTATGATGAGCCCACAGCTCCCTATACACAGTATGATGGGCCCACAGCTCCCTATACACAGTATGATGGGCCCACAGCTCTCCTATACACAGTATGATGGGCCCACAGCTCCTCTATACACAGTATGATGAACCCACAGCTCCCTATACACAGTATGATGGGCCCACAGCTCCCCTATACACAGTATGATGGGCCCACAGCTCCCCTATACACAGTATGATGAGGCCACACCTCCCCTATACACAGTATGATGGGCCCACAGCTCCCCTATACACAGTATGATGGGCCCACAGCTCCCTATACACAGTATGATGGGCCCACAGCTCCCCTATACACATTATGATGGGCCCACAGCTCCCCTATACACAGTATGATGGGCCCACAGCTCCCCTGTACACAGTATGATGGGCCCACAGCTCCTCTATACACAGTATGATGGGTCCACAGCTCCCTATACACAGTATGATGGGCCCACAGCTCCCCTATACACAGTATGATGGGCCCACAGCTCCCTATACACAGTATGATGGGCCCACAGCTCCCTATACACAGTATGATGGGCCCACAGCTCCCCTATACACAGTATGATGGGTCCACAGCTCCCTATACACAGTATGATAGGCCCACAGCTCCCCTATACACAGTATGATGGGCCCACAGCTCCCTATACACAGTATGATGGGCCCACAGCTCCCTATACACAGTATGATGGGCCCACAGCTCCCCTATACACAGTATGATGGGCCCACAGCTCCGCTATACACAGTATGATGCCCCCACAGCTCCCCTATACACAGTATGATGGGCCCACAGCTCTCTATACACAGTATAATGAGCACACAGCTCCCTTATTCACAGTGTAATTGTACCGCCCCGTGCTCGGTAGCCGAGCTGCTCGGATCCGGACCTTCAGTGGGTGGCTCGAGGGTCTCCGGATCCGGGGGTCCTGCGGTCACGTCAATCAAAAAGGAGTTTGTGGTTTGGGGATGTAGGTGTACGGCCGGAGCCGTGTTAAGTTCATGACGCCACCCACGGGATGTGGTGAAAGTGGACACCACCGCTGCAGTTACGGGGCACCCGCGGGAGATGTTGCGCAGCAAATTGTTAACCCCTCCGTGGGCAGGGATGGTGGCCCGGGACCCGTTGGGGGTGTTTGGCGGTGCAGGGAGATGGGTGGCCAGAGGGCACTGATGTACTCACTATTAGTAAACACACTAGTCTCTGGTAAACCAAGGTGATGGTGGTCGGTGCCCGCAGCCGGCTGCAGTCTGGTCCCCCACCTGGTTGGTGGTCTCTGCCTTTCTCCTGCACCTGTTTGTGATGGTGGACTACCTGCGCTTGCAACTTCAGGAGTCCGCTCCCGGCTTTTGGTTGCCTGAGGAGCCCTTTGCCCGCAGACGCTGGACCGTGGGATCTCTGAGCCGTGGCGGGGGCTTTCTATCCCCCTCGTTGGGCTGTTGCCTTCAGTCGGGACTTTGGGTGGGACAGGACCTCTAGTCCTGGCCGCAATCAGTGAATTAGCTAGCCCCCAGTAGCTTTTGGAGCTAGCTTCAGAGTCTGAGTACCCCCTTTGTGCTCCGGTTTCCGAGTCGGTTCCCCGGGTCAGTACCGGCGGGCCACTACCCTGTCCCGGTCCACCACGGTTCCACCGAGCCGTCTTCCCGACTCCTGCAGACGGAGACCGCCGTCTGCCTCCTAGCCAAAGGCACCAGGGCTCCTACCCTGGCACCGATTCAGTTTGGGTCCTTCCTCTGCTGGAGATGCACACAGCTCCAGCCCACACACCTCTCCACTTGACCTCTAGACTTGAACTCTAGAACAGAACTAAACTTTCCCGCCCCAGGCTGCCTGAGAGTCCCGTGGGCGTCTTCCAACCGCCTTGTTCCGCCCCCTGGTGTGTCCATCAAGCACTGAGGGAGGTGACTAGGGTTTTGTGTGTTTGGCTGTTGTCACCTGTTAGGGAACGGTGTAGTGCGGGGCCCTATCTGTGACTACCTGGCCCGGCCAGGGTGTCACACTATGGACTCATAGCTAACTATACACTGTATGAAGAACCTACAGCTCCCCTATATGTGCCGGCCCTGCAGTGGTCAAACCGCTCGGATCCGGGGGTGATTACTCGTGGCTCGAGGGTCTCCGGACCCAGGGGCTACGGCCACACTCTAATGAAGAAGGGGGGTTATTTACAGGGGGAGTTAGATAGTTCATGACGTCACCCGTGGTGTGCGGTAATAGGGAGTACCGCCGCTGCCATTGGGAGTACCGGGGGTGATGGAGTGGGGCAGCTAGATGACGTTACCCTCCACGGGTAGGGAGAGGCCCCGGGACCCTGGATGGTGGAATGGGGTGCAGGGGGAGCGCAGGCTCGCTGGTTGCAGGGGTTAATCAGGTACTCACTCAGCACAAAAGCAGACGCTGACAACGTGGTACACCAAGTCTCTGGCTGCCGCTGTCTCCTGAGGGGAGCTTGTCTGGGTCCTGTCCCCTGCAGCACTGCCTGGTGGTCTGTGGCCTGCCTCCTGGCACAGTATTTTACAGTGTTCAGGTGGCCCGTCAGCTTGGAGCTTTACGGGCCCCGCTCCCTACTACAGAGGAGCTGGCTTTCAGGAGCTCACTCTTGGGATTTCAGTGGGCTGCTTGGCTTGGGAAAGCCCTATCCCCCTCGTTGCGCTAGTGCCCCCGATTTCTGAGCTTCGTGGGAACAGTCCATATAGGCCCTGTCCTCCGCAGGTTAATTGCCGGGTTGCTTGAAGCTTCTCCCCGACCTAGGGTCCATGTACCCCGACGTGCCTTTGGTCCCAGCCCGGCTATTGAACTGCGGCTGCTGGCTGTCCTCCAATACTAGCCAAGCACCCAGTTC
Organism: Anomaloglossus baeobatrachus; assembly: GCF_048569485.1. Taxonomy (NCBI): domain Eukaryota; kingdom Metazoa; phylum Chordata; class Amphibia; order Anura; family Aromobatidae; genus Anomaloglossus; species Anomaloglossus baeobatrachus. The sequence goes on from NC_134353.1 coordinate 942,423,331, forward strand.
CAATCTCCAGCGACCGGGTCTCCGACTCCTCCGAGTCCAGACCACCGTCTGCTACCTAGTCTGCTTCTCCCCTGGGAGCTCCAACTCCCAGCTTCTTCCGAGCTCCTCACAGCTCGAGGGCTACCACTGCACTCTTTGCTCCCCTGGAGCTGACTCACTTGTCACCTCCCACCTCCGTGTCTGACCCCTAGGTGGGCGGCCCTATTCCAACTCAGCAGCCCACTGGTGTGCCTGACATGGTGTGGTGCAAGGTGTCACTAGGATTTTTAGATGCTGGTGGAGGCAGCACTGCAAGATGGGAACCCAGAACCAAGGGGGGTTGAGTCTTGCACTAAGAGAAAAGAGCATGCAGTACCCTGTGACGACCTGACTAGTCCAGGGGTGTCACATATACACAGTATGATTGGTCCACAGCTCCTCTTTACTTAGTATGATGGGCGCATAGCACCCCTATACACAATATGATGTCCCCGCAGTGCCCCTATACACAGTATAATGCCCTCACGACTCTCCTATACACAGTATGATGCCCAACCGTCTCCCCTATACACAATATGATGTGCCCACAGCTCCTCTATACACAGTATGATGCCCAACCGTCTCCCCTATACACAGTATGATGTGCCCACAGCTCCCCTCTACACAGTATTGTACCGCCCCCGCGTCAGTGGCCGAGCCGCTCGGATCCGGAGCCGCGGTGACTCGAGGGGTCTCCGGACCCGAGAGGGGGGGTCGCGCGCACACTCGAAGTGAAAAGGGGGCTATGTACAGGGGAGTTGGAAGTTCGTGACGTCACCCACAGTGTGTGGTAAGATGGAGTACCACCGCTGCTGTTGGGGCGTCCGGTGGCGGTGATATGGCAGCAAGGTGTTTAACCCCTCTGTGGGTAGGGGGTTGTGCCCCGGGGCCCGGTGACTGTAGCAAAGGGGTGCCGTTGGGAAGGAAATGGTTTCTGCGTACTCACTTAGTCCAAGAAAACTGACACTGACAGCTTGTAAACCAGAATTCTGAGCACCGCTGCAGCAAGGAGGGAGCACGCTTGGATCCGTGCCCTTGGTGTTGCTTGATAGCCTGTGACCTTTTCCGGGGCACCTTGTTCACTGTTTGGACCCTGTAGTGTGGAACTAATCGCGTCCCGCTCACCCGTATGGCTAACGGAGTGAGCTTGCTCTCAGGGTTCACGCTTTGGATTTGATGGACTGTGTTTTGGGAAAAGTCCTATCCAATTGGTGCGCTAGTACCCCGATTTTGGAGCGGGTGAGGGATGAATCTTGAAGACTTCACCCCTGTTGGGTAAATTACCAGGACACTTGAAGCTACTTCCTGGCCTACGGTCTGCGTACCCCGTCGTGCCCTGGCCCCTGCCCAGAGATGGTTCAATGCCACCGACTGCCCTCCTCGGCAGATCCGTGCCCCTTCACACGATCCGGTTCCAGCTCCTACCAGGCCCAGACCAACTTCTGCCATCTAGTAGACTAAAGGATCCCTGCTCCTGACCTCCTCTCTCTTCTCCTAAACTCAACCCTTCTGACTGACACTTCTTCACTTCCCTTACCAACCGCCCAATTGGGCGGCCCTATTCCCTTCAAGCCCCCGAATGGTGTGTCTGATGGGTGTGGTGTAAAGTGTTTCTAAGATTTAGACTGGCTTTGATCTTAGCAACACCAAGGAACAGGGATCCGTAACCAAGGAGGGTGGATACTCTGCAGAAGGGCAGATTGCACAATACCCTGTGACGACCTGATAGGCCAGGGCGTCACTGTATGATGGCCTAACAGCTCCCTATACACAGTATGATGTCCCCAATTGGATGGTCCCTTCCTAGTCAGAGGCTCGGGGCCACCACCCTCTGCCCTCCCAGGAGCTGCAGTTCTGGTAAAAACGTATTGACCCAATGAGTAAAGATATTTCTACCACCTTAAACATTTACTGGTTGCACCACAATAAAAGTAAACAAAACGTCCCCTATCCTATCATTTCAGTCACTTAAGCCTGCTTTACATGTTGCAATTTCCCATAAGATATCGTATGCAATTGTACCCGCCCCCATCGTATGTGCGGCACATTCAATTTGCTGAATTTGCCGCACATACAAGTAACCCCCCGTCACACGTACTTACCTTCCATACGACCTCGATGTGGGCGGCGAACGTCCATTTCCTGGAGTGGGAGGGACGTTCGGCGTCACATCGACGTCACGCGTTAGCCGGCCAATAGAAGCGGAGGGGCGGAGCTAAGCGGGACGTAAACATCCCGCCCACCTCCTTCCTTCCGCATTGCCAGTGGGAGCCGCAGGACGTAGGTAAGATCTGTTCATCGTTCCCGGGGTGTCACACACTGCGATGTGCGCTACCCCGGGTACGATGAACAATCTGACGTGCAATTCTAGAGACAGGTACGATGTGCGTGCGATGAACGTTTTAACATTCAATCGCAATCGCACATACCTGTCACACACTGCAATGTACCTTACAATGCCGGATGTGCGTCACTTACGTCGTGACCCCGCCGACACATCGTAAGATACATTGCAGCGTGTAAAGCGGGTTTTACATCCACGTTTAAGCAATTTTCCAGTTTTAAGTAAATTAAATTTTACTAAAACATTATCATGAATAATTCATTTATTATCATAAATGTGGTCATCCACATTTACAAGCAGTTTTCTCCAGATTTTCACATAAACTAAGCCACAATACGTCATAAATTGTGTCAAAAGTGACCTTTTTGTACCACGCTTGTGAAAAGTTCAAAAAGTGATGGCGCGGTACGAGGACGGGCCGTGGCCATCAACTTTTAAGCCCGCTTTACACGCTGCAATGTATCTTACGATGTGTCGGCGGGGTCACGTCGTAAGTGACGCACATCCGGCATCGTAAGGTACATTGTAGTGTGTGACAGGTACGTGCGATTGCGATTGAACGGTAAAACGTTCATCACATACACGTCGTACCTTTCTCTAGAATTGAACGTCAGGTTGTTCATCGTACCCGGGGTAGCGCACATCGCAGCGTGTGACACCCCAGGAATGATGAACAGATCTTACCTGCGTCCTGCGGCTCCCGGCCAGCAATGCGGAAGGAAAGAGGTGGGCGGGATGTTTACGTCCCGCTCAGCTCCGCCCCTCCCCTCCTATTGGTCGGCTACCGCGTGACGTCGATGTGACCCTGAACGTCCCTCCCACTCCAGGAAGTGGATGTTCGCCGCCCACATCGAGGTCGTATGGACGGGTAAGTACGTGTGACGGGGGTTAATCGTATGTGCGGCACGTTCAACAAATTGAACGTGCCACACATACGATGGGGGCGTTGCAAATCGCATACGATATCATATACGAATTTGCAACGTATAAAGCAGGCTTAAGACAGATTTGTTGCACCAATTTTTGATCTAAATCTATACCTGCTCATAACAGGTGAAGATCACACACCGGATTCATTATTGCATTTTTTGTCGCTTTTCGCCTGTCTCTCATTTGCACTTTATTCTTCTTTTAATTTACACATTTTTTAGTCTATTCTCTGTGTGTTCCTCTGTTTGGGTTTGGCAGGAGTTGGGTTTGTAGATGTTTGTGGCTGATTCATGATTTGTAACTTTGTAAAAAGTTGCCAAAAAATTCGAGCAAATCTTCTCTAATCCCCCCACCACACCACCACCACCACCTCTTAACCCTACGAATCACATCTGACTTTTGCACTAAAAAGATGAAAACAAAAATAAAGAGCATTTTAATATTTTCAACAAAGTCATGAACCACTTGCTCCATTTTGAAGAAGTTGGTGCAAATAATGTCAAAGAACATGTCACAAACCACCGGGGGGGTCACTCAGAAGTCCCCCGCGCTGGCTACCAGTACGTCACAATCGGGGGGTAACAAGTGGGGTCACCCCTCCTTTATACCTCCCGACCGACAGACAGAGCACGTGACGCGCTCTCTAGCGCCCCTCTTATAGTCAGGCCAATTATGGAATTGCCCGACAATAAGCAAGGAGGCCGCTATACTACTTATGCCGATTATTGAAGGGTCCCCGGTGAGAGTAAGGTATATATTCCCCCGACCTCCGCGGGCGGAATATATAATATCTTCCCGAGTCTCACTGGCCTCCCCACAATAATCCTTGGCACAACTCGCTGCCACCAACCGCTTCACGGTAACTATTAGCCGAACACACAGACGTGGGATTCAAGATCGAGATAACAGAACAGCCCAAGATTAATTATATAATTTAATCAGCCTAAAGCACACTAGAAACTACAATATATACAATAGGGAATCTACAGAATATACATATGTCAGAGTACAGTTACAGATAAAGCATGGGTTACAAACAGGTATACAATTACATCAGTTACCTTGTGTGTCTGGCCACAGGGGGGCGCTGTAGACCAGGTTTCTAGGATTCTTCCCACAGATGTTTCCCAACCAGGCCCCCGAGCAGAAGAACACTGGAAAATGGCCGAAGTAGGGTTATCAACCTGGGCAGATCCAGGTCCCCTCCTACCTTAGTGACCTCACAGGGAAGCACTGCCACTCCCCCTGCATGGATCAGAATTATCCAGCAAAGGGGATATTGGCCATAACTTTGCCTGGGAGCGTCGTAGGCAGACGCCAATGCTCTCATTGTGACAGTTATGAATTTAGCTACAGAACGAGGGGACTCATGACCTGTCTACGAGTTCCCATATGGCTGATATCACGCCTGGGGTATTTCCCAAGCTCCCCCTTCCATAAAAAAGGTGTGCCAGCATCGTCCGCCTGCGCAAACACCATTTTTATGGTTGCCATATTTATCGGAGATATGGCTTGCGAGATATGAACCATTTTTTACTGGAGTCGTTCTGTCTGGCTACTTCCAAGCCTTGCTAATGAGATACAACTCTTGTTACAGGGGGACGGCAGGGAGTCATCCTGTGTCCATTGTCCTCACATCATCTCATCTCCATATCAGAGGAGATGGCTGTTGGAGGTGTAAGTGGGATGTGACACCTCCACAGATGCTGGACATTTGAGAACAAGCAGGGAGGGGGCACTGCCAGGGAGTGATGAGAGCAATTATGACTTCTAGTCATAATTCCTCTTCATATCCCAGGATTTACCTCACACCTCCCCCCTTTTGAGGGCGCTAGGGGGCAGCACACTCCGGTGTTCCCCCGTGCGCCCGTCCGCGACCTCTCCTTGTCGGGACAGCCCGTCTGCGTTACCGTGGTCACGGCCCCTTTTGTGGCGAATGGTGAAGTCGTATTGCTGGAGCGCAAGGCTCCATCGCAACAATCGCCCATTCGTCCCAGAGACGGTGTGCAACCAGCTGAGGGGATTGTGGTCCGTCTCCACGATGAAGTGGCGCCCGTATAGATAGGGTTGCAGACGCTGCAGGGCCCACACTATGGCCAGGCACTCCTTCTCCATTGTAGAATAGGCCACTTCCCTTGGTAACAGCTTCCTGCTCAGGTACAAGACTGGGTGCTCTTGGCTCGCAGAGTCCACCTGGCTGAGCACCGCACCGAGGCCGAAGTCACTGGCGTCGGTCTGTACTACAAACGGCCGCGTGAAGTCGGCTGCCTGTAGCACGGGCGGGCTGGACAGGGCGTCCTTTAGGGCCCGGAAGGCTGTCTCGCAGTCCACTGTCCAATCGACTGCAGAGGGCAGCTTCTTCTTGGTGAGGTCCGTCAAGGGCTTTGCCAGGCTACTATAGCATGGAACAAACCTCCTATAGTACCCAGCGGTCCCCAAGAAGGACATCACCTGCTTCTTGGTCCTGGGGGTGGGCCAGGATGCGATGGCCTCCACTTTCTCAGGCTCGGGCTTCAGCGTTCCCCCACCTACCCGGTGACCGAGGTACTGGACCTCGCTCATGGCCAGCTGACACTTTCCCGGCTTGATGGTCAAACCTGCCCGGTGGATCCGCCTGAGCACCTGTGCTAGATGCTCTAGGTGGTCCTCCCAGGTGGGACTGAAGACGGCAATGTCATCCAGGTACGCGGCCGCGTACCCTTCAAGTCCCTTGAGCAGGGTGTTGACCATCCGCTGGAAAGTGGCAGGGGCATTCCTCATCCCGAATGGCATCACCGTGGACTCGTACAGTCCAAATGGGGTAATAAAGGCAGAGCGTTCCCTGGCCTTGCGAGTCAGGGGGATCTGCCAATATCCCCGGCTCAGATCCATGATGGTCAGGTACTGAGCCCCGGCCAACTGATCGAGCAGGTCATCGATGCGTGGCATTGGGTACGCATCGGCGACCGTGACAGCATTGAGCCCCCTGTAGTCCACGCAGAACCGAGTGGTTCGGTCCTTCTTAGGGACGAGGACTACAGGCGAGGCCCAAGCGCTGTTGGATGCCTGGATCACCCCCAGCTTCAGCATCTCGTCAATCTCCTGGCGCATGTGTTGCTGCACCTCCAGGGAGACCCGATATGCTGAACGCCGGATCGGGGGATGATCCCCAGTGTCCACGTGATGGACAGCCAAGTCAGTCCTTCCGGGCTGGTTGGTAAACAACCCCCGGAAGGGGAGGAGGGTGGCCCACAGCTGGGACCGTTGGTCTTCCAAGAGCTGGTGGCCAACCTCCACATCCTCAATGGATCCGCCTGCCCTAACCTGGGCTAGCATATCCAAGAGGGTTTCCGCTTCTCCCTCCTCGGGCAGGTTGCACACGGGGAGCGCACATGCCTCCCGCTCATGATGTGCCTTCATCATGTTCACATGGAAGGGCTTCCGCCTTCCACGGGCAGGGTCCAGGGTGACCAGGTACGTTACAGGGTTGAGCTGCTGGTACACGAGGTATGGGCCTTCCCAGGCTGCCTGAAGCTTGTCCTGTGGTACGGGGACCAGTACCCACACCTTTTGACCCACTTGGTAGGTCCTCTCACAAGCGTTCTGGTCGTACCAACGCTTCTGATCGGCCTGGGCTTGAGCCATATTGTCGTGTACCAGTTGCGTCAAGGCCTGCATTTTGTCCCGGAAGCGCATGACATACTCGATGACCGACACTCCAGGGGTGGCCAAATCCCCTTCCCAAGCCTCTTTCACCAGAGCCAGGGGGCCCCGCACACGTCGCCCGTACAGGAGCTCAAACGGTGAGAATCCTGTTGAGGCCTGTGGAACCTCCCGGTAAGCAAATAACAGGTGTGGGAGATACCGCTCCCAGTCACGCCCATGGGAGTCGACCAACATCTTAAGCATCTGCTTTAAGGTGCCATTGAACCGCTCGCACAGGCCATTAGTCTGTGGATGGTACGGGCTGGCCACCAGATGTCGCACCTGGACTTGCTTACAGAGGGTCTCCATCAGCTGGGACATGAATTGGGTCCCCCGGTCGGTGAGCATTTCCTGGGGAAAACCCACTCGGGAGAAAATCTCCAGCAATGCGGTGGCCACTTTGTCAGCCCGAATGGACGACAAGGCCACTGCTTCTGGGTACCGGGTGGCATAGTCAACTACCGTCAGTATGAAGCGTTTCCCGGAGCTGCTGGGGATGGCCAGCGGGCCGACCAGATCCACAGCCACCCTCCTGAAAGGCTCATCGATGATTGGCAGAGATACTAGTGGGGCTTTGGGGTGTGGCCCCGCCTTCCCCACTCTCTGACAGGTTTCACACGAACGGCAGTAGGCAGCCACATCGGCCCCCATTTTTGGCCAGTAGAAATGCTGGTTTAACCTGGCCTTGGTCTTAGCGATCCCTAGGTGTCCGGCCATCGGAATCTCATGTGCGATCCGCAACAACTCCGTCCGGAACGGATAGGGTACCACCAACTGTCGGTCCCTGGGCCACGCCTCCGGTGAACCCTGCTGGACCGTGGCCCGGTACAGCCGTCCTTGGTCCCAGACCACTCGCTCCGGGTCCGAGTCCGAGGGAGGCTGTGCCGCCTGCTCCTTTAGAGCTTTCAGGCTGTCGTCAGCTTCTAACGCTGCCTGAAACCCCTGACCAGATGTGGCCAGAATCGACGAGACTGTCACATCTTCGGTCAGTACCCCGGGACCTGTGTCCTGGCCTCCACCTGACTCGGCTGCCACTTGGTCAGAAGGGGAAGAGCTATCGGACCTCCGGGAGGCCCCTTGGCTTCCAGCACTCCCACTGCGGGTGACAGCGGCCACAGCCGCTGCGACCGTGGGTCGTGCCTGCTCCTCCTCCGTTCCTGACCAAGTCGCCGGTTCAGGCAGACCTACCTGGCTTCCTGACACCCCGGTTGTGGGGGAACCATGCACCGAGATCTTACCTGGGAGCACTTCCGCTCCTGGACCGGCCCCAATCTCACCTGCCTGTTCCCCTCCTGCAGCAACAGAACCCCGCTGTGAAATCTCTGGGGACCCCACATTTGCTGTGGTAGCCCCCACCCCACACACTGGTCCTCCCCCTGCAGCACCCTGCTCTCTGCTTATCCCTGCAGAGGGCAACAGATCCCAGCTCACAGGCTGGTTACTTGTAGAGGCATGGTCACACCTTTCTCTGACCCCCTCCCCTGTCACAGCTGCAGCTGAGTGTGTGTCTATGGTGTCTATGCAAGCAGAAATATCAGAGTTCACTCCCTCCTCCCTTACATCATTCATAGATAACACATTAACATTGTCCGGAGGCACGTCAGCACTGGCTGAAGGTTCAGCCTTTGGGGCGGGGCCAAACTGGGAGGTTATTTGCCCCAAATCTGTCCCAAGTAGCACGTTTGCAGGGATCCGATCAGTTACCCCCACCTCCCTCACCCCTCGCCCTGCGCCCCAGTCCACATAAATGTCAGCAACAGGCAGCGCCGGGTCAATGCCTCCAATCCCGGAGACAGCGAGGGTTTTTCCAGGGATCAAGTCTTGGGGGGACACCATCTCAGGCCGCACCAGAGTCACCTCCGAGGTGCTGTCTCGCAGTCCTATGGTCACAGACTGGCCGACGGTGACAGGTTGGAAGCTGTCCAGGGACCTACCACCACCCCCACCCACACAATACACCTTGGGCGGCCCTTGGGACGGGGACGGAGCCGGGGCCTTGGGACGCTGAGGGCACATGGCCTTGAAGTGTCCAGGTAGGTTGCACTGGTGGCACCGTCTTGGTTCCGCCACGGGCCTGGAGAGGGGAGTTGAGGGGGACACCCCCTGCAGTCTAGGGGCAGGTGGGGCAGTCGCAGAATTCATCTTACCCCCTCTCCAGGTGCTGCTGGTGGCCGCTCTCCTGGCCTCAGGGGCCCGGTTGTTGGTGTAGTCATCGGCAAGGGCAGCTGTAGCCGTGGACCCCTTTGGCTTCTGGTCTCGGATGAACTGGCGGAGATCCTCAGGGCAGTTCCACAAGAGTTGCTCCGTGATGAACAAGTCCAGGATCTCCGGTCCGGTGGAAAGCTGCAGGCCTTGGGTCCAGTGGTCGGCAGCTCGGGCAAGTGCCCGCCGGTGGTCAGCCCAGGAGTCCTTTGGTCCCTTCTGTAGGCTCCGGAACTTCTTGCGGTAGGACTCTGGAGTGAGGTTGTACTGTTGGATCAGGGCCCGCTTGATGGTGTCGTAGCCCTGATCTGCCTCAGCAGGCAAGTCCCCAAGGACATCTAGGGCCTTACCCCTTAAACGGGGGGTCAGGTATTTGGCCCACTGGTCCTTGTCCAGATGGTGCTGCAAGCAAGTCCGTTCAAAAGCAGTCAAGAAAGAGTCCAAGTCTCCATCCTTCTCCAGCACTGGGAAGTCCTCAACACGGACCTTTGGAAGTTTGGTGTCTGGAAGGTCACGGGTGGCTGATGAGGGCCGGAGCTGAGCTAGCTGCAGCTGGTAGTTACGCTCTGCCTGGCGCTCTTCACGCGCTGCTTGCCGCTCACGCTCGGCCATGAGTTCCTTGTAGCCCTCCCGGTCTCCAGCCTGGCGTAGGGCCATAGCCATTTGAAGAAGGCTATCCGAGCCTCCCAGGCTCGGTGGAATGGCACGTGGTGATCTGCGGCCCGCTGCGGAGCCTGGTGCTTCACTGTCCATTGCAGAGCGGAGGGCTGGCGTCTGGCTCGTTGAGGACCCTTGGGCGAGCTGCTCCTCATCTTGTCCAGCAGTGCCCGGTTGTGCAATGTCCTCTGCAGAGCTGTTTTCTGGCGTCGAGCTCCTGGAGGACTCGTGGACAACCTCCTCATCGTCTCTGGCCTGAGCATCGGCCATTCCTTTGGCTTTGCTCCTGGTGCTCTCAGCCATTCTTGCAGACTTTTGGTCACTGACACAGAACTGACACCTGATGCCTCCACACACCTTACAGTATCTGCACTCTGACACTCTAGTGTTGAGCTAGTCTGAAGACCCCAGCAGCCACAGCTGCTGCAGGCAGTCTTTAGTGTCTGGGAGTATGGGTCTCACACTCACACACACTATTATCTCGATCCCACCGCTATGCCACCAATATGTCACAAACCACCGGGGGGGTCACTCAGAAGTCCCCCGCGCTGGCTACCAGTACGTCACAATCGGGGGGTAACAAGTGGGGTCACCCCTCCTTTATACCTCCCGACCGACAGACAGAGCACGTGACGCGCTCTCTAGCGCCCCTCTTATAGTCAGGCCAATTATGGAATTGCCCGACAATAAGCAAGGAGGCCGCTATACTACTTATGCCGATTATTGAAGGGTCCCCGGTGAGAGTAAGGTATATATTCCCCCGACCTCCGCGGGCGGAATATATAATATCTTCCCGAGTCTCACTGGCCTCCCCACAATAATCCTTGGCACAACTCGCTGCCACCAACCGCTTCACGGTAACTATTAGCCGAACACACAGACGTGGGATTCAAGATCGAGATAACAGAACAGCCCAAGATTAATTATATAATTTAATCAGCCTAAAGCACACTAGAACTACAATATATACAATAGGGAATCTACAGAATATACATATGTCAGAGTACAGTTACAGATAAAGCATGGGTTACAAACAGGTATACAATTACATCAGTTACCTTGTGTGTCTGGCCACAGGGGGGCGCTGTAGACCAGGTTTCTAGGATTCTTCCCACAGATGTTTCCCAACCAGGCCCCCGAGCAGAAGAACACTGGAAAATGGCCGAAGTAGGGTTATCAACCTGGGCAGATCCAGGTCCCCTCCTACCTTAGTGACCTCACAGGGAAGCACTGCCACTCCCCCTGCATGGATCAGAATTATCCAGCAAAGGGGATATTGGCCATAACTTTGCCTGGGAGCGTAGTAGGCAGACGCCAATGCTCTCATTGTGACAGTTATGAATTTAGCTACAGAACGAGGGGACTCATGACCTGTCTACGAGTTCCCATATGGCTGATATCACGCCTGGGGTATTTCCCAAGCTCCCCCTTCCATAAAAAAGGTGTGCCAGCATCGTCCGCCTGCGCAAACACCATTTTTATGGTTGCCATATTTATCGGAGATATGGCTTGCGAGATATGAACCATTTTTTACTGGAGTCGTTCTGTCTGGCTACTTCCAAGCCTTGCTAATGAGATACAACTCTTGTTACAGGGGGACGGCAGGGAGTCATCCTGTGTCCATTGTCCTCACATCATCTCATCTCCATATCAGAGGAGATGGCTGTTGGAGGTGTAAGTGGGATGTGACACCTCCACAGATGCTGGACATTTGAGAACAAGCAGGGAGGGGGCACTGCCAGGGAGTGATGAGAGCAATTATGACTTCTAGTCATAATTCCTCTTCATATCCCAGGATTTACCTCACAGAACACAACACAAAAAAAGTGAAAATTGCAAGTGATCAATTGGGGGGGGGTCTTAATTTTTTTTTTTTTACTTTAGGACAGTCTACAACAGCACTAAAGTTATTTTTAATGAACTTGCTGCATTATTCTCTAATAATCTATTTTTTCAGACGGGCCTAAAGAATCACAGACGATAAATCTGCAGCTTTATGCTCTTTAGTCCCCACCTTTACAAAGTTCTCTGCTTGTTGTCATTGAATGAGAACACTTTACAGAGCCTGTACAAAACTGGTCTTGCTCTCAACTGAAGGTTTGTTTCCATTGTATCCTCTGTAGACAACGCTCTGTGAGCTAAACATCAGCAGCTGCACAGATATCTCTGCTGGTTTGTTACAATGAAGAAAAAACAAAAAGCCAGCACTAAATGTGCACTTCAGCACTAAAAATTCCAAACTGTACTTATTATAAAAATTTTGAGATTTTTGGCAAAAAATTGCAACAATGTATCAGTCTGCAGTCTGGGGTGTTTCTGCACTGGATACAATGTATCAGTCTGGAGGTTGGGCTGTTTAACTCACAAAGCATTGTCTACACTGGATACAATGTATCAGTCTTGAGTTGGGGATCTTTAGCTCACAGAGCGTTGTTTGCTTTGGATACAATGTATCAGTCTGGAGTTGGGGATCTTTAGCTCACAGAGCGTTGTTTGCTTTGGATACAGTGTATCAGTCTGGAGTTGGGGATCTTTAGCTCACAGAGCGTTGTTTGCTTTGGATACAATGTATCAGTCTGGAGTTGGGGATCTTTAGCTCACAGAGCGTTGTTTGCTTTGGATACAGTGTATCAGTCTGGAGTTGGGGATCTTTAGCTCACAGAGCGTTGTTTGCTTTGGATACAATGTATCAGTCTGGAGTTGGGGATCTTTAGCTCACAGAGCGTTGTTTGCTTTGGATACAATGTATCAGTCTGGAGTCTGGGGTGTTTAGCTCACAGATTGTTGTTTCCATTGGGTACAATGTATCAGTCTGGAGTTCTGGGATATTTAGCTCACAGAATGTTGTCTGCACTGGATACAATATACCAATCTGGAGTTCAGGATCTTTAGCTCACAGAGCATTGTCTACACTGGATACAATGTACCAGCCTGGAGTTCTGGTTGTTTAGCTCACAGAGCATTGTCTGCACTGGATACAATGTATCATTCTGAAGTCCTCATCTTGTAATAATGCCCCATCCTGGTTCTCTTGTAGTAATGTGACCATACTGGTCTCCACCTTGTAGTAATGTTCCAATTCTGGTTCTCAGCTTGTAGTAATGTGCCCATCCTGGTCATCTTTTTGTGCTAATGTCCCCATCCTGGACCCCTTCTTGTAGTAAAGGGCCCCATCCTGGTCTCCATCTTGCAGTAATGCTTCATCTTAGTCCCCTTCTTATAGTAATACCCCATACTGGTCTTCATATTGTAGTAATGTGCCCATCCTGGTCTTCATCTTCTAGTAATGCCACATCCTGGTCACCATCTTGTAGTAATGTTCCATCCTGATCCCCTTCTTGTAGTAATGCCCCTTACTGGTCCTCATATTCTAGTAATGTGCCCATTCTGGTCCTCATCTTGTAGTAATGTCCCATCCTGGTCCCCTTCTTGTAGTATTGCCCCATACTGGTCCTCATCTTGTAGTATTGTCCAATCCTGGTCTCCTTCCTGTAGTAATGCCCCATACTGGTCCTCATCTTGTAGTAACGTGTCCATTCTGGTCCACATCTTTTAGTAATGCCCCATTCTGATTGTCATCTTGTAGTAACACCCCATCCTGGTTCACTTTTTGTAGTAATGCCCCATACTGGTCCCCTTCTTATAGTAATGCCCCATCCTGATCCCCATCTTGTAGTAATGACCACATCTTGGTCTTCCTCTTGTAGTAATGCCCCATGCTGTTCTTCTTGTAGTAATGTGCCCCATCCTGGTCCCCTTCTTGTAGTAATGCCCCATCCTGGTCCTCATCTTCTAGTAATGACCCATCCTGGTCCTCATCTTCTAGTAATGACCCATCCTGGTCGCATTCTTGTAGCAATGTTCCCACCATGGTTCTCATTTTGTAGTAATGCCCCATACTGGTCCTCATCTTGTAGTAATGTGCCCATCCTAGTCCTCATCTTGTACTAATGCCCCATCCTGTTCGTCATCTTGTAGTAATTTGTGTAGGAATCCAGCTCACCCACGTCTGACCTCACCGTGCCTCAGACTCGGATCCGGGCCTGCCCTGGCCGCACAGCAACGATAAATGAAGAAGGTGATCCAGCTGAGTGATCAGGTGATTTATTCAGTGCAGTTCAGACAATGCATAGAGACGTTGTTAACGCGTTTCTGGCTTAACGCCCTTAATCATAACCATTATGATTAAGGGCGTTAAGCCAGAAACGCGTTAACGTCTCTATGCATTGTCTGAACTGCACTGAATAAATCACCTGATCACTCAGCTGGATCACCTTCTTCATTTTTCTTGTAGTAATGCCCCATAATGGTACCTTTGTTGTAGTAATACCCCATCCTGGTCCCCATCTTGAAGTAATGACCCCATTCTGGTCCTCATCTTGTAGCAAAGCCCCATACTGGTCCTCATCTTGAAGTAATTTAACCATCCTGGTCCCCATCTTGTAATAATGACCCCATCCTGGTCCCCATCTTGTATTAATGTTCCCATCCTGATTCTCACCTAGTAGTAATGTACCCATCATTGTCATCTTCTTGTATAAATGTGCCCCATCCTGGTCCCCATGTTATATTAATGCACCATCCTGGTCCCCATCGTGTAGTAATGTCCCATCCTGTTCCCCTTCTTGCAGTAATGTGCCCCATCCTGGTTCTCATCTTGTAATAATGCCTAATCCTGGTCCTCTTGTAGTAATGTGCACCATCCTGGTCCGCTTCTTGTAGTAGTGCCCCCATCATGGTCCTCTTGTAGTAATGTGCCCCGTCTTGATCCCCTTCTCATAGTAATGTTCCCATCTTGGTCCCCTTCTTGCAATAATGTGCCCCATACTGGTCATCATCTTGCAGTAGTGTCCCATCCTGGTCCCCTTCTTGTAGTAGTGCCCTATCCTTGCCCCCTTTTGGTAGTAATGCCCCATTCTTGTCCCCATCCTGTAGTAATGTCCCCTATTGTGCCATTCTTTACATGTACACAGAAAAAGAAACATTTTTCTCACCTGTCCTCTGTTTCCTCAGCATCCTCTTTTCTGCACATGCTGCCTGCAGACACCGTAGACCCCTTGACGATTGTGTCCCAGTCCTGAGTGCCCACCCTGGTCTCCTTGTAGTAATGTGCCCATCTTGGTCCCCTTCTTGTAGTAATGTACTCCATCCTGGTCCTCATCTTGTACTAATGCCCCAATCTGGTCTCCTTCTTGTATTAATGTCCCATCCTGGTCCCCTTCTTGTAGTAATGTGCCTCATCCTGATCCCCTTCTTGCAGTAATATGCCCATCCTGGTCCCCTTCTTGCAGTAATGTGCCCCATCCTGGTCTTCATCTTGTAGTAATGCTGTATCCTTGTCCTCTTATAGTAATATGCTCCACCCTGGTCCCCATCCTGTAGTAATGTGCTCCATCCTGGTCCCCATCCTGTAGTAATGTGCTCCATCCTGGTCCCCATCCTGTAGTAATGTGCTCCACCCTGGTCCCCATCCTGTAGTAATGTGCTCCACCCTGGTCCCCATCCTGTAGTAATGTGCTCCATCCTGGTCCCCATCCTGTAGTAATGTGCTCCATCCTGGTCCCCATCCTGTAGTAATATGCTCCACCCTGGTCCCCATCCTGTAGTAATGTGCTCCATCCTGGTCCCCATCCTGTAGTGATGTCCCCTTTTATGCCGTTCTTCAAATAAACATAGAAAAAAAAAAAATTCTGATCTGTCCTCTGTTCCCTCAGCGTCCTTTTTACTGCACAAGCGGCCCGCAGGCACTGCAGACTCCTTGACGATTGTGGCCCAGTCCAGAGGGCCGCAGCCGTTAGCACTTTATTTCAGTTGAATGTATGTATTTGGACTCACATTCAATTGAAATATATTGCCAGCACCACACAAAAACAAGGTCTCTGCAGAGCTATAAGAATGCCAGCAACCGGCCAATCAAAGGCCAGCAACTGACATTGTGCTGATGTCATCTGCTGGCCTTTGATTGGACGGCTGTTGACATTGGTGAAATATTACTCCAAAGATTGAAGTGACACAGAAATTTGGGACCTCCAGAGTCAGTGTGACTGAATAGGGAACTGCAGGACCTGCAGAGACAGTGTATAGGGAGGTGCTAGATCTGCAGAGTCAGTGTATAGGGAGGTGCTAGATCTGCAGAGTCAGTGTATAGGGAGGTGCTAGACCTACAGAGTCAGTGTAGAGGAAGGTTCTGGATCCACATAGTCAGTGTGACTGAATTGGAAGTTGCTGGACGTGCAAAGTCAGTGTGACTGAATAGAGAGGTGCTGAACCTGCAGAGTTAGGCTATGTGAGCACGTAGCGTTCTGTCCCTGCAGAAATTTCTGCAGCGATTTGAACAGCACAGGTGCACTTCAAATCGCTGCAGAAAGAGTCTGTAATGAAGAAAAAAAAAAAAGCCGATTTTATGCACTCTGAGTGCAGCCCCTCCCATAGACAGAGCGGGGGATGCATGCAGAGCTCACGGAATAAGTGACATATCACTTCTTAGAACGTGCGCTATGGGCAGCAGCCAAAGCGCTGCGCTCTAATATGCCACGTGCGCACGGATCATGCTGGGGACGCAGGACGCATGCAGTTACGCTGCGGTGCAGATTGCAGCATAACTGCATGCAAATACGCAACGTGCGCACATAGCCTTAGTGTGACAGTGTAAAGGAAGGTGCTGGATCCGCATAGTCAGTGTGACTGAATAGGGAGGTGTTGGACCTGCAGAGTCAGTGTGATAATGTATAGGGAAAACCAAGGCTTGTGCATCAAAGAAAGTATGTGTCATGGGCAAGCCACATAAATATACATTATACAGTGTACAGTTAAAAAAAAAAAACCTCCTAAAAAAAATCTCCATAACCCAGAAATGTAAACGTACCTGTCTACATCACACAGTGTAAGTGTTGTAAAAAAATATATAATTTATGCACATTTCCTTGTTGTAATAGTCCAATATTAGACCAGTACACACCAGCTAAATACAGCAGCCTGTACTCACTTATGGGGATGAACCTAGCCAGCTTTTATGCTAGTTTTGCAACTGTTTTACTAGTTCACTATAACAAATGTACGCACCCCCAATGATACTGCTGGCTGCTGCTGTAACTTCCATACCATTTGTGCACTAAGGCTGGAAACACACCTATGACACATCTATGCGTGTAAAATCGGTCCGGCTAGGCTGAAATAAACTCTGCTGATTTTAGTTCACGTTGGGTCCGAGTGCCACGCAACTGCGATGCTTGTTTTGAATCATTTAATGATTTGACTCGCGTGTGTGATGCGATTGAGATGCATGTTTCCTGCAACATCTTAACAAAATTAATTTGATTACACATATGTCAGATAATTAACCTTTGGGAATGTGATGTCACATTCATCTGTTGAATAATGAATGAGCGAAGTTACTGCCGCACTCGCAAATTGGAACGCTGGTGCGCGTGTGTGATCCTTCTTTAAAGGGAACCTGTCATCAGAAATTTAGCTATAAAGCTAAAAGTTCCCCCCTCTGCAGCTCCTGGGCTGCATTCTAGGAAGCTTCCTATAGTTCTTGTGGCCGCTTTTATACCAAAATAAACACTTTGTAAACTGGTACCTTTTCTTATGCAAATTTCGTAAATCTTCCATGGGGGCGGGCTGCCTGGGGTCCGTTGCTGTTCCTCCAGCAGATTTACGCCGCCCCCGAACGCTGAATTTCAAAGCTCAGGACGCCGCCCCTGGGTGCCCGTGGTCCCGCGCATGCGCTGTTCCACTGTAGCGGTGCCGTGCACTGTGTGCACGTGTGACCGCTGGTGACGCTTTGCGCGGGCACGAGGTTATGGGCGGCGCTGTGAGTGTCATCAGCAAGTGCCGCCCATAACCTCGTGACCGCACTTTCCCCTATTACTCCAGCGTTATGCGCAAGCGCTCGCTGGCCAGATGACCGGACGTCACCTGCTGCTGAGCAGGATGGGAAAGAGGTGACGTCCGGTCATCTGGCCAGCGAGCGCTTGCGCATAACGCTGGAGTAATAGGGGAAAGTGCGGTCACGAGGTTATGGGCGGCACTTGCTGATGACACTCACAGCGCCGCCCATAACCTCGTGCCCGCGCAAAGCGTCACCAGCGGTCACACGTGCACACAGTGCACGGCACCGCTACAGTGGAACAGCGCATGCGCGGGACCACGGGCACCCAGGGGCGGCGTCCTGAGCTTTGAAATTCAGCGTTCGGGGGCGGCGTAAATCTGCTGGAGGAACAGCAACGGACCCCAGGCAGCCCGCCCCCATGGAAGATTTACGAAATTTGCATAAGAAAAGGTACCAGTTTACAAAGTGTTTATTTTGGTATAAAAGCGGCCACAAGAACTATAGGAAGCTTCCTAGAATGCAGCCCAGGAGCTGCAGAGGGGGGAACTTTTAGCTTTATAGCTAAATTTCTGATGACAGGTTCCCTTTAAACACGCTTCCATAGGAAATCATTGAGAAAAATGGTGCGAGAAACTCGCAAAAAAGCAGCATGCTGCAATTTTTTTCTCAGTCTGATTTGGACTGAGAAAAAAAATCGCAAATGAGAGCTGAATCATTGAAAAACATGTGTCCGAGTGCAATGCGAGAATTTCTCACATTGCACTACTGCGAGAAACTCGCAAGTGAGAAGCAGCCCTAACTTAGCAATGTGGCTTCTTCCATTTGCACCACCTGTGTATAAGAGCCAACAATGCACATATCTGCCAAATGATTGAAACGTCCAAAAATTATCCTTTTTTTAAGTAGCCTAAAATGTCTGATTCTTCACTGTGTCATCAAATAGGACGTTGTGCACCACTGGTTGCCATCTGTTTTACCCTAAACAGTTCGGTTGAAATCATGTGGACATTAATTGGAAAATGTTTGTATTACAGATCTCAAAATGGGTTTAGTCCTAGGAGATCCCAGAGTGTGAGACACATATTTTCTGGACAATTAGGCTATGTGTCCACGGTAGAATGTACCTGCGGATTTTTCTGCATGAAAATCCGCGACTTTCGTAGCAAATCCGCACCTTATTTTTGCCGCGGATTTACCGCGGATTTACCGCGGATTTGCCGCGAATTTTGATGCGGATTTTTTTTCCCCATTCTATACCCAAAATCCGCATCAAAATCCGCAAGAATAATTGACATGCTGCAGATTTTTCTGGATCAAAATCCGCGGCAAATCCGCCGCGGAAAAATCCGCAGCATGGACACAGCATTTCCAAAATGCCATTGAAATGGCTTGGAAGTGCCGCTGCTGCAGATTTTCGGTAAATCCGCGGCAAAATCCGCGCAAAAGCCGCAGTGTGGGCACATAGCCTTAGAGGCTTTTCCACATTTATTTACTGCAAATCAAATATTTGGGGAAATCAGCTTCTTGTCTCAGGGACACTTGTTAAAAGGAGGCGTCTTTCTTTAACTTTGTCTGAAGTTGGATAACTTTTAGAAAATTTGCAGTTTATAAAATGACCTGTAGGGGGCGCTGGTGCCCTTCTGACAGCAGTAAAGGCGCTGCATGTCAGGATTTCTCTGCATCTATGAGAATGGATGAGCGCAAATAATGCACAACAATCTCAGATTCCGAGTTTGCTTCTTTGTTGTTGCAGAAAAATAAAAATAAAAAACATCTCATTCTGTTCTTTATAGGCAAAAAATAAAGACTAAATTTCCGTTTTTCCACTTGTTTCGGAGGTTTACACTTTTGTAACTATTTTCTTTTAGAGTTCTGCACAGGAGCTGCAGGGGTTTTTTTTTTGTATCAAGACTATTTGCAAAGAAGTGGCATTTTTCTTTTTGGATTGTCACAGAAAACAAATTATTGCAAAAGTCTTCACACCCCTGAAATAGTCTGAGCTGAATAAAGTGTAATGAAGTCGGGAGCATCAAATTGATCGAAACTCTAATGTGTTTATGCTGATATGGATTATAGTCCATCCTCCTGGGAAGAAGTGACCCCACAAGTCCTGGGGTCTGGGTAATAACCAATATGGCCTCCGTTACTCTGAGGACATTCAAGGCAAGGCAAGGATTCTGTGCCCCAATCTGTGCACTGTTTGTCCTCCACCAGTCCAGTATTGAACCCTAAGATAATTCTGATGTCATTATGGCTCCCCCCTTTGGCTCATTATTTTGGTTTTGCTTTTTGCTGAAATCTTGCCTAACATTTTTTAGAATTAAAGGTCATAAGAATTTTTTTACTTTGTAACCTTAGTTTTGAGACGAGGGTCAGTGGGTGCTCTTGTCCGCTGGCCTGACTGTCTTCAGAAAGACCACACGGACCAGGACTCATCCCACTGAACACCCACACTCCTTCCCCGTGGGCAGAACACACGGTGAGGGAACCACACTTCGGTAAGACTACTGGATCATCGACAATATCGTACAGTCTCATCAAGAACACAACATGGTACAAGCGACAAAGTCTCACCCTTCCACTGGCATTAGATCCTCATGACATCAGGGCATCTGCGGCCAACTATCCCAGCTAGAAACAACCCGCAGCCACTGAGAGGAGAGAGCAGCCAACTTAGAAAGCCAACGAAGCACAGTGAGGTATGTGGCCAGGTGACCGCACTGTTCCAACCTGGATTCTCCAAACAAATTGTGGGCTCAGTGTTGGGTAGTGGAGCAGTTCTGTGATCCTCCAGCTGGAACCGTGGATCCTAGGCTGAAGTCTTGTAGAACAACACTGGTGACAAGAGCAAGGCTATTTTTATATCCCTCAGCTCTCATTTTAGAGTATTGTGTCTTACAGGATTGGGGGTAAGACAATCATGGCTCTTCTCTCATTGTTCGCTAATTCAATTACACTGCATAATTGTCGTCCAAATGCAGACTAGTACACCGCAGGGTGCAGAAGCAATCCATTATCAGCAAATATTCTACAAACTAACATACAGAAAGAGGCACCAAACACTCTGACATGAAACAATGGCTAATGTCTCTTGATTAACCGAACATTTTAACAATACATATTCAGAATTAAGAATAGTTCCCCTCCTTCACTCACCTGCAGCTGTACCCTACACTCTAAAGGCCCTGTCACACACAGAGCTAAATCTGCCGCAGATCTGTGGCAGATCTGTGGTTGCAGTGAAATTGTGGACAATCAGTGCCAAGTTTGTGGCTGTGTACAAATGGAACAATATGTCCATGATTTCACTGCAACCACAGAACTGCCAAAGATTTATCTCTGTGTGTGACGGGGCCTTTAGGCAGTCCTTATACAGGTTCTGCACTTGTCACTGAAGAGGAGACCCTGTAATAGCCTGGCTAGTGAGCTGACAGGTGAGGAACGCTAGCCACATCGCTGCACTAATAACACACCAAGGGAAGGAAAGACAGACATGGAGAAATGCAACAAAGGACAGCTGCAGTCAGCAACATGACTGCAGCCTACACCGCAACTTGCAGAAAGGGATCTGACACGCCCGCACTGGGGCCGTGGGGCACTCGTTACCGGACCGCGGTTCTGTTTCTGGGACGCTGCGGTGGCAAGGCCCAGTTCCGTGACTCCGGCAGTTAAAGTAGAAAAAGGGGGAAATAATGATGTGTATGGTAGTTCGTGATGCCACCTGTGGTACTCGCCCAGAGATAGCCGATGCTGCGGGATGAGACCTCTGGGGCAGACGGTGACGCAGCTTGGTTAGTATAACTCTCCACAGGTAGAGCTGAACCCCAGGTCGGATGAGGGTAGTAGAAGGCGATGGCGGGGGTGTAGGCGAATAACGGAGCGAGACAGGGATGCAGGCTCAAGATTTTTACTCACTGTAGCAGGTTCCAAGGTAACATGACTAGTCAGTGACTGCCTTTGGAGTGCTGTCTTTCATAGTGATGGGCTCTAGTCGATCCCGGGTAGTTCGGAGGTCAAGACCGGTGCACCCTTCTTGTCTGGTCATCTTCCTGCGCTGACTTCTCACCCTCCCGTCCTGTGCCTACGCACACAGTGCCCTAAGCTGGTCACCACGGATCCTTCACAAGGGGAGCCTGTTGGCCTAGTCCCTTTGGTCCTGTGTGGTCACCTTCCAGCGGATTCATGTGCACGTTTGACTTCGGTACTAGATGTGTCCTCAGCCTCTAGTTTTATTAGCGGAGCATGTTGGTACTTCTCCTCTAGTCTAGGGACCAGTCCTCATTCTGTAGCCAGGTCCCTCCATTCCAATGTACTGTATGTGGAACAAGTCCACGGGGGTTTGGCGCACTCGGATAATGGTCCCATACCTCAGCGGTCCCAAATCGGAAGGCCGGACTTTGTGGAGCCGCTGCTTAGTAGCCATCTTGTGGGCCTCCATCGCATCCCACTTGGCCTGGCGCTGCTACTGTTCCGCATGCAGTTTGATCAGGTGCTGCTGGCTCGCCACCTTGATGGTGCTTTCAGATCGCGTGGCCTGTATAGGGGCGGCCAGTCCTTTGGTGCCGCCGGCCATGATGTCCCAGGCCAAGCGTTGAGGAGCCTGACCAGGTGCAAGGGCCGGGAGCGCTGCAAAGGGTCCGAACAGGGTGTCCTCAGCTACCGGGGCAACAAGGGTAGTTACTGCCGTTACCTCTCTGGTGCCGGTCTCCTCCTCCTTAAGGGTCGACGTCTCCCGATCTATAAGGGCGCGCCCTTCCGCCATCACCTACATTAGGGACTTCTGTTATTTCTGAATATTACCCGCCTGGAGCTCCAACAGTTGCCGTCCCAACCGCTTCACCTCCTCCTTTAAGAAGACCGGGTCCAGGGCTGGTCACGGTACCGGTGCATAACTCAGACTGCCAGGGGAGCCTGCCGCTTCCACCCCGCGCTCCAGGTTGCTCTGGTTGCTGTTTTCCATGGTGCGTCCTGAGTCCTCCTGCGCAGTTATCCCATGGTCTTTTACTTCCTGGGAAGGTGGAACTTTTTGGCACCTGGGTAAGTTTCGGTTTCCCTCTATCGCTGAGGGGGGTGGGCACGGCTTTTCACGCCGTCTTGCAACCCAGCCCACAAAGGGTGGACGTACACAACCCTTTTGATTGCACATGGTTCCTATTCTTTTTCAATGGACGCCAGCGCATAGTCTTTTTACACAGTCTTTAAGGCGCACAGTACCCTTGGCAACGGGCACGAAATCCTGTTCGTGACACTAAAATGACACTCCCGCGCCGGGGGCCTTAGGGTTACTCATTACCGGGCCGCGGTTCAGTTTCTGGGACGCCGCGGTGGAAGCCCGGTTCCGTGGCCCCGGCGGTGTCAGTTAAAGTTGAAAAAGGGGGAAATAATGATGGGGATGGTACTTTGTGACGACACCTGTGGTACTCGGCCATAGATAGCCGATGCTGCGGGATGAGACCTCTGGGGCAGACGGTGACGCAGCTTGGTTGGTATAGCTCTCCACAGGTAGAGCTGAGCCCCAGGGCGGATGAGGGTAGTAGAAGGTGATGGCGGGGGTATAACGAAGCAACACAGGGATGCAGTCTCAAGGTTTTTACTCACTGTAGCAGGTTCCAAGCCAACCGCCTTTATCATAGTAGCATAGTTTTTAAGGTTGAAGGGAGACTAAGTCCATCTAGTTCAACCCGTAGCCTAACATGTTGATCCAGAGGAAGGCAAAAAAAACCCAATGTGGCAAACAAGTTCCAATGGGGAAAAAATTTCCTTCCTTCGTCCACATCCGGCAATCAGACTAGTTCCCTGGATCAATACCTTGTCATAAAATCTAATATACATAACTGGT
This sequence comes from Anomaloglossus baeobatrachus, assembly GCF_048569485.1. Taxonomy (NCBI): domain Eukaryota; kingdom Metazoa; phylum Chordata; class Amphibia; order Anura; family Aromobatidae; genus Anomaloglossus; species Anomaloglossus baeobatrachus. The sequence goes on from NC_134353.1 coordinate 942,446,839, forward strand.
AATATTACATTTTTCAAGAAAGGCGTCCAGGCTCTGCTTAAATGTTAGTAGAGAATCCCTCATTACAACATCATGCGGCAGAGAGCTCCATAGTCTCACTGCTCGTACAGTAAAGAATCCTCGTCTGTGATTATGATTAAACCTTTGGTGTGCTGGGTTTCACAGTGATGGGCTCCGGAGGTCAAGGCCGGTGCACACTTCTTGTGTGCCTTCCCTGGTCGTCTTGCTGCGCTGACTACTTGCCCTCCTTTCCTGCGCCTACGCACACAGTGCCCTGAGCCGGTCGCCGCAGATCCTTCACAAGGGGAGCCTGTCGGCCTAGTCGGTTTGGTCCTATGTGGTCACCTTCCAGCGGATTTGTGTGCCGGTTTGGCTTCGGTACTAGATGTGTCCTCAGCCTCTGGTTTTACTAGCGGAGCACGTTGGTTCTTCTCCTCTAGTCTAGGGACCAGTCCTTGTTCTGTGGCCAAGTCCCTCCACTCCAATGTACTGTATGTGGAACGAGTCAACGGGGGTTTGGAGCATTCCCTGTGGGCCCTACGACCCTTTCTGTTTTGTGCCTCGGTCGAGCTGCACCAACTCCAGACCACAGGTCTTCACTCCTCCACTGCTCCTTCTCAACTCTCTGACACTACAGTGTCCCTTCACTAACTAGACTCCACTGCCAGGCCCTGTCGGATTAGGGGGAGTGAGGTTCCATCACCAGTGGTGGCTATACATAGCATTAATGGAACCAAACCCTAACACTGTCCTGGTGGAGAGCTGCTAATTTAGAGTGTTGTGTGTTTTATGTGCATACCGGTGGATGACTTCTTCCTTACCCAGGATGGGATGCCACACCTCTGGCTGAGGTGCAGTACCTCTGTGGCGACTGAAGCCTCAGGGGCGCCACAGATCCACCAGCTACTTCCACCTCCAGGCTAAGCATCAAATGAGTAAGAATAACTGGCACCCTCTACTGAGAGCAGCGGGTTTATATAGGGACTGGGAGTGGTCCCATACCGGAAACACCTGGGAAGGTGATGAGAATGTTTGATGGCAAGGAATACTGACAATAACCCTCTTCTCCCTAAAGGAAAGAGAATATTTTTAATCTGCAGAGTCTCCCAAGGCAAAGAGACTCTGGCCCAGAGCCTGTCACTAGTCTCTTACTACAGAGAGATAACCGTGACACTGTGTACCCCAGACCACTGGATATATAGGATTGTAGATATAGGTTTTTAGCTGGATGCATCTACGCCCAGTGATGGGTTATTGGAATACACCACATATACAGTAGATATGTACATGGATATCTGACCACTTCCACCCCTGCCTGTGCTGCGCTGCTCCTGGCCCTCTGCTGACCTTCCTGGCAATTATGATCCCTGTATAGCAGTGAAGCCCCGGGACCTCTGACCCAGCCGCAGCATCTTCTTTATGTGGAGGGCAGGATTTGCCCGGGGGATGACGCTTCATGTACAATACTTCACTTTGCCATTTATCACTTTATTATTTGCAGGAACAGAGAGAGCAGTGTGCCTGCGCCGTCCACAGAAAACGCCGCTCTGTCCATACATTACAATGGCCATACATCGGTCCAGACAGAGGGGCTGTCAGTGCAGTGCAAAGCGCAAAACCTGCTGCTGACAGTGACCTTCAGAGAAGCCCCCGGCTCCGTAATTACTGGGTCAGAGAATGATAGGAAGAATGGATCAATGGTAGAACCCAGTGCACAACTACAGGGACAAACAGCAATCCAGTGCACAACTACAGGGGCAAACAGCAATCCAGTGCACAGCTACAGGGGCAAACAGCAATCCAGTGCACAACTACAGGGGCAAACAGCAATCCAGTGCACAACTACAGGGGCAAACCGCAATCCAGTGCACAACTACAGGGGCAAACCGCAATCCAGTGCACAGCTACAGGGGCAAACAGCAATCCAGTGCACAACTACAGGGACAAACAGCAATCCAGTGCACAACTACAGGGGCAAACAGCAATCCAGTGCACAACTACAGGGACAAACAGCAATCCAGTGCACAACTACAGGGGCAAACAGCAATCCAGTGCACAACTACAGGGGCAAACAGTAATCCAGTGCACAGCTACAGGGGGCAAACAGTAATCCAGTGCACAGCTACAGGGGCCGACAGTAATCCAGTGAACAACTACAGGAGGGTGACAGTAATCCAGTGCACAACTACAGGGAACAGACAGTAATCCAGTGCACAGCTACAGGGGGCAAACAGTAATCCAGTGCACAGCTACAGGGGGCAAACAGTAATCCAGTGCACAGCTACAGGGGCCGACAGTAATCCAGTGAACAACTACAGGAGGGTGACAGTAATCCAGTGCACAACTACAGGGAACAGACAGTAATCCAGTGCACAGCTACAGTCCCTGACAGACGTTCTGTCACTTATCCATGTTATGTAAATAAAAGCTTATAACCTGACTTTAAATTCATCCATTGGTTTTATAAATTACTCTTTTGAAAGCTGAAACCCTTCCAAATTTGGTTTAGGTTATAAAAATAAAGTTGCTGCAAAGCTGAAATATTGATCATTTAATGAACACAGAAAGGTCAGATTTTGGCAAGACAAAAGTTTTGTCGCCGACAGAAAGTAATGTGAAATTTAGACAAGTAATTAACTTCTAATACGAAGATATAATAATAATAATAATTTTATTCATTTATATAGCGCTATTAATTCCATAGCACTTTACATACATTGGCAGATATGTTGCATAACATTGGTGGATGAAGTTGTGGTGCTATTAGAGCCATATTTAATATTTTGTGTGACTTCCGTGAGCTTGAAGGCCTGCATCCATGCGGTTCAACAATGATTTATTGATGAAATCATCAGGAATAGCAAAGAATGCAGTCTTACACGCCTCCCAGAGTTTATCTAGAGTCTTTGGTTTTGTCTTCCAAGCTTCCTCTTTCATCCTACCCCAAACATGCTCAATGATGTTCATTAGTGATGAGCGAGTATGCTTGTTACTACTCGGTACTCGCACGAGTATCAATGTACTCGGGCTACTCGGCGGGGACCGAGTAATCTCGCGATACTCGTGCTGTACTCGTGGTCTTCATGTTGGCGCTCTTTTTACAGCCATCCCTTATGCAGGGATTGGCTGGCAGACCACTGCAATGCCACAGCCCTGTTGTGGAATTGCAGTGATTGGCCAGCCCGCACAGCGTGACCGTGCCTTTAGCCCGACACTTCCCCGCTCGGCTACGGCCCCTCCCGCACTCCACTCCGCGTGTATATATATATGCACGCTTACACACACACGCACGTTTTTTTTTTTAATTTACAGTTTTCTGGTTTCTCCATGCTGCCGGGAGTGATTTCACAAAAATACTCGGGTCTCCCATAGGATAACATTGGGCTCGGTGCTCGGGCCGAGTACACGAGTATCTTGGGAGGCTCGGCCCGAGCCTCGAGCACCCGAGCTTTTTGGTACTCGCTCATCACTAATGTTCATGTCTGGTGACTGGGCTGGCCAGTCCTTAAGCACCTTGATCTTCTTTGCCAGGAAGAACTTTGTTGTAGAGATGGATGTATAAGATGGAGACCATCCTGCTGCAGAATTTGACCCCTTTTATGATTGGGAATGTAAGAGGTAGCTAATACTTCTTGATATTTTAGGCTATTGATATTGCCTTCCACCTTGCAAATGTTTCGCACACCCCCATACTGAATGTAACTCCACCACCAAACGTAACTGTTTTCTGGATCTATACGGGCTCCAGTAGGTCTCCTGCAGTATTTGCGGTGGCTGTGGTGTAATTCAACTGAAGATTCATCAGAGAAATCCACCTTCTGCCACTTTTCCAGCGTCCAACTGTTTAGCAGGCTGTGGGACTTGGAAAATGCCACACGTTTCTTTAATTGCCTTTTGTTTAGTGCTGGCTTCTGGGCACTGATTCGACCATGCAGGCCATTTCGAGACAGAATCCTACAATCTGTTCTAGTTGACATAGGGACTTGAGGTGACCAGGCCTGTTGGAGCTCTGCTGCAGTGGAAGAGAGGCTGGCTTTGGATTTTCTAACCAACAAACATTCCTCCTGAGCAGTTGTCTTGCGGGGTCTGCTGGACCTGGGCTTGTGAAAAACATCTTCAGTCTCTTCAAATCTTTTTTTAATTCTTTGTACTTGACGCTGAGACACATTAAAGGTGCCAGCCACCTCTGCAGTGGATCTGGTCTTTAGCCTCTTGATAATCAAGGCTTTGGTCGCAGGGTGGATTTTTGGCATGTTGTCAGAGGTCAAGTTGCAGTTCAACTGAAGGTCTGGGGTGCTGGGTTTCTTTTTATACACACCCACTAATTAACCGATCATTTAGTGAGCACAGGTGAAGATGTAAACTAGGATTGGGTGCATTATGTAACAAGGCGACAAAACTTTTGTCTTGCCAAAATCTGACCTTTCTGTGTTCATCAATATTTCTGCTTGGCATCAACTTTATTTTCATAACCTAAACCAAATTTGGGAGGGTTTCAGCTTTCAAAAGAGTAATTTATAAAACCAATGGATGAATTTAAAGTCATTTTATAAGCTTTTATTTACATAACATGGATAAGCGACAGTAATTCTGTCAGGGACTGTACAAGGGGCAGTGCATTACTTGGGAAATCTTCTTCATGGCGGCTCCTCAATTTGAATTTCACTTGGAAATCAACCTATTAACACACTGAGCTTTTAGGGAATGTGAGAACAGGTTGTGATTTGTAGTATACAGGAAGAAAAAGATTTGTCAAACACCAGGAGCAAAACAGTAACAATGCAGTGACATGACAAGAATCTGTATAACTAATCATATGTTAAATAGCTGCAAGTCACATTTATGCATGAAATAGCCAAGATGATTGTGTATAAAATGAAGGTCGTCTCACGCTCAGAACTGTAGTGAATGGTGAGATATGGAGCCTGAAAGTCAAAAGTGCAAAACATTGTTACCCTTTTGCTCATCAGTGTTTACGTATATGCCTGATTAATGTGCCCAACAGAGGCTGTTTTCTTTTGATTCCATTGAAGTTGAAGTATAGTACGGTGTATAACAAAAGTGATGAAGATCTCTTCTGAAGCTCTGGCTTCTTGGGAGGATAAAGATATCAGTGACAGTAAGCAATCAGCTCCCCTCAATCTCATTTCAGGGGGAGAGGGGTAGATGCACAGCAGCCGCTCCAGTAGTCACACAGCATAATGATATGAATGCCGCTGTCAGAGACTTACAGAGGCATCTAAACGTTTAAGCAGCAGCCCTGATCACTGCAGTTAGAGGCGGGTGTTGGCTGTGCAGTACAGTTGGCACCCACTGTGTATGGATCGGGCTCAGCTCCTGAGCCTGCAACATATATTCACACTGGATGTTGAGTAAGGGTTAAAATTTCATATTATCTTGTGTCCACTACATAATGTGTACGCCTCCATGTTGCCTCTGGAAGAATGCAAAAAAAACAAGCCATATTATTATTATTATTATTATTATTATTATAATATATATTTTATATTATATATTATATTATTTATTATCATATGGCCACAATTGCTAGAAAAAAAATATCTATGCCTAAAAATTCCTTCATGGGTTAAAAAGTTTTACAAAAAAAGTTTTGTTTTTTTCCGGTAACTCGAGCGGAGCGGAGATCTGCAATCTTCTGTATTCGCACCTCACACTTCTCATATGGTGAAAATACGGAGACTGTCATCTGTGCACAGTGACGGCGCTCGCCCGCTCTTCCACGGGGCGTCAATATGCTCAGGGAACGTCAAAACAGCTCAGTCACGTGCCGCTAACACCTGCTGTTATCAGCCACTTCACAAAAAATGCTGGAGTCCAGATGCCGCTCAGCAACTGTTCATCAGAGAAAAGAAAATGTAAGATATCAGCGCCTGTATCATCCCCGTATACCGGGATCTGTGCTATAATAACCCTCAACTGAAAAACATCGTAGGAGATTGCTCATGATCCACAGGAGAGATTATAACTGATCAAGAAGGATCTGACTGTTGGGATCCCCACCGATCCGCATAATAGGGGTCTACGAGTCCCCAATGTGAATGTGGCAGTATCAAGTATGTATGACCGCCTCTCTGTGAAGGCCCTGTGCGCACACTGCAGTTTATATGTGTTTTTTATGCTTTTTTGGTGCAGTTTGTTGCCCAAATCTGCGTGTCTATCCTTATCCCAGCAAAGTCAATGAGAATTCTGAAGTGCTGTGCACACATTGCTTTTTTTTTCCTTGCAGTTTTAAGTGCAGTTTTTTCTACAGCATGTCAATTGTTGGTGCGTGTTTTTAGGCTATGTGCGCACGCTGCGTTTTTTTGACGCTGCGTTTTTGTGCGATTTTGGCATAAAAAACCGCATGCGTTTTTACCGCGATTTGGTGCGTTTTTGGCTGCGTTTTGCTGCGTTTTTGATCTCTGCATTTTGCTGCGTTTTTCCAATGCATTGCATGGGTGAAAAACGCAGGAAAGAATTGACATGTCCATTTTTTTTTTCCAAGCTCAAAAACGCAGCTTAATAAAACAGTTGTGTGGGGACAGCAAAAATGAAAACTCATAGACTTTGCTGTGGAAGCAAAGTCATGCAGTTTTGAGGCCAAAAACGCACCCGAAAACGCGCAAAAACGCACTGTGCGTTACTGTGGGTTTTTTTTAGCCCTTACCCAATGACTTCACTAAAGAAAAAGCATGGCACAAAAATGCACCAAAAAATGAAGCAAAAACACACCAACAATGCACCTAAAAAAACAAACCAAAAATGCACCAAAAACTGCACCAAAAACACAGCAAAAATCCACCAAAAACTGCACCAAAAACACAGCAAAAATGCACCAAAAATGCACCAAAACGCACCAAAAAACCACCAAAACTGCACCAGAAATGCACCAAAACGAACAAAAAAAAACATACCAAAAATTGAGCCAAAAATGCACCAAAAATCACCAAAAAAGCACTAAAAATACACCACAAATGCACCAAAAACACACCAAAAATGCACCAAGAATACACTAAAAATGCACCAAAAACACAGCAAAAATGTACCAGAAATGCACCAAAACACACCAAAAATACATCAAAAAGGCACCAAAAACGCACCAAAAATGCACCAAAAACTGCATCAAAAATACACCAGAAATGCACCAAAATGAACAAAAAAGCATACCAAAAAGTGAGCTAAAAATGCACAAAAAAGCACCAAAAATATACCAAAAATGCACCAAAAACACACCAAAAATACACCAAAAACTGCACCAAAAACACGGCAATAATGCACCAGAAATGCACCAAAACGCACCAAAAAACACACAAAAAAATGCACAAAAAACACCAAAAATACACCAAAAACACCAAAAAAATCACCAAAAATATAACAAAAATGCACCAAAAACAATAAAATGCACCAAAAATGCACCAAAAAGACACAAAAAATGCACCAAAAACACCAAAATGCACCAAAAACACATAAAAAATGCATCAAAAACACATCAAAAACACACCAAAAATACACCAAAAATGCACCAAAAACGCACCAAAAACTGCATAAAAAATGCACCAGAAATGCACCAAAACATACTAAAAATTGAGCCAAAAATGCACCAAAAAAACACCAAAAAAGCACCTCAAAACACACCAAAAATGCATGTGTTTTTTAGGTGCATTTTTCTGCCACAAGGTGCAGTTTCTGGTGCAGAACATTTCTGCACAAAATACTCAGCCTATAGCTGAGTAGCCTAACATAGCCTAACTGTACATAGGACTGAAACAGTTAATTATAATGCATCCATGGAAGGTATGGGGATTTGACCATTAAGGGTCTAATCTGAGGTCTGAGGGGTACTCACAGGGGTATTTAGGGGGTCTGGTCAGATGTTTGTAATTATATAGGGGGTCTGGTCTGTGATAAAGAAGGTCGTATGCTATTGTTAGTTGTCTTATATAAAAGCATGGAGCATAATGGCAAAAAACTGCACGTTATGGAGAGTTTACGGATTATATAAAGATACATCTGGCACTATCTCCTCTGAGAGTAGGCAATCAGATTACAAAGGAGTCAGCCAGTTTAAGGGGTCTCTTCATGTTTCCTCGCTAGCACAGAGGTGTCTAAAAAATGCTGGGGAAGAAAATTGGCTCTAGGTAATGTCATGGTGTATCACAGGTGACAGACTATCACGTGGTTTCTGGCAATAGAAGGTCGCAGTGTTTGGCTGCGCAGAATGCTCCCTGACTTTCTATTGTTCCTGCGCTCAGTATTCATTGTACTAGCTAGCTTTCGTCCTGGCTTTTCATCTCTTCCCCTATAGGACCCAGCAGAGCTCTCCTTCCATCCAGCTGCTGATTACCAGTATTCTCCATGTGCTTAAATACTTCCATCTTCCCTGGTGATATTATTCAGCTCATTCTAGCTCTGGTTGCAAGCAGGTGGCTTGCTCTCATCTGTAGTATTGTTGCTGAAACTTTGCTGGACTTTTGCCTGAGTCATCTGAAGATAAGTAGTTCATGCATTTTCCCTCTGTGTCCCCCTTATGTCTTCTCTAGTGTTTAGTGAGGTTGATGAAGAGCTCATCCCACCCGTTACCTATTTAGGGCCCAGCATTAGGGATACCTAGGGTCAGGTATCTGGCTCGGCGCATAGGATAGGAACCTATCTAGGGTGGTGAGGGGCCCCAGGGACCAGCAGTAGGTTTTGTCAGGGGTCACCATCTCCCCCTTCCCAAGACACAGGGTTTCCCTTCCCTTTCACCATTCACTTGATACTTCCCTGTACCTAGCGTGACAGATAGGCTGGGCGTCTCCAGTCCATACCATGGACACCAATGCAATATTTCTCGTCCATATCAATAATAATCTGATATCAACACAATCCACAGATATATGATCATGGACATACGGTAATTGCTTCCGTGGGTTCAAGCACCAAGATTTTTGGGATGCTATAGAAAGGGAATATGGACCTGAATTATGGATACATCATGGATGTGTACAGAATGGTGAAAGTCTGCTCGGAGATATGGCGGTCATAATATTCCAATTGCAAACAATTTTTGAACCTTCTCTCATCTGACCAGGAGGAAGAATGAGGGGTGTGGATGAGGCCCTTTATAACTAAGGAAGGGTGGACCCAGACTACAAAAAAATCGTATCCGCATGGGTTCAAACAGACCTGGTATTTTTTTGTATTATATTTGAAATAAACAATTTTTTTTGTGTTTGTGTTTATTTCTTTTCACTTACAGATTAGTGATGGGCGGGTCTGATAGACGCCTCCCATTACTAATCTAGGGCTTAATGGCAACTGTGAGCTGTCATTAGCCCCCTATTACCCTTATTGCCACCGCACCAGGGCAAATAGGATGAGTCGGATAAATGGATATGAAAATCCTGGGTGGCTGCAGGCTGCTATTTTTAGGCTGAGGGGGCTCAATAAGCATGGGTCTCCCCAGCCTGAAAATACCAGCCCCTAGCTGTCAGGCTTCATTATGGCTGGGTATCAGAATTGGGTGGGAACCGCATGCCATATTTTAAAATGTATTTATTTAAATAATTTTTAAAAAGTCTCTTATTTTGATACAGAGACAAGATAAGCGCACGTGAGAAAGCTGCAACCTGTAGCCATGTGCTTTATCTGTGCTGGGTATCTTAATATAGGGGGACCTTACGCCAAATATCTTATTTATTTAATTTTACACTGATCTAGACGTAGACAGAGTTTGATTGGTCGCAGTCAGACCCTGTTACATAGGCTGGGGGCGCGTCTGACTGCAACCAGTCAGAGACACCGGGACTGCCGGTGAGTGGGAAAGTAGTGCATATGAATGAGCGATAATGAGTGACCCCGGAAGTAGAGTGAGCGGCCCCGGAAGCAGTTACAGCCGCACAGGGACCTGTAAGTATAAAGCTCTTGCTCCAATCTGCCTATCCGTTCTACCACCAATTTTAAGCATCGGGATTTGGGTCCCCATAGACCTATATGAGGACCGCCATCAATTCTGGCCTGAACTGTTTTTTTTTTTGTTTGTTTTTATAAACCTGGTTGGACCCGCCGGTCCCGGTTATCTGCAAGTCCGCCCATCACTATTTATTACGTCTCATCCAGAAAAACTCCAAATCCAAGTGAAACAACAAGTACCAGATTGGTCTATATTTTCGGGGCGATCTCCTCTGCGGGGTCTCACAAATTCATTCCATGAGATGTTTCTGTATTTATCCTTTTTATTTTTGGCCTTTTTTTTTTGCCTTTTTTGTATCTTTTAGATATTTCATTCTTTTGTACCTTTTTTTGTATATTGAATCTACTGAAATATTCCGTGATGCTGTAAATTTACCCAGAAACTTGAAGAGGAAAAGAATAGTTTGTTTGTGTTACCCCGTGTAGGCCAGAGTAGTACCTATCAGGGGCTTGGGAAAGCTGGGTGCGTTACCCAGGACAGGTGTCTCACTGGCCTATCGATACAGCGTTGGGGTGGGTGTACAGGAATGAGTTAATGCCGGGGGTTTCGGGGGTCTGCGCCTTCCTTTTCCTTTCTGTTGTCCTATATTTCGGTTTTGTTTGCATTTTCCTAATCTCCCCCAGAGTTTGACCCCTGATGAGGGCGGGGAGGGGCAGTGAGGGGTATGATGAATCCCAGATGCTGGAGGCAGGATGTATGTGTTATCCTTGCACACATCTGTATCTGGCATGTGTAGGGTCTGCAGACTTTGCCATCTTATCGCTGTCCTGTGTGGACCCTCCGAGTATGAATACAAATAAATGATTAACCGCAGCCCGCCATTCTGCTGGGAACGCTCAGGCGCTGAAACCAGCAAGAGTGCGAGATTAGGAGTCCGTGCATCCTCCGCAGGGAATGAATATTTATGCAAAAGAAGTCAAGAGAGGAATTTTTGCAATGGACATCCATAGAGAAATGTTTGGCTCTTCGCGCTCTGAATGACTTTACAGTGACTGTCACACATGGAAAATCTGGAGACCTAACTGTAAGGGCAAAATTAAGGGTGAGGGGGGCACAAGGGGTGTACCGCCAGCAGCAACAGGCTTAGATCAGCAGGGTCAGGGGGGCACAGGGAGCATACGACAGAAGCAAAGGGCTCCAGATCAGCAGGGTCAGGGGGCACAGGGGGCGTACCGACAGAAGCAATGGGCTCCAGATCAGCAGGGTCAGGGGGCACAGGGGGCGTACCGACAGAAGCAATGGGCTCCAGATCAGCAGGGTCAGGGGGCACAGGGGGCGTACCGGCAGCAGCAAAGGGCTCCAGATCAGCAGGGTCAGGGGGCACAGGGAGCGTACCGACAGAAGCAAAGGGCTCCAGATCAGCAGGGTCAGGGGGGCACAGGGGGTGTACGTACCGACAGAAGCAAAGGGCTCCAGATCAGCAGGGTCAGGGGGCACAGGGGGCGTACCGACAGAAGCAATGGGCTCCAGATCAGCAGGGTCAGGGGGCACAGGGGGCGTACCGACAGAAGCAATGGGCTCCAGATCAGCAGGGTCAGGGGGCACAGGGGGCGTACCGACAGAAGCAATGGGCTCCAGACCAGCAGGGTCAGGGGGCACAGGGGGCGTACCGGCAGCAGCAAAGGGCTCCAGATCAGCAGGGTCAGGGGGGCACAGGGAGCGTACCGACAGAAGCAAAGGGCTCCAGATCAGCACGGTCAGGGGGGCACAGGGGGCGTACCGACAGAAGCAAAGGGCTCCAGATCAGCAGGGTCAGGGGGGCACAGGGGGCGTACCGACAGAAGCAAAGGGCTCCAGATCAGCACGGTCAGGGGGGCACAGGGGGCGTACCGACAGACGCAAAGGGCTCCAGATCAGCAGGGTCAGGGGGGCACAGGGGGCGTACCGACAGAAGCAATGGGCTCCAGATCAGCAGGGTCAGGGGGCACAGGGGGCGTACCGACAGAAGCAATGGGCTCCAGATCAGCAGGGTCAGGGGGCACAGGGGGCGTACCGGCAGCAGCAAAGGGCTCCAGATCAGCAGGGTCAGGGGGGCACAGGGAGCGTACCGACAGAAGCAAAGGGCTCCAGATCAGCAGGGTCAGGGGGGCACAGGGGGTGTACGTACCGACAGAAGCAAAGGGCTCCAGATCAGCAGGGTCAGGGGGCACAGGGGGCGTACCGACAGAAGCAATGGGCTCCAGATCAGCAGGGTCAGGGGGCACAGGGGGCGTACCGACAGAAGCAATGGGCTCCAGATCAGCAGGGTCAGGGGGCACAGGGGGCGTACCGACAGAAGCAATGGGCTCCAGATCAGCAGGGTCAGGGGGCACAGGGGGCGTACCGGCAGCAGCAAAGGGCTCCAGATCAGCAGGGTCAGGGGGGCACAGGGAGCGTACCGACAGAAGCAAAGGGCTCCAGATCAGCACGGTCAGGGGGGCACAGGGGGCGTACCGACAGAAGCAAAGGGCTCCAGATCAGCAGGGTCAGGGGGGCACAGGGGGCGTACCGACAGAAGCAAAGGGCTCCAGATCAGCACGGTCAGGGGGGCACAGGGGGCGTACCGACAGAAGCAAAGGGCTCCAGATCAGCAGGGTCAGGGGGGCACAGGGAGCGTACCGACAGAAGCAATGGGCTCCAGATCAGCAGGGTCAGGGGGCACAGGGGGCGTACCAACAGAAGCAATGGGCTCCAGATCAGCAGGGTCAGGGGGCACAGGGGGCGTACCAACAGAAGCAATGGGCTCCAGATCAGCAGGGTCAGGGGGCACAGGGGGCGTACCAACAGAAGCAAAGGGCTCCAGATCAGCAGGGTCAGGGGGGCACAGGGAGCGTACCGACAGAAGCAATGGGCTCCAGATCAGCAGGGTCAGGGGGCACAGGGGGCGTACCGACAGAAGCAATGGGCTCCAGATCAGCAGGGTCAGGGGGCACAGGGGGCGTACCAACAGAAGCAATGGGCTCCAGATCAGCAGGGTCAGGGGGCGTACCGACAGAAGCAATGGGCTCCAGATCAGCAGGGTCAGGGGGCACAGGGGGCGTACCGGCAGCAGCAAAGGGCTCCAGATCAGCAGGGGGCCCAGGGGGCATACCTGCAGCAGCAAAGGGCTCCAGATCAGCAGGGTGAGAGGGGCACAAGGGTTGTACCGGCAGCAGCAAAGGGCTCCATATTAGGAGGGTCAGGGGGGCACAGGGGGTGTACCGGCCGGAGCAAACGACTCCAGATCAGCAGGGTCAGGGGGGCACAGGGGGTGTACCGGCAGGAGCAAAGGGCTCCAGATCAGCAGGGTGAGTTGGCACTGGGGGTGTACTGGCAGCAGCAAAGGGCTCCAGATCAGCAGGGTCAGAGGGGCACAGGGGGCAAACCGGCAGCAGCAAAAGGCTCCAGATCAGCAGGGTCAGGGGGGCACAGGGACATACCGGCAGCAGCAAAGGGCTCCGTATCAGCAGGGTCAGGGGGGCACAGGATGCGTACCGGCAGCAGCAAGAGGCTTCGATCAGCAGGGTCAGGGGGGCACAGGGGGTATACCGACAGAAGCAAAGGGCTCCAGATCAGCAGGGTCAGATCCAGCTTAACCCTAAAGAGCTTATGTGACCCCCATACGAAGGCAGCTTCTCACCACTGTGAAGGGGGGGGGGGGAGGGGTCACTGGTGAGATCCCTGACTTATCCTCATTACAGAGCGTAAGAGGCACACACAGGTTTGGCTACCAAAAAAATGTTTGGCCACAAGTCTCTCTGGTGGAAGTCAAAGTCATCAAATAGGATATTGGAAGGGTCTGTGTGACGCCCTGGACTAGCCAGGTAGTCACATACATACCAACACACACACCCCCACCCTAGGCAGTTACAACAGTCAACCAAAAATCCTTGTTGCCTCCCTCCAGAGTCTGATGTCCACAACAGGTGGGGCGGAGCCAGGCGGTTGGCCCCACCCACCAAGGAGTTCACAGGCCTGGAGGCGGGAAAAGTGCAGATCAGTTTTGGAGGTGAAAGTGAGAGGAGTGAACACTTGAGGTGTCTCGGTTGGAGCCCAGGCACTGACAGCAAGGTTGGCAGACAGTGGTGGCCGCCTGCAGGAGTTGGTGGAACTTCGTAGAGCCGTAAGGACCAGGGTCGGGCGTCGGCCCGCCGGTACCGGACCGGGGAACGGAGTGAAGCTACGCACACAGGCAGGGCCATCGGACCCCGACCAGGCTTAGAGCCGCCGTCAATAGTCAAATCTGAATGTGACAGGAACCCCCGGGGTTCCCTAACAACCAAGTCCCGATTGAAGGCAACCGCTCACACCGTGAGGATATTCAGCCACCGCCACAGGCTAGAGATCCAAGGGCCAGCGCCTGCGTGCAAAACGGGCTCCTACGGCACCTATACTCCGGGGAGCGGACTACCGGTGGGCAACCACGGGAGTCAGAACATTCTAAAAGTGCAGGGAAAGACAGCCACCATCAGCCGTTCGGGGAGAGCACAACATCAGCACTGCAGCCGGCTGCGGGACCCGTCCATCCGGCCGTTTTGGTTTACCTACGACTCTGTCAGTGATTGTCTGAGTGAGTACACCAGTGCCGTCCGGCACCGCGACGCGCAGTCCCTGCACCCCAGCCATCCAGCCTCCCCGTTACACCACCGGGCCCCGGGATCACCGAACCCCTACCCACGGAGGGGACAACATCCTAGCTGCTCCCTACCATCTCTCCCGGGCACCCCGTTACCAGCAGCGGTGGTGCCATCATCTCCACGTCCCGTGGGTGGCGTCACGGACAATCTCCCTAAACATACCACCCCTTTTCACTCATGGGCGAGGAGCGCTGCTCGAGTCCCCGGGTCCGGCCCACCGCTCGAGCCACCGAGCAGCAGAAGCCCCGGACCCGAACGTGGCGAGCGCGTCCCCTCCGCCCGCGACATCTGCTCGACCTGGACCCTCGTAATATTGGAAGAACCCTCTCCACGGATAGGCCACGCCAGCAACCATCCTGACTGTCTAGTATGCCCAGTTCATCAATCTCCAGCTCACCAGTACAATCATACATTGACTTCTTGTTGCTGTCACGATGACTATGGGATAGCAGGAAACCGTGGCTCCTATGCTGACCGTAAAACTAGTGGGCCTTTAGCGATCCCTAACCTCAGGGATACTCCTAATGGTGGAAAAGCCTGAATCTCTTTCCTGGCCCTGTTCCTGACCAATCCTGATCTGATTCCCCCTCCCCCAATGACGGACAGGACAGCAGTGAGATGAAACCCACAATAATAGATAGACAAGGAAAACAAAAACTCTGTCACACAGCATTCACAGAGGTATAAGACAATAAGAGATTAGGAGGAAAACAAGATCAGGAAGGAAGGAACAAGAAAACAGAAGTAAAGTGCACAACCGCTCCAAGAAAAAAACAACACTTTCACCAGAAAGTCTGGGACACCAAAGCTTACAGACCATCACAGAATAAACTATAGCTGGCATGGGTAGGAGATTTCATCCAGCATAAATAGGAGGGGAGCAGATATGATTGGCTTCCCCATCACATGTGATCAAAGGAGCCTCACACGCAGACTAGCAAAGATTAGCTTTTGCCAGCCTGCCTATGAATCACTACACAGCAGATCAATGCCTGAGTCTGCCTGTGTTGATCCATGACAACAGAGAAACCAGCGGGTGGCGTGTCAGAGTCTGCTATTTGAACAGAGATCAATGCCGCCATGACAGTCTGCGAAGTTTGTGCAAAACTCAGTGTGCACGGCTGAGTACAATAACCCAAAAATCAAAATAAAGTAGCGTTCTGTAAGGGCAAAGGGGAGAAGCTCCTGCTGCAGCCAATTGACTTACAGCCACACAAAGGGCAGGGAGGAAGAGGGGGGACATAGCCAATTTTGTGAGACACAGAGCTTTCTTTTTATATTGATTAATTTTATTGCCCTTGTTGTTTTTTTTCTTGGAGCAGTTGTGGACTTTACGCCTGTTGTTTTGTTGCTACCTTCCTGCTCTTGTTTTCCTCCTAATCTCTTATTGTCTTATACCTTTGTGTGTGCTTGCTGAGTAACAGAGTTTTCCAAAAAGTTGCAAGAGTTAATCTCTGCTAGTCTGCTTGCGAGGCTCCTTTGCTCACATGTGGTGGGGAAGCCAATCACATCTGCTCTACTACTATGTATGCTGGATGAAATCTCCTACCCATGCCAGCTATAGTTTATTCTGTGATGGTCTGTAAGCTTTGGTGTCCCAGACTTTCTGGTGAAAGTGTTGCTTTTTTTCTTGGAGCGGTTGTGGTCTTTACTACTATTGTTTTGTTGCTACCTTCCTGCTCTTGTTTTCCTCCTAATCTCTTATTGTCTTATACCTCTGTGTGTGCTTGCTGAGTAATAGAGTTATCCAAAAAGTTGCAAACTAAACATAAGGTGTAGCAAACCGGGTTTCTGCTCCTTCGAGTTGCAGAGTGATGTGTGTTCGCCCCTGTACATCATGATACTGGATATATTGTAGCGCTGGGTATTTTTCATTCCGTTTTTACCACAATTTGCACCACTCCGACCTTTTGTTCCTCAGTATTGCTATTTGTTAATATGTTGAGTATCATCTCTGGATTCGCTCTCAGCCCCGTGACCCGTAGGTCCGGATTTCTCCCCGGTACTTGTTCACATTCGTCTCATCTCACATTTTGTACATGTTTGCTCAGTCATTAGCCGCGTGTTCCCGGCTCGCGGCAGGACGCCTGCTCGTGCCGCCGTTTGCATTCTTAGTAGCATTGTTATTGCCAACAATGAAGGTGTGATCCCAGTTATCCAAACCCGAGCCATCACACACATTTCCTGAGACCGTCACATCAGACGCCCACTCTCATGTTAAAGTAAAAAAAAAGGCTCCCTGTAAAAAAAGAATATCAGAGTTTAACCCTTCATTTCAGAACTTCATATATGGCTGGTCTTAAAGGGATTGTCCAGATTTTCTTTTTTTCTTATCCCCATAAAGATTGCAGAGGAATTCATCCATACAGTTATGGCCAAACGTGTTGGTACCCTTGAAATTAGTCCAGAAAATTAAGTATTTATAACCGAAAATTATTGCAATTATACGTGTTTTCTTATACACGTTTATTTCCTAAGGGTACTTTCACACCTCCGGTTTTTCTTCTGCGGCACAATCCGGCACTTTGCAGGAAAATCGCAAACAGTTTTTTTTGCTGCCGGTTGCGATTTTCCTGCATAGACTTTAATTAGTGCCGCATTGTGCCGCATGGCCGTGCGTTCCATCCGGTTTTTGCCGCATGCGGCAGATTTAGCCGATGCGGCGGCCGGATGGAACGTTGCCTGGCACGTTTTTTCGTGCGGCAAAAAAAAAAACGCATCGCGCCGCATTCGGCCGATGCGGCACATCTCTCAATGCATGCCTATGGCGGCCGGATGCGGCGCGATGCGGCAAATACCGCATCCGGCCGCCGCATGCGGTTTTTGCCACTGCGCATGCTCAGTAGCATGCCGCAAGCGGCAAAAACCGGGCGGGCCGCATGGGAAAAACTTATGCAAAGGATGCGGTGTTTTCACCACATCCGTTGCATAGCTTGCACAGCCGGATTGAGCCGCAGGGCTCAAGCCGGATGTGTGAAAGTAGCCTTAAAAACACACGCAAGAAAACAGAGAGGGCAAATTGGACATAATTTCACACAAAACTCCAAAAATTGTTGACACCTTTCCAAAACTGTGGTTAAACAACTTTGTTTCCAGCATGTGATGCTTGTTCAAACTCACCTGTGGCAAATAACAGGAGTGGGCAATATGAAAATCACACCTGAAACCAGATAAAAAGGGGAGAAGTTGACTCAAACTTTGCATTGTGTGTCTGTGTGTGCCACACTAAGCATGGAGAACAGAAAGAGGAGAAGAGAACTGTCTAAGGACTTAAGAACCAAAATTGTTGAAAAATATCAACAATCTCAAAGTTTCAAGTCCATCTCTAAAGATCTTGATGTCCCTGTGTCCACAGTGTGCAACATAATCAAGAAGCTTACAATCCAGGGCACCTGGACGGCAGAGAAAACTTGATTAAAGGTTGCAACACTGTATAAGTCCAAATCAAGATCCAAAGAAATTAAAGCTTTGTTTCATGCTCACTCAAACTCACCTGTGGCAAGTAACAGGTGTGGACAATATGAAAATCACACCTGACACCAGATAAAAAAGGGGAGAAGTTTACTCAATCTGTGCATTATGTTTCTATGTGTGCCACACTAAGCATGGAGAACAGAAAGAAGAGAAGAGAACTGTCTGAGGACTTGAGAACCAAAATTGTTGAAAAATATCAACAATCTCAAAGTTTCAAGTCCATCTACAGAGATCTTGATGTCCCTTTGTCCACAGTGTGCAACATAATCAAGAAGTTTACAACCCATGGCACTGCAGCTAATCTCTCCAGATGTGGACAGCAGAGAAAAATTGATGAAAGGTTGTAACGCAGCATAGTCCGGATGATGGATAAGAAGCCCCAATCAAGATCCAAAGAAATTCAAGCCGCCCTGCAGGCTCAGGGGCATCAGTGTCATCATCATCTGTCCACATCTGGATGAAATTAAATGCTATGGAGGAGACCCAGGAGGACCCCACTACTGACACAGAGATAGAAAAAAATCCAAAATGCATGTAACCAAAATCATTCTGGAAAGCGTCTTGTGGACAGATGAGAATAAGATAGAACTTTTTGATAAAGCACATTATTCTACTATTTACCGATTACGGAAAGCGGCTTACAAGGAAAAGAACACAGCACCTACAGTCACACATGGTGGAGTTCAGAGATGTTTGGGGTTGTTTTGCGGCCTCTGACACTGGGGTCCTGACTGTGTACAAGACATCATGAAATCTGATGATTACTAAAGGATTGTGGGTCACAATGTAGTGCCCAGTGTCAGAAAGCTGGGTATAGTCCTAGGTCATGAGTCTTCCAGCAGAACAATGATTCCAAACACTTCAAGAAGCCCCCAGAAATGGATGGAAACAAAGCGCTGGAGAGTTCTGAAGTGGCAGCAATGAGTCCGGAGCTAAACCCCCATTGACACCTGTGGAGAGATCTGAAAATTGCTACTGGGAGAAGAGGAAGAGAAGAGGAGAGGAAGCGAAGAGGAGAGGAAGCGAAGAGGAGAGGAAGAGAAGAGGTGAGGAAGAGAAGAGGAGAGGAAGAGAAGAGGAAGACAAGAGATGAGGAAGAGAAGAGGAAGAGAAGAGAAAGAGAAGAGGAAGAGAAGAGGAAGAGGAGAGGAAGCGAAGAGGAGAGGAAGCGAAGAGGAGAGGAAGAGAAGAGAAGAGGAAGAGAAGAGGCGAGGAGGAGAGGAAGACAAGAGAAGAGGAAGAGAAGAGGAAGAGAAGAGAAAGAGAAGAGGAAGAGAAGAGGAAGAGGAGAGGAAGCGAAGAGGAGAGGAAGCGAAGAGGAGAGGAAGCGAAGAGGAGAGGAAGAGAAGAGGCGAGGAGGAGAGGAAGACAAGAGAAGAGGAAGAGAAGAGAAGAGGAAGGGAAGAGGAAGAGAAGAGGAAGAGAAGAGAAGAGGAAGAGAAGAGGAAGAGGAGAGGAGGAAGAGGAGAGGAAGAGAAGAGGAAGAGAGGAGGACGAGAAGAGGAAGTGAAGAGGAAGAGAAGAGGAAGAGGAAGAGAAGAGGAGGAAGAGGAGAGGAAGAGAAGGAGAAGAGAAGAGGAAGAGAAGAGGAAGAGAGGAGGAAGAGAAGGGAAGAGAAGGGAAGAGAAGAGGAAGAGAAGAGAAGAGGAAGAGAAGAGAAAGAGGAAGAGAAGAGGAAGAGAAGAGGAGGAAGAGGAGAGGAAGAGAAGAAGAAGAGAGGAGGAAGAGAAGGAGAAGAGAAGAGGAAGAGAAAGGAAAGAGAAGAGAAAAGGAAGAGAAGAGGAAGAGAAGACTCCTTCAGACATGAGACCTGGAGACGTTAATAAAGAAGAGTCCGAGATTCCAGGTGGGAGGAGGAAGAAGCTTGTGAACGGTTATAGGAAGCGACTGATTGCAGTTATTTATTCCAAAGGGGTGCAACCAAATATTAAGCTGAGGGTGCCAATAATTTTGTTTGGACCTTTTTTGGAGTTTTGTGTCCAATTTGCCTTTATTGCTGTGGTTTTTTTTGCATTGTTCCAAACACACAAAAGCAATAAACACAATTGCAATAATTTTCATGGAGAAATACTTAATTTTGTATACCAATTTCAAGGGTGCCGACACTTTCAGCCATGCCTGTACATGTCTGTCTCCCTCCTGATCTATGCAATATCCATATGGCCCATGGCTATCCCATTGTATTCAGTATCTGTTGATGCCAGTCAAAGGGAAATCAAGCTGAATTCATCGTCTGACATGTGACCATACTGTGCCACCTAGAGACTTCGGACAATTTTTTGCACCCTAAGGCGCCTTCTTTTTTGGAAATCCTTCTGGGCTCTTATTTCACAAATATCTCTTTACTCATCCTTGCAACATGGATTTTTCCACCCTGGTTCCATTATTCAGGGTCAATATTCAGCATCTAAATGAATCTATATGTAAATGAACCTCCCCCGCCAGATAGTATACATATATAAAATGTCTGCACTCCATCATCTGCCGCTCAATATAGCGAGCGCTATGTATTCAGCGGGGAAGCGCGCCGCGGCTGCTGCGTAAATTTACAGCCAATATGAAATGTCTTAACCGGTTGTACGTCGGTGATAAAGCACTCACTCATTTACGGGTTTGATAATTTGTATTTTACGAGCCCTCGCGCAAATGGTGTGTGGGATGTAGTCAGAGATTTAAAGGGAACCCATCGTCACGATCCTGCCGGGTGAATATGTTTATTGCTGTAGATACAAATCAATGCACGGATAGTAATTAGATTTGCATCGACTCCAGGGAACTATTAACAGCAGCTAAAACATGTTGCAATTTGCTGTAACGTTGTTCTCAATAATTATATGTCTATATGTATCAAGCACTGGCAGTTTGCTCTGAAACAGTGACATACATAAAAGTGAGGGCCTTTACAGAAGCTGCTTGACACTAATACGCTCCTACCATGTTTCTGGTCTGCTCCTAAAAAGGTCTGACATTGATAAGGTAGCAGCCTTTAATATGTGCACTAGAAAGTGTTAAAGGATCACCTTGTGAGTTGAAGTTTCTAATCAGAAGACACCCAAAGCAGGAGTGTTGAGATACACTAGAATCTAGAATTGTACATGTATAATCAGTCCAGGACTTGCAGCAAACAAATAGTTAAAGTCAGAGTTGCATGCAATCAGCAGACAGATGGTCCTTGACAGGGATGCAAGCAGCATTGAATACTTGCTTGTAGAGAAGATACAAACTGTTGCAGCAGTGTTTGTAGTGTGAACAGCACCAGAGAAGAGTTTATTATACTTACAGAAGATGAAGGTTTACTCAGCAAACAAATGGTTAGCCAAAGGCACAGTAATGTACTAGCAAACTGAATGCTAGCATTGTGAGAAGATATATACGGTAGTGTTGCAGCAGAATAGTAGTGTGCACAGCACCAGTGAAAAGTTATCCTTACAGCAAATAAAGTGTTATTCGGAGGTCTCAACCAGAAAGTAAATGCAGATATTTCATAAAAATGAACAGGAGAGATATGGATGTTGAGGTAATGTACTAGCAAACTGAATACTAGCAAGGAGAGAAGATATACGCTGTTACACCAGCATAGTAGTGTGAACAGCACCAGAGAAGAGTTATCCTTACAGGAAGTTAAGTGTTAACCACATGTCTGCAACGAAACGTAAATGCAGATAGTTGATTAAAACAAACAGGAGAGACATAGATGTTGAGGTTATATACTGGCAAACTGAATACTAACATGGGTTTACACTGTTACAGCAGCATAGTAGTGTGAACAGCACCAGAGAAGAGTTATCCTAAGGCTAGGGCTCCACTTTGCGTTCATCTACTTGCAGTTCTAAACGCACGTTTTGGGCTTAATTGATTTGACCAAATTTTGCCTTTTTCAGAAACTTAGCGCTGAAAACGCATGCGTATTTACCGCGTTTTAGATGCGTTTTCAGCACTTTTTACCTGCTTTTTCACCTGCGTTTTGATAGATGCGTTTTGAACATCATGACACTGCTAAATATAGTTTAACTAGTCAAACTCAATGAAAAAATTGGAAAGAAAGAAACAAATCTATATTTTTGTGAAAAATAATGAAAATAGATTAATTTAATGAAATTATAGCGGTAATATGACATTTAATGGAAAAATAGCAATCATTTATTAAAATTCTTATTTTTAATTGTCGGACTGTGTGTGTGTGTGTGTGTGTGTGTGTGTGTGTGTGTGTGTGTGCGTGCGTGTGTGTGCGTGTGTGTGTAAAGGGACATATCAAATCATTATTTTGAAGTCCAAAATGCATGTTTTCTGCACTGGAAAAGCAGGTAAAACGCAGGAATTTGCTGGAATCTTGGTTTTTGCCATTTCTCATAGACTTCAATGTTAGCAAAACGCACCCAAAATGGCAAAAACAATTGACATGCTGCTTCTTTGAACGCATGGTTTTTGCCACAAAATATGCAAATTAAATGCAGCGTTTTAACACTAGAACTACTGTGGTAGTCATTTTGACTACTTTGCATCATGTATTTCTATATAGGTGTGACGAGTCCAGTAGTTCTAGTGTTAAATCCCCATGTCTAGAAATCCCCATTTTCCATAGACTTTGCTGGGAAATCAAAACGCATGCCTTTTGGCATTAAAAAGGTGCTTCTCAAAACGGACCTAAAAAGCACCAAAAACGCAGGTGGAAACGCAAAGTGGGGCCCTAGCCTTACAGCAAGTTAAGTGTAAACCACAGGTCTGAATCAGAACGTAAATGCAGATAGTTGATTAAAACAAACAGGAGAGACATAGATGTTGAGGTAATGTCATGGCAAACTTAATACTAGCATTGAGAGAAGATATTTACTTTTGCAAAAGCATAGTAGTGTGAACAGCCCCAGAGAAGAGTTATCCTTACCGAAAATTAAGTGTTAACTGCAGTTGTGAAACAGGAAGTAAATGCAGATAGTTGATAAAACACACACACACACACACACACACACACACACACACACACACACGCGAGAAACATAGGATGTGGAGGTGAAGTATGGACAAATGGAATACTAGGATGGAGAGAAGATATATGCTGTTGCAGCAGCATAGTAGTGTGAACATCACCAAAGAAGAGTTATCCTTACAGCAAAGTGTTAACTGCAAGTGTGAACCAGGAGGTAAATGCAGATAGTTGAGACAGGAGAGTAACAGAGCCAGCTTTCTTTTCTAATGGGCAAGGAGAGTCAATTTGCATATATTCTTCTTCAGGGATAATTGGCTGCCCTGCAAGTCTCCCTACCGCAGATGGTTCTCTCCACAAAAAGTACCCTAAAGACTACATCCAAGGTCTCAGTCAACCAAACATACCTAAGTGGGTCAAAAAGTCCAAAACAGTTGTCTACAGTTGGGTGACTCTTTCTCTTGGAGGAAACCCTAGTTTGGCTCATATCCTGAGTCAAGTTCCAAGGTTCGTTAAAGGGTCAGACTTTACCTTACCATATTTGTAGGACCTATTGTCAAGATTGAGCAAGAAAAGAACCCATAACTTCCTTATCCACATGGACTGCTCCTGTATGAAGAGGGTGGTTTGCATGCAAACAGTGACATACATGAAAAGGAGACCCTTTCCAGATGCTTCTTGATGCTAATGTGGCGCCCCTGACCTGGTCAGGCACCACTGAGTACTGCACCCATGCTGGGGACAGTACAATACAGGTAATCCAGAAGGCTGACCGAGGTGTGACTACACAGGCGCATAGTGATCAGGTCTCACACATGTACCTTTGAGAGGACCCCTGGGGATCCCAGGAGGGGGCAAAGCCTTCACCTCCACTTGAGGAGTGGAGGGGGCGAAGCCTCCATCTCCACTCAAGGGGTGTGGTAGAGAGCCTGGTTGCTAGGTGACGTAGGCAGGCACAAAGGGAAAAGAGGAGGAGGAGTAAACAGTCTGAAGCAGAGTGTGGAGGAGTGAGGAGCATGGAAGTGGAGCTCAGACAGGAGCAGCAGAGCAGGTCCCACGAGTGAGCCAGTTTAGTGTGCAGTCCAGGAAGAGCAGAAGCAGACCCTGGAGCTGTTACAGTCTAACAGCGTCCGCGCAGTGACTACCGACGGGGGAGAACGGTCACCTGGGAGTGCTGCCCGAACACCACACACAGCTGGAGAGAGAGCAGTGTAGTGGAAAGTAAGGAGACTGTCAGGGAGTACCAGGCCCAAACGGGCGGCAGATCCCGGTGCGGGGATAGATCCACCTTTCCTTGCTAAACCTGCCGGTGTGGGGCCCTTAAAGCCCACGCCACAACACCACAAAAGCCGCAGCCACGTAGCCACAGTTAGGGCCCATAGTTCACAGGAGGCAAGCAGCTGGAGTGATCTGGTCCAGGCGACAAGCACACGGCAAACAAACGAGGGGAGCAGTTACTTCCCTGGGTGACCCCCATAGGGACTAAAAGTCGGGGTTACCACAAACCACAGAAGGGCTAAGGAAGGCGAGTCGGTAGCCACCCTCATCAGTCAGCCTGAAGGATACCTGGTTCCAGCCTGGTTCATCCCAGCTACGCCCGGGTTACTCACCCTGCCATCAACAGTGAGTAAAACCCCTGAAAGACATTCTGCTTGTGTGGAGTTATTCTGCGCCTTGTGGTTCTACACACCTACACAGGGCCCTGGGGCTTGCCTCACTCTCAGGAGGCTACTACAACTGACTGCACCCACCATCAGCCCCAGGCCTCCCTTAATCTGCAGTGGCGGTCTCCACTGACCGCAATTCTGAGAGTGGCGTCACGACAATCCTAAATAGAAGATCTCCTACCTGTGACAGGATCCAGCTGCGTGGAGTCCCTGAAGGTAATGCACCGACACAATACTTGCGGGGCTTCACATCTGGCGTCACGAACAGGATAAGGACTAGACCTGTTCAGACAGGTGACCATGTGCCTGGGCGGTCCGCTTGGAAAATTGGAAGCGCCGCCATATTGCCACCATGAAAAGCGCGCTGAAAAACAACAGCAGCCCGCGCTGGGAAAAGTTACCGCCCACGAAGAGGTGTGGCTACCCAGAGATCCCCTGCAGAGTTCTGACCTCGCAAGTGAAGGGAGCGGAGGCGTTCAGAGACGTCGGGACAGAAAGGGAGCCAGAAGCCTGCTGCTGGAAGAGGCAGAGCAGAAACTGAAGAGCCTGCAACTGGAGGCAGCGACGAGTCCACTGCTGGGAAATCGTGCAGAAGAAGGCGCAGAGGAAATGGCGTCTGAACGCAGAAACCCAGAACCAGGCTCCGCTGCCTGGTGGTATCGGGAGCTTGCCCAGTTCTGCGACCGACTGGAGACCTGGGTCGTGGAGCAGATCAGAGAGGAACGCATGGAGCTTCTGGAGATGGCTGCCGCGGTGAAGGCCTATGAGGAAAAAGCTGCGCGACGAGTGCCAGACCGAGCGACGACGACTCAGACCCCGATGGTGCCACCGATGGGTGAGTCCAGTGTTGCCCCTGCCAGCGCGAGTGCCCCGACCCCTGCTGCCACGCCCGCGGTCCCTGATGAGATGCCCGGCGCGGCGACGCTGAACCAGGCCGCAGAAGCGCCTGGCGCGGCCCGCCAAGCTCCGATCGCTGCAGCGACGCCCAGCCCAGCCTGCATAGATCCCATCGCAGCTGCGACGCCAATCCAGGCCGCCGCAGCGATGCCCTGCCCGGCCCGCCAAGAACCGGCCATAGTAGCGACGCCCGCTAAGACTCCAGCTGCGACCCTGATTGAAACTGCAACGCTGATCCAGGCCGCCGCCATGCAGGGCGCGGCCCGCCAAGACCAGGCCGCCGCCATGTCAGGCGCGGCCCGCCAAGACAAGAATGTACCACTGTTTACCCCGGCCTGCAAGGCCAGAGCAGACACCGCTCCCCAGTCTAAGGAAGTCCCTGCTAGGAAGTCCCTGATAGGAGAGGACCCTGAATACTGGAAGCTGAAGGCTGACCTAGAGGCCCAGTTCCCACAAGAGATGGTGGATCGGTATCTGCTCCCTCCGCACACCCCCAAGGCGACTTCTGCAGCAACCACGCCAAAAAGTCCCCAGCCCGGACCTGCTGATGACCACCCATCCCCGGCGCTGCCACAACAGGAGTGCTCCAAAGAACTAAGGGGGAGAGGAGGCCAGGAAGCTGAGGAGCTGACCCCGGAGCCATCAGCAGTGGATCCATGCCCAGAGCCAGAGATGCTGCCGTATTCCCGCTGGGATGAAGAGGAAGAGTTGCCTAGAAACCTCACCTGGGGGCCTGCAGGCAGTGAAGTAACAGCCCAGCAGAATCCAGCCCGTAGGACACGGCGCCGTAGCAGAACCAAGCTTTCCCCTGCACCGCAGTCTCCAGAGCAGAAAGACGAAGTCATGGCCAGAGACTTGGAAGAGAAACGGTTCCTGAGAAGGGCCAAATCCCAGGTTAGAGGTCCACTTTGTCGTGGTGTAGTAGAGGATTTCAGTTTGAAGAGTGGATACGGTTTCATAGTAGCTCCTGGTATAAAAGAAGGCATATTTGTGAATAGAAGGGATGTTAGAGCCCATTTGCCCAGAGGACATCCGGGAAGGAACTTACAGATGGGAGATACAGTGGAATTCACAATGCATCAGGGAGAAAGAGGATGGTATGCACTTGACGTTACGCCATGTACCAGAGATTCCTATAGAAACCCAGTTGTCTCCATACCACAAGAAAAAGAAACAGATACAGAAGAAGAAAGGAAAGATAAAGGACCCACTGATGAGACTACCTCCGATGATGAGAGAAATGAAGAAAACAACAGGTGCCGCAGCCCTACAGGCCCAAGCCCTGGTAAGGAGGAATCTGTGTAAAGCATGTAAAGTAAAGTAAAGTACAGAAGTTAAAGTTTGAAGTTTTGCAACGGTTATATGTTTAAGAAATGTGCCCACATGAACTAATGTGAGAAACCCATGAACCTTAAGGCTATGAACTGGCTATAGCCACAAACTCTCGCAGTGTAAATAGTTACCCCAGAGGTACCACCACCAGAGCCAGCCTGTTTAGGGGCTTGGCTCACCTGCAACCAGGGAGCACGTCCGTTTATGGGGCCTTGGCTCGCCTGCAACCAGGGAGCATGCCTGTTTATGGGGCCTGGCTCTCCACCACAAAGAGGGTACCTGGTCAGCACCAACTGTGAAGGCCGCCTCTGGATCCTGCCAGAAGTGGCTGAAGGCGCGGCTTCACCAGGCCAGGTATGCCCTGAAGACCACCAGCCCATGAAAGCCGCCTCTACATCCTGCCAGAAGTGGCTGAAGGCGCGGCCAACGTGAGAGGGTTTAGTGTGGGTTAACGGACTTGTGGGTGGAGGGTGGTGATGTATGGTACCTGGTGGTTTTAAAATGTTTTACCATGTTTTACTGTTTTATGCATTTTAAAATGTTGTCTTGCAGCCCGAGGACGTGCTGGTGATAACTAAGGGGGAATGTGGCGCCCCTGACCTGGTCAGGCACCACTGAGTACTGCACCCATGCTGGGGACAGTACAATACAGGTAATCCAGAAGGCTGACCGAGGTGTGACTACACAGGCGCATAGTGATCAGGTCTCACACATGTACCTTTGAGAGGACCCCTGGGGATCCCAGGAGGGGGCAAAGCCTTCACCTCCACTTGAGGAGTGGAGGGGGCGAAGCCTCCATCTCCACTCAAGGGGTATGGTAGAGAGCCTGGTTGCTAGGTGACGTAGGCAGGCACAAAGGGAAAAGAGAAGGAGGAGTAAACAGTCTGAAGCAGAGTGTGGAGGAGTGAGGAGCATGGAAGTGGAGCTCAGACAGGAGCAGCAGAGCAGGTCCCACGAGTGAGCCAGTTTAGTGTGCAGTCCAGGAAGAGCAGAAGCAGACCCTGGAGCTGTTACAGTCTAACAGCGTCCGCGCAGTGACTACCGACGGGGGAGAACGGTCACCTGGGAGTGCTGCCCGAACACCACACACAGCTGGAGAGAGAGCAGTGTAGTGGAAAGTAAGGAGACTGTCAGGGAGTACCAGGCCCAAACGGGCGGCAGATCCCGGTGCGGGGATAGATCCACCTTTCCTTGCTAAACCTGCCGGTGTGGGGCCCTTAAAGCCCACGCCACAACACCACAAAAGCCGCAGCCACGTAGCCACAGTTAGGGCCCATAGTTCACAGGAGGCAAGCAGCTGGAGTGATCTGGTCCAGGCGACAAGCAAACGGCAAACAAACGAGGGGAGCAGTTACTTCCCTGGGTGACCCCCATAGGGACTAAAAGTCGGGGTTACCACAAACCACAGAAGGGCTAAGGAAGGCGAGTCGGTAGCCACCCTCATCAGTCAGCCTGAAGGATACCTGGTTCCAGCCTGGTTCATCCCAGCTACGCCCGGGTTACTCACCCTGCCATCAACAGTGAGTAAAACCCCTGAAAGACATTCTGCTTGTGTGGAGTTATTCTGCGCCTTGTGGTTCTACACACCTACACAGGGTCCTGGGGCTTGCCTCACTCTCAGGAGGCTACTACAACTGACTGCACCCACCATCAGCCCCAGGCCTCCCTTAATCTGCAGTGGCGGTCTCCACTGACCGCAATTCTGAGAGTGGCGTCACGACAATCCTAAATAGAAGATCTCCTACCTGTGACAGGATCCAGCTGCGTGGAGTCCCTGAAGGTAATGCACCGACACAATACTTGCGGGGCTTCACACTACACTAACCTGGGCAGGAGCTACTGGTGCACACATCCCATTTTCTACTACAGACCAATTCTTCATACAGGTTCTTTTCACCCGTTAATATGGAGGTGGCGGCAACCTCAAATTGGTTTCATGTCTGTTAGGCCAGCCGAACAGTGGCCTCTGAGGTCAAGTGACTATGAATGTGTCGTCATCACTTCTAATTCTGAAGAAGACCACCAGAGTAGATGGGATCAGACTTCTTTCTGTATTTTAGAAACATTCCTTACCTCTAGCTACTTTTGAAAATATTTGGGAACCCCTTTAATGATGAGATTGATAATGATCCTGGATTTTGGGTGTTGTTGTAGAGAACTTATGGGTCCTGTTATGAATATTCATAAGGAATTATCAGTGCTGTAGAAAACAAATAACTTTCTGGCTCTGTTCTGGCCTTGTCTTCTTCGTTTTTTGACCTGCCGGCAGCTCCAGTGTTTGATGAAGCAAGAGGTTACAACACAATGCGTCTCGATGAGAGCCTCATTCCAGCCTCGTTCTTGTCTTTATTTTGTCCTCATCATGGCCTCATCCTGGTCTCATCCTGCTCTCGTTCTGGCTTCATCCTGGTCTCGTTTTGGCCTCGTGCTGACCTTGTTCTGGCCCCATTCTGACCTCATTCTGGTTTTGTTTTGGCTTTGTCCTGGTCTTATCCTGGCCTTGTTCTGGCCTCATGCTGGTCTCATGCTGGCCTTGTTCTGGCCGCGTCCTGGACTCATTCTGGTCTTGTTCTTGCCCTGTTCTGGAATTGTTCTGGCCTTAAAAGCCCTGGTATGAATATTCATAAGGAATTATTAGTGATATAGAAAAAAACCTTACTTGCCTTGTTGTGGCCTCTTCCTGGCCTCGTTCTGACCCCGTTCTGGCCTCGTTTTGGTTGCATTCTGGCCTCGTCCTGGTCTCGTCCTGGTCTTGTCCTGGCCTCGTTCTGGTCTCGTCCTGACTTCATCGCCTTCATTTTTTGATCTGCCGTCAGCTCCAGTGTTTGATGGAGTGAGAGGTCACAACAGAATGCATCTCGATGAGAGCCTCCCACTGGCCTTGTTCTGGTCTTGACCTTGTCTCATTCTGGTCTCGTTCTGGGCTCTTTCTGACCTCGTTCTGGCCCCGTTCTGGGCTCATTCTGGTCGCTTTCTGGCACCGTTCTGGCCTCGTTGTGGTTGCGTTCAAGCCTCGTCCTGGTCTCGTCCCGGCCTTGTTCTGGTTGCGTTCAAGCCTCGTCCTGGTCTCGTCCCAGTCTTGTCCTGGCCTCGTTCTGGTCTTGCCCTGCTTTCATCCTGGTCTTATCCACATAGACTGCTCCTGTATGAAGCTGATGGTTTACATGCAAAATGTGACATACATAAAAAGAAGACCCTTTCTAGAAGCTTCTTGACACTACTCTAACCACTTGGGCAGGAGCTACTGGTGAACACATCCCATTTTCTACTGGAGGCAACATCTTCATACAGGTTCTTTTTACCCATTAATATAGAGGTGGCAGCAATGTGGTATTGGTCTCATGAGTATTTGGGCCACCCGAGCAGTGGCCTCTGAGGTCAAGTGACTATGAATGGGGCGTCATTACTTCTCATCCTGGAGAAGACCACCAGAGTAGATGGGTTCACACTTCTTTATCTATTTTAGAACCATCCCTTCCCTGTAGCTACTTTTGAAAATGTTTGGGAGCCCCTTTAAGGGTGAGATTGATAGTGATCCTGGCATTTACATATTGCTGTAGACAACTTATGGGTCCTGAAATGAATATTCATAAGGAAGTGTTTGGGCTGTAGAAAAAAAAATAATAATCAAGAAGTATGTTTTATAGGCAAACAGATGATTGGCCGGTCACATCACCTCCTTTTTGCTTCAGTAAATGTGATTGGTCAAATTAATTCTTGAAGCTTCGGTCATTGGACGCTTACAGATACAGAACCATCTCATAGACTTTAGTGACATATACATGGGATTTATTCAAAGCCAGAAATGAGAATATATCATATCACATTAAAAGGAAAGAGATTGACAACAGCACACGGACACGGCTGTCAATCACTGATTAGGACCGCCCACTGGACTCCTAAGCACAAAATGGGCAAAGTTTAATCTTGATATTAAGTTGTGCATTTGAAGAATCCAGCTAAAGAGTGAGAGAGCTCAAGAGTCCAAGTGGCAGTCCCCACCCACCCTGCCTGACTGACAGATATTCAGTCTCTGCCCATCCTGCCTGACAGCTGCAGCTTGTACTCAGCAGGATGAAGTTTCAACAGCAGCAGCAGAGAGGAGGGTCACTGAGGAGCTGTCAATCAGGTCAGGAAGGCGACGACTAAGTAAAATTTTCATTACAAGGTCATTCTGGTATTGATTTTCAAAGTAAGTACTCCATGCTCATCAGGTCTAAGGGCTCATGCGCACGTTGGGTCCTGGCCAGTGCAGAAATAAATGCACCCTCTGGCAGACGTGACGCTGCGTGAATGCATCCAAAACGCATGTATTTTGGATGCATTTTGCATGCATTTTACATGCGTTTTGGATGCATTTTTGTCAGTGCGGTCCCCCAGCTCTGCTACATGCCCGCTGACAGCAGACACAGACAGAGCCGGGCAATGAGAATGAACTCGGATGAACTTCACCCGACTTCATTGTCATCCCGCGGCTCTGTCTGTGTCTGCTGTCATGAACTCAGATGAACCTCCAAGGCCAGTGCCAGGACACAGGAGTCCGCAGCAGTGACGTCAGAGCTTCACCCGATTTCACTGACATCATGCGTCTCTCTCTTTGTGTGGCAGCCTGATTTGCGGTCACACGTGAAGGACACCTGTGATCGCAAATCCCCTGAGTGACTATAGTGAGCCGCGCGATCAGCTGTGGTTTCACTCAGGTTACTCGCGGCCACAGCTGCAGTCCTCCACCTGAGAGCGGTGGCTGCAAGTAACCTCAGTGACAGCACAGCTGATCGCGCGACTCACTTCAGTTGCTGCATGGAGCTCACAGGTGCGGCGGTTTTCTACTGCTGCTCCTGTCAGCTTCTGATGTAGCAGAGCTGAAAGCGTCGTGGGACCTTTCGTGGATTACGTCGGACCTGGAGGTGTTTTTGAGGGGTTAATAAAGTGGTGAAAGAGGGTGTTTTTTCGTCTTTCATCACAAATAAAGGATTTTTTGGATATGTGTGTTTATTTACTTTAACTTACAGATTAATCATGGAAGGTATCTCGAGGAGACCCCTGCCATGATTAACCTAGGACTTAGTGGCAGCTATGGGCTGCTGCCACTCACTCCTTATTACCCCGTTTGCCACTGCACCAGGGCAATTCGGGATGAGCTGGGTAGAGTCCTGGGACTGTCGCATCTAATGGATGCGGCAGTTCCAGGTGGCTGCTGGCTGATATTGTTAGGCTGGGGGGGCTCCCCATAACATGGAGCTCCCAATCCTGAGAATACCAGCCTTCAGCCGTGTGGCTTTACCCTGGCTGGTATCCAAATTGGGGGGGACCGCACGTCGTTTTTTTAAAATTATTTATTCAATTTTTTTTACTGCTCGATATAGACACACCCACCGGCGGCTGTGATTGGTTACAGTGAGACACCTGTCACTCAGCGTGGGGGCTTGTCTGACTGCAACCAATCATAGGCGCTGGTGGGCGGGGGAAACAGGGTATACCAGATTGAATAATGAGCGGCCGGCATTTTCAAAAGAGAAGCCGCCACAGTGTGACAACTGTGCAGCGCCACGTCGGTGATCGGGGATCAGTGAGTATGAGAGAGCGGATGGGAGGGAGAGACCGACATGGATAGAGAAAGAGAGAGAGACCGAAAGACCTGCGTTTGTTATGTTAAAAAAACATGCGGATCGCAACAAAAATGCAGTGCAAACGCACTGCTTAACATTTTGGTAGCGTTTTTCTACAACTCATTGATTTCAATGGGTGTAGAACGCAGCCAAAACGGATAAAAGAAGTGACATGCTGCTTTTTTAAATGCAGAGATTTTGTCACATTTTTGACAATCAAAACGCTGCGTTTCAAAAAGCATTGTGCGCACAGATTTTGCATGATTCTCATAGACTTTCCTGGGGAGCAGAACTCATGCATTTTGACAATATATAGGTCAGGTAAAGAGAAAACCGGTTTAAATGCCGCGCTAAAAACCACTGATGCTGTAGATAAAAAGATTTCCTTTATTTCATAATTCTACGCGTTTCAGAGACATCTCCGTCTCCTTCCTCAGGGAAAGAAATCATGATGATTTCTTTTCCTGAGGAAGGAGACGGAGATGTCTCTGAAACGCGTAGAATTATGAAATAAAGGAAATCTTTTTCATCTACAGCATCAGTGGTTTTTAGTGCGGCATTTAAACCGGTTTTCTCTTTACCTGACCTATAAATTATATACTGCTTTCCGGGGCTGCTGCTAAACCACATAAAGGCACTCACATGCGATCATAAGGAGTTGTGACTTGCACAACCCTACCAGGTGAGTGTACCTCTTTCTGTCTCGCTACCCTCATTCCGTGTAAGACCCGATTGCGCTTTTTCCCCCTACAGCTCCGCATTTTGACAATGTGATGCTGCCGTTCAAAACGCTGCAGAAACGCAAAAAAAAATGCAACTGTGACGCCCTGGACCCCAGGGGTCACAGTATAACATCATACACATACACACCCCCTTCCCTGGTAGGGAACACATGTCAAACAAAAACCCTTGCTGCCCCCTCCAGGGTCTGATGTCCACACCAGGTGGGGCGGAGCCAGGAGGTTGGCCCCACCCACCAAGGAGTTCACAGGCCTGGAGGCGGGAAAAGTTCGTCAGTCAAGTTCAGCAGTTGAGTTCAGTGCAGTTCAGTGGAGTGGAGTGGAGTTGAGAGTTGAGAGGAGTTGAGGAGTGAAGTGGAGACTGTGTGTGTCTGGGTCGGAGCCCAGGCACCATCAGCAAGGTCGACAGACGGGTGTGGCCGTCTGCAGGAGTTAGTGGACGTCTGCGGAACCGTATGACCGGGGTCGGGCGGTGGCCCGCCGGTACCGAACCGGGGAGCGGAGTGAAGCTAAGCACCAAGGCAGGGTACTCAGACCCCGACTAGGCTCGGAAGCCGCCGTAACAGTCAAATTACCTGATTGCGGTCTGGACCTCAGGGGTTCATTCCCACCCAAGTCCCGTCAGAAGGCAACAGCCCAACACGTCCAGATAAGAGCCACTGCCAACGGCCAGAGATCCAAGGGCCAGCCTCTGTGGGCAAAACGGGCTCTCCCGACACGTACAAGCCGGGGAGCGGACCACCCGTGGGAATCCATAGGGGTCAAACACTTACACACAGGTGCAGGGAAAGACAGCCGCCACCAACCCGTCCGGGGAAAGGTGAAGAAACTGCAGCCGACTGCCGACTGCGGGCCCCGT
This sequence comes from Anomaloglossus baeobatrachus, assembly GCF_048569485.1. Lineage (NCBI taxonomy): Eukaryota > Metazoa > Chordata > Amphibia > Anura > Aromobatidae > Anomaloglossus > Anomaloglossus baeobatrachus. The sequence goes on from NC_134353.1 coordinate 942,480,885, forward strand.
CCATCCAGCCGTTTGGTTTACCAGAGACTCTGTCATTGACTACCTGAGTGAGTACACCAGTGCCATTCGGCACAGCGCTGCACTGCTGCCCCGCATCCGCGCTGCCTCCCCGCATCGGCACCTGCACCTTGCCCTTATCCAACCAACCAAACCTCTCCCCCAACCGGGGCCCCGGGACCAACCGCCCCTACCCACGGAGGGGCCAACACCTCAGCTGCTCCCCGCCATCACTCCCTGGAACCCCTGTCATCAGCAGCGGTGGTGCTCACCATCACCACAACCCCGTGGGTGGCATCACAACCGACATCCCACCACCAAACCTCCCCTTTTCACTCGTGGGCGAGGAGGCGCTGCTCGAGCCCCCGGGTCCGGCCCCGTGCTCGAGCCACCGAGGAGCAGAAGCACCGGACCCGAGCGCCAGAGATTCCCCAGGCGAGCGGCGTTCCCCAAAAACCCCTCTCCGCCCGCGACACAACGTGCGCATGAGCCCTAAGAGATCTTTTTAATAAAGTAGGCAGTTTGCATTACTTCTCTCGGGATATTTTTTAGCCGTTTCTTGTGTAAGATGTAAGTGTCCGTGAAAGTTGCTGTTGAAATTCTAAATATAATTTATCGATTCTAAATCAGGAATGTAAGCGGCAAATGTTACAGATTATTTTTACTTTAGAACAACACTAAATTATCTGGAAAATGTACTGACTGGATCTGTGTTCTTAAAGCTCCACGCCGGGGGATTTTTTTTTATTGCCACCCTGTAGTGGTGCATTGAATCTATGTTTCCTACCCCCTGTCTTACACTCACCGCTGCTTCATCTTCTTTCCCTTTGATCTGTTACTTGCCTCCAGTTTTTCATGGAGCGAGAGGTCACAACACAATGCATCTCTATGAGAGCCTCATTCTGACCTTGTCCTGGCCTCGTTCTGGTCTCGTTTTGACCTCGTTCTGGCCATGTTCTGGCATCATCCTGGCTTTGTTCTGGCAACATTGCGGCTTCGCCCTGACCTCGTTATGGTCTCCTTCTGGCCTTGTTTTTGCCCCGTTATGATTTTGTGCTGGCCTCGTCTCTTGCGATATGTGTCTCGTCTTGGCATCGTCCTGCTCTCGTTTTGGCCTTGTCTTGGTTCAGGTATCTTCTTAGCCTTGTTCTGGCCTCATTATCGCCTCCTTGTGGTCTCAGCCTGGCCTCGTTCAGGCCTTATTTGGGTCTCGTTCTGGTATTGTGCTGGCCTCATTGTGGTCTTGTTCTGGACCCATTCTGGCTTCTTTCAGATCTTGTGTTGGCCTCGTTCTGGTCTCGTTCTGGCCTCATTCTAGTCTATTTCTGGCCTTGCTCTGGTCTCATTCTGGTCTTGTTCTGGACCCATTCTGTCTTTGTGCTTGCCCCATTTTGGCCTCGTTTTGGTCCCCTTTTGACTCATTCTGACCCTGCTCTAGCCAAGTTCTGGTCTCATTCTGGTTTAGTTCTGGCCTTGTTCTGGTGCCGTTCTGGCCGAGTTCTGGTCTTCTGCTGGCCTGATTCTGGCTTCATTCTGGTCTAGTTCTGGCCGCCTTCTGGCCTCGTTCTTGTCTCTTCTTGGCCTTGTTCTTGTCTCGTCCTGGCCTCATTCTGGTGTCGTTCTGGTTCTGTTTTGGCCTCGTCCTGGCCTCGTTCTGGTCTCAGTCTGGCCTTGTTCTGGGATCGTTTTGGCATTTCCTGGCCTTGTTCCGGTCTTGTCCTGGCCTCATTCTAGCTTTATTCTGGCCTCATTCTGGCCTTGTTCTTGACCCGTTCTGCCCTCATTCTGGCTTTGTTCTTGTCTTGTTCAGGCCTTGTCCTGGCCTTGTTCTGGCCTCATTCTGGTTTCGTTCTGGTCTTATTCTGGCATCGTTCTACTTTGTTCTGGTCTTGTTCTGGCCTCATTCTGGTTTTGTTCTGGTCTTATTCTGGCATCATTCTACCTTGTCCTGGCCTTGTTCTGGTCTTTTCCTGGTCTCATTCTGGCTTCATTCTGGCCTCATGCTGGCCTTGTTCTGGACCCATTCTGCCCTCATTCTGGCTTCATTCTGCCCTCATTCTGGTCTTGTTTTGGCCTCATCCTGGCCTTGTTCTGGCCTCTTTCTGGTCTCGTTCTGGCCTCATTCTGGTATTGTGCTGGCCTCATTGTTGTCTTGTTCTGGACCCATTCTGGCTTCTTTCAGATCTTGTGTTGGCCTCGTTCTGGTCTCGTTCTGGCCTCATTCTAGTCTCTTTCTGGCCTTGCTCTGGTCTCATTCTGGTCTTGTTCTGGACCCATTCTGTCTTTGTGCTGGCCCCATTTTGGCCTCGTTTTGGTCCCCTTTTGACTCATTCTGACCCTGCTCTGGCCAAGTTCTGGTCTCATTCTGGTTTAGTTCTGGCCTTGTTCTGGTGCCGTTCTGGCCGAGTTCTGGTCTTCTGCTGGCCTGATTCTGGCTTCATTCTGGTCTAGTTCTGGCCGCCTTCTGGCCTCGTTCTTGTCTCTTCTTGGCCTTGTTCTTGTCTCGTCCTGGCCTTATTCTGGTGTCGTTCTGGTTCTGTTTTGGCCTCGTCCTGGCCTCGTTCTGGTCTCAGTCTGGCCTTGTTCTGGGATCATTTTGGCATTTCCTGGCCTTGTTCCGGTCTTGTCCTGGCCTCATTCTGGCTTTATTCTGGCCTCATTCTGGCCTTGTTCTTGACCCGTTCTGCCCTCATTCTGGCTTCATTCTGGCTTTGTTCTTGTCTTATTCAGGCCTTGTCCTGGCCTTGTTCTGGCCTCATTCTGGTTTCGTTCTGGTCTTATTCTGGCATCGTTCTACTTTGTTCTGGCCTTGTTCTGGCCTCATTCTGGTTTTGTTCTGGTCTTATTCTGGCATCGTTCTACCTTGTCCTGGCCTTGTTCTGGTCTTTTCCTGGTCTCATTCTGGCTTCATTCTGGCCTCATGCTGGCCTTGTTCTGGACCCATTCTGCCCTCATTCTGGCTTCATTCTGCCCTCATTCTGGTCTTGTTTTGGCCTCATCCTGGCCTTGTTCTGGTCTCTTTCTGGTCTCGTTCTGGCCTCATTCTGGTGTTGTTCTGGCCTCATTATGGTCTCAAATGGTCTCTGAGTTCCTCCTCCTATCAGTTTGAAGGCTCCTTCACATGACCGTATTATTGACCGAAAGCGCACGGAACAATGTTATTCACTGGGGCAGCACACAGGCATGTTTTTTCCCCCCTCACAACTTTGTACATAAAAAAAATTACATCATGTGCTAGTTTGTTCCATATTTCGGATGAAGCTCGTCCATTCAAGTCTAGGGGTGCGCAGAAAAAAATGTATCCCATATGGAACATCTGTATAACATCTGGGGTGTTTTTTTTACCAATATATTACAATTCTTTAACATAAGAAACTTTAAATAGTCCTGTGATTTATTAATAGTTTCTGATGTAAAAAAAACAAACAGATCAGACACAGATGATAAGTGAGTAAAAAAATAATTTCAGAATAAAACTCTGAATGATTTTTTTTATATTCTAGTGTTAATTAGTATTGGATCCAATGTACCCTTTACATTTATAATCTTATTGCCCAAGAGAGCTAAGTCTTAGAAAATGTTAAGGTCCAAAAGGTCACCTTGTCGTTGTGGGTGGGCACACATAGAATGACCATAGTCTTAAATTGTTAGGTCACCTTGTTGTGGCTGGTGGGCACACATACAGTTACCATAGTCTGAAATGGTTAGTGTCCCATCAAAGGAAAAATTGCCTTGTCATGGCTGGTGGGCACACATACAATTACCATAGTCTGAAATGGTTAGAGTCCCATCAAAGAAAGGTCACCTTGTTGTGGCTGGTGGGCACACATACAATTACCATAGTCTGAAATGGTTAGAGTCCCATCAAAGAAAGGTCACCTTATTGTAGCTGGTGGGAACACATATAGAATAACCATAGTCTGAAATTGGATAGGGTCCCATCAAATAAAGGTTGTGTTGTTGTGGCTGGTGGGTACACACATAATGACCATAGTCTAAAATGGTTGGGATCCTATCAAAGAAAGGATGCCTTTTCGTGGCTGGTGGGCACATAGAATGACCATAGTCTGAAATGGTTAGGTTCCCATCAAAGAAAAGTCGCTTGTTGTGGCTGGTGGGCACGCTTTCAATGACCATAGTCTGAAATGATTAGGGTCCCATCAAAGGTCGCCTTGTCATGGCTGATGAACACACACACAATGACCGTAGTCTGAAATGGTTAGGGTCCCATCAAAGAAAGGTCATCTTGTCATGACTGGTGAGAACATACACAATGGCCAAAGTCTGAAATGGTTGGGGTTCAAATAAAGAAAGGTCACCTTGTTGTGGCTGGTGGGCACATACAGAATGACCAGTCTGAAATTGTTAGGTTCCTATCAAAGAAAGGTCACCTTGTCGTGGCTGGTGTGCACATACAGAATGACCATAGTCTGAAATTGTTAGGTTCGTATCAAAGAAAGGTTGTCTTGTCATGGCTGGTGGGCGCATAGAATGACCATTGTCTGAAATGATTAGGGTCCCATAAAAGAAAAGTCTCCTTGTTGTGGCTGGTGGGCACATACACACAATTACCATAGTCTGAAATGGTTAGAGTCCCATAAAAAAAGTCGCTTGTTGTGGGTGGTGGGCATACACGCAATGACCATAGTCTGAATGTTTGGGGTCCCATCCAAGAAAGGTCACCTTGCCGTGGCTGGTGGCCACACACACAATAACCATAGTCTGAAATGGTTCAGGACCGATCAAAGAAAGGTCGCCTTGTCGTGACTGATGAGCACACACACAATGACCATAGTCTGAAATGGTTAGGGTCCCATCAAGGAAAAGTTGCCTTGTCATGACCAATGACCATAGTCTATCTTCTCCTAAATGTGGCCTTATTAGGAGCTTTCATCTGCAACTCTCAAAGTTATCTACACTCCATGAGTTTGTGATATAACAAGTGCCAGCGCCCGCTTGTATCTATCTGTACAGAGATTATAAAGTAGAAAAGGGACATTAAGAAACTCCGCGGAGCACCATCACCGATAACTAACGAGCCAAGAATTACAGAATTACAGAACATTATTATACCGGATGATCTATCACCGCGAGATGACAAGCATTGTAAAGTATTTACACCCTCAGATCCAGAGACGAGAGATGTCTGGAGCTTAATCCACCATATGGGACCTATTAAACCCTCGACAGGAAGATTCAGACTGGTGTGGCCACGAAAGAGTTAACAATGACTAAGGGGAATCAGGAGACCAAATGCGACGCCGACGACTTAGGGAGGAAAAACCGCCGCAGACATTTCTTTGTTCCTATAAGTCTACACGCAATATTATCCTTCCGTGGGACTTTATAGGACTATTTTTTTATTTTCTGACTTCATTCCTCTTTGAAGTTGCTCCTATTTTGACGTCTTTTTCTACTTGTTCGTGTTTTTTCTTTCTCTGTTCACGGCCGATACATTATTTGTTACTTGTTAGAAAGTCGCCGAATTTTTGTGCAAATATTCGAGACCTAAAATTAGGCACAAATTAAAAGAAAATTGGGTGCAAAACAAAAAAAAGTCAGTGCGAGGACTCGTATTTTATATGGAAGGAAAGAGACAAATATTATTAATGTATAATAAGTGAAATATTGCTCATAGTGGCATCATGCTAGTAGAGACATACCACGTGGCCGCTATGGGGAATATGAGCCGAGGGTCTCCCGCCATTTGGCACACGGCCTCCACCATCAGTTTACTGCTCCCAGATTCAGCTGGGGCATCTGAGTCTCAGCGCAGCAGGTGTGATGACATCACTGGGTCGTGCCTGCTGCACGGGGCCTCACTCCACAGGTAGCAGAAACGTAACGAGGGAATGGGGCCAGGTAAGTGGTTTTATTTTTTTATTTTATTACTCATGGGCTTATATGGGGCTGTGAGGAACATCATACTGTGTGTGGGGGAGTAGAAAGGGAATTGTGAGGGCATCACACTGTGTGTGGGGGGCTGTAGGAGCATCTCACAGTGTGGGGGGCTGTAGGAGCATCTCACTATATGGGGGGGCTGTAGGAGCATCTCACTGTGTGTGGGGGGCTGTAGGAGCATCTCACTATGTGGGGGGGCTGTAGAAGCATCTCAGTGTGTGTGGGGGGGCTGTAGGAGCATCTCACTGTGTGTGGGGGGCTGTAGGAGCATCTCACTATGTGGGGGGGCTGTAGGAGCGTCTCACTATGTGGGTGGGCTGTATGAGCATCTCACTATGTGGGAGGGCTGTAGGAGCATCTCACTGTGTGTGTGGGGGGCTGTAGGAACATCTCACTGTGTGTGGCGGGGGGCTGTAGGAACATCTCACTGTGTGGTGGGGCTGTAGGAGCACCTCGCCGTGTGGTGGGGCTGTAGGAGCACCTCACTGTGTGTGGGGGGCTGTAGGAGCACCTCACTGTGTGAGGGGGGCTGTAGGAACATATCACTGTGTGGTGGGGCTGTAGGAGCACCTCACTGTGTGTGGGGGGCTCTAGGAGCAGCTCACTGTGTGGGGGGGCTGTAGGAGCATCTCACTATGTGGGGGGGCTGTAGAAGCATCTCAGTGTGTGTGTGGGGGCTGTAGGAGCATCTCACTGTGTGTGGGGGCTGTAGGAGCATCTCACTATGTGGGGGGGCTGTAGAAGCGTCTCACTGTGTGGGGGGGGCTGTAGGAGCGTCTCACTATGTGGGTGGGCTCTAGGAGCAGCTCACTGTGTGGGGGGGCTGTAGGAGCATCTCACTGTGTGTGGGGGGCTGTAGGAGCATCTCACTGTGTGTGGGGGGCTGTAGGAGCATCTCACTGTGTGGGGGGGCTGTAGGAACATCTCACTGTGTAGTGGGGCTGTAGGAGCATCTCACTGTGTATGGGGGGCTGTGGGAGTCATCTTATTGTATGGAGAGGCTGTGGTGAAATTATATTGTGTGAGGGGCTGTGGTGGATCATACCTTGTAGGGGTGCTGTGGGCAGATCATACTTTGTTGTTTTTCACTGAGTCTTCATAATGTGCCTGGGGACATGTTAGATCTATGGTACTCTGTGAGGGAGATTATGTGGCACCATATTGCGTGGAGGCATCATATCATACTGTGTGTGTAGGGGCTTTATGGGCATCACACCATGAATGGGGGGCTCTGGGAGCCATCATACTGTATGGAGATGCTATGGGGACATCATATTGTGTGGGGGACTGTGGGAGGATCATACTTTGTTGGGCGGCTGTGGAGCATCATACCATGTGTGGGGGACTGTGGGAGGGACACATTGTATTGGAGATCGCTGAGTCTTCATAATGTGTCTGCGAAGCTGTTAGGACGATCATACTCTGTGAGGGGGGAATGTGTGGAATCATCATTCTGTGGGGATGTCCTGGGGTCACCATAGTGAATGGGGGAACTATGTGAGTCATCTTATTGTGTGGGGGCTGTTGGGGTATTGTACTGTGTAAGTGGACTGTGGGCACATCATTCTCTGTGTGGGGGGCTGTGGGGGAATCCTACTGTATGTGGTGGGGACTGTGGAGTAATCCTACTGTGTGAGGGGGACTGTGGAGGAATGCTACTGTGTGTGGAGGGTTGTGGGAGAATCCTACTGTGTCTGGGGGTTTATGTGGAAATCCTATTGTGTGTTGAGGGGCTGTGGGGGAATCCTACTGAGCATGGGGGATTGTGGGGGAATCCCACTGTGTGTGGTGGGCTGTAGAGGAATCCTAGTGTGTGAGAGGCTGTAGGGGAATCCTACTGTGTGTGGAGGGCTGTAGAGGAATCCTACTGTGTGTAGGGGCTGTGGGGGAATCCCACTATGTGTGGGGGGCTGTGAGGGAATTCCACTATGTGTGGGGGCTGTGGGGGAATCCTACCATGTGTGGAGGCTGTGGGGGAATCCTACCATGTGTGGGGTGGCAGTGGGGGAGTCCTACTGTGTGTGGGGGGTTGTGGGTGAATCCTACTATGTATGGGGGGCTATGGGGAAATCTTACTGTGTGTGGAGGGCTGTGGCAGAATCCTATTGTGTATGGGGGCTGTGGGAGAATCCTACTGTGTAGGAGAGGCTGTGGCACATTCCTACTGTGTGTGGGGGGCTGTGGAGTAATCCTACTGTCGGAAGCTGGGGGAAAATCCTACTGTGTGTGGGTGACTGTGGGGGAATCCTTCTGTGTGGGGGGCTGTGGGGGAATCCTGATGTGTGTGGGGCTGTGATAAAATCCTACTGTGTGTGGGGGGCTGTGGAGAAATCCTACTGTCTGTGGGGGGCTGTGGAGGAATCCTACTGTGTTTGGGGGGCTGTGGAGGAATCCTACTGTCTGTGGAGGGCTGTGGAGGAATCCTACAGTGTGTGGAGGCTGTGGAGGAATCCTACTGTGTGTGGAGGCTGTGGAGGAATCCTACTGTGTGTGGGGTGCTATGGAGGAATCCTACTGTGTGTGGAGGCTGTGGAGGAATCCTACTGTGTGTGGAGGCTGTGGAGGAATCCTACTGTGTGTGGAGGCTGTGGAGGAATCCTACTGTGTGTGGGGTGCTGTGGAGGAATCCTACTGTGTGTGGGGGGCTGTGGAGGAATCCTACTGTCTATGGAGGGCTCTGGAGAAATCCTACTGTGTGGGGGGCTGTGGAGAAATCCTACTGTGTGTGGAGGCTGTGGAGGAATCCTACTGTGTGTGGAGGCTGTGGAGGAATCCTACTGTGTGTGGAGGCTGTGGAGGAATCCTACTGTGTGTGGGGTGCTATGGAGGAATCCTACTGTGTGTGGGGGGCTGTGGAGGAATCCTACTGTCTATGGAGGGTTGTGGAGAAATCCTACTGTGTGGGGGGCTGTGGAGAAATCCTACTGTGTGTGGGGTGCTGTGGAGGAATCCTACTGTGTGTGGAGGCTGTGGAGGAATCCTACTGTGTGTGGAGGCTGTGGAGGAATCCTACTGTGTGTGGGGTGCTATGGAGGAATCCTACTGTGTGTGGGGGGCTGTGGAGGAATCCTACTGTCTATGGAGGGTTGTGGAGAAATCCTACTGTGTGGGGGGCTGTGGAGAAATCCTACTGTGTGGAGGGCTGTGGAGGAATCCTACTGTGTTTTGAATCATTTGAAATACAGAATGTGTGTAACTGTAGGGGCATAATACGGTGGGTTCACTGTGGGGGTCTTTGTAATGTGTGTGGAGGCACTAAGACTAGGTTTACTCCTTAAAAAGAAAACACGGCTTCATTGGATGGTGTAAAAGTCAATGGAGAGAATATCACAGGGTGTTAAACTATAAATCGCATACACCTATTTTTGAATGTATCCATTTGTTTTTTTTAATTCTTTTGTTAATTGGCTTGTAATGGTGCAGACAGGTAACACTTACCTTTTAGATGCGCTGAAACACTTTGCTCTCTCTACATTTTATTACATTTCCCATTGAGAATAATGGAGGGGGAAAAAAAGGTATATGCTGAGGAGTGAATACCAGCGGAGTGCACTTTATAAATATATTTATATTGAGTTTATTAATGGGCCATTAGAATCTCAAGACCCCAATAACTGTAATTCCTCTTCAATAATATTGGCTTAGAGCTTTGTCATTACAGATGTTCCGTCGCTGGAGGATATAAGGCTGACGTCTCCCCTTGAGATTTCGGTGCATCTCGTTATGGGACCGTTTGGTGCCGCATCCCTCATCACTCCTTCTTCCCAGAGGACACGTTGGCCCGGCTCATCCTCCATTATAGCCTCATTACACCTCGTTTTAATTCCTCGCCAATTTAGAGTAAAACAAAGCCGCCTCCTGTCCCCATTCTCTGCAATCAGAATTCCACCCAACAAGCAGAGAGGTAAATACCCCAGAGGCGCAGAAGACGAATCCCTGGGCTCTGTTGTTGTAGCTGGTGCAGGGAAGATGCCGGATATTTCAATCGGATGATACATTATATAGACGACATAATTGAGAGATAAGACACCTATAGAGAAATCATCAAGAACCGTCAGGGAAACGTCAGCATTTCTGTGCAGAAAAGGTATCGGCCAATGATCTCATGTAAGGCTGCGTTCACACCAGCTGATTTTTAGTCCAAAAAACAGAAATTACAAGGACAGTTTAGAGGACAGGTTTTTTTTACCATGCACCGTGTGACTAATCATAGTGCAGAGTGTGCACTATTCTCTACCGTATCAAGCCTAGAGGTGCACAAAAAACCCGTATCCAATACAGATCATCCATATAACGGCTGATTTTTATGGATAGATAATATAAAATACTGTATTTGATCTTGTCCATGTGATTACCTGCTGATGCAAATGGATAAAAACGGATGAAAACTGATAAAAACGGATGAAAAAAATGGGTCTTTTTTTTCTCTGGATGAAAATGGGACAATTTTTTATTCCTAGCCGAGTCCCCTGACTGCAATTACGACCAGGTAATGATAAAGACTAATTAGGTGCTAATTCCACCTGGGGCTAATTTGTGTAATTTGTGCCTCCCTGCGGCTGATCCAACTGCAAATCCGTGGCAGAAGAATAAAGAAATTGTGTAAAAAATTGTCCACAGATTAAAATAAAAATAAGCCGCATGGAATCAGAGAGGAAAAACCGAACCGAAATTAATGATCGATTTGCTAAATCATCGATGAGTGCTCATTGGGAAAAGAAAAGATCTACCTGGGTATAGGAAACATGAGACAGTTGAACACTTCTTCTGCTCACGGCCCCTCAAAAGGCCTCCATGTTCGTAATACCACCATGCCAACTTGGCATTATTGATTTTATTGCAATGTGAAACATGCCGCTGGCTCTATACATTGGGGACGATTGTAACTTTTTGCTTCCAAATTTTATGGTTTCTGTTAGAATGAAACAATGTAACAATCATATATCAAAATATAACTCAGTTTCCTCTCTAAGACCTCGGTTCCACTTACATTTTGCACAGACGAGTGCAATCTGATAAAACATCGGACTGCACTCGCACCAGTGCAAAACTATGGGGCAGTGTCCATCTGTGATTGATGACTCATGCCATAGCGGCATGCAGAATGAATCGCAGCACGCTCGTTTGGCAGCGAGTCTCGGCTCACATGCACCCATACAAGTCTATGGGAGTGCGTGAAACTTTGCACTGCATTTACATGCCATTCGAATGCAGTGCGATGTACACAGAGAGAGGCTGTGGAGGAGATGGGGAGAAAGTGCTTCCTCCCTCTTCTCCGCACATGTGATGCGATTGCAAGATCCTCGGCTGACGCTTGCAGCATAGAGTCATTAGCATATCGCTTCCGAATCTGTGTGCAAGTGGAACCGTACCCTAAGGTTATGTATGCATGCTAAGTTTTTGGTGCAGAAATGTTCTACACCTTGTGGTATGCATTTTTTTAGCACATCTTTGTGCAATGCGGTTTTTGGTGCATTTTGGTGCGGTTTTGGTGCATTTTTGTGCCATGTGTTTTTGGTGCATTTTGGTGCCATGCGTTTTTGGTGCATTTTGGTGCAATTTTGTGCCATGCGGTTTTTGGTGCATTTTGGTGCTATGCGTTTTTGGTGCATTTTGGTGCAATTTTGTGCCATGCGGTTTTTGGTGCATTTTGGTGCTATGCGTTTTTGGTGCATTTTGATATAATTTTGTGCCAAGGGGGGTTTTGGTGCAGTTTTGTACCATGCAGTTTTGGTGCATTTTGGTGCAATTTTGTGCCATGCGGTTTTTGGTGCAGTTTTGTGCCATGCGTTTTTGGTACAATTTTGTGCCATGTGTTTTTGGTGCATTTTTGTGCCATGTGTTTTTGGTGCATTTTGGTGTGGTTTTGGTGCATTTTTGTGCCATGTGTTTTTGGTGCATTTTTGTGCCATGTGTTTTTGGTGCATTTTTGTGCCATGTGTTTTTGGTGTATTTTTGTGCCATGTGTTTTTGGTTCAATTTTGTGTCATGCGTTTTTGGTACATTTTTGTGCCATGCGTTTTTACTGCATTTTTGTGCCATGCGTTTTTGGTACATTTTTGTGCAATGCGGATTTTGGTCCATTTTGGTGCAGTTTTGTATGGAATATGTGGTGCCATAAGAGCCACAGAAAATATGTAACATAAAGTCATGGGAGACTTTTCATTTCCTGGGTCATTGTGGTCCCTGCATTGGTCGGCAGCAGATATTGGCGACACGTGAGGCGCGACTTTTCGGACAATGGCCTATTCCATTGATTGGAATATCTCATACACCAATGTTACTCATGAGAAGAACTAAGTGAAATTGGGGGTGAGGAAACCCACTTTTCACCACGCGGCTGCCGTGCTGGCTAATGTATGGGACCTTTAATGATGATGGAACTGGATAATGGAAGATTTCCAATGAAATATTGTGAGTTGTCATTATTAATTGCGCCATTTTAACATTTTCCGCTCTTTGCCGATCCGGATCGCTCATCTCTACTCGTAACAGGCATTTGGACACTCGGACAGGTGCAACTCGAGCACCGAGTATAATGGAAGTCAATGGGACACTGCAGCATTCTCCCGGAAGATCTCGCTCATCGCCACCTCTGAGTAATAAGTCACCGGCAGCGTCTCACCACAATCATGATGGCACAGCAGTCTACTATTCAGAAGAACAATAAGGATAACGTTTGGAACACCATTCTAAGTCTGAACTGGGTGCAAAAACCTAAAAAAACATCACTATGGGGAGATAAGGTATGCACACCAGTGACTATGTAAGGGGAATACATGAAATAGCAGAAACTGCTGTGTGAATACTGACTTGAAAAATCCAATAGCTATATTTAAAGTGAAAATGTGAAAAATGGAACCTGCATTACTGCCATGAATAGATGAATCAAGAGAAATTTAGCTACTGAATTGATCAATGCAATAGAGCCCCAACACTACGCCAAAGTATTTCTCTACGTTGGGGTCCCTAGCTTGTGTGTGTCCTCTCATGCAGTTAAAAAACTTACCGTGTGATGTTTTTTTAGGTTTTTGCACCCAGTTCAGACTTAGAATGGAGTTCCAAACGTTATCCTTATTGTTAGTATTTTTTCGTTTGTGAACCCTCCCCAACCACACCTATTGCCAATCCATATCATACGCATATATAGCCTGGGTCACAGCTTCCCATACACGGTAGGTTTTTTAACTGCATGAGAGGACACACATAAGCTAGGGACCCCAACGTAGAGAAATACTTTGGCGTAGTGTTGGGGTCTATTGCATTGATCAATTCAGTAGCTAAATTTCTCTTGATTCATCTATTCATGGCAGTAATGCAGGTTCCATTTTTCACATTTTCACTTTAAATATAGCTATTGGATTTTTCAAGTCAGTATTCACACAGCAGTTTCTGCTATTCCATGTATTCCCCTTCCATAGTCACTGGTGTGCATACCTTATCTCCCCATAGTACTATTCAGAAGAGGCACCGGGGATGCCAGTAGGATGGAGGATTGCAGCAATGTAGACTGCACATGGACTAGCAATGTGTCCGCTGGAATAAGGTCCTGCGGATCTAGTGATGGCACACCCGATCAGTTTCTGCTTAAAGTGATTGCACCAACATATTCTGCAAAGCTTTACAAAGATTCTCATCACTGTCCCCATTGGGGCTCACAATCTGAATTCCTTATACTTTGGGGTGTGGAAGGAAACCAGAGAGCCTGGAGGAAACCCACAGAAACATGGGGAGGACAAACAAACTACTCACAGGTGTCGTCCTTGGTAGGATTGAGTCCAGGACTCCATTCCTGCAAAGCAACAGTGCTAACCACTGATTTACCATACTGTGCTAACCACGGAGTCAACGTATAGTGCTAATCACTCAGCTACCATATAGTGCTAACCACTGAACCACAATATAGGGTTAACCACTGAGCCATTGTATAGTGCTAACTAGTGAGCTACCGTATAGTGCTAACCACTGAGCCACTGTATAATGCTGACAACTGAGCTACTGTATAGTGCTAACCACTGATCCACTGTATAGTGCTCACCACTGAGCCACCATATAGTGGTAACCACTGAGCCACTGTATTGTGCTAACCACTGAGCCACTGCATAGTGCTAACCAACGAGCTATCATATAGTGCTCACCACTGAGCCATTGTATAGTGCTAACCACCGAGCCATCGTATAGTGCTAACCACTGAGCTACTATATAGTGCTAACCACTGAGCCACTGTATCGTGCTCACCACTGAGCCACTGTATAATGCTAACCACTGAGTCATCATATAGTGCTCGCCACTGAGCCATCCTATAGTGCCCACCACTGAGCCATTGTATAGTGCTGACTACTGAGCCATCATATAGTGCTAACCACTTAGCCACCAGTTTTCATCACTGAGTCACCATATAGTGCTAACCACTGAGCCACGTATACTGCTAACCACTGAGCCATCATATAGTGTTAACCACTGAGCCACGTATACTGCTAACCACTGAGCCATCATATAGTGCTAACCACTGAGCCATCGTATAGTATTTATCACAGAGCCATTGTATAGTGCTAACCACTGAGCCACCATATAGTGCTAACCACTGAGACACCTTATAGAATCACTGAGCCAATTTGCTACCCATCTGTGAACCAATGTCTTTCTCCATTGATTTTTATGGACGTTCCAAAACCACCACTCTATCCACCTATAATTTATATATCCATCATAACAATTTGTAGAAGAGCTAAGACCACTCCACCGTCACTTCAATTACTAAAACAAAGGGGCAGACGCCCCCCACTAAGCGCTGTGCTACCAGCTCTGATAGCTTTTCTCAGTGCTACAGGTGATGCCTTGCAGCAGCTCATACACTATGGTGTATGGCTCTGTACACATGTGGCGCCCTGGACAAGCCAGGTTGTCACAGGTACTACACCAACACACCCTACACCCCGGCTAGGCACACAGAAGCCAAACACAAACCCTTGTTGCCTTCCTCCAGGGGCTGATGTCCACACCAGGGGGTGGAGCCAGGCGGTTGGTCCCGCCCACCGAGGAGTTCACAGTCCTGGAGGCGGGAAAAGGAGTCAGTTAGAGATGAGTTTTGGAGAGGAAAGTGGTAGCAGAGGAGACTGACCGTGTCCGGGTGTGTGGCCCGGGCACTCAGCAAGGTTGGCAGACGGTGGTGACCATCTGCAGGAGAGGCTAATTGGAGCAAACCGTATGGACCGTGGACGGGCGGTGGCCCGGCGGTACCGGATCGGGGAGTAAAGAGAAGCCAGCACCATCCGGCAGGGCCTACGGACCCCGAACAGGGTCAAATCCGTTAGCGAAGGGAACCTCCGGGGTTTCCCAGCAGCCAAGACCCGATTGAAGGCAACAGCTCACACTGTAGAGGGAAACACAGTCACTGCCAAGGCTACAGTTCCCAGGGCCAGAGCCTGCGGGCAAAAGGGGCTCCCTCAGCATCCATCCAAGCTGGAGGAGCGGGTTACCGGTGGGAAGCCATTGGAACCGTAAACACAACACAGGTGCAGGGAAAGGCAGTCACCATCAACCTGCCGGGAGGAGAACAACCGCAGCCGCCTGTGGGACCCGTCCATCCAGCCGTTTGTTTGACAAGAGACTCTGTGTTGATTACTGGCTGAGTGAGTTCCACCGTGCCGTGCGGCACCGCGCTGCCCCCGCGACCCTGCACCTCACCAGGCCCCGTAACCCACCTGCCATCCCTAAAACCCTCACCGGGGCCCCGGGACAACCAACCCCCCTACCCACGGAGGGGAGAACCAACATCCAAGCTGCTCCCTGTCATCGCTCCCGGGATCCCCGTCCAGAGCAGCGGTGGTGTCACAACCTCACCACAACCGTGGGTGGCGTCACGGACAATATCCCCCAAACCACACACCAATTCCCCCTTTCACTCACGGGCGAGGAACGCCGCTCGAGACCCGGCCCACCGCTCGAGCCACCACCGAGCAGCAGCAGCCGCAGCAGCAGCGGCCGGACCCGAGCAGTGGGTGAGCGCAGCGTCCCCTCCTCCGCCCGCGACACACACCTCGTGCCTCTCCGGGGTTCAGCCAAAGTGTCAGAGATCAGCCAGGGCCGAGGTACAGAGACAAATCTTCTTGAAACCTGACTTGTCGCTATGACATGACAGAAGATGTCAGAAAGTACAGAAATACTTCAGAAAACAACTAAAGAGAGTGAGTGGGGAGTGAGTGGAGAGGGAGAGTGAGTGGAAAGTGAGTGGAGAGTGAGTGGAGGTTGAGTGGAGAGGGAGAGTGAGAGGACAGTCAGGGGGGAGTGGAGAGGGAGTGGAGAGTGAGTGGAGAGGGAGAGAGAGTGGAGAGGGAGTGGAGAGGGAGAGAGAGTGGAGAGGGAGTGGAGAGATAGTGGAGAGGAAGAGAGAGTGGAGAGGGAGAACGAGTGCAGAGAGAGGGAGAGGGAGAGGAGAGGGAAAAGGAGTGTAGAGGGAGAGGGAGTGGAGAGAGAGTGGAGAGGGAGAGGGAGTGGATAGGAAGAATGAGTGTAGAGTGGAGAGGGAGTGGAGAGTGAGTTGAGAGGGAGAGTGAGTGGAGAGGTAGGGTGATTGGAGAGTGAGTGGAGATGGAGAGTGAGTGGAGAGGGAGAGAAAGTGGAGAGGGAGTGGAGAGGGAGAGTGACTGGAGAGTGAGTAGAGAGGGAGAGTGAGTGGAGAGGGAGAATGAGTGGAGAGGGAGGGTGATTGGAGAGGGAGAGTGAGTGGAGAGGGAGTGGAGAGGAAGGGAGAGTGGAGAGGGAGTGCAGAGAGGGAGTGGAGAGAGAGTGGAGAGGAAGAGTGAGTGGAGAGTGAGTGGAGAGTGGAGCGTGAGTGGAGGGTGAGTGGAGAGTGGAATGCTCCCGAAATGGAATTCATTAATATTTTGAGATCTCTGAGCCCTCTGCTACAATACTAAGTGCCTCTCCATCTGAGTGCGCTTCACATATCTGCTTTGAGTATTTCTCCACATAGACAAAATATTACAACTTGGAATGAATTTTCCATTAACGAAGACTTCAAATTTCCTGTATAACCTAAAATTCCAGCGAGCAGCGGGAGATATGAGTGAGGGGTGTAAAACGAGTGGTCTTCAGTCACAGTCGCCTGAATGTCACCATTTCCTGCGTTTAATCTATTTTTAAAGAGGTTGTTTGGCTTGAAAAAAAAACAATATTTAGGAATCTTATATTTTACCCAGAATGAGGGTGGGTGACAAACATTCTGCCCAAGTTTGGAGGATCTGGACTTCCATGAGACAACCATTGATTTCTACCTGTTGAGTGTCCTGTGGAGGCAGTGCTGGGACATGAAACATTTGCTAACTGGTTTCCCATAAGAATACCTGCCATGTCGTGTGACTCTTCAGATTGTGCCGTCATATTTCTGGCCATTATATGACTTGTATCCTGCACCAGTTTTCCTCTCTGCAGGTTCTGTCTCAAATTTTCAGTTGTCTCTGAGCTAGTGGGTGGAGATATATATCTTCCATACACACCACACACAGACATGAGGGATTACTGCTCTGTTGTCTCTTTGTAATGTGTGTGTTACGGGTGAAACGGCGATGACCGATCCGACCAGGACGGGGATGTGGATCCCACAGGCGGACGCAGACAGAAAAGGGCCCTTGTGCAAGAACAGTATATGGGCCCTTTGCAGCTCAAGAGCTCAATAAAATGTGCTATTCCACCTGCTTTGGAGGTAAAATTGGGGCCCTTTACCTCTTGGGCCCCTGTGCGACTGCACAGGTTGCACCAATGATTTGTCCGCCCCTGGTGGATCCACTGAACCATGGATAATGGGTTTACCCAAAATGGTTGTGACTAAGTGGCTCCTTGGTCTTCTCTAGAACCTCCAGTGGTGAGGTTAGGGTTGTGCTGTAGTGCCGCCAGGTACCACTCCAGGGCAGTCTCCAGATCTGCGGAAGCTGACACTAGCGAAGACAGGGAAGACAGGGAAGACAAGAACACAGGCTGGTACCAGGACACAGGAACAGATTCAGGAACACAGGCTGGTACCAGGATTGAGGAACAGATTCAGGAACACAGGCTGGTACCAGGATAGAGGAACATAGGCTTGCACCAGAACATGGATTCAGAAATCTGGAGCACAGGCTGATACCAGGACACAGGAACAGATTCAGGATACAAAAACACAGACTGGCACCAGGAAATGGATTCACGATGGAATCCAGGCTGGTACAAGGACACATGAACGGAATCAGTATCTTGTGCTGGAACCAGAAACCAGGAGCGGGATCAGGAACTCAGGAAGGGCCTGGAACACTGGAGCAGGATTACACACTTGGAACTAATACAGGTATGGAGTCAGGAATGGATCAGGCATATGGGCGAGTACCGAATCTGAAACAGGATCCGGGGACAAGACAATGAGTTTGTAGCCACTAGACACACAAAGTACAGAGAAAACCAAAGTTTCACAGGCACCTCCCAATAGGGGAAGGTGCCTTAATTACATGGTACGCCCCATAAATAGGCTGATCAATGAAAGCTGGAAAGAAGAAATCGTGCAAATAGGGTCTTATCCAATGCAAAGCAATAAAGTAAAGCTTAGAGAGGCTCACCTCATGTGGTTGTGCAGGTCAAAACCACCATAAATGCCTGTAGAACCCACATGGAGATCAAACAATGAAAGGGAAAAAGGGTTAATCTTCTGCACCGCCACACCATCCAAACGATTTAAGTAAAATATGATTTATTGGTCAACACTTTTCAAAGCCCTCAAAGGTTTCTTCATCAGGACAATCATATACCTGATGAAGAAGCATTTGTGGGCTTTGAAACACATTGACCAATAATTCATATTTTACTTACTGTACATCAATTGGACTGTGTGGCCTTCCCCACTTCTTGTCCGCTCCTCCGCCGCCTCTTGTCCGCTCCTTCCCTGCCTTTTGTCCGCTCCTCTGCTGCATCTTGTCCGCTCCTTCGCTGCCTCTTGTTCGCTCCTCCTCCGCCTCTTCTCCTGCCCTTCACCACCTATTGTCAGCTCATTTGACGCCTCTTGTCCACTCCTTCGCCGCCTCTTGTCTGCTCATCCACAGCATCTTGTCTGCTCCTCCACCATCTCGTCAGCTCTTCCGCCGCCTCTTGTCCGCCCCTTCGCCGCCTCTTGTCTGCTCCTATAGTGCCTTTGTTTATCCACTCTTTTGCCACCTCTTGTCCACTCCTCCATCACTTCTTGTTTGCTCTTTCGCCACCTCTTGTCAACTCCTTCGTCTCCTCTTGTCTGCTCCTCAACTGATTCTTGTCCGCTCCTTCGCCGCCTCTTGTCTGCTCCTCCACCTCCTCTTGTTTGCTCCTCCACCACCACCACTTGTCTGCTCCTCCGACTCCTGTCCGCTTCTTCGCCAACTCTTGTCTGCTCCTCCGCCATCTCTTGTACTCTCCTCCACCACCTCTTGTATACTCCTCCGCCACCTCTTGTCTGCTCCTCTGCCACCTCTTGTCCGCTCCTCCGCCATGTCTTGTCCGCTCCTCCGCCACCTCTTGACCGCTCCTCTGCCACCTCTTTTCCGCTCCTCCGCCACCTCTTGTCCGCTCCTCTGCCACCTCTTGTCCGCACCGCCACCTCTTGTACACTCTTCTGCCGCTTCTTCTCAGCTACTTCGCCGCCTCTTGTCCGCTCCTTCGCCACCTCTTGTTCGTTCCTCTGCCACCTCTTGTCTACTCCTCTGACACCTCTTTTCCGCTCCTCTGCCACCTCTTATCCGCTCCTCTGCCACCTCTTGTCCACTCCTCTGCCACTTCTTGTCCGCTCCTTCGCCACCTCTTGTCTGCTCCTCTGCCACCTCTTTTCCGCTCCTCTGCCACCTCTTATCCGCTCCTCTGCCACCTCTTGTCCACTCCTCTGCCACTTCTTGTCCGCTCCTTCGCCACCTCTTGTCTGCTCCTCTGCCACCTCTTGTACACTCTTCTGCCACTTCTTCTCAGCTTATTTGCCGCCTCTTGTCCGCTCCTTTGCCGCCTCTTGCCTGCTCCTCCATTGCCTCTTGTCCACTCCTCCACCGCCTCTTGTCTGCTCCTTCACCACCTCTTGTCCGCTCGTCTGCCTTCTCTTATCCATTCTTTTACCATCTCTTGTCCACTCCTGCACCACTTCTTGTTTGCTCTTTCGCCACCTCTTGTCAACTCTTTCGGCTCCTCCTCCACAGTGTCTTGTCTGCTCCTCCGCTGCCTCTTGTCCGTTCCTCTGACTCTTCTACATTCTTTTGCCACCTCTTCTTCACTCCACCACCTCCTCTTGTTCGCTCCTCTGCCACTTCTTGCCTGCTCCTTTGCCACCTTTTGTCCGCTCCTCCACTTCCTCTTGTCCGCTGCTCCACCTCCTCATGTTTGCTCCTCTACCACCTCTTGTCTGCTCCTCCGACTCCTGTCCGCTTCTTTGCCACCTCTTGTACACTCCTCCACCGCCTCTTGTACACTCCTCTGCCGTCTGTTGTCTGCTCTTCTGCCATCTCTTGTCCGCTCCTCTGCCACCTCTTGTCCGCTCCTCCGCCTTTTGTCCACTCCTCTGCCACCTTTTGTCCGCTCCTATGCCACCTCTTGTCCACCCCTATGCCACCTCTTGTCCGCTCCTCTGCCGCCTCTTGTCCTCTTCTTTGCCACCTCTTGTCCACTCCTCTGCCACTTCTTGTCCGCTCCTCTGCCATCTCTTGACCGCTCCTCTGCCGCCTCTTGTCCTCTTCTTTGCCACCTCTTGTCCACTCCTCTGCCACTTCTCGTCTGCTCCTCTGCCATCTCTTGACCGCTCCTCTGCTGCTTCTTGTCCTCTTCTTTGCCACCTCTTGTCTGCTCCTCCAGTGCCTTCATTTATCCGCTTTTTTGCCACCTCTTGTCCACTCCTCCACCACTTCTTGTTTGCTCTTTCGCCACCTCTTGTCAACTCCTTCGTCTCCTCTTGTCTGCTTCTCCACGTCTTGTCTGCTCCTCCATTGACTCTTGTCCGCTCCTTCACCACCTCTTGTCTGCTCCTCTGCCACCTGTTGTACACGTGTTCGCCACCTCTTGTTCGGTCCTCCACCTCCTCTTGTTTGCTTCTCCGCCACCTCTTGTCTGCTCCTCTGCCACTTTTTGCCTTCTCTTTCGCCACCTCTTGTCCGCTCCTCCACCTCCTCTTGTATGCTCCTCCACCACCACTTGTCCGCGCCTCCGACTCCTGTCCGCTTCTTCGCCAACTCTTGTCTGCTCCTCCGCCATCTCTTGTACACTCCTTCACCACCTCTTGTATACTCCTCCTCCGCCTCTTGTCGGCTCCTCTGCCACCTCTTGTCCACTCCTCTCCTACCTTTTGTCCGCTCTTTCGACATCTCTTGTCCGCTCCTCTGCCACCTCTTGTCTGCTCCTCTGCCGCATCTTGTCCTCTCCTCTCCCACCTTTTGTCTGCTCTTTCGCCGCCTCATGTCCGCTCTTTCTCCGCCTCTTGTCCGCTCTTTCGATGCCTCTTGTCTGCTCCTCTGCTGCCTCTGCTCTGCTCCTGTGACGCCTCTTGTCCGCTCATCTGCCGCCTCTTGTCCTTTTCTTTGCCACTTCTTGTCCGCTCTTTCGCCGCCTCTTGTCTGTTCCTCTGACGCCTCTTGTCTGCTCCTCTGCCGCCTCTTGTCCTCTTCTTTGCCACTTCTTGTCCGCTCCTTTGCTGCCTCTTGTCGGCTCCTCTGCCACCTCTTGTCCACTCCTCTCCCACCTTTTGTCCGCTCTTTCGACGCCTCTTGTCCGCTCCTCTGCCACCTCTTGTCTGCTCCTCTGCCGCATCTTGTCCTCTCCTCTCCCACCTTTTGTCTGCTCTTTCGCCGCCTCATGTCCGCTCTTTCGCCGCCTCTTGTCTGCTCCTCTGCTGCCTCTGCTCTGCTCCTGTGACGCCTCTTGTCTGCTCCTGTGACGCCTCTTGTCCTCTTCTTTGCCACTTCTTGTCCGCTCCTTTGCCGCCTCTTGTCCTCTTCTTTGCCACTTCTTGTCCGCTCCTTTGCTGCCTCTTGTCGGCTCCTCTGCCACCTCTTGTCCACTCCTCTCCCACCTTTTGTCTGCTCTTTCGCCGCCTCATGTCCGCTCTTTCGCCGCCTCTTGTCTGCTCCTCTGCTGCCTCTGCTCTGGTCCTGTGACGCCTCTTGTCTGCTCCTGTGACGCCTCTTGTCCTCTTCTTTGCCACTTCTTGTCCGCTCCTTTGCCGCCTCTTGTCCTCTTCTTTGCCACTTCTTGTCCACTCCTTTGCTGCCTCTTGTTGGCTTCTTCGCCACCTCTTGTCCGCTCCTTTGCTGCCTCTTGTTGGCTTCTTCGCCACCTCTTGTCCGCTCCTTGAGTTCTTCGCTCCATGTCTCCTAATCCTTACGTGCTGCTATATTAGTCTGAGTGGCTGGAGCAATCTCAGCCGTCCATCTGGGAGATTAATCCCGATTTATCCTCTTATATAGTCTGCGCTCTTCCTCCCACTGACTGTCCTCTGTTCGGCTGGAAGTGGCATTAAGGAGGCAGGAAAACATCCTCCAAAGTGGAAGTTCATGGAGGGAGAGGGGGATGCAGCTTGTATATGTAATTTGGGGAAGGGGGGTGGAGACACATTGTGAATTGCTTTCTGTGCTGTTTGTAAGTGCTGTGGGATGTAATCTCAGTGTGTGCCCCTCCTTGCTGGCTCCCCCTTCCCTCCCACACGTGTAAAATCCACCAGGATCCCGACCATCCTCTCCTTCTGGGGTCTGGCTCTCCTGGATGAGGGGACACTGACCTCCTGCTGTCACTTTTGGATGCTCATGAAATGGATTTGCAGAATAAACCTTCCTCCTGGCTCTGGCTGCTGCTGACTCTTTCCATTGGATTTGTCCTGTGCTCCAGGAAGCCTGTGACCCCCCGGAGACAAGGTAAAGACCCTCTGATGTGCAATCAT